>NW_027175209.1:0-600000 GCF_028021215.1 Eschrichtius robustus
TAATTGCAGTGTCCCTGAGCTCCATTTTTCAACTGTCTTTTTTGAGAGCTGGCCGCAAAAGCACGGGATTGCCTCAGGCCCTATTGTGCTTCTGGGCGGCAGGCTGAGCCTGTGGTTAATTCTTCTTCCTGATGGGAAAATAGAGTGACCTGTGCCTGTCCCAACAGCTAGATCTAGTCTCTCATTGGTTGCCCCTCTTCCCGTTCATCCTCAGGACAAATTGCAACCTGTAGGGAACAGGAGGTTAAAGGTGCTGATTCTCCAATTAGGGAGATTGCTAGTAAAGTAGCTGGAATGGCGAACCCGAGCACAAGGAGATGAGAAATGAGGTGCGTTTTAGAAACCTTTCAAAATCACACGGTGTACCATCTTCTGAGTTTCTCATGCATGTTTTCGATGTAGGAAGATGCCCTTGAACCTGGAGACTTGGGACCCATTCGATGGGTACCACGCAGTATTACTTTAAAGGGTCTGCGTTTGCTCACCCAACCTAACCCAACCTTTCAGCCCCAAGACTGTCCACCCTTATGTCTCATCCAGCTGTGCGTGTAGATATGGTCAATCCAGGTTGCATCACAGCCCCTGATCGAATTTTGTAAGAATTTCTCTCTCTTTCACTGTCTTTATTTTACGGGTTTTTAAAAGTAATTTATTTTTATAATGGGGTTTAGCTGCTTTTCACGGCTGTGTTTATGCGGATTTACACCCACTTGACTCACTTCCAGACAGATATCAATACATAGGTTTTAAGATTGTTACTAGTCACATATATTCTTGTGCGGTGAATAGGGGGTGTTGAGTCCAGTTCACTGAGCAAGGAGTAGGTCTTGTCTATTACATATTGGGTGTATTGAACGGTATCTGAGCGAATTTGAAACCCTTGTTTTATGCATCACCCCACCTCACCTTTCCCGTTAAACAGCCATAGTGTGTTTTCTAAACGTGTGATTCTGTTCTGTTCTGTAATTCAGTTCAAGTGTAGCGGTTTTTACATTCCCTCTATAAGTGATAGCTTATGATAAGTGTCTTTTTCTGTGTGACTTATTTCACTTAGAATCGTCGTACCTAAGTCCACTCATCTTGCTTCTACTAGCCTTATGACATTGATTTCATGTCTGAGTGATATTGCATTGTACATAAGGACCACAACTTCTTTATCCATTTTTCTCTTTCCTGGGATATTTAAGGTGTCATGAAGTGGAGGTTCTTGTCAACAGAGCAGCCCTAAACTTTGGGGTGCCTTTGTCTTGCTGATTTTTGGTTTTCCCAATTTATACGCCCATGAGTGGACGTGCCCTATGCTCCCTAAGCTGTGTTTTTTCGATGTTTCAGGACACACCGTACACTTCTCCAGAGTGGCTGTTGGCAATTAACATCCCGCCCATCAGCGTAGCAAGGCTGCCATTTCTCCATGTCCTGTCCTGCATTTCTGGTTTTGACACTTTTTGCAGCATGACCCTTTTGACCGATGGGAAGCGAGACTTCTTTGTAGCACTGATTTGCCTTTCCAGGTTGCTTGGTTGGCCAAAAAGGGCGTATGCGTTTTTTCCTGAATATATTCAGGAAAAAACGCATACGCCCTTTTTGGCCAAGGGCATCATTGTCGACGTTTTGCCGCTTTTCATGTGCTTTAAAGGCGATTCGAATCTACCTCCTGAAACCTGTTTCCTGCAATTCTGCCTTGCTTTGAAATCCTCTTCGTTGCCTTCCCTCAATATATTTGTGGACGAGAGTTATCATTTATAACTCAGCAGGTTTGTGAATGGCAGTCCCCCTGAGCTCCATTTTTCAACTGTCTGTTTTGGGAGCTGGCCGCAAAAGCACGGGATTGCCTCAGGCCCTATTCTGGTTCCCGGCGGCAGGCTGAGCCTGTGGTTAATTCTTCTTCCTGATGGGAAAATAGAGTGACCTGTGCCTGTCCCAACACCTAGATCTATTCTCTCATTGGTTTCCCCTCTTCCCGTTCATCCTCAGGACAACTTGCAACCTGTACAGAACAGGAGGTTAAAGGTGCTGATTCTCCAAGTAGGGAGATTGCTAGTGAAATAGCTGGAATGGCGAACCCGAGCACAAGGAGATGAGAAATGAGGTGCGTTTTAGAAACCTTTCAAAATCACACGGTGTACCTTCTTCTGGGTTCCTCATGCAAGTTTTCGATGTAGGAAGATGCCCTTGAACCTGGAGATTTGGGACCCATGGGTTGGGTACCATGCAGTATTACTTTAAAGGGTCTGCGTTTGCTCACCCAACCTCACCCAACCTCTCAGCCCCAAGAGTGTCCACCCTTATGTCTCATCCAGCTGTGGGTCTAGATATGGTCAATCCAGGTTGCATCACAGCCCCTGAACGAATTTTGTAAGAATTTCTCTCTCTTTCACTGTCTTTGTTTTACGGGTTTTTAAAAGTAATTTATTTTTATAATGGGGTTTAGCTGCTTTTCACGGCTGTGTTTATGCGGCTTTACACCCACTTGACTCACTTCCAGACAGATATCAATACATAGGTTTTAAGATTGTTACTAGTCACATATATTCTTGTGCGGTGAATAGGGGGTGTTGAGTCCAGTTCACTGAGCAAGGAGTAGGTCTTGTCTATTACATATTGGGTGTATGGAACGGTATCTGAGCGAATTTGAACCCCTTGTTTTATGCATCACCCCACCTCACCTTTCCCGTTAAGCAGCCATAGTGTGTTTTCTAAACGTGTGATTCTGTTCTGTTCTGTAATTCAGTTCAAGTGTAGCGGTTTTTACATTCCCTCTATAAGTGATAGCTTATGATAAGTGTCTTTTTCTGTGTGACTTATTTCACTTAGAATCGTCGTACCTAAGTCCACTCATCTTGCTTCTACTAGCCTTATGACATTGATTTCATGTCTGAGTGATATTCCATTGTACATAAGGACCACAACTTCTTTATCCATTTTTCTCTTTCCTGGGATATTTAAGGTGTCATGAAGTGGAGGTTCTTGTCAACAGAGCAGCCCTAAACTTTGGGGTGCCTGTGTCTTGCTGATTTTTAGTTTTCCCAATTTATACGCCCATGAGTGGACGTGCCCTATGCTCCCTAAGCTGTGTTTTTTCGATGTTTCAGGACACACCGTACACTTCTCCAGAGTGGCTGTTGGCAACTTACATCCCGCCCATCAGCGTAGCAAGGCTGCCATTTCTCCATGGCCTGTCCTGCATTTCTGGTTTTGACACTTTTTGCAGCATGGCCCTTTTGACCGATGGGAAGCGAGACTTCTTTTTAGCGCTGATTTGCCTTTCCAGGTTGCTTGGTTGGCCAAAAAGTGCGTATGCGTTTTTTCCTGAATATATTCAGGAAAAAACGCATACGCCCTTCTTGGCCAAGGGCATCATTGTCGACGTTTTGCCGCTTTTCATGTGCTTTACAGGCGATTCGAATCTACCTCCTGAAATCTGTTTCCTGCAATTCTGCCTTGCTTTCAAATCCTCTTCGTTGCCTACCCTCAATATATCTGTGGATGAGAGTTATCATTTATAACTCTGCGGTTTTGTGAATTGCAGTGTCCCTGAGCTCCATTTTTCAACTCGCTTTTTTGGGAGCTGGCCGCAAAAGCGCGGGATTGCCTCAGGCCCTATTGTGCTTCTGGGCGGCAGGCTGAGCCTGTGATTAATTCTTCTTCCTGATGGGAAAATAGAGTGACCTGTGCCTGTCCCAACACCTAGATCTAGTCTCTCATTGGTTGCCCCTCTTCCCGTTCATCCTCAGGACAAATTGCAACCTGTAGGGAACAGGAGGTTAAAGGTGCTGATTCTCCAAGTAAGTTGATTGCTAGTAAAGTAGCTGGAAAGGCGAACCCGAGCACAAGGAGATGAGAAATGGGGTGTGTTTTAGAAACCTTTCAAAATCACACGGTGTACCATCTTCTGAGTTTCTCATGCATGTTTTCGATGTAGGAAGATGCCCTTGAACCTGGAGATTTGGGACCCATGGGATGGGTATCACGCAGTATTACTTTAAAGGGTCTGCGTTTGCTCACCCAACCTCTCAGCCCCAAGAGTGTCCACCCTTATGTCTCATCCAGCTGTGGGTCTAGATATGGTCAATCCAGGTGGCATCACAGCCCCTGAACGAATTTTGTAAGAATTTCTCTCTCTTTCACTGTCTTTGTTTTACGGGTTTTTAAAAGTAATTTATTTTTATAATGGGGTTTAGCTGCTTTTCACGGCTGTGTTTATGCGGATTTACACCCACTTGACTCACTTCCAGACAGATATCAATACATAGGTTTTAAGATTGTTACTAGTCACATATATTCTTGTGCTGTGAATAGGGGGTGTTGAGTCCAGTTCACGGAGCAAGGAGTAGGTCTTGTCTATTACATATTGGGTGTATGGAACGGTATCTGAGCAAATTTGAACCCCTTGTTTTATGCATCACCCCACCTCACCTTTCCCGTTAAGCAGCCATAGTGTGTTTTCTAAACGTGTGACTCTGTTCTGTTTTGTAATTCAGTTCAAGTGTAGCGGTTTTTACATTCCCTCTATAAGTGATAGCTTATGATAAGTGTCTTTTTCTGTGTGACTTATTTCACTTAGAATCGTCGTACCTAAGTCCACTCATCTTGCTTCTACTAGCCTTATGACATTGATTTCATGTCTGAGTGATATTCCATTGTACATAAGGACCACAACTTTTTTATCCATTTTTCTCTTTCCTGGGATATTTAAGGTGTCATGAAGTGGAGGTTCTTGTCAACAGAGCAGCCCCAAACTTTGGGGTGCCTGTGTCTTGCTGATTTTTAGTTTTCCCAATTTATACGCCCATGAGTGGACGTGCCTTATGCTCACTAAGCTGTGTTTTTTCGATGTTTCAGGACACACCGTACACTTCTCCAGAGTGGCTGTTGGCAATTTACATCCCGCCCATCAGCGTAGCAAGGCTGCCATTTCTCCATGGCCTGTCCTGCATTTCTGGTTTTGACACTTTTTGCAGCATGGCCCTTTTGACCCATGGGAAGCGAGACTTCTTTGTAGCGCTGATTTGCCTTTCCAGGTTGCTTGGTTGGCCAAAAAGGGCGTATGCGTTTTTTCCTGAATATATTCAGGAAAAAACGCATACGCCCTTCTTGGCCAAGGGCATCATTGTCGACGTTTTGCCGCTTTTCATGTTCTTTACAGGCGATTCGAATCTACCTCCTGAAATCTGTTTCCTGCAATTCTGCCTTGCTTTCAAATCCTCTTCGTTGCCTTCCCTCAATATATCTGTGGATGAGAGTTATCATTTATAACTCTGCGGGTTTGTGAATTGCAGTGTCCCTGAGCTCCATTTTTCAACTCGCTTTTTTGGGAGCTGGCCGCAAAAGCGCGGGATTGCCTCAGGCCCTATTGTGCTTCTGGGTGGCAGGCTGAGCCTGTGATTAATTCTTCTTCCTGATGGGAAAATAGAGTGACCTGTGCCTGTCCCAACACCTATATCTAGTCTCTCATTTGTTGCCCCTCTTCCCGTTCATCCTCAGGACAAATTGCAACCTGTAGGGAACAGGAGGTTAAAGGTGCTGATTCTCCAAGTAAGTTGATTGCTTGTAAAGTAGCTGGAAAGGCGAACCCGAGCACAAGGAGATGAGAAATGGGGTGTGTTTTAGAAACCTTTCAAAATCACACGGTGTACCATCTTCTGAGTTTCTCATGCATGTTTTCGATGTACGAAGATGCCCTTGAACCTGGAGATTTGGGACCCATGGGATGGGTATCACGCAGTATTACTTTAAAGGGTCTGCGTTTGCTCACCCAACCTCTCAGCCCCAAGAGTGTCCACCCTTATGTCTCATCCAGCTGTGGGTCTAGATATGGTCAATCCAGGTGGCATCACAGCCCCTGAACGAATTTTGTAAGAATTTCTCTCTCTTTCACTGTCTTTGTTTTACGGGTTTTTAAAAGTAATTTATTTTTATAATGGGGTTTAGCTGCTTTTCACGGCTGTGTTTATGCGGATTTACACCCACTTGACTCACTTCCAGACAGATATCAATACATAGGTTTTAAGATTGTTACTAGTCACATATATTCTTGTGCGGTGAATAGGGGGTGTTGAGTCCAGTTCACGGAGCAAGGAGTAGGTCTTGTCTATTACATATTGGGTGTATGGAACGGTATCTGAGCGAATTTGAACCCCTTGTTTTATGCATCACCCCACCTCACCTTTCCCGTTAAGCAGCCATAGTGTGTTTTCTAAACGTGTGACTCTGTTCTGTTTTGTAATTCAGTTCAAGTGTAGCGGTTTTTACATTCCCTCTATAAGTGATAGCTTATGATAAGTGTCTTTTTCTGTGTGACTTATTTCACTTAGAATCGTCGTACCTAAGTCCACTCATCTTGCTTCTACTAGCCTTATGACATTGATTTCATGTCTGAGTGATATTCCATTGTACATAAGGACCACAACTTTTTTATCCATTTTTCTCTTTCCTGGGATATTTAAGGTGTCATGAAGTGGAGGTTCTTGTCAACAGAGCAGCCCCAAACTTTGGGGTGCCTGTGTCTTGCTGATTTTTAGTTTTCCCAATTTATACGCCCATGAGTGGACGTGCCTTATGCTCACTAAGCTGTGTTTTTTCGATGTTTCAGGACACACCGTACACTTCTCCAGAGTGGCTGTTGGCAATTTACATCCCGCCCATCAGCGTAGCAAGGCTGCCATTTCTCCATGGCCTGTCCTGCATTTCTGGTTTTGACACTTTTTGCAGCATGGCCCTTTTGACCCATGGGAAGCGAGACTTCTTTGTAGCGCTGATTTGCCTTTCCAGGTTGCTTGGTTGGCCAAAAAGGGCGTATGCGTTTTTTCCTGAATATATTCAGGAAAAAACGCATACGCCCTTCTTGGCCAAGGGCATCATTGTCGACGTTTTGCCGCTTTTCATGTTCTTTACAGGCGATTCAAATCTACCTCCTGAAATCTGTTTCCTGCAATTCTGCCTTGCTTTCAAATCCTCTTCGTTGCCTTCCCTCAATATATCTGTGGATGAGAGTTATCATTTATAACTCTGCGGGTTTGTGAATTGCAGTGTCCCTGAGCTCCATTTTTCAACTCGCTTTTTTGGGAGCTGGCCGCAAAAGCGCGGGATTGCCTCAGGCCCTATTGTGCTTCTGGGTGGCAGGCTGAGCCTGTGATTAATTCTTCTTCCTGATGGGAAAATAGAGTGACCTGTGCCTGTCCCAACACCTATATCTAGTCTCTCATTTGTTGCCCCTCTTCCCGTTCATCCTCAGGACAAATTGCAACCTGTAGGGAACAGGAGGTTAAAGGTGCTGATTCTCCAAGTAAGTTGATTGCTTGTAAAGTAGCTGGAAAGGCGAACCCGAGCACAAGGAGATGAGAAATGGGGTGTGTTTTAGAAACCTTTCAAAATCACACGGTGTACCATCTTCTGAGTTTCTCATGCATGTTTTCGATGTAGGAAGATGCCCTTGAACCTGGAGATTTGGGACCCATGGGATGGGTATCACGCAGTATTACTTTAAAGGGTCTGCGTTTGCTCACCCAACCTCTCAGCCCCAAGAGTGTCCACCCTTATGTCTCATCCAGCTGTGGGTCTAGATATGGTCAATCCAGGTGGCATCACAGCCCCTGAACGAATTTTGTAAGAATTTCTCTCTCTTTCACTGTCTTTGTTTTACGGGTTTTTAAAAGTAATTTATTTTTATAATGGGGTTTAGCTGCTTTTCACGGCTGTGTTTATGCGGCTTTACACCCACTTGACTCACTTCCAGACAGATATCAATACATAGGTTTTAAGATTGTTACTAGTCACATATATTCTTGTGCGGTGAATAGGGGGTGTTGAGTCCAGTTCACTGAGCAAGGAGTAGGTCTTGTCTATTACATATTGGGTGTATGGAACGGTATCTGAGCGAATTTGAACCCCTTGTTTTATGCATCACCCCACCTCACCTTTCCCGTTAAGCAGCCATAGTGTGTTTTCTAAACGTGTGATTCTGTTCTGTTCTGTAATTCAGTTCAAGTGTAGCGGTTTTTACATTCCCTCTATAAGTGATAGCTTATGATAAGTGTGTTTTTCTGTGTGACTTATTTCACTTAGAATCGTCGTACCTAAGTCCACTCATCTTGCTTCTACTAGCCTTATGACATTGATTTCATGTCTGAGTGATATTCCATTGTACATAAGGACCACAACTTCTTTATCCATTTTTCTCTTTCCTGGGATATTTAAGGTGTCATGAAGTGGAGATTCTTGTCAACAGAGCAGCCCCAAACTTTGGGGTGCCTGTGTCTTGCTGATTTTTAGTTTTCCCAATTTATACGCCCATGAGTGGACGTGCCCTATGCTCCCTAAGCTGTGTTTTTTCGATGTTTCAGGACACACCGTACACTTCTCCAGAGTGGCTGTTGGCAACTTACATCCCGCCCATCAGCGTAGCAAGGCTGCCATTTCTCCATGGCCTGTCCTGCATTTCTGGTTTTGACACTTTTTGCAGCATGGCCCTTTTGACCGATGGGAAGCGAGACTTCTTTTTAGCGCTGATTTGCCTTTCCAGGTTGCTTGGTTGGCCAAAAAGTGCGTATGCGTTTTTTCCTGAATATATTCAGGAAAAAACGCATACGCCCTTCTTGGCCAAGGGCATCATTGTCGACGTTTTGCCGCTTTTCATGTGCTTTACAGGCGATTCGAATCTACCTCCTGAAATCTGTTTCCTGCAATTCTGCCTTGCTTTCAAATCCTCTTCGTTGCCTACCCTCAATATATCTGTGGATGAGAGTTATCATTTATAACTCTGCGGTTTTGTGAATTGCAGTGTCCCTGAGCTCCATTTTTCAACTCGCTTTTTTGGGAGCTGGCCGCAAAAGCGCGGGATTGCCTCAGGCCCTATTGTGCTTCTGGGCGGCAGGCTGAGCCTGTGATTAATTCTTCTTCCTGATGGGAAAATAGAGTGACCTGTGCCTGTCCCAACACCTAGATCTAGTCTCTCATTGGTTGCCCCTCTTCCCGTTCATCCTCAGGACAAATTGCAACCTGTAGGGAACAGGAGGTTAAAGGTGCTGATTCTCCAAGTAAGTTGATTGCTAGTAAAGTAGCTGGAAAGGCGAACCCGAGCACAAGGAGATGAGAAATGGGGTGTGTTTTAGAAACCTTTCAAAATCACACGGTGTACCATCTTCTGAGTTTCTCATGCATGTTTTCGATGTAGGAAGATGCCCTTGAACCTGGAGATTTGGGACCCATGGGATGGGTATCACGCAGTATTACTTTAAAGGGTCTGCGTTTGCTCACCCAACCTCTCAGCCCCAAGAGTGTCCACCCTTATGTCTCATCCAGCTGTGGGTCTAGATATGGTCAATCCAGGTGGCATCACAGCCCCTGAACGAATTTTGTAAGAATTTCTCTCTCTTTCACTGTCTTTGTTTTACGGGTTTTTAAAAGTAATTTATTTTTATAATGGGGTTTAGCTGCTTTTCACGGCTGTGTTTATGCGGATTTACACCCACTTGACTCACTTCCAGACAGATATCAATACATAGGTTTTAAGATTGTTACTAGTCACATATATTCTTGTGCGGTGAATAGGGGGTGTTGAGTCCAGTTCACGGAGCAAGGAGTAGGTCTTGTCTATTACATATTGGGTGTATGGAACGGTATCTGAGCAAATTTGAACCCCTTGTTTTATGCATCACCCCACCTCACCTTTCCCGTTAAGCAGCCATAGTGTGTTTTCTAAACGTGTGACTCTGTTCTGTTTTGTAATTCAGTTCAAGTGTAGCGGTTTTTACATTCCCTCTATAAGTGATAGCTTATGATAAGTGTCTTTTTCTGTGTGACTTATTTCACTTAGAATCGTCGTACCTAAGTCCACTCATCTTGCTTCTACTAGCCTTATGACATTGATTTCATGTCTGAGTGATATTCCATTGTACATAAGGACCACAACTTTTTTATCCATTTTTCTCTTTCCTGGGATATTTAAGGTGTCATGAAGTGGAGGTTCTTGTCAACAGAGCAGCCCCAAACTTTGGGGTGCCTGTGTCTTGCTGATTTTTAGTTTTCCCAATTTATACGCCCATGAGTGGACGTGCCTTATGCTCACTAAGCTGTGTTTTTTCGATGTTTCAGGACACACCGTACACTTCTCCAGAGTGGCTGTTGGCAATTTACATCCCGCCCATCAGCGTAGCAAGGCTGCCATTTCTCCATGGCCTGTCCTGCATTTCTGGTTTTGACACTTTTTGCAGCATGGCCCTTTTGACCCATGGGAAGCGAGACTTCTTTGTAGCGCTGATTTGCCTTTCCAGGTTGCTTGGTTGGCCAAAAAGGGCGTATGCGTTTTTTCCTGAATATATTCAGGAAAAAACGCATACGCCCTTTTTGGCCAAGGGCATCATTGTCGACGTTTTGCCGCTTTTCATGTGCCTTAAAGGCGATTCGAATCTACCTCCTGAAATCTGTTTCCTGCAATTCTGCCTTGCTTTCAAATCCTCTTCGTTGCCTTCCCTCAATATATCTGTGGATGAGAGTTATCATTTATAACTCTGCGGGTTTGTGAATTGCAGTGTCCCTGAGCTCCATTTTTCAACTGTCTTTTTTGAGAGCTGGCCGCAAAAGCACGGGATTGCCTCAGGCCCTATTGTGCTTCTGGGCGGCAGGCTGAGCCTGTGGTTAATTCTTCTTCCTGATGGGAAAATAGAGTGACCTGTGCCTGTCCCAACAGCTAGATCTAGTCTCTCATTGGTTGCCCCTCTTCCCGTTCATCCTCAGGACAAATTGCAACCTGTAGGGAACAGGAGGTTAAAGGTGCTGATTCTCCAATTAGGGAGATTGCTAGTAAAGTAGCTGGAATGGCGAACCCGAGCACAAGGAGATGAGAAATGAGGTGCGTTTTAGAAACCTTTCAAAATCACACGGTGTACCATCTTCTGAGTTTCTCATGCATGTTTTCGATGTAGGAAGATGCCCTTGAACCTGGAGACTTGGGACCCATTCGATGGGTACCACGCAGTATTACTTTAAAGGGTCTGCGTTTGCTCACCCAACCTAACCCAACCTTTCAGCCCCAAGACTGTCCACCCTTATGTCTCATCCAGCTGTGCGTGTAGATATGGTCAATCCAGGTTGCATCACAGCCCCTGATCGAATTTTGTAAGAATTTCTCTCTCTTTCACTGTCTTTATTTTACGGGTTTTTAAAAGTAATTTATTTTTATAATGGGGTTTAGCTGCTTTTCACGGCTGTGTTTATGCGGATTTACACCCACTTGACTCACTTCCAGACAGATATCAATACATAGGTTTTAAGATTGTTACTAGTCACATATATTCTTGTGCGGTGAATAGGGGGTGTTGAGTCCAGTTCACTGAGCAAGGAGTAGGTCTTGTCTATTACATATTGGGTGTATTGAACGGTATCTGAGCGAATTTGAAACCCTTGTTTTATGCATCACCCCACCTCACCTTTCCCGTTAAACAGCCATAGTGTGTTTTCTAAACGTGTGATTCTGTTCTGTTCTGTAATTCAGTTCAAGTGTAGCGGTTTTTACATTCCCTCTATAAGTGATAGCTTATGATAAGTGTCTTTTTCTGTGTGACTTATTTCACTTAGAATCGTCGTACCTAAGTCCACTCATCTTGCTTCTACTAGCCTTATGACATTGATTTCATGTCTGAGTGATATTGCATTGTACATAAGGACCACAACTTCTTTATCCATTTTTCTCTTTCCTGGGATATTTAAGGTGTCATGAAGTGGAGGTTCTTGTCAACAGAGCAGCCCTAAACTTTGGGGTGCCTTTGTCTTGCTGATTTTTGGTTTTCCCAATTTATACGCCCATGAGTGGACGTGCCCTATGCTCCCTAAGCTGTGTTTTTTCGATGTTTCAGGACACACCGTACACTTCTCCAGAGTGGCTGTTGGCAATTAACATCCCGCCCATCAGCGTAGCAAGGCTGCCATTTCTCCATGTCCTGTCCTGCATTTCTGGTTTTGACACTTTTTGCAGCATGACCCTTTTGACCGATGGGAAGCGAGACTTCTTTGTAGCACTGATTTGCCTTTCCAGGTTGCTTGGTTGGCCAAAAAGGGCGTATGCGTTTTTTCCTGAATATATTCAGGAAAAAACGCATACGCCCTTTTTGGCCAAGGGCATCATTGTCGACGTTTTGCCGCTTTTCATGTGCTTTAAAGGCGATTCGAATCTACCTCCTGAAACCTGTTTCCTGCAATTCTGCCTTGCTTTGAAATCCTCTTCGTTGCCTTCCCTCAATATATTTGTGGACGAGAGTTATCATTTATAACTCAGCAGGTTTGTGAATGGCAGTCCCCCTGAGCTCCATTTTTCAACTGTCTGTTTTGGGAGCTGGCCGCAAAAGCACGGGATTGCCTCAGGCCCTATTCTGGTTCCCGGCGGCAGGCTGAGCCTGTGGTTAATTCTTCTTCCTGATGGGAAAATAGAGTGACCTGTGCCTGTCCCAACACCTAGATCTATTCTCTCATTGGTTTCCCCTCTTCCCGTTCATCCTCAGGACAACTTGCAACCTGTACAGAACAGGAGGTTAAAGGTGCTGATTCTCCAAGTAGGGAGATTGCTAGTGAAATAGCTGGAATGGCGAACCCGAGCACAAGGAGATGAGAAATGAGGTGCGTTTTAGAAACCTTTCAAAATCACACGGTGTACCTTCTTCTGGGTTCCTCATGCAAGTTTTCGATGTAGGAAGATGCCCTTGAACCTGGAGATTTGGGACCCATGGGTTGGGTACCATGCAGTATTACTTTAAAGGGTCTGCGTTTGCTCACCCAACCTCACCCAACCTCTCAGCCCCAAGAGTGTCCACCCTTATGTCTCATCCAGCTGTGGGTCTAGATATGGTCAATCCAGGTTGCATCACAGCCCCTGAACGAATTTTGTAAGAATTTCTCTCTCTTTCACTGTCTTTGTTTTACGGGTTTTTAAAAGTAATTTATTTTTATAATGGGGTTTAGCTGCTTTTCACGGCTGTGTTTATGCGGCTTTACACCCACTTGACTCACTTCCAGACAGATATCAATACATAGGTTTTAAGATTGTTACTAGTCACATATATTCTTGTGCGGTGAATAGGGGGTGTTGAGTCCAGTTCACTGAGCAAGGAGTAGGTCTTGTCTATTACATATTGGGTGTATGGAACGGTATCTGAGCGAATTTGAACCCCTTGTTTTATGCATCACCCCACCTCACCTTTCCCGTTAAGCAGCCATAGTGTGTTTTCTAAACGTGTGATTCTGTTCTGTTCTGTAATTCAGTTCAAGTGTAGCGGTTTTTACATTCCCTCTATAAGTGATAGCTTATGATAAGTGTCTTTTTCTGTGTGACTTATTTCACTTAGAATCGTCGTACCTAAGTCCACTCATCTTGCTTCTACTAGCCTTATGACATTGATTTCATGTCTGAGTGATATTCCATTGTACATAAGGACCACAACTTCTTTATCCATTTTTCTCTTTCCTGGGATATTTAAGGTGTCATGAAGTGGAGATTCTTGTCAACAGAGCAGCCCTAAACTTTGGGGTGCCTGTGTCTTGCTGATTTTTAGTTTTCCCAATTTATACGCCCATGAGTGGACGTGCCCTATGCTCCCTAAGCTGTGTTTTTTCGATGTTTCAGGACACACCGTACACTTCTCCAGAGTGGCTGTTGGCAACTTACATCCCGCCCATCAGCGTAGCAAGGCTGCCATTTCTCCATGGCCTGTCCTGCATTTCTGGTTTTGACACTTTTTGCAGCATGGCCCTTTTGACCGATGGGAAGCGAGACTTCTTTTTAGCGCTGATTTGCCTTTCCAGGTTGCTTGGTTGGCCAAAAAGTGCGTATGCGTTTTTTCCTGAATATATTCAGGAAAAAACGCATACGCCCTTCTTGGCCAAGGGCATCATTGTCGACGTTTTGCCGCTTTTCATGTGCTTTACAGGCGATTCGAATCTACCTCCTGAAATCTGTTTCCTGCAATTCTGCCTTGCTTTCAAATCCTCTTCGTTGCCTACCCTCAATATATCTGTGGATGAGAGTTATCATTTATAACTCTGCGGTTTTGTGAATTGCAGTGTCCCTGAGCTCCATTTTTCAACTCGCTTTTTTGGGAGCTGGCCGCAAAAGCGCGGGATTGCCTCAGGCCCTATTGTGCTTCTGGGCGGCAGGCTGAGCCTGTGATTAATTCTTCTTCCTGATGGGAAAATAGAGTGACCTGTGCCTGTCCCAACACCTAGATCTAGTCTCTCATTGGTTGCCCCTCTTCCCGTTCATCCTCAGGACAAATTGCAACCTGTAGGGAACAGGAGGTTAAAGGTGCTGATTCTCCAAGTAAGTTGATTGCTAGTAAAGTAGCTGGAAAGGCGAACCCGAGCACAAGGAGATGAGAAATGGGGTGTGTTTTAGAAACCTTTCAAAATCACACGGTGTACCATCTTCTGAGTTTCTCATGCATGTTTTCGATGTAGGAAGATGCCCTTGAACCTGGAGATTTGGGACCCATGGGATGGGTATCACGCAGTATTACTTTAAAGGGTCTGCGTTTGCTCACCCAACCTCTCAGCCCCAAGAGTGTCCACCCTTATGTCTCATCCAGCTGTGGGTCTAGATATGGTCAATCCAGGTGGCATCACAGCCCCTGAACGAATTTTGTAAGAATTTCTCTCTCTTTCACTGTCTTTGTTTTACGGGTTTTTAAAAGTAATTTATTTTTATAATGGGGTTTAGCTGCTTTTCACGGCTGTGTTTATGCGGATTTACACCCACTTGACTCACTTCCAGACAGATATCAATACATAGGTTTTAAGATTGTTACTAGTCACATATATTCTTGTGCGGTGAATAGGGGGTGTTGAGTCCAGTTCACGGAGCAAGGAGTAGGTCTTGTCTATTACATATTGGGTGTATGGAACGGTATCTGAGCAAATTTGAACCCCTTGTTTTATGCATCACCCCACCTCACCTTTCCCGTTAAGCAGCCATAGTGTGTTTTCTAAACGTGTGACTCTGTTCTGTTTTGTAATTCAGTTCAAGTGTAGCGGTTTTTACATTCCCTCTATAAGTGATAGCTTATGATAAGTGTCTTTTTCTGTGTGACTTATTTCACTTAGAATCGTCGTACCTAAGTCCACTCATCTTGCTTCTACTAGCCTTATGACATTGATTTCATGTCTGAGTGATATTCCATTGTACATAAGGACCACAATTTTTTTATCCATTTTTCTCTTTCCTGGGATATTTAAGGTGTCATGAAGTGGAGGTTCTTGTCAACAGAGCAGCCCCAAACTTTGGGGTGCCTGTGTCTTGCTGATTTTTAGTTTTCCCAATTTATACGCCCATGAGTGGACGCGCCTTATGCTCACTAAGCTGTGTTTTTTCGATGTTTCAGGACACACCGTACACTTCTCCAGAGTGGCTGTTGGCAACTTACATCCCGCCCATCAGCGTAGCAAGGCTGCCATTTCTCCATGGCCTGTCCTGCAATTCTGGTTTTGACACTTTTTGCAGCATGGCCCTTTTGACCGATGGGAAGCGAGACTTCTTTGTAGCGCTGATTTGCCTTCCAGGTTGCTTGGTTGGCCAAAAAGTGCGTATGCGTTTTTTCCTGAATATATTCAGGAAAAAACGCATACGCCCTTCTTGGCCAAGGGCATCATTGTCGAAGTTTTGCCGCTTTTCATGTGCTTTACAGGCGATTCGAATCTACCTCCTGAAATCTGTTTCCTGCAATTCTGCCTTGCTTTCAAATCCTCTTCGTTGCCTTCCCTCAATATATCTGTGGATGAGAGTTATCATTTATAACTCTGCGGGTTTGTGAATTGCAGTGTCCCTGAGCTCCATTTTTCAACTCGCTTTTTTGGGAGCTGGCCGCAAAAGCGCGGGATTGCCTCAGGCCCTATTGTGCCTTTGGGCGGCAGGCTGAGCCTGTGATTAATTCTTCTTCCTGATGGGAAAATAGAGTGACCTGTGCCTGTCCCAACACCTAGATCTAGTCTCTCATTGGTTGCCCCTCTTCCCGTTCATCCTCAGGACAAATTGCAACCTGTAGGGAACAGGAGGTTAAAGGTGCTGATTCTCCAAGTAAGTTGATTGCTAGTAAAGTAGCTGGAAAGGCGAACCCGAGCACAAGGAGATGAGAAATGGGGTGTGTTTTAGAAACCTTTCAAAATCACACGGTGTACCATCTTCTGAGTTTCTCATGCATGTTTTCGATGTAGGAAGATGCCCTTGAACCTGGAGATTTGGGACCCATGGGATGGGTATCACGCAGTATTACTTTAAAGGGTCTGCGTTTGCTCACCCAACCTCTCAGCCCCAAGAGTGTCCACCCTTATGTCTCATCCAGCTGTGGGTCTAGATATGGTCAATCCAGGTGGCATCACATCCCCTGAACGAATTTTGTAAGAATTTCTCTCTCTTTCACTGTCTTTGTTTTACGGGTTTTTAAAAGTAATTTATTTTTATAATGGGGTTTAGCTGTTTTTCACGGCTGTGTTTATGCGGATTTACACCCACTTGACTCACTTCCAGACAGATATCAATACATAGGTTTTAAGATTGTTACTAGTCACATATATTCTTGTGCGGTGAATAGGGGGTGTTGAGTCCGGTTCACGGAGCAAGGAGTAGGTCTTGTCTATTACATATTGGGTGTATGGAACGGTATCTGAGCAAATTTGAACCCCTTGTTTTATGCATCACCCCACCTCACCTTTCCCGTTAAGCAGCCATAGTGTGTTTTCTAAACGTGTGACTCTGTTCTGTTTTGTAATTCAGTTCAAGTGTAGCGGTTTTTACATTCCCTCTATAAGTGATAGCTTATGGTAAGTGTCTTTTTCTGTGTGACTTATTTCACTTAGAATCGTTGTACCTAAGTCCACTCATCTTCCTTCTACTAGCCTTATGACATTGATTTCATGTCTGAGTGATATTCCATTGTCCATAAGGACCACAATTTTTTATCCATTTTTCTCTTTCCTGGGATATTTAAGGTGTCATGAAGTGGAGGTTCTTGTCAACAGAGCAGCCCCAAACTTTGGGGTGCCTGTGTCTTGCTGATTTTTAGTTTTCCCAATTTATACGCCCATGAGTGGACGTGCCCTATGCTCACTAAGCTGTGTTTTTTCGATGTTTCAGGACACACCGTACAGTTCTCCAGAGTGGCTGTTGGCAATTTACATCCCGCCCATCAGCGTAGCAAGGCTGCCATTTCTCCATGGCCTGTCCTGCATTTCTGGTTTTGACACTTTTTGCAGCATGGCCCTTTAGACCCATAGGAAGCGAGACTTCTTTGTAGCGCTGATTTGCCTTTCCAGGTTGCTTGGTTGGCCAAAAAGGGCGTATGCGTTTTTTCCTGAATATATTCAGGAAAAAACGCATACGCCCTTTTTGGCCAAGGGCATCATTGTCGACGTTTTGCCGCTTTTCATGTGCCTTAAAGGCGATTCGAATCTACCTCCTGAAATCTGTTTCCTGCAATTCTGCCTTGCTTTCAAATCCTCTTCGTTGACTTCCCTCAATATATCTGTGGATGAGAGTTATCACTTATAACTCTGCGGGTTTGTGAATTGCAGTGTCCCTGAGCTCCATTTTTCAACTGTCTTTTTTGAGAGCTGGCCGCAAAAGCACGGGATTGCCTCAGGCCCTATTCTGGTTCCTGGCAGCAGGCTGAGCCTGTGGTTAATTCTTCTTCCTGATGGGAAAATAGAGTGACCTGTGCCTGTCCCAACAGCTAGATCTAGTCTCTCATTGGTTGCCCCTCTTCCCGTTCATCCTCAGGACAAATTGCAACCTGTAGGGAACAGGATGTTAAAGGTGCTGATTCTCCAAGTAGGGAGATTGCTAGTAAAGTAGCTGGAATGGCGAACCCGAGCACAAGGAGATGAGAAATGAGGTGCGTTTTAGAAACCTTTCAAAATCACACGGTGTACCATCTTCTGAGTTTCTCATGCATGTTTTCGATGTAGGAAGATGCCCTTGAACCTGGAGACTTGGGACCCATGGGATGGGTACCACGCAGTATTACTTTAAAGGGTCTGCGTTTGCTCACCCAACCTAACCCAACCTTTCAGCCCCAAGACTGTCCACCCTTATGTCTCATCCAGCTGTGCGTGTAGATATGGTCAATCCAGGTTGCATCACAGCCCATGATCGAATTTTGTAAGAATTTCTCTCTCTTTCACTGTCTTTATTTTACGGGTTTTTAAAAGTAATTTATTTTTATAATGGGGTTTAGCTGCTTTTCACGGCTGTGTTTATGCGGATTTACACCCACTTGACTCACTTCCAGACAGATATCAATACATAGGTTTTAAGATTGTTACTAGTCACATATATTCTTGTGCGGTGAATAGGGGGTGTTGAGTCCAGTTCACTGAGCAAGGAGTAGGTCTTGTCTATTACATATTGGGTGTATTGAACGGTATCTGAGCGAATTTGAAACCCTTGTTTTATGCATCACCCCACCTCACCTTTCCCGTTAAACAGCCATAGTGTGTTTTCTAAACGTGTGATTCTGTTCTGTTCTGTAATTCAGTTCAAGTGTAGCGGTTTTTACATTCCCTCTATAAGTGATAGCTTATGATAAGTGTCTTTTTCTGTGTGACTTATTTCACTTAGAATCGTTGTACCTAAGTCCACTCATCTTCCTTCTACTAGCCTTATGACATTGATTTCATGTCTGAGTGATATTCCATTGTCCATAAGGACCACAATTTTTTATCCATTTTTCTCTTTCCTGGGATATTTAAGGTGTCATGAAGTGGAGGTTCTTGTCAACAGAGCAGCCCCAAACTTTGGGGTGCCTGTGTCTTGCTGATTTTTAGTTTTCCCAATTTATACGCCCATGAGTGGACGTGCCCTATGCTCACTAAGCTGTGTTTTTTCGATGTTTCAGGACACACCGTACAGTTCTCCAGAGTGGCTGTTGGCAATTTACATCCCGCCCATCAGCGTAGCAAGGCTGCCATTTCTCCATGGCCTGTCCTGCATTTCTGGTTTTGACACTTTTTGCAGCATGGCCCTTTAGACCCATAGGAAGCGAGACTTCTTTGTAGCGCTGATTTGCCTTTCCAGGTTGCTTGGTTGGCCAAAAAGGGCGTATGCGTTTTTTCCTGAATATATTCAGGAAAAAACGCATACGCCCTTCTTGGCCAAGGGCATCATTGTCGAAGTTTTGCCGCTTTTCATGTGCTTTACAGGCGATTCGAATCTACCTCCTGAAATCTGTTTCCTGCAATTCTGCCTTGCTTTCAAATCCTCTTCGTTGCCTTCCCTCAATATATCTGTGGATGAGAGTTATCATTTATAACTCTGCGGGTTTGTGAATTGCAGTGTCCCTGAGCTCCATTTTTCAACTCGCTTTTTTGGGAGCTGGCCGCAAAAGCGCGGGATTGCCTCAGGCCCTATTGTGCCTTTGGGCGGCAGGCTGAGCCTGTGATTAATTCTTCTTCCTGATGGGAAAATAGAGTGACCTGTGCCTGTCCCAACACCTAGATCTAGTCTCTCATTGGTTGCCCCTCTTCCCGTTCATCCTCAGGACAAATTGCAACCTGTAGGGAACAGGAGGTTAAAGGTGCTGATTCTCCAAGTAAGTTGATTGCTAGTAAAGTAGCTGGAAAGGCGAACCCGAGCACAAGGAGATGAGAAATGGGGTGTGTTTTAGAAACCTTTCAAAATCACACGGTGTACCATCTTCTGAGTTTCTCATGCATGTTTTCGATGTAGGAAGATGCCCTTGAACCTGGAGATTTGGGACCCATGGGATGGGTATCACGCAGTATTACTTTAAAGGGTCTGCGTTTGCTCACCCAACCTCTCAGCCCCAAGAGTGTCCACCCTTATGTCTCATCCAGCTGTGGGTCTAGATATGGTCAATCCAGGTGGCATCACAGCCCCTGAACGAATTTTGTAAGAATTTCTCTCTCTTTCGCTGTCTTTGTTTTACGGATTTTTAAAAGTAATTTATTTTTATAATGGGGTTTAGCTGCTTTTCACGGCTGTGTTTATGCGGATTTACACCCACTTGACTCACTTCCAGACAGATATCAATACATAGGTTTTAAGATTGTTACTAGTCACATATATTCTTGTGCGGTGAATAGGGGGTGTTGAGTCCAGTTCACGGAGCAAGGAGTAGGTCTTGTCTATTACATATTGGGTGTATGGAACGGTATCTGAGCAAATTTGAACCCCTTGTTTTATGCATCACCCCACCTCACCTTTCCCGTTAAGCAGCCATAGTGTGTTTTCTAAACGTGTGACTCTGTTCTGTTTTGTAATTCAGTTCAAGTGTAGCGGTTTTTACATTCCCTCTATAAGTGATAGCTTATGATAAGTGTCTTTTTCTGTGTGACTTATTTCACTTAGAATCGTCGTACCTAAGTCCACTCATCTTGCTTCTACTAGCCTTATGACATTGATTTCATGTCTGAGTGATATTCTATTGTACAAAAGGACCACAATTTTTTATCCATTTTTCTCTTTCCTGGGATATTTAAGGTGTCATGAAGTGGAGGTTCTTGTCAACAGAGCAGCCCCAAACTTTGGGGTGCCTGTGTCTTGCTGATTTTTAGTTTTCCCTGTTTATACGCCCATGAGTGGACGTGCCATATGCTCACTAAGCTGTGTTTTTTCGATGTTTCAGGACACACCGTACACTACTCCAGAGTGGCTGTTGGCAATTTACATCCCGCCCATCAGCGTAGCAAGGCTGCCATTTCTCCATGGCCTGTCCTGCATTTCTGGTTTTGACACTTTTTGCAGCATGGCCCTTTTGACCCATGGGAAGCGAGACTTCTTTGTAGCGCTGATTTGCCTTTCCAGGTTGCTTGGTTGGCCAAAAAGGGCGTATGCGTTTTTTCCTGAATATATTCAGGAAAAAACGCATACGCCCTTTTTGGCCAAGGGCATCATTGTCGACGTTTTGCCGCTTTTCATGTGCCTTAAAGGCGATTCGAATCTACCTCCTGAAATCTGTTTCCTGCAATTCTGCCTTGCTTTCAAATCCTCTTCGTTGATTTCCCTCAATATATCTGTGGATGAGAGTTATCACTTATAACTCTGCGGGTTTGTGAATTGCAGTGTCCCTGAGCTCCATTTTTCAACTGTCTTTTTTGAGAGCTGGCCGCAAAAGCACGGGATTGCCTCAGGCCCTATTCTGGTTCCTGGCAGCAGGCTGAGCCTGTGGTTAATTCTTCTTCCTGATGGGAAAATAGAGTGACCTGTGCCTGTCCCAACAGCTAGATCTAGTCTCTCATTGGTTGCCCCTCTTCCCGTTCATCCTCAGGACAAATTGCAACCTGTAGGGAACAGGATGTTAAAGGTGCTGATTCTCCAAGTAGGGAGATTGCTAGTAAAGTAGCTGGAATGGCGAACCCGAGCACAAGGAGATGAGAAATGAGGTGCGTTTTAGAAACCTTTCAAAATCACACGGTGTACCATCTTCTGAGTTTCTCATGCATGTTTTCGATGTAGGAAGATGCCCTTGAACCTGGAGACTTGGGACCCATGGGATGGGTACCTCGCAGTATTACTTTAAAGGGTCTGCGTTTGCTCACCCAACCTAACCCAACCTTTCAGCCCCAAGACTGTCCACCCTTATGTCTCATCCAGCTGTGCGTGTAGATATGGTCAATCCAGGTTGCATCACAGCCCCTGATCGAATTTTGTAAGAATTTCTCTCTCTTTCACTGTCTTTATTTTACGGGTTTTTAAAAGTAATTTATTTTTATAATGGGGTTTAGCTGCTTTTCACGGCTGTGTTTATGCGGATTTACACCCACTTGACTCACTTCCAGACAGATATCAATACATAGGTTTTAAGATTGTTACTAGTCACATATATTCTTGTGCGGTGAATAGGGGGTGTTGAGTCCAGTTCACTGAGCAAGGAGTAGGTCTTGTCTATTACATATTGGGTGTATTGAACGGTATCTGAGCGAATTTGAAACCCTTGTTTTATGCATCACCCCACCTCACCTTTCCCGTTAAACAGCCATAGTGTGTTTTCTAAACGTGTGATTCTGTTCTGTTCTGTAATTCAGTTCAAGTGTAGCGGTTTTTACATTCCCTCTATAAGTGATAGCTTATGATAAGTGTCTTTTTCTGTGTGACTTATTTCACTTAGAATCGTCGTACCTAAGTCCACTCATCTTGCTTCTACTAGCCTTATGACATTGATTTCATGTCTGAGTGATATTCCATTGTACATAAGGACCACAACTTCTTTATCCATTTTTCTCTTTCCTGGGATATTTAAGGTGTCATGAAGTGGAGATTCTTGTCAACAGAGCAGCCCTAAACTTTGGGGTGCCTGTGTCTTGCTGATTTTTAGTTTTCCCAATTTATACGCCCATGAGTGGACGTGCCCTATGCTCCCTAAGCTGTGTTTTTTCGATGTTTCAGGACACACCGTACACTTCTCCAGAGTGGCTGTTGGCAACTTACATCCCGCCCATCAGCGTAGCAAGGCTGCCATTTCTCCATGGCCTGTCGTGCATTTCTGGTTTTGACACTTTTTGCAGCATGGCCCTTTTGACCGATGGGAAGCGAGACTTCTTTGTAGCGCTGATTTGCCTTCCAGGTTGCTTGGTTGGCCAAAAAGTGCGTATGCGTTTTTTCCTGAATATATTCAGGAAAAAACGCATACGCCCTTCTTGGCCAAGGGCATCATTGTCGAAGTTTTGCCGCTTTTCATGTGCTTTACAGGCGATTCGAATCTACCTCCTGAAATCTGTTTCCTGCAATTCTGCCTTGCTTTCAAATCCTCTTCGTTGCCTTCCCTCAATATATCTGTGGATGAGAGTTATCATTTATAACTCTGCGGGTTTGTGAATTGCAGTGTCCCTGAGCTCCATTTTTCAACTCGCTTTTTTGGGAGCTGGCCGCAAAAGCGCGGGATTGCCTCAGGCCCTATTGTGCCTTTGGGCGGCAGGCTGAGCCTGTGATTAATTCTTCTTCCTGATGGGAAAATAGAGTGACCTGTGCCTGTCCCAACACCTAGATCTAGTCTCTCATTGGTTGCCCCTCTTCCCGTTCATCCTCAGGACAAATTGCAACCTGTAGGGAACAGGAGGTTAAAGGTGCTGATTCTCCAAGTAAGTTGATTGCTAGTAAAGTAGCTGGAAAGGCGAACCCGAGCACAAGGAGATGAGAAATGGGGTGTGTTTTAGAAACCTTTCAAAATCACACGGTGTACCATCTTCTGAGTTTCTCATGCATGTTTTCGATGTAGGAAGATGCCCTTGAACCTGGAGATTTGGGACCCATGGGATGGGTATCACGCAGTATTACTTTAAAGGGTCTGCGTTTGCTCACCCAACCTCTCAGCCCCAAGAGTGTCCACCCTTATGTCTCATCCAGCTGTGGGTCTAGATATGGTCAATCCAGGTGGCATCACAGCCCCTGAACGAATTTTGTAAGAATTTCTCTCTCTTTCGCTGTCTTTGTTTTACGGATTTTTAAAAGTAATTTATTTTTATAATGGGGTTTAGCTGCTTTTCACGGCTGTGTTTATGCGGATTTACACCCACTTGACTCACTTCCAGACAGATATCAATACATAGGTTTTAAGATTGTTACTAGTCACATATATTCTTGTGCGGTGAATAGGGGGTGTTGAGTCCAGTTCACGGAGCAAGGAGTAGGTCTTGTCTATTACATATTGGGTGTATGGAACGGTATCTGAGCAAATTTGAACCCCTTGTTTTATGCATCACCCCACCTCACCTTTCCCGTTAAGCAGCCATAGTGTGTTTTCTAAACGTGTGACTCTGTTCTGTTTTGTAATTCAGTTCAAGTGTAGCGGTTTTTACATTCCCTCTATAAGTGATAGCTTATGATAAGTGTCTTTTTCTGTGTGACTTATTTCACTTAGAATCGTCGTACCTAAGTCCACTCATCTTGCTTCTACTAGCCTTATGACATTGATTTCATGTCTGAGTGATATTCTATTGTACAAAAGGACCACAATTTTTTATCCATTTTTCTCTTTCCTGGGATATTTAAGGTGTCATGAAGTGGAGGTTCTTGTCAACAGAGCAGCCCCAAACTTTGGGGTGCCTGTGTCTTGCTGATTTTTAGTTTTCCCTGTTTATACGCCCATGAGTGGACGTGCCATATGCTCACTAAGCTGTGTTTTTTCGATGTTTCAGGACACACCGTACACTACTCCAGAGTGGCTGTTGGCAATTTACATCCCGCCCATCAGCGTAGCAAGGCTGCCATTTCTCCATGGCCTGTCCTGCATTTCTGGTTTTGACACTTTTTGCAGCATGGCCCTTTTGACCCATGGGAAGCGAGACTTCTTTGTAGCGCTGATTTGCCTTTCCAGGTTGCTTGGTTGGCCAAAAAGGGCGTATGCGTTTTTTCCTGAATATATTCAGGAAAAAACGCATACGCCCTTCTTGGCCAAGGGCATCATTGTCGACGTTTTGCCGCTTTTCATGTGCTTTACAGGCGATTCGAATCTACCTCCTGAAATCTGTTTCCTGCAATTCTGCCTTGCTTTCAAATCCTCTTCGTTGCCTTCCCTCAATATATCTGTGGATGAGAGTTATCATTTATAACTCTGCGGGTTTGTGAATTGCAGTGTCCCTGAGCTCCATTTTTCAACTCGCTTTTTTGGGAGCTGGCCGCAAAAGCGCGGGATTGCCTCAGGCCCTATTGTGCTTCTGGGCGGCAGGCTGAGCCTGTGATTAATTCTTCTTCCTGATGGGAAAATAGAGTGACCTGTGCCTGTCCCAACACCTAGATCTAGTCTCTCATTGGTTGCCCCTCTTCCCGTTCATCCTCAGGACAAATTGCAACCTGTAGGGAACAGGAGGTTAAAGGTGCTGATTCTCCAAGTAAGTTGATTGCTAGTAAAGTAGCTGGAAAGGCGAACCCGAGCACAAGGAGATGAGAAATGGGGTGTGTTTTAGAAACCATTCAAAATCACACGGTGTACCATCTTCTGAGTTTCTCATGCATGTTTTCGATGTAGGAAGATGCCCTTGAACCTGGAGATTTGGGACCCATGGGATGGGTATCACGCAGTATTACTTTAAAGGGTCTGCGTTTGCTCACCCAACCTCTCAGCCCCAAGAGTGTCCACCCTTATGTCTCATCCAGCTGTGGGTCTAGATATGGTCAATCCAGGTGGCATCACAGCCCCTGAACGAATTTTGTAAGAATTTCTCTCTCTTTCACTGTCTTTGTTTTACGGGTTTTTAAAAGTAATTTATTTTTATAATGGGGTTTAGCTGCTTTTCACGGCTGTGTTTATGCGGATTTACACCCACTTGACTCACTTCCAGACAGATATCAATACATAGGTTTTAAGATTGTTACTAGTCACATATATTCTTGTGCGGTGAATGGGGGTGTTGAGTCCAGTTCACGGAGCAAGGAGTAGGTCTTGTCTATTACATATTGGGTGTATGGAACGGTATCTGAGCAAATTTGAACCCCTTGTTTTATGCATCACCCCACCTCACCTTTCCCGTTAAGCAGCCATAGTGTGTTTTCTAAACGTGTGACTCTGTTCTGTTTTGTAATTCAGTTCAAGTGTAGCGGTTTTTACATTCCCTCTATAAGTGATAGCTTATGATAAGTGTCTTTTTCTGTGTGACTTATTTCACTTAGAATCGTTGTACCTAAATCCACTCATCTTCCTTCTACTAGCCTTATGACATTGATTTCATGTCTGAGTGATATTCCATTGTCCATAAGGACCACAATTTTTTATCCATTTTTCTCTTTCCTGGGATATTTAAGGTGTCATGAAGTGGAGGTTCTTGTCAACAGAGCAGCCCCAAACTTTGGGGTGCCTGTGTCTTGCTGATTTTTAGTTTTCCCAATTTATACGCCCATGAGTGGACGTGCCCTATGCTCACTAAGCTGTGTTTTTTCGATGTTTCAGGACACACCGTACAGTTCTCCAGAGTGGCTGTTGGCAATTTACATCCCGCCCATCAGCGTAGCAAGGCTGCCATTTCTCCATGGCCTGTCCTGCATTTCTGGTTTTGACACTTTTTGCAGCATGGCCCTTTAGACCCATAGGAAGCGAGACTTCTTTGTAGCGCTGATTTGCCTTTCCAGGTTGCTTGGTTGGCCAAAAAGGGCGTATGCGTTTTTTCCTGAATATATTCAGGAAAAAACGCATACGCCCTTTTTGGCCAAGGGCATCATTGTCGACGTTTTGCCGCTTTTCATGTGCCTTAAAGGCGATTCGAATCTACCTCCTGAAATCTGTTTCCTGCAATTCTGCCTTGCTTTCAAATCCTCTTCGTTGATTTCCCTCAATATATCTGTGGATGAGAGTTATCACTTATAACTCTGCGGGTTTGTGAATTGCAGTGTCCCTGAGCTCCATTTTTCAACTGTCTTTTTTGAGAGCTGGCCGCAAAAGCACGGGATTGCCTCAGGCCCTATTCTGGTTCCTGGCAGCAGGCTGAGCCTGTGGTTAATTCTTCTTCCTGATGGGAAAATAGAGTGACCTGTGCCTGTCCCAACAGCTAGATCTAGTCTCTCATTGGTTGCCCCTCTTCCCGTTCATCCTCAGGACAAATTGCAACCTGTAGGGAACAGGATGTTAAAGGTGCTGATTCTCCAAGTAGGGAGATTGCTAGTAAAGTAGCTGGAATGGCGAACCCGAGCACAAGGAGATGAGAAATGAGGTGCGTTTTAGAAACCTTTCAAAATCACACGGTGTACCATCTTCTGAGTTTCTCATGCATGTTTTCGATGTAGGAAGATGCCCTTGAACCTGGAGACTTGGGACCCATGGGATGGGTACCACGCAGTATTACTTTAAAGGGTCTGCGTTTGCTCACCCAACCTAACCCAACCTTTCAGCCCCAAGACTGTCCACCCTTATGTCTCATCCAGCTGTGCGTGTAGATATGGTCAATCCAGGTTGCATCACAGCCCCTGATCGAATTTTGTAAGAATTTCTCTCTCTTTCACTGTCTTTATTTTACGGGTTTTTAAAAGTAATTTATTTTTATAATGGGGTTTAGCTGCTTTTCACGGCTGTGTTTATGCGGATTTACACCCACTTGACTCACTTCCAGACAGATATCAATACATAGGTTTTAAGATTGTTACTAGTCACATATATTCTTGTGCGGTGAATAGGGGGTGTTGAGTCCAGTTCACTGAGCAAGGAGTAGGTCTTGTCTATTACATATTGGGTGTATTGAACGGTATCTGAGCGAATTTGAAACCCTTGTTTTATGCATCACCCCACCTCACCTTTCCCGTTAAACAGCCATAGTGTGTTTTCTAAACGTGTGATTCTGTTCTGTTCTGTAATTCAGTTCAAGTGTAGCGGTTTTTACATTCCCTCTATAAGTGATAGCTTATGATAAGTGTCTTTTTCTGTGTGACTTATTTCACTTAGAATCGTCGTACCTAAGTCCACTCATCTTGCTTCTACTAGCCTTATGACATTGATTTCATGTCTGAGTGATATTCCATTGTACATAAGGACCACAACTTCTTTATCCATTTTTCTCTTTCCTGGGATATTTAAGGTGTCATGAAGTGGAGATTCTTGTCAACAGAGCAGCCCTAAACTTTGGGGTGCCTGTGTCTTGCTGATTTTTAGTTTTCCCAATTTATACGCCCATGAGTGGACGTGCCCTATGCTCCCTAAGCTGTGTTTTTTCGATGTTTCAGGACACACCGTACACTTCTCCAGAGTGGCTGTTGGCAACTTACATCCCGCCCATCAGCGTAGCAAGGCTGCCATTTCTCCATGGCCTGTCCTGCATTTCTGGTTTTGACACTTTTTGCAGCATGGCCCTTTTGACCGATGGGAAGCGAGACTTCTTTGTAGCGCTGATTTGCCTTCCAGGTTGCTTGGTTGGCCAAAAAGTGCGTATGCGTTTTTTCCTGAATATATTCAGGAAAAAACGCATACGCCCTTCTTGGCCAAGGGCATCATTGTCGAAGTTTTGCCGCTTTTCATGTGCTTTACAGGCGATTCGAATCTACCTCCTGAAATCTGTTTCCTGCAATTCTGCCTTGCTTTCAAATCCTCTTCGTTGCCTTCCCTCAATATATCTGTGGATGAGAGTTATCATTTATAACTCTGCGGGTTTGTGAATTGCAGTGTCCCTGAGCTCCATTTTTCAACTCGCTTTTTTGGGAGCTGGCCGCAAAAGCGCGGGATTGCCTCAGGCCCTATTGTGCCTTTGGGCGGCAGGCTGAGCCTGTGATTAATTCTTCTTCCTGATGGGAAAATAGAGTGACCTGTGCCTGTCCCAACACCTAGATCTAGTCTCTCATTGGTTGCCCCTCTTCCCGTTCATCCTCAGGACAAATTGCACCCTGTAGGGAACAGGAGGTTAAAGGTGCTGATTCTCCAAGTAAGTTGATTGCTAGTAAAGTAGCTGGAAAGGCGAACCCGAGCACAAGGAGATGAGAAATGGGGTGTGTTTTAGAAACCTTTCAAAATCACACGGTGTACCATCTTCTGAGTTTCTCATGCATGTTTTCGATGTAGGAAGATGCCCTTGAACCTGGAGATTTGGGACCCATGGGATGGGTATCACGCAGTATTACTTTAAAGGGTCTGCGTTTGCTCACCCAACCTCTCAGCCCCAAGAGTGTCCACCCTTATGTCTCATCCAGCTGTGGGTCTAGATATGGTCAATCCAGGTGGCATCACAGCCCCTGAACGAATTTTGTAAGAATTTCTCTCTCTTTCGCTGTCTTTGTTTTACGGATTTTTAAAAGTAATTTATTTTTATAATGGGGTTTAGCTGCTTTTCACGGCTGTGTTTATGCGGATTTACACCCACTTGACTCACTTCCAGACAGATATCAATACATAGGTTTTAAGATTGTTACTAGTCACATATATTCTTGTGCGGTGAATAGGGGGTGTTGAGTCCAGTTCACGGAGCAAGGAGTAGGTCTTGTCTATTACATATTGGGTGTATGGAACGGTATCTGAGCAAATTTGAACCCCTTGTTTTATGCATCACCCCACCTCACCTTTCCCGTTAAGCAGCCATAGTGTGTTTTCTAAACGTGTGACTCTGTTCTGTTTTGTAATTCAGTTCAAGTGTAGCGGTTTTTACATTCCCTCTATAAGTGATAGCTTATGATAAGTGTCTTTTTCTGTGTGACTTATTTCACTTAGAATCGTCGTACCTAAGTCCACTCATCTTGCTTCTACTAGCCTTATGACATTGATTTCATGTCTGAGTGATATTCTATTGTACAAAAGGACCACAACTTTTTTATCCATTTTTCTCTTTCCTGGGATATTTAAGGTGTCATGAAGTGGAGGTTCTTGTCAACAGAGCAGCCCCAAACTTTGGGGTGCCTGTGTCTTGCTGATTTTTAGTTTTCCCAGTTTATACGCCCATGAGTGGACGTGCCATATGCTCACTAAGCTGTGTTTTTTCGATGTTTCAGGACACACCGTACACTACTCCAGAGTGGCTGTTGGCAATTTACATCCCGCCCATCAGCGTAGCAAGGCTGCCATTTCTCCATGGCCTGTCCTGCATTTCTGGTTTTGACACTTTTTGCAGCATGGCCCTTTTGACCCATGGGAAGCGAGACTTCTTTGTAGCGCTGATTTGCCTTTCCAGGTTGCTTGGTTGGCCAAAAAGGGCGTATGCGTTTTTTCCTGAATATATTCAGGAAAAAACGCATACGCCCTTCTTGGCCAAGGGCATCATTGTCGACGTTTTGCCGCTTTTCATGTGCTTTACAGGCGATTCGAATCTACCTCCTGAAATCTGTTTCCTGCAATTCTGCCTTGCTTTCAAATCCTCTTCGTTGCCTTCCCTCAATATATCTGTGGATGAGAGTTATCATTTATAACTCTGCGGGTTTGTGAATTGCAGTGTCCCTGAGCTCCATTTTTCAACTCGCTTTTTTGGGAGCTGGCCGCAAAAGCGCGGGATTGCCTCAGGCCCTATTGTGCTTCTGGGCGGCAGGCTGAGCCTGTGATTAATTCTTCTTCCTGATGGGAAAATAGAGTGACCTGTGCCTGTCCCAACACCTAGATCTAGTCTCTCATTGGTTGCCCCTCTTCCCGTTCATCCTCAGGACAAATTGCAACCTGTAGGGAACAGGAGGTTAAAGGTGCTGATTCTCCAAGTAAGTTGATTGCTAGTAAAGTAGCTGGAAAGGCGAACCCGAGCACAAGGAGATGAGAAATGGGGTGTGTTTTAGAAACCTTTCAAAATCACACGGTGTACCATCTTCTGAGTTTCTCATGCATGTTTTCGATGTAGGAAGATGCCCTTGAACCTGGAGATTTGGGACCCATGGGATGGGTATCACGCAGTATTACTTTAAAGGGTCTGCGTTTGCTCACCCAACCTCTCAGCCCCAAGAGTGTCCACCCTTATGTCTCATCCAGCTGTGGGTCTAGATATGGTCAATCCAGGTGGCATCACAGCCCCTGAAAGAATTTTGTAAGAATTTCTCTCTCTTTCACTGTCTTTGTTTTACGGGTTTTTAAAAGTAATTTATTTTTATAATGGGGTTTAGCTGCTTTTCACGGCTGTGTTTATGCGGATTTACACCCACTTGACTCACTTCCAGACAGATATCAATACATAGGTTTTAAGATTGTTACTAGTCACATATATTCTTGTGCGGTGAATGGGGTTGTTGAGTCCAGTTCACGGAGCAAGGAGTAGGTCTTGTCTATTACATATTGGGTGTATGGAACGGTATCTGAGCAAATTTGAACCCCTTGTTTTATGCATCACCCCACCTCACCTTTCCCGTTAAGCAGCCATAGTGTGTTTTCTAAACGTGTGACTCTGTTCTGTTTTGTAATTCAGTTCAAGTGTAGCGGTTTTTACATTCCCTCTATAAGTGATAGCTTATGATAAGTGTCTTTTTCTGTGTGACTTATTTCACTTAGAATCGTTGTACCTAAGTCCACTCATCTTCCTTCTACTAGCCTTATGACATTGATTTCATGTCTGAGTGATATTCCATTGTCCATAAGGACCACAATTTTTTATCCATTTTTCTCTTTCCTGGGATATTTAAGGTGTCATGAAGTGGAGGTTCTTGTCAACAGAGCAGCCCCAAACTTTGGGGTGCCTGTGTCTTGCTGATTTTTAGTTTTCCCAATTTATACGCCCATGAGTGGACGTGCCCTATGCTCACTAAGCTGTGTTTTTTCGATGTTTCAGGACACACCGTACAGTTCTCCAGAGTGGCTGTTGGCAATTTACATCCCGCCCATCAGCGTAGCAAGGCTGCCATTTCTCCATGGCCTGTCCTGCATTTCTGGTTTTGACACTTTTTGCAGCATGTCCCTTTTGGCCGATGGGAAGCGAGACTTCTTTGTAGCGCTGATTTGCCTTTCCAGGTTGCTTGGTTGGCCAAAAAGGGCGTATGCGTTTTTTCCTGAATATATTCAGGAAAAAACGCATACGCCCTTTTTGGCCAAGGGCATCATTGTCGACGTTTTGCCGCTTTTCATGTGCCTTAAAGGCGATTCGAATCTACCTCCTGAAATCTGTTTCCTGCAATTCTGCCTTGCTTTCAAATCCTCTTCGTTGATTTCCCTCAATATATCTGTGGATGAGAGTTATCACTTATAACTCTGCGGGTTTGTGAATTGCAGTGTCCCTGAGCTCCATTTTTCAACTGTCTTTTTTGAGAGCTGGCCGCAAAAGCACGGGATTGCCTCAGGCCCTATTCTGGTTCCTGGCAGCAGGCTGAGCCTGTGGTTAATTCTTCTTCCTGATGGGAAAATAGAGTGACCTGTGCCTGTCCCAACAGCTAGATCTAGTCTCTCATTGGTTGCCCCTCTTCCCGTTCATCCTCAGGACAAATTGCAACCTGTAGGGAACAGGATGTTAAAGGTGCTGATTCTCCAAGTAGGGAGATTGCTAGTAAAGTAGCTGGAATGGCGAACCCGAGCACAAGGAGATGAGAAATGAGGTGCGTTTTAGAAACCTTTCAAAATCACACGGTGTACCATCTTCTGAGTTTCTCATGCATGTTTTCGATGTAGGAAGATGCCCTTGAACCTGGAGACTTGGGACCCATGGGATGGGTACCACGCAGTATTACTTTAAAGGGTCTGCGTTTGCTCACCCAACCTAACCCAACCTTTCAGCCCCAAGACTGTCCACCCTTATGTCTCATCCAGCTGTGCGTGTAGATATGGTCAATCCAGGTTGCATCACAGCCCCTGATCGAATTTTGTAAGAATTTCTCTCTCTTTCACTGTCTTTATTTTACGGGTTTTTAAAAGTAATTTATTTTTATAATGGGGTTTAGCTGCTTTTCACGGCTGTGTTTATGCGGATTTACACCCACTTGACTCACTTCCAGACAGATATCAATACATAGGTTTTAAGATTGTTACTAGTCACATATATTCTTGTGCGGTGAATAGGGGGTGTTGAGTCCAGTTCACTGAGCAAGGAGTAGGTCTTGTCTATTACATATTGGGTGTATTGAACGGTATCTGAGCGAATTTGAAACCCTTGTTTTATGCATCACCCCACCTCACCTTTCCCGTTAAACAGCCATAGTGTGTTTTCTAAACGTGTGATTCTGTTCTGTTCTGTAATTCAGTTCAAGTGTAGCGGTTTTTACATTCCCTCTATAAGTGATAGCTTATGATAAGTGTCTTTTTCTGTGTGACTTATTTCACTTAGAATCGTCGTACCTAAGTCCACTCATCTTGCTTCTACTAGCCTTATGACATTGATTTCATGTCTGAGTGATATTCCATTGTACATAAGGACCACAACTTCTTTATCCATTTTTCTCTTTCCTGGGATATTTAAGGTGTCATGAAGTGGAGATTCTTGTCAACAGAGCAGCCCTAAACTTTGGGGTGCCTGTGTCTTGCTGATTTTTAGTTTTCCCAATTTATACGCCCATGAGTGGACGTGCCCTATGCTCCCTAAGCTGTGTTTTTTCGATGTTTCAGGACACACCGTACACTTCTCCAGAGTGGCTGTTGGCAACTTACATCCCGCCCATCAGCGTAGCAAGGCTGCCATTTCTCCATGGCCTGTCCTGCATTTCTGGTTTTGACACTTTTTGCAGCATGGCCCTTTTGACCGATGGGAAGCGAGACTTCTTTGTAGCGCTGATTTGCCTTCCAGGTTGCTTGGTTGGCCAAAAAGTGCGTATGCGTTTTTTCCTGAATATATTCAGGAAAAAACGCATACGCCCTTCTTGGCCAAGGGCATCATTGTCGAAGTTTTGCCGCTTTTCATGTGCTTTACAGGCGATTCGAATCTACCTCCTGAAATCTGTTTCCTGCAATTCTGCCTTGCTTTCAAATCCTCTTCGTTGCCTTCCCTCAATATATCTGTGGATGAGAGTTATCATTTATAACTCTGCGGGTTTGTGAATTGCAGTGTCCCTGAGCTCCATTTTTCAACTCGCTTTTTTGGGAGCTGGCCGCAAAAGCGCGGGATTGCCTCAGGCCCTATTGTGCCTTTGGGCGGCAGGCTGAGCCTGTGATTAATTCTTCTTCCTGATGGGAAAATAGAGTGACCTGTGCCTGTCCCAACACCTAGATCTAGTCTCTCATTGGTTGCCCCTCTTCCCGTTCATCCTCAGGACAAATTGCAACCTGTAGGGAACAGGAGGTTAAAGGTGCTGATTCTCCAAGTAAGTTGATTGCTAGTAAAGTAGCTGGAAAGGCGAACCCGAGCACAAGGAGATGAGAAATGGGGTGTGTTTTAGAAACCTTTCAAAATCACACGGTGTACCATCTTCTGAGTTTCTCATGCATGTTTTCGATGTAGGAAGATGCCCTTGAACCTGGAGATTTGGGACCCATGGGATGGGTATCACGCAGTATTACTTTAAAGGGTCTGCGTTTGCTCACCCAACCTCTCAGCCCCAAGAGTGTCCACCCTTATGTCTCATCCAGCTGTGGGTCTAGATATGGTCAATCCAGGTGGCATCACAGCCCCTGAACGAATTTTGTAAGAATTTCTCTCTCTTTCGCTGTCTTTGTTTTACGGGTTTTTAAAAGTAATTTATTTTTATAATGGGGTTTAGCTGCTTTTCACGGCTGTGTTTATGCGGATTTACACCCACTTGACTCACTTCCAGACAGATATCAATACATAGGTTTTAAGATTGTTACTAGTCACATACATTCTTGTGCGGTGAATAAGGGGTGTTGAGTCCAGTTCACTGAGCAAGGAGTAGGTCTTGTCTATTACATATTGGGTGTATGGAACGGTATCTGAGCGAATTTGAACCCCTTGTTTTATGCATCACCCCACCTCACCTTTCCCGTTAAGCAGCCATAGTGTGTTTTCTAAACGTGTGACTCTGTTCTGTTTTGTAATTCAGTTCAAGTGTAGCGGTTTTTACATTCCCTCTATAAGTGATAGCTTATGATAAGTGTCTTTTTCTGTGTGACTTATTTCACTTAGAATCGTCGTACCTAAGTCCACTCATCTTGCTTCTACTAGCCTTATGACATTGATTTCATGTCTGAGTGATATTCTATTGTACAAAAGGACCACAACTTTTTTATCCATTTTTCTCTTTCCTGGGATATTTAAGGTGTCATGAAGTGGAGGTTCTTGTCAACAGAGCAGCCCCAAACTTTGGGGTGCCTGTGTCTTGCTGATTTTTAGTTTTCCCAGTTTATACGCCCATGAGTGGACGTGCCATATGCTCACTAAGCTGTGTTTTTTCGATGTTTCAGGACACACCGTACACTACTCCAGAGTGGCTGTTGGCAATTTACATCCCGCCCATCAGCGTAGCAAGGCTGCCATTTCTCCATGGCCTGTCCTGCATTTCTGGTTTTGACACTTTTTGCAGCATGGCCCTTTTGACCCATGGGAAGCGAGACTTCTTTGTAGCGCTGATTTGCCTTTCCAGGTTGCTTGGTTGGCCAAAAAGGGCGTATGCGTTTTTTCCTGAATATATTCAGGAAAAAACGCATACGCCCTTCTTGGCCAAGGGCATCATTGTCGACGTTTTGCCGCTTTTCATGTGCTTTACAGGCGATTCGAATCTACCTCCTGAAATCTGTTTCCTGCAATTCTGCCTTGCTTTCAAATCCTCTTCGTTGCCTTCCCTCAATATATCTGTGGATGAGAGTTATCATTTATAACTCTGCGGGTTTGTGAATTGCAGTGTCCCTGAGCTCCATTTTTCAACTCGCTTTTTTGGGAGCTGGCCGCAAAAGCGCGGGATTGCCTCAGGCCCTATTGTGCTTCTGGGCGGCAGGCTGAGCCTGTGATTAATTCTTCTTCCTGATGGGAAAATAGAGTGACCTGTGCCTGTCCCAACACCTAGATCTAGTCTCTCATTGGTTGCCCCTCTTCCCGTTCATCCTCAGGACAAATTGCAACCTGTAGGGAACAGGAGGTTAAAGGTGCTGATTCTCCAAGTAAGTTGATTGCTAGTAAAGTAGCTGGAAAGGCGAACCCGAGCACAAGGAGATGAGAAATGGGGTGTGTTTTAGAAACCTTTCAAAATCACACGGTGTACCATCTTCTGAGTTTCTCATGCATGTTTTCGATGTAGGAAGATGCCCTTGAACCTGGAGATTTGGGACCCATGGGATGGGTATCACGCAGTATTACTTTAAAGGGTCTGCGTTTGCTCACCCAACCTCTCAGCCCCAAGAGTGTCCACCCTTATGTCTCATCCAGCTGTGGGTCTAGATATGGTCAATCCAGGTGGCATCACAGCCCCTGAACGAATTTTGTAAGAATTTCTCTCTCTTTCACTGTCTTTGTTTTACGGGTTTTTAAAAGTAATTTATTTTTATAATGGGGTTTAGCTGCTTTTCACGGCTGTGTTTATGCGGATTTACACCCACTTGACTCACTTCCAGACAGATATCAATACATAGGTTTTAAGATTGTTACTAGTCACATATATTCTTGTGCGGTGAATGGGGGTGTTGAGTCCAGTTCACGGAGCAAGGAGTAGGTCTTGTCTATTACATATTGGGTGTATGGAACGGTATCTGAGCAAATTTGAACCCCTTGTTTTATGCATCACCCCACCTCACCTTTCCCGTTAAGCAGCCATAGTGTGTTTTCTAAACGTGTGACTCTGTTCTGTTTTGTAATTCAGTTCAAGTGTAGCGGTTTTTACATTCCCTCTATAAGTGATAGCTTATGATAAGTGTCTTTTTCTGTGTGACTTATTTCACTTAGAATCGTTGTACCTAAGTCCACTCATCTTCCTTCTACTAGCCTTATGACATTGATTTCATGTCTGAGTGATATTCCATTGTCCATAAGGACCACAATTTTTTATCCATTTTTCTCTTTCCTGGGATATTTAAGGTGTCATGAAGTGGAGGTTCTTGTCAACAGAGCAGCCCCAAACTTTGGGGTGCCTGTGTCTTGCTGATTTTTAGTTTTCCCAATTTATACGCCCATGAGTGGACGTGCCCTATGCTCACTAAGCTGTGTTTTTTCGATGTTTCAGGACACACCGTACAGTTCTCCAGAGTGGCTGTTGGCAATTTACATCCCGCCCATCAGCGTAGCAAGGCTGCCATTTCTCCATGGCCTGTCCTGCATTTCTGGTTTTGACACTTTTTGCAGCATGGCCCTTTAGACCCATAGGAAGCGAGACTTCTTTGTAGCGCTGATTTACCTTTCCAGGTTGCTTGGTTGGCCAAAAAGGGCGTATGCGTTTTTTCCTGAATATATTCAGGAAAAAACGCATACGCCCTTTTTGGCCAAGGGCATCATTGTCGACGTTTTGCCGCTTTTCATGTGCCTTAAAGGCGATTCGAATCTACCTCCTGAAATCTGTTTCCTGCAATTCTGCCTTGCTTTCAAATCCTCTTCGTTGATTTCCCTCAATATATCTGTGGATGAGAGTTATCACTTATAACTCTGCGGGTTTGTGAATTGCAGTGTCCCTGAGCTCCATTTTTCAACTGTCTTTTTTGAGAGCTGGCCGCAAAAGCACGGGATTGCCTCAGGCCCTATTCTGGTTCCTGGCAGCAGGCTGAGCCTGTGGTTAATTCTTCTTCCTGATGGGAAAATAGAGTGACCTGTGCCTGTCCCAACAGCTAGATCTAGTCTCTCATTGGTTGCCCCTCTTCCCGTTCATCCTCAGGACAAATTGCAACCTGTAGGGAACAGGATGTTAAAGGTGCTGATTCTCCAAGTAGGGAGATTGCTAGTAAAGTAGCTGGAATGGCGAACCCGAGCACAAGGAGATGAGAAATGAGGTGCGTTTTAGAAACCTTTCAAAATCACACGGTGTACCATCTTCTGAGTTTCTCATGCATGTTTTCGATGTAGGAAGATGCCCTTGAACCTGGAGACTTGGGACCCATGGGATGGGTACCACGCAGTATTACTTTAAAGGGTCTGCGTTTGCTCACCCAACCTAACCCAACCTTTCAGCCCCAAGACTGTCCACCCTTATGTCTCATCCAGCTGTGCGTGTAGATATGGTCAATCCAGGTTGCATCACAGCCCCTGATCGAATTTTGTAAGAATTTCTCTCTCTTTCACTGTCTTTATTTTACGGGTTTTTAAAAGTAATTTATTTTTATAATGGGGTTTAGCTGCTTTTCACGGCTGTGTTTATGCGGATTTACACCCACTTGACTCACTTCCAGACAGATATCAATACATAGGTTTTAAGATTGTTACTAGTCACATATATTCTTGTGCGGTGAATAGGGCGTGTTGAGTCCAGTTCACTGAGCAAGGAGTAGGTCTTGTCTATTACATATTGGGTGTATTGAACGGTATCTGAGCGAATTTGAAACCCTTGTTTTATGCATCACCCCACCTCACCTTTCCCGTTAAACAGCCATAGTGTGTTTTCTAAACGTGTGATTCTGTTCTGTTCTGTAATTCAGTTCAAGTGTAGCGGTTTTTACATTCCCTCTATAAGTGATAGCTTATGATAAGTGTCTTTTTCTGTGTGACTTATTTCACTTAGAATCGTCGTACCTAAGTCCACTCATCTTGCTTCTACTAGCCTTATGACATTGATTTCATGTCTGAGTGATATTCCATTGTACATAAGGACCACAACTTCTTTATCCATTTTTCTCTTTCCTGGGATATTTAAGGTGTCATGAAGTGGAGGTTCTTGTCAACAGAGCAGCCCTAAACTTTGGGGTGCCTTTGTCTTGCTGATTTTTGGTTTTCCCAATTTATACGCCCATGAGTGGACGTGCCCTATGCTCCCTAAGCTGTGTTTTTTCGATGTTTCAGGACACACCGTACACTTCTCCAGAGTGGCTGTTGGCAATTAACATCCCGCCCATCAGCGTAGCAAGGCTGCCATTTCTCCATGGCCTGTCCTGCATTTCTGGTTTTGACACTTTTTGCAGCATGACCCTTTTGACCGATGGGAAGCGAGACTTCTTTGTAGCACTGATTTGCCTTTCCAGGTTGCTTGGTTGGCCAAAAAGGGCGTATGCGTTTTTTCCTGAATATATTCAGGAAAAAACGCATACGCCCTTTTTGGCCAAGGGCATCATTGTCGACGTTTTGCCGCTTTTCATGTGCTTTAAAGGCGATTCGAATCTACCTCCTGAAACCTGTTTCCTGCAATTCTGCCTTGCTTTGAAATCCTCTTCGTTGCCTTCCCTCAATATATTTGTGGACGAGAGTTATCATTTATAACTCAGCAGGTTTGTGAATGGCAGTCCCCCTGAGCTCCATTTTTCAACTGTCTGTTTTGGGAGCTGGCCGCAAAAGCACGGGATTGCCTCAGGCCCTATTCTGGTTCCCGGCGGCAGGCTGAGCCTGTGGTTAATTCTTCTTCCTGATGGGAAAATAGAGTGATCTGTGCCTGTCCCAACACCTAGATCTATTCTCTCATTGGTTTCCCCTCTTCCCGTTCATCCTCAGGACAACTTGCAACCTGTACAGAACAGGAGGTTAAAGGTGCTGATTCTCCAAGTAGGGAGATTGCTAGTGAAGTAGCTGGAATGGCGAACCCGAGCACAAGGAGATGAGAAATGAGGTGCGTTTTAGAAACCTTTCAAAATCACACGGTGTACCTTCTTCTGGGTTCCTCATGCAAGTTTTCGATGTAGGAAGATGCCCTTGAACCTGGAGATTTGGGACCCATGGGTTGGGTACCATGCAGTATTACTTTAAAGGGTCTGCGTTTGCTCACCCAACCTCACCCAACCTCTCAGCCCCAAGAGTGTCCACCCTTATGTCTCATCCAGCTGTGGGTCTAGATATGGTCAATCCAGGTTGCATCACAGCCCCTGAACGAATTTTGTAAGAATTTCTCTCTCTTTCACTGTCTTTGTTTTACGGGTTTTTAAAAGTAATTTATTTTTATAATGGGGTTTAGCTGCTTTTCACGGCTGTGTTTATGCGGCTTTACACCCACTTGACTCACTTCCAGACAGATATCAATACATAGGTTTTAAGATTGTTACTAGTCACATATATTCTTGTGCGGTGAATAGGGGGTGTTGAGTCCAGTTCACTGAGCAAGGAGTAGGTCTTGTCTATTACATATTGGGTGTATGGAACGGTATCTGAGCGAATTTGAACCCCTTGTTTTATGCATCACCCCACCTCACCTTTCCCGTTAAGCAGCCATAGTGTGTTTTCTAAACGTGTGATTCTGTTCTGTTCTGTAATTCAGTTCAAGTGTAGCGGTTTTTACATTCCCTCTATAAGTGATAGCTTATGATAAGTGTCTTTTTCTGTGTGACTTATTTCACTTAGAATCGTCGTACCTAAGTCCACTCATCTTGCTTCTACTAGCCTTATGACATTGATTTCATGTCTGAGTGATATTCCATTGTACATAAGGACCACAACTTCTTTATCCATTTTTCTCTTTCCTGGGATATTTAAGGTGTCATGAAGTGGAGATTCTTGTCAACAGAGCAGCCCTAAACTTTGGGGTGCCTGTGTCTTGCTGATTTTTAGTTTTCCCAATTTATACGCCCATGAGTGGACGTGCCCTATGCTCCCTAAGCTGTGTTTTTTCGATGTTTCAGGACACACCGTACACTTCTCCAGAGTGGCTGTTGGCAACTTACATCCCGCCCATCAGCGTAGCAAGGCTGCCATTTCTCCATGGCCTGTCCTGCATTTCTGGTTTTGACACTTTTTGCAGCATGGCCCTTTTGACCGATGGGAAGCGAGACTTCTTTGTAGCGCTGATTTGCCTTCCAGGTTGCTTGGTTGGCCAAAAAGTGCGTATGCGTTTTTTCCTGAATATATTCAGGAAAAAACGCATACGCCCTTCTTGGCCAAGGGCATCATTGTCGAAGTTTTGCCGCTTTTCATGTGCTTTACAGGCGATTCGAATCTACCTCCTGAAATCTGTTTCCTGCAATTCTGCCTTGCTTTCAAATCCTCTTCGTTGCCTTCCCTCAATATATCTGTGGATGAGAGTTATCATTTATAACTCTGCGGGTTTGTGAATTGCAGTGTCCCTGAGCTCCATTTTTCAACTCGCTTTTTTGGGAGCTGGCCGCAAAAGCGCGGGATTGCCTCAGGCCCTATTGTGCCTTTGGGCGGCAGGCTGAGCCTGTGATTAATTCTTCTTCCTGATGGGAAAATAGAGTGACCTGTGCCTGTCCCAACACCTAGATCTAGTCTCTCATTGGTTGCCCCTCTTCCCGTTCATCCTCAGGACAAATTGCAACCTGTAGGGAACAGGAGGTTAAAGGTGCTGATTCTCCAAGTAAGTTGATTGCTAGTAAAGTAGCTGGAAAGGCGAACCCGAGCACAAGGAGATGAGAAATGGGGTGTGTTTTAGAAACCTTTCAAAATCACACGGTGTACCATCTTCTGAGTTTCTCATGCATGTTTTCGATGTAGGAAGATGCCCTTGAACCTGGAGATTTGGGACCCATGGGATGGGTATCACGCAGTATTACTTTAAAGGGTCTGCGTTTGCTCACCCAACCTCTCAGCCCCAAGAGTGTCCACCCTTATGTCTCATCCAGCTGTGGGTCTAGATATGGTCAATCCAGGTGGCATCACAGCCCCTGAACGAATTTTGTAAGAATTTCTCTCTCTTTCGCTGTCTTTGTTTTACGGATTTTTAAAAGTAATTTATTTTTATAATGGGGTTTAGCTGCTTTTCACGGCTGTGTTTATGCGGATTTACACCCACTTGACTCACTTCCAGACAGATATCAATACATAGGTTTTAAGATTGTTACTAGTCACATATATTCTTGTGCGGTGAATAGGGGGTGTTGAGTCCAGTTCACGGAGCAAGGAGTAGGTCTTGTCTATTACATATTGGGTGTATGGAACGGTATCTGAGCAAATTTGAACCCCTTGTTTTATGCATCACCCCACCTCACCTTTCCCGTTAAGCAGCCATAGTGTGTTTTCTAAACGTGTGACTCTGTTCTGTTTTGTAATTCAGTTCAAGTGTAGCGGTTTTTACATTCCCTCTATAAGTGATAGCTTATGATAAGTGTCTTTTTCTGTGTGACTTATTTCACTTAGAATCGTTGTACCTAAGTCCACTCATCTTCCTTCTACTAGCCTTATGACATTGATTTCATGTCTGAGTGATATTCCATTGTCCATAAGGACCACAATTTCTTATCCATTTTTCTCTTTCCTGGGATATTTAAGGTGTCATGAAGTGGAGGTTCTTGTCAACAGAGCAGCCCCAAACTTTGGGGTGCCTGTGTCTTGCTGATTTTTAGTTTTCCCAATTTATACGCCCATGAGTGGACGTGCCCTATGCTCACTAAGCTGTGTTTTTTCGATGTTTCAGGACACACCGTACAGTTCTCCAGAGTGGCTGTTGGCAATTTACATCCCGCCCATCAGCGTAGCAAGGCTGCCATTTCTCCATGGCCTGTCCTGCATTTCTGGTTTTGACACTTTTTGCAGCATGGCCCTTTAGACCCATAGGAAGCGAGACTTCTTTGTAGCGCTGATTTGCCTTTCCAGGTTGCTTGGTTGGCCAAAAAGGGCGTATGCGTTTTTTCCTGAATATATTCAGGAAAAAACGCATACGCCCTTTTTGGCCAAGGGCATCATTGTCGACGTTTTGCCGCTTTTCATGTGCCTTAAAGGCGATTCGAATCTACCTCCTGAAATCTGTTTCCTGCAATTCTGCCTTGCTTTCAAATCCTCTTCGTTGATTTCCCTCAATATATCTGTGGATGAGAGTTATCACTTATAACTCTGCGGGTTTGTGAATTGCAGTGTCCCTGAGCTCCATTTTTCAACTGTCTTTTTTGAGAGCTGGCCGCAAAAGCACGGGATTGCCTCAGGCCCTATTCTGGTTCCTGGCAGCAGGCTGAGCCTGTGGTTAATTCTTCTTCCTGATGGGAAAATAGAGTGACCTGTGCCTGTCCCAACAGCTAGATCTAGTCTCTCATTGGTTGCCCCTCTTCCCGTTCATCCTCAGGACAAATTGCAACCTGTAGGGAACAGGATGTTAAAGGTGCTGATTCTCCAAGTAGGGAGATTGCTAGTAAAGTAGCTGGAATGGCGAACCCGAGCACAAGGAGATGAGAAATGAGGTGCGTTTTAGAAACCTTTCAAAATCACACGGTGTACCATCTTCTGAGTTTCTCATGCATGTTTTCGATGTAGGAAGATGCCCTTGAACCTGGAGACTTGGGACCCATGGGATGGGTACCACGCAGTATTACTTTAAAGTGTCTGCGTTTGCTCACCCAACCTAACCCAACCTTTCAGCCCCAAGACTGTCCACCCTTATGTCTCATCCAGCTGTGCGTGTAGATATGGTCAATCCAGGTTGCATCACAGCCCCTGATCGAATTTTGTAAGAATTTCTCTCTCTTTCACTGTCTTTATTTTACGGGTTTTTAAAAGTAATTTATTTTTATAATGGGGTTTAGCTGCTTTTCACGGCTGTGTTTATGCGGATTTACACCCACTTGACTCACTTCCAGACAGATATCAATACATAGGTTTTAAGATTGTTACTAGTCACATATATTCTTGTGCGGTGAATAGGGCGTGTTGAGTCCAGTTCACTGAGCAAGGAGTAGGTCTTGTCTATTACATATTGGGTGTATTGAACGGTATCTGAGCGAATTTGAAACCCTTGTTTTATGCATCACCCCACCTCACCTTTCCCGTTAAACAGCCATAGTGTGTTTTCTAAACGTGTGATTCTGTTCTGTTCTGTAATTCAGTTCAAGTGTAGCGGTTTTTACATTCCCTCTATAAGTGATAGCTTATGATAAGTGTCTTTTTCTGTGTGACTTATTTCACTTAGAATCGTCGTACCTAAGTCCACTCATCTTGCTTCTACTAGCCTTATGACATTGATTTCATGTCTGAGTGATATTCCATTGTACATAAGGACCACAACTTCTTTATCCATTTTTCTCTTTCCTGGGATATTTAAGGTGTCATGAAGTGGAGGTTCTTGTCAACAGAGCAGCCCTAAACTTTGGGGTGCCTTTGTCTTGCTGATTTTTGGTTTTCCCAATTTATACGCCCATGAGTGGACGTGCCCTATGCTCCCTAAGCTGTGTTTTTTCGATGTTTCAGGACACACCGTACACTTCTCCAGAGTGGCTGTTGGCAATTAACATCCCGCCCATCAGCGTAGCAAGGCTGCCATTTCTCCATGGCCTGTCCTGCATTTCTGGTTTTGACACTTTTTGCAGCATGACCCTTTTGACCGATGGGAAGCGAGACTTCTTTGTAGCACTGATTTGCCTTTCCAGGTTGCTTGGTTGGCCAAAAAGGGCGTATGCGTTTTTTCCTGAATATATTCAGGAAAAAACGCATACGCCCTTTTTGGCCAAGGGCATCATTGTCGACGTTTTGCCGCTTTTCATGTGCTTTAAAGGCGATTCGAATCTACCTCCTGAAACCTGTTTCCTGCAATTCTGCCTTGCTTTGAAATCCTCTTCGTTGCCTTCCCTCAATATATTTGTGGACGAGAGTTATCATTTATAACTCAGCAGGTTTGTGAATGGCAGTCCCCCTGAGCTCCATTTTTCAACTGTCTGTTTTGGGAGCTGGCCGCAAAAGCACGGGATTGCCTCAGGCCCTATTCTGGTTCCCGGCGGCAGGCTGAGCCTGTGGTTAATTCTTCTTCCTGATGGGAAAATAGAGTGATCTGTGCCTGTCCCAACACCTAGATCTATTCTCTCATTGGTTTCCCCTCTTCCCGTTCATCCTCAGGACAACTTGCAACCTGTACAGAACAGGAGGTTAAAGGTGCTGATTCTCCAAGTAGGGAGATTGCTAGTGAAGTAGCTGGAATGGCGAACCCGAGCACAAGGAGATGAGAAATGAGGTGCGTTTTAGAAACCTTTCAAAATCACACGGTGTACCTTCTTCTGGGTTCCTCATGCAAGTTTTCGATGTAGGAAGATGCCCTTGAACCTGGAGATTTGGGACCCATGGGTTGGGTACCATGCAGTATTACTTTAAAGGGTCTGCGTTTGCTCACCCAACCTCACCCAACCTCTCAGCCCCAAGAGTGTCCACCCTTATGTCTCATCCAGCTGTGGGTCTAGATATGGTCAATCCAGGTTGCATCACAGCCCCTGAACGAATTTTGTAAGAATTTCTCTCTCTTTCACTGTCTTTGTTTTACGGGTTTTTAAAAGTAATTTATTTTTATAATGGGGTTTAGCTGCTTTTCACGGCTGTGTTTATGCGGCTTTACACCCACTTGACTCACTTCCAGACAGATATCAATACATAGGTTTTAAGATTGTTACTAGTCACATATATTCTTGTGCGGTGAATAGGGGGTGTTGAGTCCAGTTCACTGAGCAAGGAGTAGGTCTTGTCTATTACATATTGGGTGTATGGAACGGTATCTGAGCGAATTTGAACCCCTTGTTTTATGCATCACCCCACCTCACCTTTCCCGTTAAGCAGCCATAGTGTGTTTTCTAAACGTGTGATTCTGTTCTGTTCTGTAATTCAGTTCAAGTGTAGCGGTTTTTACATTCCCTCTATAAGTGATAGCTTATGATAAGTGTCTTTTTCTGTGTGACTTATTTCACTTAGAATCGTCGTACCTAAGTCCACTCATCTTGCTTCTACTAGCCTTATGACATTGATTTCATGTCTGAGTGATATTCCATTGTACATAAGGACCACAACTTCTTTATCCATTTTTCTCTTTCCTGGGATATTTAAGGTGTCATGAAGTGGAGATTCTTGTCAACAGAGCAGCCCTAAACTTTGGGGTGCCTGTGTCTTGCTGATTTTTAGTTTTCCCAATTTATACGCCCATGAGTGGACGTGCCCTATGCTCCCTAAGCTGTGTTTTTTCGATGTTTCAGGACACACCGTACACTTCTCCAGAGTGGCTGTTGGCAACTTACATCCCGCCCATCAGCGTAGCAAGGCTGCCATTTCTCCATGGCCTGTCCTGCATTTCTGGTTTTGACACTTTTTGCAGCATGGCCCTTTTGACCGATGGGAAGCGAGACTTCTTTGTAGCGCTGATTTGCCTTCCAGGTTGCTTGGTTGGCCAAAAAGTGCGTATGCGTTTTTTCCTGAATATATTCAGGAAAAAACGCATACGCCCTTCTTGGCCAAGGGCATCATTGTCGAAGTTTTGCCGCTTTTCATGTGCTTTACAGGCGATTCGAATCTACCTCCTGAAATCTGTTTCCTGCAATTCTTCCTTGCTTTCAAATCCTCTTCGTTGCCTTCCCTCAATATATCTGTGGATGAGAGTTATCATTTATAACTCTGCGGGTTTGTGAATTGCAGTGTCCCTGAGCTCCATTTTTCAACTCGCTTTTTTGGGAGCTGGCCGCAAAAGCGCGGGATTGCCTCAGGCCCTATTGTGCCTTTGGGCGGCAGGCTGAGCCTGTGATTAATTCTTCTTCCTGATGGGAAAATAGAGTGACCTGTGCCTGTCCCAACACCTAGATCTAGTCTCTCATTGGTTGCCCCTCTTCCCGTTCATCCTCAGGACAAATTGCAACCTGTAGGGAACAGGAGGTTAAAGGTGCTGATTCTCCAAGTAAGTTGATTGCTAGTAAAGTAGCTGGAAAGGCGAACCCGAGCACAAGGAGATGAGAAATGGGGTGTGTTTTAGAAACCTTTCAAAATCACACGGTGTACCATCTTCTGAGTTTCTCATGCATGTTTTCGATGTAGGAAGATGCCCTTGAACCTGGAGATTTGGGACCCATGGGATGGGTATCACGCAGTATTACTTTAAAGGGTCTGCGTTTGCTCACCCAACCTCTCAGCCCCAAGAGTGTCCACCCTTATGTCTCATCCAGCTGTGGGTCTAGATATGGTCAATCCAGGTGGCATCACAGCCCCTGAACGAATTTTGTAAGAATTTCTCTCTCTTTCGCTGTCTTTGTTTTACGGATTTTTAAAAGTAATTTATTTTTATAATGGGGTTTAGCTGCTTTTCACGGCTGTGTTTATGCGGATTTACACCCACTTGACTCACTTCCAGACAGATATCAATACATAGGTTTTAAGATTGTTACTAGTCACATATATTCTTGTGCGGTGAATAGGGTGTGTTGAGTCCAGTTCACGGAGCAAGGAGTAGGTCTTGTCTATTACATATTGGGTGTATGGAACGGTATCTGAGCAAATTTGAACCCCTTGTTTTATGCATCACCCCACCTCACCTTTCCCGTTAAGCAGCCATAGTGTGTTTTCTAAACGTGTGACTCTGTTCTGTTTTGTAATTCAGTTCAAGTGTAGCGGTTTTTACATTCCCTCTATAAGTGATAGCTTATGATAAGTGTCTTTTTCTGTGTGACTTATTTCACTTAGAATCGTCGTACCTAAGTCCACTCATCTTGCTTCTACTAGCCTTATGACATTGATTTCATGTCTGAGTGATATTCTATTGTACAAAAGGACCACAACTTTTTTATCCATTTTTCTCTTTCCTGGGATATTTAAGGTGTCATGAAGTGGAGGTTCTTGTCAACAGAGCAGCCCCAAACTTTGGGGTGCCTGTGTCTTCCTGATTTTTAGTTTTCCCAGTTTATACGCCCATGAGTGGACGTGCCATATGCTCACTAAGCTGTGTTTTTTCGATGTTTCAGGACACACCGTACACTACTCCAGAGTGGCTGTTGGCAATTTACATCCCGCCCATCAGCGTAGCAAGGCTGCCATTTCTCCATGGCCTGTCCTGCATTTCTGGTTTTGACACTTTTTGCAGCATGGCCCTTTTGACCCATGGGAAGCGAGACTTCTTTGTAGCGCTGATTTGCCTTTCCAGGTTGCTTGGTTGGCCAAAAAGGGCGTATGCGTTTTTTCCTGAATATATTCAGGAAAAAACGCATACGCCCTTCTTGGCCAAGGGCATCATTGTCGACGTTTTGCCGCTTTTCATGTGCTTTACAGGCGATTCGAATCTACCTCCTGAAATCTGTTTCCTGCAATTCTGCCTTGCTTTCAAATCCTCTTCGTTGCCTTCCCTCAATATATCTGTGGATGAGAGTTATCATTTATAACTCTGCGGGTTTGTGAATTGCAGTGTCCCTGAGCTCCATTTTTCAACTCGCTTTTTTGGGAGCTGGCCGCAAAAGCGCGGGATTGCCTCAGGCCCTATTGTGCTTCTGGGCGGCAGGCTGAGCCTGTGATTAATTCTTCTTCCTGATGGGAAAATAGAGTGACCTGTGCCTGTCCCAACACCTAGATCTAGTCTCTCATTGGTTGCCCCTCTTCCCGTTCATCCTCAGGACAAATTGCAACCTGTAGGGAACAGGAGGTTAAAGGTGCTGATTCTCCAAGTAAGTTGATTGCTAGTAAAGTAGCTGGAAAGGCGAACCCGAGCACAAGGAGATGAGAAATGGGGTGTGTTTTAGAAACCTTTCAAAATCACACGGTGTACCATCTTCTGAGTTTCTCATGCATGTTTTCGATGTAGGAAGATGCCCTTGAACCTGGAGATTTGGGACCCATGGGATGGGTATCACGCAGTATTACTTTAAAGGGTCTGCGTTTGCTCACCCAACCTCTCAGCCCCAAGAGTGTCCACCCTTATGTCTCATCCAGCTGTGGGTCTAGATATGGTCAATCCAGGTGGCATCACAGCCCCTGAACGAATTTTGTAAGAATTTCTCTCTCTTTCACTGTCTTTGTTTTACGGGTTTTTAAAAGTAATTTATTTTTATAATGGGGTTTAGCTGCTTTTCACGGCTGTGTTTATGCGGATTTACACCCACTTGACTCACTTCCAGACAGATATCAATACATAGGTTTTAAGATTGTTACTAGTCACATATATTCTTGTGCGGTGAATGGGGGTGTTGAGTCCAGTTCACGGAGCAAGGAGTAGGTCTTGTCTATTACATATTGGGTGTATGGAACGGTATCTGAGCAAATTTGAACCCCTTGTTTTATGCATCACCCCACCTCACCTTTCCCGTTAAGCAGCCATAGTGTGTTTTCTAAACGTGTGACTCTGTTCTGTTTTGTAATTCAGTTCAAGTGTAGCGGTTTTTACATTCCCTCTATAAGTGATAGCTTATGATAAGTGTCTTTTTCTGTGTGACTTATTTCACTTAGAATCGTTGTACCTAAGTCCACTCATCTTGCTTCTACTAGCCTTATGACATTGATTTCATGTCTGAGTGATATTCCATTGTACATAAGGACCACAATTTTTTATCCATTTTTCTCTTTCCTGGGATATTTAAGGTGTCATGAAGTGGAGGTTCTTGTCAACAGAGCAGCCCCAAACTTTGGGGTGCCTGTGTCTTGCTGATTTTTAGTTTTCCCAATTTATACGCCCATGAGTGGACGTGCCCTATGCTCACTAAGCTGTGTTTTTTCGATGTTTCAGGACACACCGTACACTTCTCCAGAGTGGCTGTTGGCAATTTACATCCCGCCCATCAGCGTAGCAAGGCTGCCATTTCTCCATGGCCTGTCCTGCATTTCTGGTTTTGACACTTTTTGCAGCATGGCCCTTTTGACCGATGGGAAGCAAGACTTCTTTGTAGCGCTGATTTGCCTTTCCAGGTTGCTTGGTTGGCCAAAAAGGGCGTATGCGTTTTTTCCTGAATATATTCAGGAAAAAACGCATACGCCCTTTTTGGCCAAGGGCCTCATTGTCGACGTTTTGCCGCTTTTCATGTGCCTTAAAGGCGATTCGAATCTACCTCCTGAAATCTGTTTCCTGCAATTCTGCCTTGCTTTCAAATCCTCTTCGTTGACTTCCCTCAATATATCTGTGGATGAGAGTTATCACTTATAACTCTGCGGGTTTGTGAATTGCAGTGTCCCTGAGCTCCATTTTTCAACTCGCTTTTTTGAGAGCTGGCCGCAAAAGCACGGGATTGCCTCAGGCCCTATTCTGGTTCCTGGCAGCAGGCTGAGCCTGTGGTTAATTCTTCTTCCTGATGGGAAAATAGAGTGACCTGTGCCTGTCCCAACAGCTAGATCTAGTGTCTCATTGGTTGCCCCTCTTCCCGTTCATCCTCAGGACAAATTGCAACCTGTAGGGAACAGGATGTTAAAGGTGCTGATTCTCCAAGTAGGGAGATTGCTAGTAAAGTAGCTGGGATGGCGAACCTGAGCACAAGGAGATGAGAAATGAGGTGCGTTTTAGAAACCTTTCAAAATCACACGGTGTACCATCTTCTGAGTTTCTCATGCATGTTTTCGATGTAGGAAGATGCCCTTGAACCTGGAGACTTGGGACCCATGGGATGGGTACCACGCAGTATTACTTTAAAGGGTCTGCGTTTGCTCACCCAACCTAACCCAAACTTTCAGCCCCAAGACTGTCCACCCTTATGTCTCATCCAGCTGTGCGTGTAGATATGGTCAATCCAGGTTGCATCACAGCCCCTGATCGAATTTTGTAAGAATTTCTCTCTCTTTCACTGTCTTTATTTTACGGGTTTTTAAAAGTAATTTATTTTTATAATGGGGTTTAGCTGCTTTTCACGGCTGTGTTTATGCGGATTTACACCCACTTGACTCACTTCCAGACAGATATCAATACATAGGTTTTAAGATTGTTACTAGTCACATATATTCTTGTGCGGTGAATAGGGGGTGTTGAGTCCAGTTCACTGAGCAAGGAGTAGGTCTTGTCTATTACATATTGGGTGTATTGAACGGTATCTGAGCGAATTTGAAACCCTTGTTTTATGCATCACCCCACCTCACCTTTCCCGTTAAACAGCCATAGTGTGTTTTCTAAACGTGTGATTCTGTTCTGTTCTGTAACTCAGTTCAAGTGTAGCGGTTTTTACATTCCCTCTATAAGTGATAGCTTATGATAAGTGTCTTTTTCTGTGTGACTTATTTCACTTAGAATCGTCGTAACTAAGTCCACTCATCTTGCTTCTACTAGCCTTATGACATTGATTTCATGTCTGAGCGATATTGCATTGTACATAAGGACCACAACTTCTTTATCCATTTTTCTCTTTCCTGGGATATTTAAGGTGTCATGAAGTGGAGGTTCTTGTCAACAGAGCAGCCCTAAACTTTGGGGTGCCTTTGTCTTGCTGATTTTTGGTTTTCCCAATTTATACGCCCATGAGTGGACGTGCCCTATGCTCCCTAAGCTGTGTTTTTTCGATGTTTCAGGACACACCGTACACTTCTCCAGAGTGGCTGTTGGCAATTAACATCCCGCCCATCAGCGTAGCAAGGCTGCCATTTCTCCATGGCCTGTCCTGCATTTCTGGTTTTGACACTTTTTGCAGCATGACCCTTTTGACCGATGGGAAGCGAGACTTCTTTGTAGCACTGATTTGCATTTCCAGGTTGCTTGGTTGGCCAAAAAGGGCGTATGCGTTTTTTCCTGAATATATTCAGGAAAAAACGCATACGCCCTTTTTGGCCAAGGGCATCATTGTCGACGTTTTGCCGCTTTTCATGTGCTTTAAAGGCGATTCGTATCTACCTCCTGAAACCTGTTTCCTGCAATTCTGCCTTGCTTTGAAATCCTCTTCGTTGCCTTCCCTCAATATATTTGTGGACGAGAGTTATCATTTATAACTCAGCAGGTTTGTGAATGGCAGTCCCCCTGAGCTCCATTTTTCAACTGTCTGTTTTGGGAGCTGGCCGCAAAAGCACGGGATTGCCTCAGGCCCTATTCTGGTTCCCGGCGGCAGGCTGAGCCTGTGGTTAATTCTTCTTCCTGATGGGAAAATAGAGTGACCTGTGCCTGTCCCAACACCTAGATCTATTCTCTCATTGGTTTCTCCTCTTCCCGTTCATCCTCAGGACAACTTGCAACCTGTACAGAACAGGAGGTTAAAGGTGCTGATTCTCCAAGTAGGGAGATTGCTAGTGAAGTAGCTGGAATGGCGAACCCGAGCACAAGGAGATGAGAAATGAGGTGCGTTTTAGAAACCTTTCAAAATCACACGGTGTACCTTCTTCTGGGTTCCTCATGCAAGTTTTCGATGTAGGAAGATGCCCTTGAACCTGGAGATTTGGGACCCATGGGTTGGGTACCATGCAGTATTACTTTAAAGGGTCTGCGTTTGCTCACCCAACCTCACCCAACCTCTCAGCCCCAAGAGTGTCCACCCTTATGTCTCATCCAGCTGTGGGTCTAGATATGGTCAATCCAGGTTGCATCACAGCCCCTGAACGAATTTTGTAAGAATTTCTCTCTCTTTCACTGTCTTTGTTTTACGGGTTTTTAAAAGTAATTTATTTTTATAATGGGGTTTAGCTGCTTTTCACGGCTGTGTTTATGCGGCTTTACACCCACTTGTCTCACTTCCAGACAGATATCAATACATAGGTTTTAAGATTGTTACTAGTCACATATATTCTTGTGCGGTGAATAGGGGGTGTTGAGTCCAGTTCACTGAGCAAGGAGTAGGTCTTGTCTATTACATATTGGGTGTATGGAACGGTATCTGAGCGAATTTGAACCCCTTGTTTTATGCATCACCCCACCTCACCTTTCCCGTTAAGCAGCCATAGTGTGTTTTCTAAACGTGTGATTCTGTTCTGTTCTGTAATTCAGTTCAAGTGTAGCGGTTTTTACATTCCCTCTATAAGTGATAGCTTATGATAAGTGTCTTTTTCTGTGTGACTTATTTCACTTAGAATCGTCGTACCTAAGTCCACTCATCTTGCTTCTACTAGCCTTATGACATTGATTTCATGTCTGAGTGATATTCCATTGTACATAAGGACCACAATTTTTTTATCCATTTTTCTCTTTCCTGGGATATTTAAGGTGTCATGAAGTGGAGGTTCTTGTCAACAGAGCAGCCCCAAACTTTGGGGTGCCTGTGTCTTGCTGATTTTTAGTTTTCCCAATTTATACGCCCATGAGTGGACGTGCCTTATGCTCACTAAGCTGTGTTTTTTCGATGTTTCAGGACACACCGTACACTTCTCCAGAGTGGCTGTTGGCAATTTACATCCCGCCCATCAGCGTAGCAAGGCTGCCATTTCTCCATGGCCTGTCCTGCATTTCTGGTTTTGACACTTTTTGCAGCATGGCCCTTTTGACCCATGGGAAGCGAGACTTCTTTGTAGCGCTGATTTGCCTTTCCAGGTTGCTTGGTTGGCCAAAAAGGGCGTATGCGTTTTTTCCTGAATATATTCAGGAAAAAACGCATACGCCCTTCTTGGCCAAGGGCATCATTGTCGACGTTTTGCCGCTTTTCATGTTCTTTACAGGCGATTCGAATCTACCTCCTGAAATCTGTTTCCTGCAATTCTGCCTTGCTTTCAAATCCTCTTCGTTGCCTTCCCTCAATATATCTGTGGATGAGAGTTATCATTTATAACTCTGCGGGTTTGTGAATTGCAGTGTCCCTGAGCTCCATTTTTCAACTCGCTTTTTTGGGAGCTGGCCGCAAAAGCGCGGGATTGCCTCAGGCCCTATTGTGCTTCTGGGTGGCAGGCTGAGCCTGTGATTAATTCTTCTTCCTGATGGGAAAATAGAGTGACCTGTGCCTGTCCCAACACCTATATCTAGTCTCTCATTGGTTGCCCCTCTTCCCGTTCATCCTCAGGACAAATTGCAACCTGTAGGGAACAGGAGGTTAAAGGTGCTGATTCTCCAAGTAAGTTGATTGCTAGTAAAGTAGCTGGAAAGGCGAACCCGAGCACAAGGAGATGAGAAATGGGGTGTGTTTTAGAAACCTTTCAAAATCACACGGTGTACCATCTTCTGAGTTTCTGATGCATGTTTTCGATGTAGGAAGATGCCCTTGAACCTGGAGATTTGGGACCCATGGGATGGGTATCACGCAGTATTACTTTAAAGGGTCTGCGTTTGCTCACCCAACCTCTCAGCCCCAAGAGTGTCCACCCTTATGTCTCATCCAGCTGTGGGTCTAGATATGGTCAATCCAGGTGGCATCACATCCCCTGAACGAATTTTGTAAGAATTTCTCTCTCTTTCACTGTCTTTGTTTTACGGGTTTTTAAAAGTAATTTATTTTTATAATGGGGTTTAGCTGTTTTTCACGGCTGTGTTTATGCGGATTTACACCCACTTGACTCACTTCCAGACAGATATCAATACATAGGTTTTAAGATTGTTACTAGTCACATATATTCTTGTGCGGTGAATAGGGGGTGTTGAGTCCAGTTCACGGAGCAAGGAGTAGGTCTTGTCTATTACATATTGGGTGTATGGAACGGTATCTGAGCAAATTTGAACCCCTTGTTTTATGCATCACCCCACCTCACCTTTCCCGTTAAGCAGCCATAGTGTGTTTTCTAAACGTGTGACTCTGTTCTGTTTTGTAATTCAGTTCAAGTGTAGCGGTTTTTACATTCCCTCTATAAGTGATAGCTTATGATAAGTGTCTTTTTCTGTGTGACTTATTTCACTTAGAATCGTCGTACCTAAGTCCACTCATCTTGCTTCTACTAGCCTTATGACATTGATTTCATGTCTGAGTGATATTCCATTGTACATAAGGACCACAATTTTTTTATCCATTTTTCTCTTTCCTGGGATATTTAAGGTGTCATGAAGTGGAGGTTCTTGTCAACAGAGCAGCCCCAAACTTTGGGGTGCCTGTGTCTTGCTGATTTTTAGTTTTCCCAATTTATACGCCCATGAGTGGACGTGCCTTATGCTCACTAAGCTGTGTTTTTTCGATGTTTCAGGACACACCGTACACTTCTCCAGAGTGGCTGTTGGCAATTTACATCCCGCCCATCAGCGTAGCAAGGCTGCCATTTCTCCATGGCCTGTCCTGCATTTCTGGTTTTGACACTTTTTGCAGCATGGCCCTTTTGACCCATGGGAAGCGAGACTTCTTTGTAGCGCTGATTTGCCTTTCCAGGTTGCTTGGTTGGCCAAAAAGGGCGTATGCGTTTTTTCCTGAATATATTCAGGAAAAAACGCATACGCCCTTCTTGGCCAAGGGCATCATTGTCGACGTTTTGCCGCTTTTCATGTTCTTTACAGGCGATTCGAATCTACCTCCTGAAATCTGTTTCCTGCAATTCTGCCTTGCTTTCAAATCCTCTTCGTTGCCTTCCCTCAATATATCTGTGGATGAGAGTTATCATTTATAACTCTGCGGGTTTGTGAATTGCAGTGTCCCTGAGCTCCATTTTTCAACTCGCTTTTTTGGGAGCTGGCCGCAAAAGCGCGGGATTGCCTCAGGCCCTATTGTGCTTCTGGGTGGCAGGCTGAGCCTGTGATTAATTCTTCTTCCTGATGGGAAAATAGAGTGACCTGTGCCTGTCCCAACACCTATATCTAGTCTCTCATTGGTTGCCCCTCTTCCCGTTCATCCTCAGGACAAATTGCAACCTGTAGGGAACAGGAGGTTAAAGGTGCTGATTCTCCAAGTAAGTTGATTGCTAGTAAAGTAGCTGGAAAGGCGAACCCGAGCACAAGGAGATGAGAAATGAGGTGTGTTTTAGAAACCTTTCAAAATCACACGGTGTACCATCTTCTGAGTTTCTCATGCATGTTTTCGATGTAGGAAGATGCCCTTGAACCTGGAGATTTGGGACCCATGGGATGGGTATCACGCAGTATTACTTTAAAGGGTCTGCGTTTGCTCACCCAACCTCTCAGCCCCAAGAGTGTCCACCCTTATGTCTCATCCAGCTGTGGGTCTAGATATGGTCAATCCAGGTGGCATCACATCCCCTGAACGAATTTTGTAAGAATTTCTCTCTCTTTCACTGTCTTTGTTTTACGGGTTTTTAAAAGTAATTTATTTTTATAATGGGGTTTAGCTGTTTTTCACGGCTGTGTTTATGCGGATTTACACCCACTTGACTCACTTCCAGACAGATATCAATACATAGGTTTTAAGATTGTTACTAGTCACATATATTCTTGTGCGGTGAATAGGGGGTGTTGAGTCCAGTTCACGGAGCAAGGAGTAGGTCTTGTCTATTACATATTGGGTGTATGGAACGGTATCTGAGCAAATTTGAACCCCTTGTTTTATGCATCACCCCACCTCACCTTTCCCGTTAAGCAGCCATAGTGTGTTTTCTAAACGTGTGACTCTGTTCTGTTTTGTAATTCAGTTCAAGTGTAGCGGTTTTTACATTCCCTCTATAAGTGATAGCTTATGATAAGTGTCTTTTTCTGTGTGACTTATTTCACTTAGAATCGTCGTACCTAAGTCCACTCATCTTGCTTCTACTAGCCTTATGACATTGATTTCATGTCTGAGTGATATTCTATTGTACAAAAGGACCACAACTTTTTTATCCATTTTTCTCTTTCCTGGGATATTTAAGGTGTCATGAAGTGGAGGTTCTTGTCAACAGAGCAGCCCCAAACTTTGGGGTGCCTGTGTCTTCCTGATTTTTAGTTTTCCCAGTTTATACGCCCATGAGTGGACGTGCCATATGCTCACTAAGCTGTGTTTTTTCGATGTTTCAGGACACACCGTACACTACTCCAGAGTGGCTGTTGGCAATTTACATCCCGCCCATCAGCGTAGCAAGGCTGCCATTTCTCCATGGCCTGTCCTGCATTTCTGGTTTTGACACTTTTTGCAGCATGGCCCTTTTGACCCATGGGAAGCGAGACTTCTTTGTAGCGCTGATTTGCCTTTCCAGGTTGCTTGGTTGGCCAAAAAGGGCGTATGCGTTTTTTCCTGAATATATTCAGGAAAAAACGCATACGCCCTTCTTGGCCAAGGGCATCATTGTCGACGTTTTGCCGCTTTTCATGTGCTTTACAGGCGATTCGAATCTACCTCCTGAAATCTGTTTCCTGCAATTCTGCCTTGCTTTCAAATCCTCTTCGTTGCCTTCCCTCAATATATCTGTGGATGAGAGTTATCATTTATAACTCTGCGGGTTTGTGAATTGCAGTGTCCCTGAGCTCCATTTTTCAACTCGCTTTTTTGGGAGCTGGCCGCAAAAGCGCGGGATTGCCTCAGGCCCTATTGTGCTTCTGGGCGGCAGGCTGAGCCTGTGATTAATTCTTCTTCCTGATGGGAAAATAGAGTGACCTGTGCCTGTCCCAACACCTAGATCTAGTCTCTCATTGGTTGCCCCTCTTCCCGTTCATCCTCAGGACAAATTGCAACCTGTAGGGAACAGGAGGTTAAAGGTGCTGATTCTCCAAGTAAGTTGATTGCTAGTAAAGTAGCTGGAAAGGCGAACCCGAGCACAAGGAGATGAGAAATGGGGTGTGTTTTAGAAACCTTTCAAAATCACACGGTGTACCATCTTCTGAGTTTCTCATGCATGTTTTCGATGTAGGAAGATGCCCTTGAACCTGGAGATTTGGGACCCATGGGATGGGTATCACGCAGTATTACTTTAAAGGGTCTGCGTTTGCTCACCCAACCTCTCAGCCCCAAGAGTGTCCACCCTTATGTCTCATCCAGCTGTGGGTCTAGATATGGTCAATCCAGGTGGCATCACAGCCCCTGAACGAATTTTGTAAGAATTTCTCTCTCTTTCACTGTCTTTGTTTTACGGGTTTTTAAAAGTAATTTATTTTTATAATGGGGTTTAGCTGCTTTTCACGGCTGTGTTTATGCGGATTTACACCCACTTGACTCACTTCCAGACAGATATCAATACATAGGTTTTAAGATTGTTACTAGTCACATATATTCTTGTGCGGTGAATGGGGGTGTTGAGTCCAGTTCACGGAGCAAGGAGTAGGTCTTGTCTATTACATATTGGGTGTATGGAACGGTATCTGAGCAAATTTGAACCCCTTGTTTTATGCATCACCCCACCTCACCTTTCCCGTTAAGCAGCCATAGTGTGTTTTCTAAACGTGTGACTCTGTTCTGTTTTGTAATTCAGTTCAAGTGTAGCGGTTTTTACATTCCCTCTATAAGTGATAGCTTATGATAAGTGTCTTTTTCTGTGTGACTTATTTCACTTAGAATCGTTGTACCTAAGTCCACTCATCTTGCTTCTACTAGCCTTATGACATTGATTTCATGTCTGAGTGATATTCCATTGTACATAAGGACCACAATTTTTTATCCATTTTTCTCTTTCCTGGGATATTTAAGGTGTCATGAAGTGGAGGTTCTTGTCAACAGAGCAGCCCCAAACTTTGGGGTGCCTGTGTCTTGCTGATTTTTAGTTTTCCCAATTTATACGCCCATGAGTGGACGTGCCCTATGCTCACTAAGCTGTGTTTTTTCGATGTTTCAGGACACACCGTACACTTCTCCAGAGTGGCTGTTGGCAATTTACATCCCGCCCATCAGCGTAGCAAGGCTGCCATTTCTCCATGGCCTGTCCTGCATTTCTGGTTTTGACACTTTTTGCAGCATGGCCCTTTTGACCGATGGGAAGCAAGACTTCTTTGTAGCGCTGATTTGCCTTTCCAGGTTGCTTGGTTGGCCAAAAAGGGCGTATGCGTTTTTTCCTGAATATATTCAGGAAAAAACGCATACGCCCTTTTTGGCCAAGGGCCTCATTGTCGACGTTTTGCCGCTTTTCATGTGCCTTAAAGGCGATTCGAATCTACCTCCTGAAATCTGTTTCCTGCAATTCTGCCTTGCTTTCAAATCCTCTTCGTTGACTTCCCTCAATATATCTGTGGATGAGAGTTATCACTTATAACTCTGCGGGTTTGTGAATTGCAGTGTCCCTGAGCTCCATTTTTCAACTCGCTTTTTTGAGAGCTGGCCGCAAAAGCACGGGATTGCCTCAGGCCCTATTCTGGTTCCTGGCAGCAGGCTGAGCCTGTGGTTAATTCTTCTTCCTGATGGGAAAATAGAGTGACCTGTGCCTGTCCCAACAGCTAGATCTAGTGTCTCATTGGTTGCCCCTCTTCCCGTTCATCCTCAGGACAAATTGCAACCTGTAGGGAACAGGATGTTAAAGGTGCTGATTCTCCAAGTAGGGAGATTGCTAGTAAAGTAGCTGGGATGGCGAACCTGAGCACAAGGAGATGAGAAATGAGGTGCGTTTTAGAAACCTTTCAAAATCACACGGTGTACCATCTTCTGAGTTTCTCATGCATGTTTTCGATGTAGGAAGATGCCCTTGAACCTGGAGACTTGGGACCCATGGGATGGGTACCACGCAGTATTACTTTAAAGGGTCTGCGTTTGCTCACCCAACCTAACCCAAACTTTCAGCCCCAAGACTGTCCACCCTTATGTCTCATCCAGCTGTGCGTGTAGATATGGTCAATCCAGGTTGCATCACAGCCCCTGATCGAATTTTGTAAGAATTTCTCTCTCTTTCACTGTCTTTATTTTACGGGTTTTTAAAAGTAATTTATTTTTATAATGGGGTTTAGCTGCTTTTCACGGCTGTGTTTATGCGGATTTACACCCACTTGACTCACTTCCAGACAGATATCAATACATAGGTTTTAAGATTGTTACTAGTCACATATATTCTTGTGCGGTGAATAGGGGGTGTTGAGTCCAGTTCACTGAGCAAGGAGTAGGTCTTGTCTATTACATATTGGGTGTATTGAACGGTATCTGAGCGAATTTGAAACCCTTGTTTTATGCATCACCCCACCTCACCTTTCCCGTTAAACAGCCATAGTGTGTTTTCTAAACGTGTGATTCTGTTCTGTTCTGTAACTCAGTTCAAGTGTAGCGGTTTTTACATTCCCTCTATAAGTGATAGCTTATGATAAGTGTCTTTTTCTGTGTGACTTATTTCACTTAGAATCGTCGTAACTAAGTCCACTCATCTTGCTTCTACTAGCCTTATGACATTGATTTCATGTCTGAGCGATATTGCATTGTACATAAGGACCACAACTTCTTTATCCATTTTTCTCTTTCCTGGGATATTTAAGGTGTCATGAAGTGGAGGTTCTTGTCAACAGAGCAGCCCTAAACTTTGGGGTGCCTTTGTCTTGCTGATTTTTGGTTTTCCCAATTTATACGCCCATGAGTGGACGTGCCCTATGCTCCCTAAGCTGTGTTTTTTCGATGTTTCAGGACACACCGTACACTTCTCCAGAGTGGCTGTTGGCAATTAACATCCCGCCCATCAGCGTAGCAAGGCTGCCATTTCTCCATGGCCTGTCCTGCATTTCTGGTTTTGACACTTTTTGCAGCATGACCCTTTTGACCGATGGGAAGCGAGACTTCTTTGTAGCACTGATTTGCATTTCCAGGTTGCTTGGTTGGCCAAAAAGGGCGTATGCGTTTTTTCCTGAATATATTCAGGAAAAAACGCATACGCCCTTTTTGGCCAAGGGCATCATTGTCGACGTTTTGCCGCTTTTCATGTGCTTTAAAGGCGATTCGTATCTACCTCCTGAAACCTGTTTCCTGCAATTCTGCCTTGCTTTGAAATCCTCTTCGTTGCCTTCCCTCAATATATTTGTGGACGAGAGTTATCATTTATAACTCAGCAGGTTTGTGAATGGCAGTCCCCCTGAGCTCCATTTTTCAACTGTCTGTTTTGGGAGCTGGCCGCAAAAGCACGGGATTGCCTCAGGCCCTATTCTGGTTCCCGGCGGCAGGCTGAGCCTGTGGTTAATTCTTCTTCCTGATGGGAAAATAGAGTGACCTGTGCCTGTCCCAACACCTAGATCTATTCTCTCATTGGTTTCTCCTCTTCCCGTTCATCCTCAGGACAACTTGCAACCTGTACAGAACAGGAGGTTAAAGGTGCTGATTCTCCAAGTAGGGAGATTGCTAGTGAAGTAGCTGGAATGGCGAACCCGAGCACAAGGAGATGAGAAATGAGGTGCGTTTTAGAAACCTTTCAAAATCACACGGTGTACCTTCTTCTGGGTTCCTCATGCAAGTTTTCGATGTAGGAAGATGCCCTTGAACCTGGAGATTTGGGACCCATGGGTTGGGTACCATGCAGTATTACTTTAAAGGGTCTGCGTTTGCTCACCCAACCTCACCCAACCTCTCAGCCCCAAGAGTGTCCACCCTTATGTCTCATCCAGCTGTGGGTCTAGATATGGTCAATCCAGGTTGCATCACAGCCCCTGAACGAATTTTGTAAGAATTTCTCTCTCTTTCACTGTCTTTGTTTTACGGGTTTTTAAAAGTAATTTATTTTTATAATGGGGTTTAGCTGCTTTTCACGGCTGTGTTTATGCGGCTTTACACCCACTTGTCTCACTTCCAGACAGATATCAATACATAGGTTTTAAGATTGTTACTAGTCACATATATTCTTGTGCGGTGAATAGGGGGTGTTGAGTCCAGTTCACTGAGCAAGGAGTAGGTCTTGTCTATTACATATTGGGTGTATGGAACGGTATCTGAGCGAATTTGAACCCCTTGTTTTATGCATCACCCCACCTCACCTTTCCCGTTAAGCAGCCATAGTGTGTTTTCTAAACGTGTGATTCTGTTCTGTTCTGTAATTCAGTTCAAGTGTAGCGGTTTTTACATTCCCTCTATAAGTGATAGCTTATGATAAGTGTCTTTTTCTGTGTGACTTATTTCACTTAGAATCGTCGTACCTAAGTCCACTCATCTTGCTTCTACTAGCCTTATGACATTGATTTCATGTCTGAGTGATATTCCATTGTACATAAGGACCACAATTTTTTTATCCATTTTTCTCTTTCCTGGGATATTTAAGGTGTCATGAAGTGGAGGTTCTTGTCAACAGAGCAGCCCCAAACTTTGGGGTGCCTGTGTCTTGCTGATTTTTAGTTTTCCCAATTTATACGCCCATGAGTGGACGTGCCTTATGCTCACTAAGCTGTGTTTTTTCGATGTTTCAGGACACACCGTACACTTCTCCAGAGTGGCTGTTGGCAATTTACATCCCGCCCATCAGCGTAGCAAGGCTGCCATTTCTCCATGGCCTGTCCTGCATTTCTGGTTTTGACACTTTTTGCAGCATGGCCCTTTTGACCCATGGGAAGCGAGACTTCTTTGTAGCGCTGATTTGCCTTTCCAGGTTGCTTGGTTGGCCAAAAAGGGCGTATGCGTTTTTTCCTGAATATATTCAGGAAAAAACGCATACGCCCTTCTTGGCCAAGGGCATCATTGTCGACGTTTTGCCGCTTTTCATGTTCTTTACAGGCGATTCGAATCTACCTCCTGAAATCTGTTTCCTGCAATTCTGCCTTGCTTTCAAATCCTCTTCGTTGCCTTCCCTCAATATATCTGTGGATGAGAGTTATCATTTATAACTCTGCGGGTTTGTGAATTGCAGTGTCCCTGAGCTCCATTTTTCAACTCGCTTTTTTGGGAGCTGGCCGCAAAAGCGCGGGATTGCCTCAGGCCCTATTGTGCTTCTGGGTGGCAGGCTGAGCCTGTGATTAATTCTTCTTCCTGATGGGAAAATAGAGTGACCTGTGCCTGTCCCAACACCTATATCTAGTCTCTCATTGGTTGCCCCTCTTCCCGTTCATCCTCAGGACAAATTGCAACCTGTAGGGAACAGGAGGTTAAAGGTGCTGATTCTCCAAGTAAGTTGATTGCTAGTAAAGTAGCTGGAAAGGCGAACCCGAGCACAAGGAGATGAGAAATGGGGTGTGTTTTAGAAACCTTTCAAAATCACACGGTGTACCATCTTCTGAGTTTCTGATGCATGTTTTCGATGTAGGAAGATGCCCTTGAACCTGGAGATTTGGGACCCATGGGATGGGTATCACGCAGTATTACTTTAAAGGGTCTGCGTTTGCTCACCCAACCTCTCAGCCCCAAGAGTGTCCACCCTTATGTCTCATCCAGCTGTGGGTCTAGATATGGTCAATCCAGGTGGCATCACATCCCCTGAACGAATTTTGTAAGAATTTCTCTCTCTTTCACTGTCTTTGTTTTACGGGTTTTTAAAAGTAATTTATTTTTATAATGGGGTTTAGCTGTTTTTCACGGCTGTGTTTATGCGGATTTACACCCACTTGACTCACTTCCAGACAGATATCAATACATAGGTTTTAAGATTGTTACTAGTCACATATATTCTTGTGCGGTGAATAGGGGGTGTTGAGTCCAGTTCACGGAGCAAGGAGTAGGTCTTGTCTATTACATATTGGGTGTATGGAACGGTATCTGAGCAAATTTGAACCCCTTGTTTTATGCATCACCCCACCTCACCTTTCCCGTTAAGCAGCCATAGTGTGTTTTCTAAACGTGTGACTCTGTTCTGTTTTGTAATTCAGTTCAAGTGTAGCGGTTTTTACATTCCCTCTATAAGTGATAGCTTATGATAAGTGTCTTTTTCTGTGTGACTTATTTCACTTAGAATCGTCGTACCTAAGTCCACTCATCTTGCTTCTACTAGCCTTATGACATTGATTTCATGTCTGAGTGATATTCCATTGTACATAAGGACCACAATTTTTTTATCCATTTTTCTCTTTCCTGGGATATTTAAGGTGTCATGAAGTGGAGGTTCTTGTCAACAGAGCAGCCCCAAACTTTGGGGTGCCTGTGTCTTGCTGATTTTTAGTTTTCCCAATTTATACGCCCATGAGTGGACGTGCCTTATGCTCACTAAGCTGTGTTTTTTCGATGTTTCAGGACACACCGTACACTTCTCCAGAGTGGCTGTTGGCAATTTACATCCCGCCCATCAGCGTAGCAAGGCTGCCATTTCTCCATGGCCTGTCCTGCATTTCTGGTTTTGACACTTTTTGCAGCATGGCCCTTTTGACCCATGGGAAGCGAGACTTCTTTGTAGCGCTGATTTGCCTTTCCAGGTTGCTTGGTTGGCCAAAAAGGGCGTATGCGTTTTTTCCTGAATATATTCAGGAAAAAACGCATACGCCCTTCTTGGCCAAGGGCATCATTGTCGACGTTTTGCCGCTTTTCATGTTCTTTACAGGCGATTCGAATCTACCTCCTGAAATCTGTTTCCTGCAATTCTGCCTTGCTTTCAAATCCTCTTCGTTGCCTTCCCTCAATATATCTGTGGATGAGAGTTATCATTTATAACTCTGCGGGTTTGTGAATTGCAGTGTCCCTGAGCTCCATTTTTCAACTCGCTTTTTTGGGAGCTGGCCGCAAAAGCGCGGGATTGCCTCAGGCCCTATTGTGCTTCTGGGTGGCAGGCTGAGCCTGTGATTAATTCTTCTTCCTGATGGGAAAATAGAGTGACCTGTGCCTGTCCCAACACCTATATCTAGTCTCTCATTGGTTGCCCCTCTTCCCGTTCATCCTCAGGACAAATTGCAACCTGTAGGGAACAGGAGGTTAAAGGTGCTGATTCTCCAAGTAAGTTGATTGCTAGTAAAGTAGCTGGAAAGGCGAACCCGAGCACAAGGAGATGAGAAATGAGGTGTGTTTTAGAAACCTTTCAAAATCACACGGTGTACCATCTTCTGAGTTTCTCATGCATGTTTTCGATGTAGGAAGATGCCCTTGAACCTGGAGATTTGGGACCCATGGGATGGGTATCACGCAGTATTACTTTAAAGGGTCTGCGTTTGCTCACCCAACCTCTCAGCCCCAAGAGTGTCCACCCTTATGTCTCATCCAGCTGTGGGTCTAGATATGGTCAATCCAGGTGGCATCACATCCCCTGAACGAATTTTGTAAGAATTTCTCTCTCTTTCACTGTCTTTGTTTTACGGGTTTTTAAAAGTAATTTATTTTTATAATGGGGTTTAGCTGTTTTTCACGGCTGTGTTTATGCGGATTTACACCCACTTGACTCACTTCCAGACAGATATCAATACATAGGTTTTAAGATTGTTACTAGTCACATATATTCTTGTGCGGTGAATAGGGGGTGTTGAGTCCAGTTCACGGAGCAAGGAGTAGGTCTTGTCTATTACATATTGGGTGTATGGAACGGTATCTGAGCAAATTTGAACCCCTTGTTTTATGCATCACCCCACCTCACCTTTCCCGTTAAACAGCCATAGTGTGTTTTCTAAACGTGTGATTCTGTTCTGTTCTGTAATTCAGTTCAAGTGTAGCGGTTTTTACATTCCCTCTATAAGTGATAGCTTATGATAAGTGTCTTTTTCTGTGTGACTTATTTCACTTAGAATCGTCGTACCTAAGTCCACTCATCTTGCTTCTACTAGCCTTATGACATTGATTTCATGTCTGAGCGATATTCCATTGTACATAAGGACCACAACTTCTTTATCCATTTTTCTCTTTCCTGGGATATTTAAGGTGTCATGAAGTGGAGGTTCTTGTCAACAGAGCAGCCCTAAACTTTGGGGTGCCTTTGTCTTGCTGATTTTTGGTTTTCCCAATTTATACGCCCATGAGTGGACGTGCCCTATGCTCCCTAAGCTGTGTTTTTTCGATGTTTCAGGACACACCGTACACTTCTCCAGAGTGGCTGTTGGCAATTAACATCCCGCCCATCAGCGTAGCAAGGCTGCCATTTCTCCATGGCCTGTCCTGCATTTCTGGTTTTGACACTTTTTGCAGCATGACCCTTTTCACCGATGGGAAGCGAGACTTCTTTGTAGCACTGATTTGCCTTTCCAGGTTGCTTGGTTGGCCAAAAAGGGCGTATGCGTTTTTTCCTGAATATATTCAGGAAAAAACGCATACGCCCTTTTTGGCCAAGGGCATCATTGTCGACGTTTTGCCGCTTTTCATGTGCTTTAAAGGCGATTCGAATCTACCTCCTGAAACCTGTTTCCTGCAATTCTGCCTTGCTTTGAAATCCTCTTCGTTGCCTTCCCTCAATATATTTGTGGACGAGAGTTATCATTTATAACTCAGCAGGTTTGTGAATGGCAGTCCCCCTGAGCTCCATTTTTCAACTGTCTGTTTTGGGAGCTGGCCGCAAAAGCACGGGATTGCCTCAGGCCCTATTCTGGTTCCCGGCGGCAGGCTGAGCCTGTGGTTAATTCTTCTTCCTGATGGGAAAATAGAGTGACCTGTGCCTGTCCCAACACCTAGATCTATTCTCTCATTGGTTTCTCCTCTTCCCGTTCATCCTCAGGACAACTTGCAACCTGTACAGAACAGGAGGTTAAAGGTGCTGATTCTCCAAGTAGGGAGATTGCTAGTGAAGTAGCTGGAATGGCGAACCCGAGCACAAGGAGATGAGAAATGAGGTGCGTTTTAGAAACCTTTCAAAATCACACGGTGTACCTTCTTCTGGGTTCCTCATGCAAGTTTTCGATGTAGGAAGATGCCCTTGAACCTGGAGATTTGGGACCCATGGGTTGGGTACCATGCAGTATTACTTTAAATGGTCTGCGTTTGCTCACCCAACCTCACCCAACCTCTCAGCCCCAAGAGTGTCCACCCTTATGTCTCATCCAGCTGTGGGTCTAGATATGGTCAATCCAGGTTGCATCACAGCCCCTGAACGAATTTTGTAAGAATTTCTCTCTCTTTCACTGTCTTTGTTTTACGGGTTTTTAAAAGTAATTTATTTTTATAATGGGGTTTAGCTGCTTTTCACGGCTGTGTTTATGCGGCTTTACACCCACTTGACTCACTTCCAGACAGATATCAATACATAGGTTTTAAGATTGTTACTAGTCACATATATTCTTGTGCGGTGAATAGGGGGTGTTGAGTCCAGTTCACTGAGCAAGGAGTAGGTCTTGTCTATTACATATTGGGTGTATGGAACGGTATCTGAGCGAATTTGAAACCCTTGTTTTATGCATCACCCCACCTCACCTTTCCCGTTAAGCAGCCATAGTGTGTTTTCTAAACGTGTGATTCTGTTCTGTTCTGTAATTCAGTTCAAGTGTAGCGGTTTTTACATTCCCTCTATAAGTGATAGCTTATGATAAGTGTCTTTTTCTGTGTGACTTATTTCACTTAGAATCGTCGTACCTAAGTCCACTCATCTTGCTTCTACTAGCCTTATGACATTGATTTCATGTCTGAGTGATATTCCATTGTACATAAGGACCACAACTTCTTTATCCATTTTTCTCTTTCCTGGGATATTTAAGGTGTCATGAAGTGGAGATTCTTGTCAACAGAGCAGCCCTAAACTTTGGGGTGCCTGTGTCTTGCTGATTTTTAGTTTTCCCAATTTATACGCCCATGAGTGGACGTGCCCTATGCTCCCTAAGCTGTGTTTTTTCGATGTTTCAGGACACACCGTACACTTCTCCAGAGTGGCTGTTGGCAACTTACATCCCGCCCATCAGCGTAGCAAGGCTGCCATTTCTCCATGGCCTGTCCTGCATTTCTGGTTTTGACACTTTTTGCAGCATGGCCCTTTTGACCGATGGGAAGCGAGACTTCTTTTTAGCGCTGATTTGCCTTTCCAGGTTGCTTGGTTGGCCAAAAAGTGCGTATGCGTTTTTTCCTGAATATATTCAGGAAAAAACGCATACGCCCTTCTTGGCCAAGGGCATCATTGTCGACGTTTTGCCGCTTTTCATGTGCTTTACAGGCGATTCGAATCTACCTCCTGAAATCTGTTTCCTGCAATTCTGCCTTGCTTTCAAATCCTCTTCGTTGCCTACCCTCAATATATCTGTGGATGAGAGTTATCATTTATAACTCTGCGGTTTTGTGAATTGCAGTGTCCCTGAGCTCCATTTTTCAACTCGCTTTTTTGGGAGCTGGCCGCAAAAGCGCGGGATTGCCTCAGGCCCTATTGTGCTTCTGGGCGGCAGGCTGAGCCTGTGATTAATTCTTCTTCCTGATGGGAAAATAGAGTGACCTGTGCCTGTCCCAACACCTAGATCTAGTCTCTCATTGGTTGCCCCTCTTCCCGTTCATCCTCAGGACAAATTGCAACCTGTAGGGAACAGGAGGTTAAAGGTGCTGATTCTCCAAGTAAGTTGATTGCTAGTAAAGTAGCTGGAAAGGCGAACCCGAGCACAAGGAGATGAGAAATGGGGTGTGTTTTAGAAACCTTTCAAAATCACACGGTGTACCATCTTCTGAGTTTCTCATGCATGTTTTCGATGTAGGAAGATGCCCTTGAACCTGGAGATTTGGGACCCATGGGATGGGTATCACGCAGTATTACTTTAAAGGGTCTGCGTTTGCTCACCCAACCTCTCAGCCCCAAGAGAGTCCACCCTTATGTCTCATCCAGCTGTGGGTCTAGATATGGTCAATCCAGGTGGCATCACAGCCCCTGAACGAATTTTGTAAGAATTTCTCTCTCTTTCACTGTCTTTGTTTTACGGGTTTTTAAAAGTAATTTATTTTTATAATGGGGTTTAGCTGCTTTTCACGGCTGTGTTTATGCGGATTTACACCCACTTGACTCACTTCCAGACAGATATCAATACATAGGTTTTAAGATTGTTACTAGTCACATATATTCTTGTGCGGTGAATAGGGGGTGTTGAGTCCAGTTCACGGAGCAAGGAGTAGGTCTTGTCTATTACATATTGGGTGTATGGAACGGTATCTGAGCAAATTTGAACCCCTTGTTTTATGCATCACCCCACCTCACCTTTCCCGTTAAGCAGCCATAGTGTGTTTTCTAAACGTGTGACTCTGTTCTGTTTTGTAATTCAGTTCAAGTGTAGCGGTTTTTACATTCCCTCTATAAGTGATAGCTTATGATAAGTGTCTTTTTCTGTGTGACTTATTTCACTTAGAATCGTCGTACCTAAGTCCACTCATCTTGCTTCTACTAGCCTTATGACATTGATTTCATGTCTGAGTGATATTCCATTGTACATAAGGACCACAATTTTTTTATCCATTTTTCTCTTTCCTGGGATATTTAAGGTGTCATGAAGTGGAGGTTCTTGTCAACAGAGTAGCCCCAAACTTTGGGGTGCCTGTGTCTTGCTGATTTTTAGTTTTCCCAATTTATACGCCCATGAGTGGACGTGCCTTATGCTCACTAAGCTGTGTTTTTTCGATGTTTCAGGACACACCGTACACTTCTCCAGAGTGGCTGTTGGCAATTTACATCCCGCCCATCAGCGTAGCAAGGCTGCCATTTCTCCATGGCCTGTCCTGCATTTCTGGTTTTGACACTTTTTGCAGCATGGCCCTTTTGACCCATGGGAAGCGAGACTTCTTTGTAGCGCTGATTTGCCTTTCCAGGTTGCTTGGTTGGCCAAAAAGGGCGTATGCGTTTTTTCCTGAATATATTCAGGAAAAAACGCATACGCCCTTCTTGGCCAAGGGCATCATTGTCGACGTTTTGCCGCTTTTCATGTTCTTTACAGGCGATTCGAATCTACCTCCTGAAATCTGTTTCCTGCAATTCTGCCTTGCTTTCAAATCCTCTTCGTTGCCTTCCCTCAATATATCTGTGGATGAGAGTTATCATTTATAACTCTGCGGGTTTGTGAATTGCAGTGTCCCTGAGCTCCATTTTTCAACTCGCTTTTTTGGGAGCTGGCCGCAAAAGCGCGGGATTGCCTCAGGCCCTATTGTGCTTCTGGGTGGCAGGCTGAGCCTGTGATTAATTCTTCTTCCTGATGGGAAAATAGAGTGACCTGTGCCTGTCCCAACACCTATATCTAGTCTCTCATTGGTTGCCCCTCTTCCCGTTCATCCTCAGGACAAATTGCAACCTGTAGGGAACAGGAGGTTAAAGGTGCTGATTCTCCAAGTAAGTTGATTGCTAGTAAAGTAGCTGGAAAGGCGAACCCGAGCACAAGGAGATGAGAAATGGGGTGTGTTTTAGAAACCTTTCAAAATCACACGGTGTACCATCTTCTGAGTTTCTCATGCATGTTTTCGATGTAGGAAGATGCCCTTGAACCTGGAGATTTGGGACCCATGGGATGGGTATCACGCAGTATTACTTTAAAGGGTCTGCGTTTGCTCACCCAACCTCTCAGCCCCAAGAGTGTCCACCCTTATGTCTCATCCAGCTGTGGGTCTAGATATGGTCAATCCAGGTGGCATCACATCCCCTGAACGAATTTTGTAAGAATTTCTCTCTCTTTCACTGTCTTTGTTTTACGGGTTTTTAAAAGTAATTTATTTTTATAATGGGGTTTAGCTGTTTTTCACGGCTGTGTTTATGCGGATTTACACCCACTTGACTCACTTCCAGACAGATATCAATACATAGGTTTTAAGATTGTTACTAGTCACATATATTCTTGTGCGGTGAATAGGGGGTGTTGAGTCCAGTTCACGGAGCAAGGAGTAGGTCTTGTCTATTACATATTGGGTGTATGGAACGGTATCTGAGCAAATTTGAACCCCTTGTTTTATGCATCACCCCACCTCACCTTTCCCGTTAAGCAGCCATAGTGTGTTTTCTAAACGTGTGACTCTGTTCTGTTTTGTAATTCAGTTCAAGTGTAGCGGTTTTTACATTCCCTCTATAAGTGATAGCTTATGATAAGTGTCTTTTTCTGTGTGACTTATTTCACTTAGAATCGTTGTACCTAAGTCCACTCATCTTCCTTCTACTAGCCTTATGACATTGATTTCATGTCTGAGTGATATTCCATTGTCCATAAGGACCACAATTTTTTATCCATTTTTCTCTTTCCTGGGATATTTAAGGTGTCATGAAGTGGAGGTTCTTGTCAACAGAGCAGCCCCAAACTTTGGGGTGCCTGTGTCTTGCTGATTTTTAGTTTTCCCAATTTATACGCCCATGAGTGGACGTGCCCTATGCTCACTAAGCTGTGTTTTTTCGATGTTTCAGGACACACCGTACAGTTCTCCAGAGTGGCTGTTGGCAATTTACATCCCGCCCATCAGCGTAGCAAGGCTGCCATTTCTCCATGGCCTGTCCTGCATTTCTGGTTTTGACACTTTTTGCAGCATGGCCCTTTAGACCCATAGGAAGCGAGACTTCTTTGTAGCGCTGATTTGCCTTTCCAGGTTGCTTGGTTGGCCAAAAAGGGCGTATGCGTTTTTTCCTGAATATATTCAGGAAAAAACGCATACGCCCTTTTTGGCCAAGGGCCTCATTGTCGACGTTTTGCCGCTTTTCATGTGCCTTAAAGGCGATTCGAATCTACCTCCTGAAATCTGTTTCCTGCAATTCTGCCTTGCTTTCAAATCCTCTTCGTTGACTTCCCTCAATATATCTGTGGATGAGAGTTATCACTTATAACTCTGCGGGTTTGTGAATTGCAGTGTCCCTGAGCTCCATTTTTCAACTGTCTTTTTTGAGAGCTGGCCGCAAAAGCACGGGATTGCCTCAGGCCCTATTCTGGTTCCTGGCAGCAGGCTGAGCCTGTGGTTAATTCTTCTTCCTGATGGGAAAATAGAGTGACCTGTGCCTGTCCCAACAGCTAGATCTAGTCTCTCATTGGTTGCCCCTCTTCCCGTTCATCCTCAGGACAAATTGCAACCTGTAGGGAACAGGATGTTAAAGGTGCTGATTCTCCAAGTAGGGAGATTGCTAGTAAAGTAGCTGGAATGGCGAACCCGAGCACAAGGAGATGAGAAATGAGGTGCGTTTTAGAAACCTTTCAAAATCACACGGTGTACCATCTTCTGAGTTTCTCATGCATGTTTTCGATGTAGGAAGATGCCCTTGAACCTGGAGACTTGGGACCCATGGGATGGGTACCACGCAGTATTACTTTAAAGGGTCTGCGTTTGCTCACCCAACCTAACCCAACCTTTCAGCCCCAAGACTGTCCACCCTTATGTCTCATCCAGCTGTGCGTGTAGATATGGTCAATCCAGGTTGCATCACAGCCCCTGATCGAATTTTGTAAGAATTTGTCTCTCTTTCACTGTCTTTATTTTACGGGTTTTTAAAAGTAATTTATTTTTATAATGGGGTTTAGCTGCTTTTCACGGCTGTGTTTATGCGGATTTACACCCACTTGACTCACTTCCAGACAGATATCAATACATAGGTTTTAAGATTGTTACTAGTCACATATATTCTTGTGCGGTGAATAGGGGGTGTTGAGTCCAGTTCACTGAGCAAGGAGTAGGTCTTGTCTATTACATATTGGGTGTATTGAACGGTATCTGAGCGAATTTGAAACCCTTGTTTTATGCCTCACCCCACCTCACCTTTCCCGTTAAACAGCCATAGTGTGTTTTCTAAACGTGTGATTCTGTTCTGTTCTGTAATTCAGTTCAAGTGTAGCGGTTTTTACATTCCCTCTATAAGTGATAGCTTATGATAAGTGTCTTTTTCTGTGTGACTTATTTCACTTAGAATCGTCGTACCTAAGTCCACTCATCTTGCTTCTACTAGCCTTATGACATTGATTTCATGTCTGAGCGATATTCCATTGTACATAAGGACCACAACTTCTTTATCCATTTTTCTCTTTCCTGGGATATTTAAGGTGTCATGAAGTGGAGGTTCTTGTCAACAGAGCAGCCCTAAATTTTGGGGTGCCTTTGTCTTGCTGATTTTTGGTTTTCCCAATTTATACGCCCATGAGTGGACGTGCCCTATGCTCCCTAAGCTGTGTTTTTTCGATGTTTCAGGACACACCGTACACTTCTCCAGAGTGGCTGTTGGCAATTAACATCCCGCCCATCAGCGTAGCAAGGCTGCCATTTCTCCATGGCCTGTCCTGCATTTCTGGTTTTGACACTTTTTGCAGCATGACCCTTTTCACCGATGGGAAGCGAGACTTCTTTGTAGCACTGATTTGCCTTTCCAGGTTGCTTGGTTGGCCAAAAAGGGCGTATGCGTTTTTTCCTGAATATATTCAGGAAAAAACGCATACGCCCTTTTTGGCCAAGGGCATCATTGTCGACGTTTTGCCGCTTTTCATGTGCTTTAAAGGCGATTCGAATCTACCTCCTGAAACCTGTTTCCTGCAATTCTGCCTTGCTTTGAAATCCTCTTCGTTGCCTTCCCTCAATATATTTGTGGACGAGAGTTATCATTTATAACTCAGCAGGTTTGTGAATGGCAGTCCCCCTGAGCTCCATTTTTCAACTGTCTGTTTTGGGAGCTGGCCGCAAAAGCACGGGATTGCCTCAGGCCCTATTCTGGTTCCCGGCGGCAGGCTGAGCCTGTGGTTAATTCTTCTTCCTGATGGGAAAATAGAGTGACCTGTGCCTGTCCCAACACCTAGATCTATTCTCTCATTGGTTTCTCCTCTTCCCGTTCATCCTCAGGACAACTTGCAACCTGTACAGAACAGGAGGTTAAAGGTGCTGATTCTCCAAGTAGGGAGATTGCTAGTGAAGTAGCTGGAATGGCGAACCCGAGCACAAGGAGATGAGAAATGAGGTGCGTTTTAGAAACCTTTCAAAATCACACGGTGTACCTTCTTCTGGGTTCCTCATGCAAGTTTTCGATGTAGGAAGATGCCCTTGAACCTGGAGATTTGGGACCCATGGGTTGGGTACCATGCAGTATTACTTTAAATGGTCTGCGTTTGCTCACCCAACCTCACCCAACCTCTCAGCCCCAAGAGTGTCCACCCTTATGTCTCATCCAGCTGTGGGTCTAGATATGGTCAATCCAGGTTGCATCACAGCCCCTGAACGAATTTTGTAAGAATTTCTCTCTCTTTCACTGTCTTTGTTTTACGGGTTTTTAAAAGTAATTTATTTTTATAATGGGGTTTAGCTGCTTTTCACGGCTGTGTTTATGCGGCTTTACACCCACTTGACTCACTTCCAGACAGATATCAATACATAGGTTTTAAGATTGTTACTAGTCACATATATTCTTGTGCGGTGAATAGGGGGTGTTGAGTCCAGTTCACTGAGCAAGGAGTAGGTCTTGTCTATTACATATTGGGTGTATGGAACGGTATCTGAGCGAATTTGAACCCCTTGTTTTATGCATCACCCCACCTCACCTTTCCCGTTAAGCAGCCATAGTGTGTTTTCTAAACGTGTGATTCTGTTCTGTTCTGTAATTCAGTTCAAGTGTAGCGGTTTTTACATTCCCTCTATAAGTGATAGCTTATGATAAGTGTCTTTTTCTGTGTGACTTATTTCACTTAGAATCGTCGTACCTAAGTCCACTCATCTTGCTTCTACTAGCCTTATGACATTGATTTCATGTCTGAGTGATATTCCATTGTACATAAGGACCACAACTTCTTTATCCATTTTTCTCTTTCCTGGGATATTTAAGGTGTCATGAAGTGGAGATTCTTGTCAACAGAGCAGCCCTAAACTTTGGGGTGCCTGTGTCTTGCTGATTTTTAGTTTTCCCAATTTATACGCCCATGAGTGGACGTGCCCTATGCTCCCTAAGCTGTGTTTTTTCGATGTTTCAGGACACACCGTACACTTCTCCAGAGTGGCTGTTGGCAACTTACATCCCGCCCATCAGCGTAGCAAGGCTGCCATTTCTCCATGGCCTGTCCTGCATTTCTGGTTTTGACACTTTTTGCAGCATGGCCCTTTTGACCGATGGGAAGCGAGACTTCTTTGTAGCGCTGATTTGCCTTCCAGGTTGCTTGGTTGGCCAAAAAGTGCGTATGCGTTTTTTCCTGAATATATTCAGGAAAAAACGCATACGCCCTTCTTGGCCAAGGGCATCATTGTCGAAGTTTTGCCGCTTTTCATGTGCTTTACAGGCGATTCGAATCTACCTCCTGAAATCTGTTTCCTGCAATTCTGCCTTGCTTTCAAATCCTCTTCGTTGCCTACCCTCAATATATCTGTGGATGAGAGTTATCATTTATAACTCTGCGGTTTTGTGAATTGCAGTGTCCCTGAGCTCCATTTTTCAACTCGCTTTTTTGGGAGCTGGCCGCAAAAGCGCGGGATTGCCTCAGGCCCTATTGTGCTTCTGGGCGGCAGGCTGAGCCTGTGATTAATTCTTCTTCCTGATGGGAAAATAGAGTGACCTGTGCCTGTCCCAACACCTAGATCTAGTCTCTCATTGGTTGCCCCTCTTCCCGTTCATCCTCAGGACAAATTGCAACCTGTAGGGAACAGGAGGTTAAAGGTGCTGATTCTCCAAGTAAGTTGATTGCTAGTAAAGTAGCTGGAAAGGCGAACCCGAGCACAAGGAGATGAGAAATGGGGTGTGTTTTAGAAACCTTTCAAAATCACACGGTGTACCATCTTCTGAGTTTCTCATGCATGTTTTCGATGTAGGAAGATGCCCTTGAACCTGGAGATTTGGGACCCATGGGATGGGTATCACGCAGTATTACTTTAAAGGGTCTGTGTTTGCTCACCCAACCTCTCAGCCCCAAGAGTGTCCACCCTTATGTCTCATCCAGCTGTGGGTCTAGATATGGTCAATCCAGGTGGCATCACAGCCCCTGAACGAATTTTGTAAGAATTTCTCTCTCTTTCACTGTCTTTCTTTTACGGGTTTTTAAAAGTAATTTATTTTTATAATGGGGTTTAGCTGCTTTTCACGGCTGTGTTTATGCGGATTTACACCCACTTGACTCACTTCCAGACAGATATCAATACATAGGTTTTAAGATTGTTACTAGTCACATATATTCTTGTGCGGTGAATAGGGGGTGTTGAGTCCAGTTCACGGAGCAAGGAGTAGGTCTTGTCTATTACATATTGGGTGTATGGAACGGTATCTGAGCAAATTTGAACCCCTTGTTTTATGCATCACCCCACCTCACCTTTCCCGTTAAGCAGCCATAGTGTGTTTTCTAAACGTGTGACTCTGTTCTGTTTTGTAATTCAGTTCAAGTGTAGCGGTTTTTACATTCCCTCTATAAGTGATAGCTTATGATAAGTGTCTTTTTCTGTGTGACTTATTTCACTTAGAATCGTCGTACCTAAGTCCACTCATCTTGCTTCTACTAGCCTTATGACATTGATTTCATGTCTGAGTGATATTCCATTGTACATAAGGACCACAACTTTTTTATCCATTTTTCTCTTTCCTGGGATATTTAAGGTGTCATGAAGTGGAGGTTCTTGTCAACAGAGCAGCCCCAAACTTTGGGGTGCCTGTGTCTTGCTGATTTTTAGTTTTCCCAATTTATACGCCCATGAGTGGACGTGCCTTATGCTCACTAAGCTGTGTTTTTTCGATGTTTCAGGACACACCGTACACTTCTCCAGAGTGGCTGTTGGCAATTTACATCCCGCCCATCAGCGTAGCAAGGCTGCCATTTCTCCATGGCCTGTCCTGCATTTCTGGTTTTGACACTTTTTGCAGCATGGCCCTTTTGACCCATGGGAAGCGAGACTTCTTTGTAGCGCTGATTTGCCTTTCCAGGTTGCTTGGTTGGCCAAAAAGGGCGTATGCGTTTTTTCCTGAATATATTCAGGAAAAAACGCATACGCCCTTCTTGGCCAAGGGCCTCATTGTCGACGTTTTGCCGCTTTTCATGTTCTTTACAGGCGATTCGAATCTACCTCCTGAAATCTGTTTCCTGCAATTCTGCCTTGCTTTCAAATCCTCTTCGTTGCCTTCCCTCAATATATCTGTGCATGAGAGTTATCATTTATATCTCTGCGGGTTTGTGAATTGCAGTGTCCCTGAGCTCCATTTTTCAACTCGCTTTTTTGGGAGCTGGCCGCAAAAGCGCGGGATTGCCTCAGGCCCTATTGTGCTTCTGGGCGGCAGGCTGAGCCTGTGATTAATTCTTCTTCCTGATGGGAAAATAGAGTGACCTGTGCCTGTCCCAACACCTATATCTAGTCTCTCATTGGTTGCCCCTCTTCCCGTTCATCCTCAGGACAAATTGCAACCTGTAGGGAACAGGAGGTTAAAGGTGCTGATTCTCCAAGTAAGTTGATTGCTAGTAAAGTAGCTGGAAAGGCGAACCCGAGCACAAGGAGATGAGAAATGGGGTGTGTTTTAGAAACCTTTCAAAATCACACGGTGTACCATCTTCTGAGTTTCTCATGCATGTTTTCGATGTAGGAAGATGCCCTTGAACCTGGAGATTTGGGACCCATGGGATGGGTATCACGCAGTATTACTTTAAAGGGTCTGCGTTTGCTCACCCAAACTCTCAGCCCCAAGAGTGTCCACCCTTATGTCTCATCCAGCTGTGGGTCTAGATATGGTCAATCCAGGTGGCATCACATCCCCTGAACGAATTTTGTAAGAATTTCTCTCTCTTTCACTGTCTTTGTTTTACGGGTTTTTAAAAGTAATTTATTTTTATAATGGGGTTTAGCTGTTTTTCACGGCTGTGTTTATGCGGATTTACACCCACTTGACTCACTTCCAGACAGATATCAATACATAGGTTTTAAGATTGTTACTAGTCACATATATTCTTGTGCGGTGAATAGGGGGTGTTGAGTCCAGTTCACGGAGCAAGGAGTAGGTCTTGTCTATTACATATTGGGTGTATGGAACGGTATCTGAGCAAATTTGAACCCCTTGTTTTATGCATCACCCCACCTCACCTTTCCCGTTAAGCAGCCATAGTGTGTTTTCTAAACGTGTGACTCTGTTCTGTTTTGTAATTCAGTTCAAGTGTAGCGGTTTTTACATTCCCTCTATAAGTGATAGCTTATGATAAGTGTCTTTTTCTGTGTGACTTATTTCACTTAGAATCGTTGTACCTAAGTCCACTCATCTTCCTTCTACTAGCCTTATGACATTGATTTCATGTCTGAGTGATATTCCATTGTCCATAAGGATCACAATTTTTTATCCATTTTTCTCTTTCCTGGGATATTTAAGGTGTCATGAAGTGGAGGTTCTTGTCAACAGAGCAGCCCCAAACTTTGGGGTGCCTGTGTCTTGCTGATTTTTAGTTTTCCCAATTTATACGCCCATGAGTGGACGTGCCCTATGCTCACTAAGCTGTGTTTTTTCGATGTTTCAGGACACACCGTACAGTTCTCCAGAGTGGCTGTTGGCAATTTACATCCCGCCCATCAGCGTAGCAAGGCTGCCATTTCTCCATGGCCTGTCCTGCATTTCTGGTTTTGACACTTTTTGCAGCATGGCCCTTTAGACCCATAGGAAGCGAGACTTCTTTGTAGCGCTGATTTGCCTTTCCAGGTTGCTTGGTTGGCCAAAAAGGGCGTATGCGTTTTTTCCTGAATATATTCAGGAAAAAACGCATACGCCCTTTTTGGCCAAGGGCATCATTGTCGACGTTTTGCCGCTTTTCATGTGCCTTAAAGGCGATTCGAATCTACCTCCTGAAATCTGTTTCCTGCAATTCTGCCTTGCTTTCAAATCCTCTTCGTTGATTTCCCTCAATATATCTGTGGATGAGAGTTATCACTTATAACTCTGCGGGTTTGTGAATTGCAGTGTCCCTGAGCTCCATTTTTCAACTGTCTTTTTTGAGAGCTGGCCGCAAAAGCACGGGATTGCCTCAGGCCCTATTCTGGTTCCTGGCAGCAGGCTGAGCCTGTGGTTAATTCTTCTTCCTGATTGGAAAATAGAGTGACCTGTGCCTGTCCCAACAGCTAGATCTAGTCTCTCATTGGTTGCCCCTCTTCCCGTTCATCCTCAGGACAAATTGCAACCTGTAGGGAACAGGATGTTAAAGGTGCTGATTCTCCAAGTAGGGAGATTGCTAGTAAAGTAGCTGGAATGGCGAACCCGAGCACAAGGAGATGAGAAATGAGGTGCGTTTTAGAAACCTTTCAAAATCACACGGTGTACCATCTTCTGAGTTTCTCATGCATGTTTTCGATGTAGGAAGATGCCCTTGAACCTGGAGACTTGGGACCCATGGGATGGGTACCACGCAGTATTACTTTAAAGGGTCTGCGTTTGCTCACCCAACCTAACCCAACCTTTCAGCCCCAAGACTGTCCACCCTTATGTCTCATCCAGCTGTGCGTGTAGATATGGTCAATCCAGGTTGCATCACAGCCCCTGATCGAATTTTGTAAGAATTTCTCTCTCTTTCACTGTCTTTGTTTTACGGGTTTTTAAAAGTAATTTATTTTTATAATGGGGTTTAGCTGCTTTTCACGGCTGTGTTTATGCGGATTTACACCCACTTGACTCACTTCCAGACAGATATCAATACATAGGTTTTAAGATTGTTACTAGTCACATATATTCTTGTGCGGTGAATAGGGGGTGTTGAGTCCAGTTCACTGAGCAAGGAGTAGGTCTTGTCTATTACATATTGGGTGTATTGAACGGTATCTGAGCGAATTTGAAACCCTTGTTTTATGCATCACCCCACCTCACCTTTCCCGTTAAACAGCCATAGTGTGTTTTCTAAACGTGTGATTCTGTTCTGTTCTGTAATTCAGTTCAAGTGTAGCGGTTTTTACATTCCCTCTATAAGTGATAGCTTATGATAAGTGTCTTTTTCTGTGTGACTTATTTCACTTAGAATCGTCGTACCTAAGTCCACTCATCTTGCTTCTACTAGCCTTATGACATTGATTTCATGTCTGAGGGATATTCCATTGTACATAAGGACCACAACTTCTTTATCCATTTTTCTCTTTCCTGGGATATTTAAGGTGTCATGAAGTGGAGGTTCTTGTCAACAGAGCAGCCCTAAACTTTGGGGTGCCTTTGTCTTGCTGATTTTTGGTTTTCCCAATTTATACGCCCATGAGTGGACGTGCCCTATGCTCCCTAAGCTGTGTTTTTTTCGATGTTTCAGGACACACCGTACACTTCTCCAGAGTGGCTGTTGGCAATTAACATCCCGCCCATCAGCGTAGCAAGGCTGCCATTTCTCCATGGCCTGTCCTGCATTTCTGGTTTTGACACTTTTTGCAGCATGACCCTTTTGACCGATGGGAAGCGAGACTTCTTTGTAGCACTGATTTGCCTTTCCAGGTTGCTTGGTTGGCCAAAAAGGGCGTATGCGTTTTTTCCTGAATATATTCAGGAAAAAACGCATACGCCCTTTTTGGCCAAGGGCATCATTGTCGACGTTTTGCCGCTTTTCATGTGCTTTAAAGGCGATTCGAATCTACCTCCTGAAACCTGTTTCCTGCAATTCTGCCTTGCTTTGAAATCCTCTTCGTTGCCTTCCCTCAATATATTTGTGGACGAGAGTTATCATTTATAACTCAGCAGGTTTGTGAATGGCAGTCCCCCTGAGCTCCATTTTTCAACTGTCTGTTTTGGGAGCTGGCCGCAAAAGCACGGGATTGCCTCAGGCCCTATTCTGGTTCCCGGCGGCAGGCTGAGCCTGTGGTTAATTCTTCTTCCTGATGGGAAAATAGAGTGATCTGTGCCTGTCCCAACACCTAGATCTATTCTCTCATTGGTTTCCCCTCTTCCCGTTCATCCTCAGGACAAATTGCAACCTGTACAGAACAGGAGGTTAAAGGTGCTGATTCTCCAAGTAGGGAGATTGCTAGTGAAGTAGCTGGAATGGCGAACCCGAGCACAAGGAGATGAGAAATGAGGTGCGTTTTAGAAACCTTTCAAAATCACACGGTGTACCTTCTTCTGGGTTCCTCATGCAAGTTTTCGATGTAGGAAGATGCCCTTGAACCTGGAGATTTGGGACCCATGGGTTGGGTACCATGCAGTATTACTTTAAAGGGTCTGCGTTTGCTCACCCAACCTCACCCAACCTCTCAGCCCCAAGAGTGTCCACCCTTATGTCTCATCCAGCTGTGGGTCTAGATATGGTCAATCCAGGTTGCATCACAGCCCCTGAACGAATTTTGTAAGAATTTCTCTCTCTTTCACTGTCTTTGTTTTACGGGTTTTTAAAAGTAATTTATTTTTATAATGGGGTTTAGCTGCTTTTCACGGCTGTGTTTATGCGGCTTTACACCCACTTGACTCACTTCCAGACAGATATCAATACATAGGTTTTAAGATTGTTACTAGTCACATATATTCTTGTGCGGTGAATAGGGGGTGTTGAGTCCAGTTCACTGAGCAAGGAGTAGGTCTTGTCTATTACATATTGGGTGTATGGAACGGTATCTGAGCGAATTTGAACCCCTTGTTTTATGCATCACCCCACCTCACCTTCCCGTTAAGCAGCCATAGTGTGTTTTCTAAACGTGTGATTCTGTTCTGTTCTGTAATTCAGTTCAAGTGTAGCGGTTTTTACATTCCCTCTATAAGTGATAGCTTATGATAAGTGTCTTTTTCTGTGTGACTTATTTCACTTAGAATCGTCGTACCTAAGTCCACTCATCTTGCTTCTACTAGCCTTATGACATTGATTTCATGTCTGAGTGATATTCCATTGTACATAAGGACCACAACTTCTTTATCCATTTTTCTCTTTCCTGGGATATTTAAGGTGTCATGAAGTGGAGATTCTTGTCAACAGAGCAGCCCTAAACTTTGGGGTGCCTGTGTCTTGCTGATTTTTAGTTTTCCCAATTTATACGCCCATGAGTGGACGTGCCCTATGCTCCCTAAGCTGTGTTTTTTCGATGTTTCAGGACACACCGTACACTTCTCCAGAGTGGCTGTTGGCAACTTACATCCCGCCCATCAGCGTAGCAAGGCTGCCATTTCTCAATGGCCTGTCCTGCATTTCTGGTTTTGACACTTTTTGCAGCATGGCCCTTTTGACCGATGGGAAGCGAGACTTCTTTGTAGCGCTGATTTTCCTTCCAGGTTGCTTGGTTGGCCAAAAAGTGCGTATGCGTTTTTTCCTGAATATATTCAGGAAAAAACGCATACGCCCTTCTTGGCCAAGGGCATCATTGTCGAAGTTTTGCCGCTTTTCATGTGCTTTACAGGCGATTCGAATCTACCTCCTGAAATCTGTTTCCTGCAATTCTGCCTTGCTTTCAAATCCTCTTCGTTGCCTTCCCTCAATATATCTGTGGATGAGAGTTATCATTTATAACTCTGCGGGTTTGTGAATTGCAGTGTCCCTGAGCTCCATTTTTCAACTCGCTTTTTTGGGAGCTGGCCGCAAAAGCGCGGGATTGCCTCAGGCCCTATTGTGCCTTTGGGCGGCAGGCTGAGCCTGTGATTAATTCTTCTTCCTGATGGGAAAATAGAGTGACCTGTGCCTGTCCCAACACCTAGATCTAGTCTCTCATTGGTTGCCCCTCTTCCCGTTCATCCTCAGGACAAATTGCAACCTGTAGGGAACAGGAGGTTAAAGGTGCTGATTCTCCAAGTAAGTTGATTGCTAGTAAAGTAGCTGGAAAGGCGAACCCGAGCACAAGGAGATGAGAAATGGGGTGTGTTTTAGAAACCTTTCAAAATCACACGGTGTACCATCTTCTGAGTTTCTCATGCATGTTTTCGATGTAGGAAGATGCCCTTGAACCTGGAGATTTGGGACCCATGGGATGGGTATCACGCAGTATTACTTTAAAGGGTCTGCGTTTGCTCACCCAACCTCTCAGCCCCAAGAGTGTCCACCCTTATGTCTCATCCAGCTGTGGGTCTAGATATGGTCAATCCAGGTGGCATCACAGCCCCTGAACGAAATTTGTAAGAATTTCTCTCTCTTTCGCTGTCTTTGTTTTACGGATTTTTAAAAGTAATTTATTTTTATAATGGGGTTTAGCTGCTTTTCACGGCTGTGTTTATGCGGCTTTACACCCACTTGACTCACTTCCAGACAGATATCAATACATAGGTTTTAAGATTGTTACTAGTCACATATATTCTTGTGCGGTGAATAGGGGGTGTTGAGTCCAGTTCACGGAGCAAGGAGTAGGTCTTGTCTATTACATATTGGGTGTATGGAACGGTATCTGAGCAAATTTGAACCCCTTGTTTTATGCATCACCCCACCTCACCTTTCCCGTTAAGCAGCCATAGTGTGTTTTCTAAACGTGTGACTCTGTTCTGTTTTGTAATTCAGTTCAAGTGTAGCGGTTTTTACATTCCCTCTATAAGTGATAGCTTATGATAAGTGTCTTTTTCTGTGTGACTTATTTCACTTAGAATCGTCGTACCTAAGTCCACTCATCTTGCTTCTACTAGCCTTATGACATTGATTTCATGTCTGAGTGATATTCTATTGTACAAAAGGACCACAACTTTTTTATCCATTTTTCTCTTTCCTGGGATATTTAAGGTGTCATGAAGTGGAGGTTCTTGTCAACAGAGCAGCCCCAAACTTTGGGGTGCCTGTGTCTTGCTGATTTTTAGTTTTCCCAGTTTATACGCCCATGAGTGGACGTGCCATATGCTCACTAAGCTGTGTTTTTTCGATGTTTCAGGACACACCGTACACTTCTCCAGAGTGGCTGTTGGCAATTTACATCCCGCCCATCAGCGTAGCAAGGCTGCCATTTCTCCATGGCCTGTCCTGCATTTCTGGTTTTGACACTTTTTGCAGCATGGCCCTTTTGACCCATGGGAAGCGAGACTTCTTTGTAGCGCTGATTTGCCTTTCCAGGTTGCTTGGTTGGCCAAAAAGGGCGTATGCGTTTTTTCCTGAATATATTCAGGAAAAAACGCATACGCCCTTCTTGGCCAAGGGCATCATTGTCGACGTTTTGCCGCTTTTCATGTGCTTTACAGGCGATTCGAATCTACCTCCTGAAATCTGTTTCCTGCAATTCTGCCTTGCTTTCAAATCCTCTTCGTTGCCTTCCCTCAATATATCTGTGGATGAGAGTTATCATTTATAACTCTGCGGGTTTGTGAATTGCAGTGTCCCTGAGCTCCATTTTTCAACTCGCTTTTTTGGGAGCTGGCCGCAAAAGCGCGGGATTGCCTCAGGCCCTATTGTGCTTCTGGGCGGCAGGCTGAGCCTGTGATTAATTCTTCTTCCTGATGGGAAAATAGAGTGACCTGTGCCTGTCCCAACACCTAGATCTAGTCTCTCATTGGTTGCCCCTCTTCCCGTTCATCCTCAGGACAAATTGCAACCTGTAGGGAACAGGAGGTTAAAGGTGCTGATTCTCCAAGTAAGTTGATTGCTAGTAAAGTAGCTGGAAAGGCGAACCCGAGCACAAGGAGATGAGAAATGGGGTGTGTTTTAGAAACCTTTCAAAATCACACGGTGTACCATCTTCTGAGTTTCTCATGCATGTTTTCGATGTAGGAAGATGCCCTTGAACCTGGAGATTTGGGACCCATGGGATGGGTATCACGCAGTATTACTTTAAAGGGTCTGCGTTTGCTCACCCAACCTCTCAGCCCCAAGAGTGTCCACCCTTATGTCTCATCCAGCTGTGGGTCTAGATATGGTCAATCCAGGTGGCATCACAGCCCCTGAACGAATTTTGTAAGAATTTCTCTCTCTTTCACTGTCTTTGTTTTACGGGTTTTTAAAAGTAATTTATTTTTATAATGGGGTTTAGCTGCTTTTCACGGCTGTGTTTATGCGGATTTACACCCACTTGACTCACTTCCAGACAGATATCAATACATAGGTTTTAAGATTGTTACTAGTCACATATATTCTTGTGCGGTGAATGGGGGTGTTGAGTCCAGTTCACGGAGCAAGGAGTAGGTCTTGTCTATTACATATTGTGTGTATGGAACGCTATCTGAGCAAATTTGAACCCCTTGTTTTATGCATCACCCCACCTCACCTTTCCCGTTAAGCAGCCATAGTGTGTTTTCTAAACGTGTGACTCTGTTCTGTTTTGTAATTCATTTCAAGTGTAGCGGTTTTTACATTCCCTCTATAAGTGATAGCTTATGATAAGTGTCTTTTTCTGTGTGACTTATTTCACTTAGAATCGTTGTACCTAATCCACTCATCTTGCTTCTACTAGCCTTATGACATTGATTTCATGTCTGAGTGATATTCCATTGTACATAAGGACCACAATTTTTTATCCATTTTTCTCTTTCCTGGGATATTTAAGGTGTCATGAAGTGGAGGTTCTTGTCAACAGAGCAGCCCCAAACTTTGGGGTGCCTGTGTCTTGCTGATTTTTAGTTTTCCCAATTTATACGCCCATGAGTGGACGTGCCCTATGCTCACTAAGCTGTGTTTTTTCGATGTTTCAGGACACACCGTACACTTCTCCAGAGTGGCTGTTGGCAATTTACATCCCGCCCATCAGCGTAGCAAGGCTGCCATTTCTCCATGGCCTGTCCTGCATTTCTGGTTTTGACACTTTTTGCAGCATGGCCCTTTTGACCCATAGGAAGCAAGACTTCTTTGTAGCGCTGATTTGACTTTCCAGGTTGCTTGGTTGGCCAAAAAGGGCGTATGCGTTTTTTCCTGAATATATTCAGGAAAAAACGCATACGCCCTTTTTGGCCAAGGGCATCATTGTCGACGTTTTGCCGCTTTTCATGTGCCTTAAAGGCGATTCGAATCTACCTCCTGAAATCTGTTTCCTGCAATTCTGCCTTGCTTTCAAATCCTCTTCGTTGACTTCCCTCAATATATCTGTGGATGAGAGTTATCACTTATAACTCTGCGGGTTTGTGAATTGCAGTGTCCCTGAGCTCCATTTTTCAACTGTCTTTTTTGAGAGCTGGCCGCAAAAGCACGGGATTGCCTCAGGCCCTATTCTGGTTCCTGGCAGCAGGCTGAGCCTGTGGTTAATTCTTCTTCCTGATGGGAAAATAGAGTGACCTGTGCCTGTCCCAACAGCTAGATCTAGTCTCTCATTGGTTGCCCCTCTTCCCGTTCATCCTCAGGACAAATTGCAACCTGTAGGGAACAGGAGGTTAAAGGTGCTGATTCTCCAAGTAGGGAGATTGCTAGTAAAGTAGCTGGAATGGCAACCCGAGCACAAGGAGATGAGAAATGAGGTGCGTTTTAGAAACCTTTCAAAATCACACGGTGTACCATCTTCTGTGTTTCTCATGCATGTTTTCGATGTAGGAAGATGCCCTTGAACCTGGAGACTTGGGACCCATTCGATGGGTACCACGCAGTATTACTTTAAAGGGTCTGCGTTTGCTCACCCAACCTAACCCAACCTTTCAGCCCCAAGACTGTCCACCCTTATGTCTCATCCAGCTGTGCGTGTAGATATGGTCAATCCAGGTTGCATCACAGCCCCTGAACGAATTTTGTAAGAATTTCTCTCTCTTTCACTGTCTTTATTTTACGGGTTTTTAAAAGTAATTTATTTTTATAATGGGGTTTAGCTGCTTTTCACGGCTGTGTTTATGCGGATTTACACCCACTTGACTCACTTCCAGACAGATATCAATACATAGGTTTTAAGATTGTTACTAGTCACATATATTCTTGTGCGGTGAATAGGGGGTGTTGAGTCCAGTTCACTGAGCAAGGAGTAGGTCTTGTCTATTACATATTGGGTGTATGGAACGGTATCTGAGCGAATTTGAAACCCTTGTTTTATGCATCACCCCACCTCACCTTTCCCGTTAAACAGCCATAGTGTGTTTTCTAAACGTGTGATTCTGTTCTGTTCTGTAATTCAGTTCAAGTGTAGCGGTTTTTACATTCCCTCTATAAGTGATAGCTTATGATAAGTGTCTTTTTCTGTGTGACTTATTTCACTTAGAATCGTCGTACCTAAGTCCACTCATCTTGCTTCTACTAGCCTTATGACATTGATTTCATGTCTGAGTGATATTCCATTGTACATAAGGACCACAACTTCTTTATCCATTTTTCTCTTTCCAGGGATATTTAAGGTGTCATGAAGTGGAGGTTCTTGTCAACAGAGCAGCCCTAAACTATGGGGTGCCTGTGTCTTGCTGATTTTTAGTTTTCCCAATTTATACGCCCATGAGTGGACGTGCCCTATGCTCCCTAAGCTGTGTTTTTTCGCTGTTTCAGGACACACCGTACACTTCTCCAGAGTGGCTGTTGGCAACTTACATCCCGCCCATCAGCGTAGCATGGCTGCCATTTCTCCATGGCCTGTCCTGCATTTCTGGTTTTGACACTTTTTGTAGCATGGCCCTTTTGACCGATGGGAAGCGAGACTTCTTTGTAGCGCTGATTTGCCTTTCCAGGTTGCTTGGTTGGCCAAAAAGTGTGTATGCGTTTTTTCCTGAATATATTCAGGAAAAAACGCATACGCCCTTTTTGGCCAAGGGCATCATTGTCGACGTTTTGCCGCTTTTCATGTGCCTTAAAGGCGATTCGAATCTACCTCCTGAAATCTGTTTCCTGCAATTCTGCCTTGCTTTCAAATCCTCTTCGTTGACTTCCCTCAATATATCTGTGGATGAGAGTTATCACTTATAACTCTGCGGGTTTGTGAATTGCAGTGTCCCTGAGCTCCATTTTTCAACTGTCTTTTTTGAGAGCTGGCCGCAAAAGCACGGGATTGCCTCAGGCCCTATTCTGGTTCCTGGCAGCAGGCTGAGCCTGTGGTTAATTCTTCTTCCTGATGGGAAAATAGAGTGACCTGTGCCTGTCCCAACAGCTAGATCTAGTCTCTCATTGGTTGCCCCTCTTCCCGTTCATCCTCAGGACAAATTGCAACCTGTAGGGAACAGGAGGTTAAAGGTGCTGATTCTCCAAGTAGGGAGATTGCTAGTAAAGTAGCTGGAATGGCGAACCCGAGCACAAGGAGATGAGAAATGAGGTGCGTTTTAGAAACCTTTCAAAATCACACGGTGTACCATCTTCTGAGTTTCTCATGCATGTTTTCGATGTAGGAAGATGCCCTTGAACCTGGAGACTTGGGACCCATGGGATGGGTACCACGCAGTATTACTTTAAAGGGTCTGCATTTGCTCACCCAACCTAACCCAACCTTTCAGCCCCAAGACTGTCCACCCTTATGTCTCATCCAGCTGTGCGTGTAGATATGGTCAATCCAGGTTGCATCACAGCCCCTGAACGAATTTTGTAAGAATTTCTCTCTCTTTCACTGTCTTTGTTTTACGGGTTTTTAAAAGTAATTTATTTTTATAATGGGGTTTAGCTGCTTTTCACGGCTGTGTTTATGCGGATTTACACCCACTTGACTCACTTCCAGACAGATATCAATACATAGGTTTTAAGATTGTTACTAGTCACACATATTCTTGTGCGGTGAATAGGGGGTGTTGAGTCCAGTTCACTGAGCAAGGAGTAGGTCTTGTCTATTACATATTGGGTGTATGGAACGGTATCTGAGCGAATTTGAAACCCTTGTTTTATGCATCACCCCACCTCACCTTTCCCGTTAAACAGCCATAGTGTGTTTTCTAAACGTGTGATTCTGTTCTGTTCTGTAATTCAGTTCAAGTGTAGCGGTTTTTACATTCCCTCTATAAGTGATAGCTTATGATAAGTGTCTTTTTCTGTGTGACTTATTTCACTTAGAATCGTCGTACCTAAGTCCACTCATCTTGCTTCTACTAGCCTTATGACATTGATTTCATGTCTGAGTGATATTCCATTGTACATAAGGACCACAACTTCTTTATCCATTTTTCTCTTTCCTGGGATATTTAAGGTGTCATGAAGTGGAGGTTCTTGTCAACAGAGCAGCCCTAAACTTTGGGGTGCCTGTGTCTTGCTGATTTTTAGTTTTCCCAATTTATACGCCCATGAGTGGACGTGCCCTATGCTCCCTAAGCTGTGTTTTTTCGATGTTTCAGGACACACCGTACACTTCTCCAGAGTGGCTGTTGGCAATTAACATCCCGCCCATCAGCGTAGCAAGGCTGCCATTTCTCCATGGCCTGTCCTGCATTTCTGGTTTGACACTTTTTGCAGCATGACCCTTTTGACCAATGGGAAGCGAGACTTCTTTGTAGCACTTATTTGCCTTTCCAGGTTGCTTGGTTGGCCAAAAAGGGCGTTTGCGTTTTTTCCTGAATATATTCAGGAAAAAACGCATACGCCCTTTTTGGCCAAGGGCATCATTGTCGACGTTTTGCCGCTTTTCATGTGCTTTAAAGGCGATTCGAATCTACCTCCTGAAACCTGTTTCCTGCAATTCTGCCTTGCTTTCAAATCCTCTTCGTTGCCTTCCCTCAATATATTTGTGGACGAGAGTTATCATTTATAACTCAGCAGGTTTGTGAATGGCAGTCCCCCTGAGCTCCATTTTTCAACTGTCTTTTTTGGGAGCTGGCCGCAAAAGCACGGGATTGCCTCAGGCCCTATTCTGGTTCCCGGCGGCAGGCTGAGCCTGTGGTTAATTCTTCTTCCTGATGGGAAAATAGAGTGACCTGTGCCTGTCCCAACACCTAGATCTATTCTCTCATTGGTTTCCCCTCTTCCCGTTCATCCTCAGGACAAATTGCAACCTGTACAGAACAGGAGGTTAAAGGTGCTGATTCTCCAAGTAGGGAGATTGCTAGTGAAGTAGCTGGAATGGCGAACCCGAGCACAAGGAGATGAGAAATGAGGTGCGTTTTAGAAACCTTTCAAAATCACACGGTGTACCTTCTTCTGGGTTCCTCATGCAAGTTTTCGATGTAGGAAGATGCCCTTGAACCTGGAGATTTGGGACCCATGGGATGGGTACCATGCAGTATTACTTTAAAGGGTCTGTGTTTGCTCACCCAACCTCACCCAACCTCTCAGCCCCAAGAGTGTCCACCCTTATGTCTCATCCAGCTGTGGGTCTAGATATGGTCAATCCAGGTTGCATCGCAGCCCCTGAACGAATTTTGTAAGAATTTCTCTCTCTTTCACTGTCTTTGTTTTACGGGTTTTTAAAAGTAATTTATTTTTATAATGGGGTTTAGCTGCTTTTCACGGCTGTGTTTATGCGGCTTTACACCCACTTGACTCACTTCCAGACAGATATCAATACATAGGTTTTAAGATTGTTACTAGTCACATATATTCTTGTGCGGTGAATAGGGGGTGTTGAGTCCAGTTCACTGAGCAAGGAGTAGGTCTTGTCTATTACATATTGGGTGTATGGAACGGTATCTGAGCGAATTTGAACCCCTTGTTTTATGCATCACCCCACCTCACCTTTCCCGTTAAGCAGCCATAGTGTGTTTTCTAAACGTGTGATTCTGTTCGGTTCTGTAATTCAGGTCAAGTGTAGCGGTTTTTACATTCCCTCTATAAGTGATAGCTTATGATAAGTGTCTTTTTCTGTGTGACTTATTTCACTTAGAATCGTCGTACCTAAGTCCACTCATCTTGCTTCTACTAGCCTTATGACATTGATTTCATGTCTGAGTGATATTCCATTGTACATAAGGACCACAACTTCTTTATCCATTTTTCTCTTTCCTGGGATATTTAAGGTGTCATGAAGTGGAGGTTCTTGTCAACAGAGCAGCCCTAAACTTTGGGGTGCCTGTGTCTTGCTGATTTTTAGTTTTCCCAATTTATACGCCCATGAGTGGACGTGCCCTATGCTCCCTAAGCTGTGTTTTTTCGATGTTTCAGGACACACCGTACACTTCTCCAGAGTGGCTGTTGGCAACTTACATCCCGCCCATCAGCGTAGCATGGCTGCCATTTCTCCATGGCCTGTCCTGCATTTCTGGTTTTGACACTTTTTGTAGCATGGCCCTTTTGACCGATGGGAAGCGAGACTTCTTTGTAGCGCTGATTTGCCTTTACAGGTTGCTTGGTTGGCCAAAAAGTGCGTATGCGTTTTTTCCTGAATATATTCAGGAAAAAACGCATACGCCCTTTTTGGCCAAGGGCATCATTGTCGACGTTTTGCCGCTTTTCATGTGCCTTAAAGGCGATTCGAATCTACCTCCTGAAATCTGTTTCCTGCAATTCTGCCTTGCTTTCAAATCCTCTTCGTTGACTTCCCTCAATATATCTGTGGATGAGAGTTATCACTTATAACTCTGCGGGTTTGTGAATTGCAGTGTCCCTGAGCTCCATTTTTCAACTGTCTTTTTTGAGAGCTGGCCGCAAAAGCACGGGATTGCCTCAGGCCCTATTCTGGTTCCTGGCAGCAGGCTGAGCCTGTGGTTAATTCTTCTTCCTGATGGGAAAATAGAGTGACCTGTGCCTGTCCCAACAGCTAGATCTAGTCTCTCATTGGTTGCCCCTCTTCCCGTTCATCCTCAGGACAAATTGCAACCTGTAGGGAACAGGAGGTTAAAGGTGCTGATTCTCCAAGTAGGGAGATTGCTAGTAAAGTAGCTGGAATGGCGAACCCGAGCACAAGGAGATGAGAAATGAGGTGCGTTTTAGAAACCTTTCAAAATCACACGGTGTACCATCTTCTGAGTTTCTCATGCATGTTTTCGATGTAGGAAGATGCCCTTGAACCTGGAGACTTGGGACCCATGGGATGGGTACCACGCAGTATTACTTTAAAGGGTCTGCATTTGCTCACCCAACCTAACCCAACCTTTCAGCCCCAAGACTGTCCACCCTTATGTCTCATCCAGCTGTGCGTGTAGATATGGTCAATCCAGGTTGCATCACAGCCCCTGAACGAATTTTGTAAGAATTTCTCTCTCTTTCACTGTCTTTGTTTTACGGGTTTTTAAAAGTAATTTATTTTTATAATGGGGTTTAGCTGCTTTTCACGGCTGTGTTTATGCGGATTTACACCCACTTGACTCACTTCCAGACAGATATCAATACATAGGTTTTAAGATTGTTACTAGTCACACATATTCTTGTGCGGTGAATAGGGGGTGTTGAGTCCAGTTCACTGAGCAAGGAGTAGGTCTTGTCTATTACATATTGGGTGTATGGAACGGTATCTGAGCGAATTTGAAACCCTTGTTTTATGCATCACCCCACCTCACCTTTCCCGTTAAACAGCCATAGTGTGTTTTCTAAACGTGTGATTCTGTTCTGTTCTGTAATTCAGTTCAAGTGTAGCGGTTTTTACATTCCCTCTATAAGTGATAGCTTATGATAAGTGTCTTTTTCTGTGTGACTTATTTCACTTAGAATCGTCGTACCTAAGTCCACTCATTTTGCTTCTACTAGCCTTATGACATTGATTTCATGTCTGAGTGATATTCCATTGTACATAAGGACCACAACTTCTTTATCCATTTTTCTCTTTCCTGGGATATTTAAGGTGTCATGAAGTGGAGGTTCTTGTCAACAGAGCAGCCCTAAACTTTGGGGTGCCTGTGTCTTGCTGATTTTTAGTTTTCCCAATTTATACGCCCATGAGTGGACGTGCCCTATGCTCCCTAAGCTGTGTTTTTTCGATGTTTCAGGACACACCGTACACTTCTCCAGAGTGGCTGTTGGCAATTAACATCCCGCCCATCAGCGTAGCAAGGCTGCCATTTCTCCATGGCCTGTCCTGCATTTCTGGTTTTGACACTTTTTGCAGCATGACCCTTTTGACCGATGGGAAGCGAGACTTCTTTGTAGCACTGATTTGCCTTTCCAGGTTGCTTGGTTGGCCAAAAAGGGCGTGTGCGTTTTTTCCTGAATATATTCAGGAAAAAACGCATACGCCCTTTTTGGCCAAGGGCATCATTGTCGACGTTTTGCCGCTTTTCATGTGCTTTAAAGGCGATTCGAATCTACCTCCTGAAACCTGTTTCCTGCAATTCTGCCTTGCTTTCAAATCCTCTTCGTTGCCTTCCCTCAATATATTTGTGGACGAGAGTTATCATTTATAACTCAGCAGGTTTGTGAATGGCAGTCCCCCTGAGCTCCATTTTTCAACTGTCTTTTTTGGGAGCTGGCCGCAAAAGCACGGGATTGCCTCAGGCCCTAATCTGGTTCCCGGCGGCAGGCTGAGCCTGTGGTTAATTCTTCTTCCTGATGGGAAAATAGAGTGACCTGTGCCTGTCCCAACACCTAGATCTATTCTCTCATTGGTTTCCCCTCTTCCCGTTCATCCTCAGGACAAATTGCAACCTGTACAGAACAGGAGGTTAAAGGTGCTGATTCTCCAAGTAGGGAGATTGCTAGTGAAGTAGCTGGAATGGCGAACCCGAGCACAAGGAGATGAGAAATGAGGTGCGTTTTAGAAACCTTTCAAAATCACACGGTGTACCTTCTTCTGGGTTCCTCATGCAAGTTTTCGATGTAGGAAGATGCCCTTGAACCTGGAGATTTGGGACCCATGGGATGGGTACCATGCAGTATTACTTTAAAGGGTCTGCGTTTGCTCACCCAACCTCACCCAACCTCTCAGCCCCAAGAGTGTCCACCCTTATGTCTCATCCAGCTGTGGGTCTAGATATGGTCAATCCAGGTGGCATCACAGCCCCTGAACGAATTTTGTAAGAATTTCTCTCTCTTTCACTGTCTTTGTTTTACGGGTTTTTAAAAGTAATTTATTTTTATAATGGGGTTTAGCTGCTTTTCACGGCTGTGTTTATGCGGCTTTACACCCACTTGACTCACTTCCAGACAGATATCAATACATAGGTTTTAAGATTGTTACTAGTCACATATATTCTTGTGCGGTGAATAGGGGGTGTTGAGTCCAGTTCACTGAGCAAGGAGTAGGTCTTGTCTATTACGTATTGGGTGTATGGAACGGTATCTGAGCGAATTTGAACCCCTTGTTTTATGCATCACCCCACCTCACCTTTCCCGTTAAGCAGCCATAGTGTGTTTTCTAAACGTGTGATTCTGTTCTGTTCTGTAATTCAGTTCAAGTGTAGCGGTTTTTACATTCCCTCTATAAGTGATAGCTTATGATAAGTGTCTTTTTCTGTGTGACTTATTTCACTTAGAATCGTCGTACCTAAGTCCACTCATCTTGCTTCTACTAGCCTTATGACATTGATTTCATGTCTGAGTGATATTCCATTGTACATAAGTACCACAACTTCTTTATCCATTTTTCTCTTTCTTGGGATATTGAAGGTGTCATGAAGTGGAGGTTCTTGTCATCAGAGCAGCCCTAAACTTTGGGGTGCCTGTGTCTTGCTGATTTTTAGTTTTCCCAATTTATACGCCCATGAGTGGACGTGCCCTATGCTCCCTAAGCTGTGTTTTTTCGATGTTTCAGGACACACCGTACACTTCTCCAGAGTGGCTGTTGGCAATTTACATCCCGCCCATCAGCGTAGCAAGGCTGCCATTTCTCCATGGCCTGTCCTGCATTTCTGGTTTTGACACTTTTTGCAGCATGGCCCTTTTGACCGATGGGAAGCGAGACTTCTTTGTAGCGCTGATTTGCCTTTCCAGGTTGCTTGGTTGGCCAAAAAGGGCGTATGCGTTTTTTCCTGAATATATTCAGGAAAAAACGCATACGCCCTTTTTGGCCAAGGGCATCATTGTCGACGTTTTGCCGCTTTTCATGTGCTTTACAGGCGATTCGTATCTACCTCCTGAAATCTGTTTCCTGCAATTCTGCCTTGCTTTCAAATCCTCTTCGTTGCCTTCCCTCAATATATCTGTGGATGAGAGTTATCACTTATAACTCTGCGGGTTTGTGAATTGCAGTGTCCCTGAGCTCCATTTTTCAACTCGCTTTTTTGGGAGCTGGCCGCAAAAGCGCGGGATTGCCTCAGGCCCTATTCTGCTTCTGGGCGGCAGGCTGAGCCTGTGGTTAATTCTTCTTCCTGATGGGAAAATAGAGTGACCTGTGCCTGTCCCAACACCTAGATCTAGTCTCTCATTGGTTGCCCCTCTTCCCGTTCATACTCAGGACAAATTGCAACCTGTAGGGAACAGGAGGTTAAAGGTGCTGATTCTCCAAGTAAGTTGATTGCTAGTAAAGTAGCTGGAATGGCGAACCCGAGCACAAGGAGATGAGAAATGAGGTGCGATTTAGAAACCTTTCAAAATCACACGGTGTACCTTCTTCTGGGTTCCTCATGCAAGTTTTCGATGTAGGAAGATGCCCTTGAACCTGGAGATTTGGGACCCATGGGATGGGTACCATGCAGTATTACTTTAAAGGGTCTGCGTTTGCTCACCCAACCTCACCCAACCTCTCAGCCCCAAGAGTGTCCACCCTTATGTCTCATCCAGCTGTGGGTCTAGATATGGTCAATCCAGGTTGCATCACAGCCCCTGAACGAATTTTGTAAGAATTTCTCTCTCTTTCACTGTCTTTGTTTTACGGGTTTTTAAAAGTAATTTATTTTTATAATGGGGTTTAGCTGCTTTTCACGGCTGTGTTTATGCGGCTTTACACCCACTTGACTCACTTCCAGACAGATATCAATACATAGGTTTTAAGATTGTTACTAGTCACATATATTCTTGTGCGGTGAATAGGGGGTGTTGAGTCCAGTTCACGGAGCAAGGAGTAGGTCTTGTCTATTACATATTGGGTGTATGGAACGGTATCTGAGCGAATTTGAACCCCTTGTTTTATGCATCACCCCACCTCACCTTTCCCGTTAAGCAGCCATATTGTGTTTTCTAAACGTGTGATTCTGTTCTGTTCTGTAATTCAGTTCAAGTGTAGCGGGTTTTACATTCCCTCTATAAGTGATAGCTTATGATAAGTGTCTTTTTCTGTGTGACTTATTTCACTTAGAATCGTCGTACCTAAGTCCACTCATCTTGCTTCTACTAGCCTTATGACATTGATTTCATGTCTGAGTGATATTCCATTGTACATAAGGACCACAACTTCTTTATCCATTTTTCTCTTTCCTGGGATATTTAAGGTGTCATGAAGTGGAGGTTCTTGTCAACAGAGCAGCCCTAAACTTTGGGGTGCCTGTGTCTTGCTGATTTTTAGTTTTCCCAATTTATACGCCCATGAGTGGACGTGCCCTATGCTCACTAAGCTGTGTTTTTTCGATGTTTCAGGACACACCGTACACTTCTCCAGAGTGGCTGTTGGCAACTTACATCCCGCCCATCAGCGTAGCAAGGCTGCCATTTCTCCATGGCCTGTCCTGCATTTCTGGTTTTGACACTTTTTGCAGCATGGCCCTTTTGACCGATGGGAAGCGAGACTTCTTTGTAGCGCTGATTTGCCTTTCCAGGTTGCTTGGTTGGCCAAAAAGGGCGTATGCGTTTTTTCCTGAATATATTCAGGAAAAAACGCAAATGCCCTTCTTGGCCAAGGGCATCATTGTCGACGTTTTGCCGCTTTTCATGTGCTTTACATGCGATTCGAATCTACCTCCTGAAATCTGTTTCCTGCAATTCTGCCTTGCTTTCAAATCCTCTTCGTTGCCTTCCCTCAATATATCTGTGGATGAGAGTTATCATTTATAACTCTGCGGGTTTGTGAATTGCAGTGTCCCTGAGCTCCATTTTTCAACTCGCTTTTTTGGGAGCTGGCCGGAAAAGCGCGGGATTGCCTCAGGCCCTATTGTGCTTCTGGGCGGCAGGCTGAGCCTGTGATTAATTCTTCTTCCTGATGGGAAAATAGAGTGACCTGTGCCTGTCCCAACAGCTAGATCTAGTCTCTCATTGGTTGCCCCTCTTCCCGTTCATCCTCAGGACAAATTGCAACCTGTAGGGAACAGGAGGTTAAAGGTGCTGATTCTCCAAGTAAGTTGATTGCTAGTAAAGTAGCTGGAAAGGCGAACCCGAGCACAAGGAGATGAGAAATGGGGTGTGTTTTAGAAACCTTTCAAAATCACACGGTGTACCATCTTCTGAGTTTCTCATGAATGTTTTCGATGTAGGAAGATGCCCTTGATCCTGGAGATTTGGGACCCATGGGATGGGTATCACGCAGTATTACTTTAAAGGGTCTGCGTTTGCTCACCCAACCTCTCAGCCCCAAGAGTGTCCACCCTTATGTCTCATCCAGCTGTGGGTCTAGATATGGTCAATCCAGGTGGCATCACAGCCTCTGAACGAATTTTGTAAGAATTTCTCTCTCTTTCACTGTCTTTGTTTTACGGGTTTTTAAAAGTAATTTATTTTTATAATGGGGTTTAGCTGCTTTTCACGGCTGTGTTTATGCGGATTTACACCCACTTGACTCACTTCCAGACAGATATCAATACATAGGTTTTAAGATTGTTACTAGTCACATATATTCTTGTGCGGTGAATAGGGGGTGTTGAGTCCAGTTCACGGAGCAAGGAGTAGGTCTTGTCTATTACATATTGGGTGTATGGAACGGTATCTGAGCAAATTTGAACCCCTTGTTTTATGCATCACCCCACCTCACCTTTCCCGTTAAGCAGCCATAGTGTTTTTTCTAAACGTGTGACTCTGTTCTGTTTTGTAATTCAGTTCAAGTGTAGCGGTTTTTACATTCCCTCTATAAGTGATAGCTTATGATAAGTGTCTTTTTCTGTGTGACTTTTTTCACTTAGAATCGTCGTACCTAAGTCCACTCATCTTGCTTCTACTAGCCTTATGACATTGATTTCATGTCTGAGTGATATTCCATTGTACATAAGGACCACAACTTTTTTATCCATTTTTCTCTTTCCTGGGATATTTAAGTTGTCATGAAGTGGAGGTTCTTGTCAACAGAGCAGCCCCAAACTTTGGGGTGCCTGTGTCTTGCTGATTTTTAGTTTTCCCAATTTATACGCCCATGAGTGGACGTGCCCTATGCTCACTAAGCTGTGTTTTTTCGATGTTTCAGGACACGCCGTACACTTCTCCAGAGTGGCTGTTGGCAATTTACATCCCGCCCATCAGCGTAGCAAGGCTGCAATTTCTCCATGGCCTGTCCTGCATTTCTGGTTTTGACACTTTTTGCAGCATGGCCCTTTTGACCCATGGGAAGCGAGACTTCTTTGTAGCGCTAATTTGCCTTTCCAGGTTGCTTGGTTGGCCAAAAAGGGCGTATGCGTTTTTTCCTGAATATATTCAGGAAAAAACGCATACGCCCTTTTTGGCCAAGGGCATCATTGTCGACGTTTTGCCGCTTTTCATGTCCCTTAAAGGCGATTCGAATCTACCTCCTGAAATCTGTTTCCTGCAATTCTGCCTTGCTTTCAAATCCTCTTCGTTGCCTTCCCTCAATATATCTGTGGATGAGAGTTATCACTTATAACTCTGCGGGTTTGTGAATTGCAGTGTCCCTGAGCTCCATTTCTCAACTGTCTTTTTTGAGAGCTGGCCGCAAAAGCACGGGATTGCCTCAGGCCCTATTCTGGTTCCTGGCAGCAGGCTGAGCCTGTGGTTAATTCTTCTTCCTGATGGGAAAATAGAGTGACCTGTGCCTGTCCCAACAGCTAGATCTAGTCTCTCATTGGTTGCCCCTCTTCCCGTTCATCCTCAGGACAAATTGCAACCTGTACAGAACAGGAGGTTAAAGGTGCTGATTCTCCAAGTAGGGAGATTGCTAGTAAAGTAGCTGGAATGGCGAACCCGAGCACAAGGAGATGAGAAATGAGGTGCGTTTTAGAAACCTTTCAAAATCACACGGTGTACCATATTCTGAGTTTCTCATGCATGTTTTCGATGTAGGAAGATGCCCTTGAACCTGGAGACTTGGGACCCATGAGATGGGTACCACGCAGTATTACTTTAAAGGGTCTGCGTTTGCTCACCCAACCTAACCCAACCTTTCAGCCCCAAGACTGTCCACCCTTATGTCTCATCCAGCTGTGCGTGTAGATATGGTCAATCCAGGTTGCATCACAGCCCCTGAACGAATTTTGTAAGAATTTCTCTCTCTTTCACTGTCTTTGTTTTACGGGTTTTTTAAAGTAATTTATTTTTATAATGGGGTTTAGCTGCTTTTCACGGCTGTGTTTATGCGGCTTTACACCCACTTGACTCACTTCCAGACAGATATCAATACATAGGTTTTAAGATTGTTACTAGTCACATATATTCTTGTGCGGTGAATAGGGGGTGTTGAGTCCAGTTCACTGAGCAAGGAGTAGGTCTTGTCTATTACATATTGGGTGTATGGAACGGTATCTGAGCGAATTTGAACCCCTTGTTTTATGCATCACCCCACCTCACCTTTCCCGTTAAGCAGCCATAGTGTGTTTTCTAAACGTGTGATTCTGTTCTGTTCTGTAATTCAGTTCAAGTGTAGCGGTTTTTACATTCCCTCTATAAGTGATAGCTTATGATAAGTGTCTTTTTCTGTGTGACTTATTTCACTTAGAATCGTCGTACCTAAGTCCACTCATCTTGCTTCTACTAGCCTTATGACATTGATTTCATGTCTGAGTGATATTGCATTGTACATAAGGACCACAACTTCTTTATCCATTTTTCTCTTTCCTGGGATATTTAAGGTGTCATGAAGTGGAGGTTCTTGTCAACAGAGCAGCCCTAAACTTTGGGGTGCCTGTGTCTTGCTGATTTTTAGTTTTCCCAATTTATACGCCCATGAGTGGACGTGCCCTATGCTCCCTAAGCTGTGTTTTTTCGATGTTTCAGGACACACCGTACACTTCTCCAGAGTGGCTGTTGGCAACTTACATCCCGCCCATCAGCGTAGCAAGGCTGCCATTTCTCCATGGCCTGTCCTGCATTTCTGGTTTTGACACTTTTTGCAGCATGGCCCTTTTGACCGATGGGAAGCGAGACTTCTTTGTAGCGCTGATTTGCCTTTCCAGGTTGCTTGGTTGGCCAAAAAGGGCGTATGCGTTTTTTCCTGAATATATTCAGGAAAAAACGCAAATGCCCTTCTTGGCCAAGGGCATCATTGTCGACGTTTTGCCGCTTTTCATGTGCTTTACATGCGATTCGAATCTACCTCCTGAAATCTGTTTCCTGCAATTCTGCCTTGCTTTCAAATCCTCTTCGTTGCCTTCCCTCAATATATCTGTGGATGAGAGTTATCATTTATAACTCTGCGGGTTTGTGAATTGCAGTGTCCCTGAGCTCCATTTTTCAACTCGCTTTTTTGGGAGCTGGCCGCAAAAGCGCGGGATTGCCTCAGGCCCTATTGTGCTTCTGGGCGGCAGGCTGAGCCTGTGATTAATTCTTCTTCCTGATGGGAAAATAGAGTGACCTGTGCCTGTCCCAACACCTAGATCTAGTCTCTCATTGGTTGCCCCTCTTCCCGTTCATCCTCAGGACAAATTGCAACCTGTAGGGAACAGGAGGTTAAAGGTGCTGATTCTCCAAGTAAGTTGATTGCTAGTAAAGTAGCTGGAAAGGCGAACCCGAGCACAAGGAGATGAGAAATGGGGTGTGTTTTAGAAACCTTTCAAAATCACACGGTGTACCATCTTCTGAGTTTCTCATGCATGTTTTCGATGTAGGAAGATGCCCTTGAACCTGGAGATTTGGGACCCATGGGATGGGTATCACGCAGTATTACTTTAAAGGGTCTGCGTTTGCTCACCCAACCTCTCAGCCCCAAGAGTGTCCACCCTTATGTCTCATCCAGCTGTGGGTCTAGATATGGTCAACCCAGGTGGCATCACAGCCTCTGAACGAATTTTGTAAGAATTTCTCTCTCTTTCACTGTCTTTGTTTTACGGGTTTTTAAAAGTAATTTATTTTTATAATGGGGTTTAGCTGCTTTTCACGGCTGTGTTTATGCGGATTTACACCCACTTGACTCACTTCCAGACAGACATCAATACATAGGTTTTAAGATTGTTACTAGTCACATATATTCTTGTGCGGTGAATAGGGGGTGTTGAGTCCTGTTCACGGAGCAAGGAGTAGGTCTTGTCTATTACATATTGGGTGTATGGAACGGTATCTGAGCAAATTTGAACCCCTTGTTTTATGCATCACCCCACCTCACCTTTCCCGTTAAGCAGCCATAGTGTGTTTTCTAAACGTGTGACTCTGTTCTGTTTTGTAATTCAGTTCAAGTGTAGCGGTTTTTACATTCCCTCTATAAGTGATAGCTTATGATAAGTGTCTTTTTCTGTGTGACTTTTTTCACTTAGAATCGTCGTACCTAAGTCCACTCATCTTGCTTCTACTAGCCTTATGACATTGATTTCATGTCTGAGTGATATTCCATTGTACATAAGGACCACAACTTTTTTATCCATTTTTCTCTTTCCTGGGATATTTAAGTTGTCATGAAGTGGAGGTTCTTGTCAACAGAGCAGCCCCAAACTTTGGGGTGCCTGTGTCTTGCTGATTTTTAGTTTTCCCAATTTATACGCCCATGAGTGGACGTGCCCTATGCTCACTAAGCTGTGTTTTTTCGATGTTTCAGGACACACCGTACACTTCTCCAGAGTGGCTGTTGGCAATTTACATCCCGCCCATCAGCGTAGCAAGGCTGCCATTTCTCCATGGCCTGTCCTGCATTTCTGGTTTTGACACTTTTTGCAGCATGGCCCTTTTGACCCATGGGAAGCGAGACTTCTTTGTAGCGCTAATTTGCCTTTCCAGGTTGCTTGGTTGGCCAAAAAGGGCGTATGCGTTTTTTCCTGAATATATTCAGGAAAAAACGCATACGCCCTTTTTGGCCAAGGGCATCATTGTCGACGTTTTGCCGCTTTTCATGTGCCTTAAAGGCGATTCGAATCTACCTCCTGAAATCTGTTTCCTGCAATTCTGCCTTGCTTTCAAATCCTCTTCGTTGACTTCCCTCAATATATCTGTGGATGAGAGTTATCACTTATAACTCTGCGGGTTTGTGAATTGCAGTGTCCCTGAGCTCCATTTTTCAACTGTCTTTTTTGAGAGCTGGCCGCAAAAGCACGGGATTGCCTCAGGCCCTATTCTGGTTCCTGGCAGCAGGCTGAGCCTGTGGTTAATTCTTCTTCCTGATGGGAAAATAGAGTGACCTGTGCCTGTCCCAACAGCTAGATCTAGTCTCTCATTGGTTGCCCCTCTTCCCGTTCATCCTCAGGACAAATTGCAACCTGTACAGAACAGGAGGTTAAAGGTGCTGATTCTCCAAGTAGGGAGATTGCTAGTAAAGTAGCTGAAAAGGCGAACCCGAGCACAAGGAGATGAGAAATGAGGTGCGTTTTAGAAACCTTTCAAAATCTCACGGTGTACCATCTTCTGAGTTTCTCATGCATGTTTTCGATGTAGGAAGATGCCCTTGAACCTGGAGACTTGGGACCCATGGGATGGGTACCACGCAGTATTACTTTAAAGGGTCTGCGTTTGCTCACCCAACCTAACCCAACCTTTCAGCCCCAAGACTGTCCACCCTTATGTCTCATCCAGCTGTGCGTGTAGATATGGTCAATCCAGGTTGCATCACAGCCTCTGAACGAATTTTGTAAGAATTTCTCTCTCTTTCACTGTCTTTGTTTTACGGGTTTTTAAAAGTAATTTATTTTTATAATGGGGTTTAGCTGCTTTTCACGGCTGTGTTTATGCGGATTTACACCCACTTGACTCACTTCCAGACAGATATCAATACATAGGTTTTAAGATTGTTACTAGTCACATATATTCTTGTGTGGTGAATAGGGGGTGTTGAGTCCAGTTCACTGAGCAAGGAGTAGGTCTTGTCTATTACATATTGGGTGTATGGAACGGTATCTGAGCGAATTTGAAACCCTTGTTTTATGCATCACCCCACCTCACCTTTCCCGTTAAGCAGCCATAGTGTGTTTTCTAAACGTGTGATTCTGTTCTGTTCTGTAATTCAGTTCAAGTGTAGCGGTTTTTACATTCCCTCTATAAGTGATAGCTTATGATAAGTGTCTTTTTCTGTGTGACTTATTTCACTTAGAATCGTCGTACCTAAGTCCACTCATCTTGCTTCTACTAGCCTTATGACATTGATTTCATGTCTGAGTGATATTGCATTGTACATAAGGACCACAACTTCTTTATCCATTTTTCTCTTTCCTGGGATATTTAAGGTGTCATGAAGTGGAGGTTCTTGTCAACAGAGCAGCCCTAAACTTTGGGGAGCCTGTGTCTTGCTGATTTTTAGTTTTCCCAATTTATACGCCCATGAGTGGACGTGCCCTATGCTCCCTAAGCTGTGTTTTTTCGATGTTTCAGGACACACCGTACACTTCTCCAGAGTGGCTGTTGGCAATTAACATCCCGCCCATCAGCGTAGCAAGGCTGCCATTTCTCCATGGCCTGTCCTGCATTTCAGGTTTTGACACTTTTTGCAGCATGACCCTTTTGACCGACGGGAAGCGAGACTTCTTTGTAGCACTGATTTGCCTTTCCAGGTTGCTTGGTTGGCCAAAAAGGGCGTATGCGTTTTTTCCTGAATAAATAATCAGGAAAAAACGCATACGCCCTTTTTGGCCAAGGGCATCATTGTCGACGTTTTGCCGCTTTTCATGTGCTTTAAAGGCGAGTCGAATCTACCTCCTGAAACCTGTTTCCTGCAATTCTGCCTTGCTTTCAAATCTTCTTCGTTGCCTTCCCTCAATATATTTGTGGACGAGAGTTATCATTTATAACTCAGCAGGTTTGTGAATGGCAGTCCCCCTGAGGTCCATTTTTCAACTGTCTTTCTTGGGAGCTGGCCGCAAAAGCACGGGATTGCCTCAGGCCCTATTCTGGTTCCCGGCGGCAGGCTGAGCCTGTGGTTAATTGTTCTTCCTGATGGGAAAATAGAGTGACCTGTGCCTGTCCCAACACCTAGATCTATTCTCTCATTGGTTTCCCCTCTTCCCGTTCATCCTCAGGACAAATTGCAACCTGTAGGGAACAGGAGGTTAAAGGTGCTGATTCTCCAAGTAGGGAGATTGCTAGTGAAGTAGCTGGAATGGCGAACCCGAGCACAAGGAGATGAGAAATGAGGTGCGTTTTAGAAACCTTTCAAAATCACACGGTGTACCTTCTTCTGGGTTCCTCATGCAAGTTTTCGATGTAGGAAGATGCCCTTGAACCTGGAGATTTGGGACCCATGGGATGGGTCCCATGCAGTATTACTTTAAAGGGTCTGCGTTTGCTCACCCAACCTCACCCAACCTCTCAGCCCCAAGAGTGTCCACCCTTATGTCTCATCCAGCTGTGGGTCTAGATATGGTCAATCCAGGTTGCATCACAGCCCCTGAACGAATTTTGTAAAAATTTCTCTCTCTTTCACTGTCTTTGTTTTACGGGTTTTTAAAAGTAATTTATTTTTATAATGGGGTTTAGCTGCTTTTCACGGCTGTGTTTATGCGGCTTTACACCCACTTGACTCACTTCCAGACAGATATCAATACATAGGTTTTAAGATTGTTACTAGTCACATATATTCTTGTGCGGTGAATAGGGGGTGTTGAGTCCAGTTCACTGAGCAAGGAGTAGGTCTTGTCTATTACATATTGGGTGTATGGAACGGTATCTGAGCGAATTTGAACCCCTTGTTTTATGCATCACCCCACCTCACCTTTCCCGTTAAGCAGCCATAGTGTGTTTTCTAAACGTGTGACTCTGTTCTGTTTTGTAATTCAGTTCAAGTGTAGCGGTTTTTACATTCCCTCTATAAGTGATAGCTTATGATAAGTGTCTTTTTCTGTGTGACTTATTTCACTTAGAATCGTCGTACCTAAGTCCACTCATCTTGCTTCTACTAGCCTTATGACATTGATTTAATGTCTGAGTGATATTCCATTGTACATAAGGACCACAACTTCTTTATCCATTTTTCTCTTTCCTGGGATATTTAAGTTGTCATGAAGTGGAGGTTCTTGTCAACAGAGCAGCCCCAAACTTTGGGGTGCCTGTGTCTTGCTGATTTTTAGTTTTCCCAATTTATACGCCCATGAGTGGACGTGCCCTATGCTCACTAAGCTGTGTTTTTTCGATGTTTCAGGACACGCCGTACACTTCTCCAGAGTGGCTGTTGGCAATTTACATCCCGCCCATCAGCGTAGCAAGGCTGCAATTTCTCCATGGCCTGTCCTGCATTTCTGGTTTTGACACTTTTTGCAGCATGGCCCTTTTGACGCATGGGAAGCGAGACTTCTTTGTAGCGCTAATTTGCCTTTCCAGGTTGCTTGGTTGGCCAAAAAGGGCGTATGCGTTTTTTCCTGAATATATTCAGGAAAAAACGCATACGCCCTTTTTGGCCAAGGGCATCATTGTCGACGTTTTGCCGCTTTTCATGTCCCTTAAAGGCGATTCGAATCTACCTCCTGAAATCTGTTTCCTGCAATTCTGCCTTGCTTTCAAATCCTCTTCGTTGCCTTCCCTCAATATATCTGTGGATGAGAGTTATCACTTATAACTCTGCGGGTTTGTGAATTGCAGTGTCCCTGAGCTCCATTTCTCAACTGTCTTTTTTGAGAGCTGGCCGCAAAAGCACGGGATTGCCTCAGGCCCTATTCTGGTTCCTGGCAGCAGGCTGAGCCTGTGGTTAATTCTTCTTCCTGATGGGAAAATAGAGTGACCTGTGCCTGTCCCAACAGCTAGATCTAGTCTCTCATTGGTTGCCCCTCTTCCCGTTCATCCTCAGGACAAATTGCAACCTGTACAGAACAGGAGGTTAAAGGTGCTGATTCTCCAAGTAGGGAGATTGCTAGTAAAGTAGCTGGAATGGCGAACCCGAGCACAAGGAGATGAGAAATGAGGTGCGTTTTAGAAACCTTTCAAAATCACACGGTGTACCATATTCTGAGTTTCTCATGCATGTTTTCGATGTAGGAAGATGCCCTTGAACCTGGAGACTTGGGACCCATGAGATGGGTACCACGCAGTATTACTTTAAAGGGTCTGCGTTTGCTCACCCAACCTAACCCAACCTTTCAGCCCCAAGACTGTCCACCCTTATGTCTCATCCAGCTGTGCGTGTAGATATGGTCAATCCAGGTTGCATCACAGCCCCTGAACGAATTTTGTAAGAATTTCTCTCTCTTTCACTGTCTTTGTTTTACGGGTTTTTTAAAGTAATTTATTTTTATAATGGGGTTTAGCTGCTTTTCACGGCTGTGTTTATGCGGCTTTACACCCACTTGACTCACTTCCAGACAGATATCAATACATAGGTTTTAAGATTGTTACTAGTCACATATATTCTTGTGCGGTGAATAGGGGGTGTTGAGTCCAGTTCACTGAGCAAGGAGTAGGTCTTGTCTATTACATATTGGGTGTATGGAACGGTATCTGAGCGAATTTGAACCCCTTGTTTTATGCATCACCCCACCTCACCTTTCCCGTTAAGCAGCCATAGTGTGTTTTCTAAACGTGTGATTCTGTTCTGTTCTGTAATTCAGTTCAAGTGTAGCGGTTTTTACATTCCCTCTATAAGTGATAGCTTATGATAAGTGTCTTTTTCTGTGTGACTTATTTCACTTAGAATCGTCGTACCTAAGTCCACTCATCTTGCTTCTACTAGCCTTATGACATTGATTTCATGTCTGAGTGATATTGCATTGTACATAAGGACCACAACTTCTTTATCCATTTTTCTCTTTCCTGGGATATTTAAGGTGTCATGAAGTGGAGGTTCTTGTCAACAGAGCAGCCCTAAACTTTGGGGTGCCTGTGTCTTGCTGATTTTTAGTTTTCCCAATTTATACGCCCATGAGTGGACGTGCCCTATGCTCACTAAGCTGTGTTTTTTCGATGTTTCAGGACACACCGTACACTTCTCCAGAGTGGCTGTTGGCAACTTACATCCCGCCCATCAGCGTAGCAAGGCTGCCATTTCTCCATGGCCTGTCCTGCATTTCTGGTTTTGACACTTTTTGCAGCATGGCCCTTTTGACCGATGGGAAGCGAGACTTCTTTGTAGCGCTGATTTGCCTTTCCAGGTTGCTTGGTTGGCCAAAAAGGGCGTATGCGTTTTTTCCTGAATATATTCAGGAAAAAACGCAAATGCCCTTCTTGGCCAAGGGCATCATTGTCGACGTTTTGCCGCTTTTCATGTGCTTTACATGCGATTCGAATCTACCTCCTGAAATCTGTTTCCTGCAATTCTGCCTTGCTTTCAAATCCTCTTCGTTGCCTTCCCTCAATATATCTGTGGATGAGAGTTATCATTTATAACTCTGCGGGTTTGTGAATTGCAGTGTCCCTGAGCTCCATTTTTCAACTCGCTTTTTTGGGAGCTGGCCGCAAAAGCGCGGGATTGCCTCAGGCCCTATTGTGCTTCTGGGCGGCAGGCTGAGCCTGTGATTAATTCTTCTTCCTGATGGGAAAATAGAGTGACCTGTGCCTGTCCCAACACCTAGATCTAGTCTCTCATTGGTTGCCCCTCTTCCCGTTCATCCTCAGGACAAATTGCAACCTGTAGGGAACAGGAGGTTAAAGGTGCTGATTCTCCAAGTAAGTTGATTGCTAGTAAAGTAGCTGGAAAGGCGAACCCGAGCACAAGGAGATGAGAAATGGGGTGTGTTTTAGAAACCTTTCAAAATCACACGGTGTACCATCTTCTGAGTTTCTCATGCATGTTTTCGATGTAGGAAGATGCCCTTGAACCTGGAGATTTGGGACCCATGGGATGGGTATCACGCAATATTACTTTAAAGGGTCTGCGTTTGCTCACCCAACCTCTCAGCCCCAAGAGTGTCCACCCTTATGTCTCATCCAGCTGTGGGTCTAGATATGGTCAACCCAGGTGGCATCACAGCCTCTGAACGAATTTTGTAAGAATTTCTCTCTCTTTCACTGTCTTTGTTTTACGGGTTTTTAAAAGTAATTTATTTTTATAATGGGGTTTAGCTGCTTTTCACGGCTGTGTTTATGCGGATTTACACCCACTTGACTCACTTCCAGACAGACATCAATACATAGGTTTTAAGATTGTTACTAGTCACATATATTCTTGTGCGGTGAATAGGGGGTGTTGAGTCCTGTTCACGGAGCAAGGAGTAGGTCTTGTCTATTACATATTGGGTGTATGGAACGGTATCTGAGCAAATTTGAACCCCTTGTTTTATGCATCACCCCACCTCACCTTTCCCGTTAAGCAGCCATAGTGTGTTTTCTAAACGTGTGACTCTGTTCTGTTTTGTAATTCAGTTCAAGTGTAGCGGTTTTTACATTCCCTCTATAAGTGATAGCTTATGATAAGTGTCTTTTTCTGTGTGACTTTTTTCACTTAGAATCGTCGTACCTAAGTCCACTCATCTTGCTTCTACTAGCCTTATGACATTGATTTCATGTCTGAGTGATATTCCATTGTACATAAGGACCACAACTTTTTTATCCATTTTTCTCTTTCCTGGGATATTTAAGTTGTCATGAAGTGGAGGTTCTTGTCAACAGAGCAGCCCCAAACTTTGGGGTGCCTGTGTCTTGCTGATTTTTAGTTTTCCCAATTTATACGCCCATGAGTGGACGTGCCCTATGCTCACTAAGCTGTGTTTTTTCGATGTTTCAGGACACACCGTACACTTCTCCAGAGTGGCTGTTGGCAATTTACATCCCGCCCATCAGCGTAGCAAGGCTGCCATTTCTCCATGGCCTGTCCTGCATTTCTGGTTTTGACACTTTTTGCAGCATGGCCCTTTTGACCCATGGGAAGCGAGACTTCTTTGTAGCGCTAATTTGCCTTTCCAGGTTGCTTGGTTGGCCAAAAAGGGCGTATGCGTTTTTTCCTGAATATATTCAGGAAAAAACGCATACGCCCTTTTTGGCCAAGGGCATCATTGTCGACGTTTTGCCGCTTTTCATGTGCCTTAAAGGCGATTCGAATCTACCTCCTGAAATCTGTTTCCTGCAATTCTGCCTTGCTTTCAAATCCTCTTCGTTGACTTCCCTCAATATATCTGTGGATGAGAGTTATCACTTATAACTCTGCGGGTTTGTGAATTGCAGTGTCCCTGAGCTCCATTTTTCAACTGTCTTTTTTGAGAGCTGGCCGCAAAAGCACGGGATTGCCTCAGGCCCTATTCTGGTTCCTGGCAGCAGGCTGAGCCTGTGGTTAATTCTTCTTCCTGATGGGAAAATAGAGTGACCTGTGCCTGTCCCAACAGCTAGATCTAGTCTCTCATTGGTTGCCCCTCTTCCCGTTCATCCTCAGGACAAATTGCAACCTGTACAGAACAGGAGGTTAAAGGTGCTGATTCTCCAAGTAGGGAGATTGCTAGTAAAGTAGCTGAAAAGGCGAACCCGAGCACAAGGAGATGAGAAATGAGGTGCGTTTTAGAAACCTTTCAAAATCACACGGTGTACCATCTTCTGAGTTTCTCATGCATGTTTTCGATGTAGGAAGATGCCCTTGAACCTGGAGACTTGGGACCCATGGGATGGGTACCACGCAGTATTACTTTAAAGGGTCTGCGTTTGCTCACCCAACCTAACCCAACCTTTCAGCCCCAAGACTGTCCACCCTTATGTCTCATCCAGCTGTGCGTGTAGATATGGTCAATCCAGGTTGCATCACAGCCTCTGAACGAATTTTGTAAGAATTTCTCTCTCTTTCACTGTCTTTGTTTTACGGGTTTTTAAAAGTAATTTATTTTTATAATGGGGTTTAGCTGCTTTTCACGGCTGTGTTTATGCGGATTTACACCCACTTGACTCACTTCCAGACAGATATCAATACATAGGTTTTAAGATTGTTACTAGTCACATATATTCTTGTGTGGTGAATAGGGGGTGTTGAGTCCAGTTCACTGAGCAAGGAGTAGGTCTTGTCTATTACATATTGGGTGTATGGAACGGTATCTGAGCGAATTTGAAACCCTTGTTTTATGCATCACCCCACCTCACCTTTCCCGTTAAGCAGCCATAGTGTGTTTTCTAAACGTGTGATTCTGTTCTGTTCTGTAATTCAGTTCAAGTGTAGCGGTTTTTACATTCCCTCTATAAGTGATAGCTTATGATAAGTGTCTTTTTCTGTGTGACTTATTTCACTTAGAATCGTCGTACCTAAGTCCACTCATCTTGCTTCTACTAGCCTTATGACATTGATTTCATGTCTGAGTGATATTGCATTGTACATAAGGACCACAACTTCTTTATCCATTTTTCTCTTTCCTGGGATATTTAAGGTGTCATGAAGTGGAGGTTCTTGTCAACAGAGCAGCCCTAAACTTTGGGGAGCCTGTGTCTTGCTGATTTTTAGTTTTCCCAATTTATACGCCCATGAGTGGACGTGCCCTATGCTCCCTAAGCTGTGTTTTTTCGATGTTTCAGGACACACCGTACACTTCTCCAGAGTGGCTGTTGGCAATTAACATCCCGCCCATCAGCGTAGCAAGGCTGCCATTTCTCCATGGCCTGTCCTGCATTTCAGGTTTTGACACTTTTTGCAGCATGACCCTTTTGACCGACGGGAAGCGAGACTTCTTTGTAGCACTGATTTGCCTTTCCAGGTTGCTTGGTTGGCCAAAAAGGGCGTATGCGTTTTTTCCTGAATAAATAATCAGGAAAAAACGCATACGCCCTTTTTGGCCAAGGGCATCATTGTCGACGTTTTGCCGCTTTTCATGTGCTTTAAAGGCGAGTCGAATCTACCTCCTGAAACCTGTTTCCTGCAATTCTGCCTTGCTTTCAAATCTTCTTCGTTGCCTTCCCTCAATATATTTGTGGACGAGAGTTATCATTTATAACTCAGCAGGTTTGTGAATGGCAGTCCCCCTGAGGTCCATTTTTCAACTGTCTTTCTTGGGAGCTGGCCGCAAAAGCACGGGATTGCCTCAGGCCCTATTCTGGTTCCCGGCGGCAGGCTGAGCCTGTGGTTAATTGTTCTTCCTGATGGGAAAATAGAGTGACCTGTGCCTGTCCCAACACCTAGATCTATTCTCTCATTGGTTTCCCCTCTTCCCGTTCATCCTCAGGACAAATTGCAACCTGTAGGGAACAGGAGGTTAAAGGTGCTGATTCTCCAAGTAGGGAGATTGCTAGTGAAGTAGCTGGAATGGCGAACCCGAGCACAAGGAGATGAGAAATGAGGTGCGTTTTAGAAACCTTTCAAAATCACACGGTGTACCTTCTTCTGGGTTCCTCATGCAAGTTTTCGATGTAGGAAGATGCCCTTGAACCTGGAGATTTTGGGACCCATGGGATGGGTACCATGCAGTATTACTTTAAAGGGTCTGCGTTTGCTCACCCAACCTCACCCAACCTCTCAGCCCCAAGAGTGTCCACCCTTATGTCTCATCCAGCTGTGGGTCTAGATATGGTCAATCCAGGTTGCATCACAGCCCCTGAACGAATTTTGTAAAAATTTCTCTCTCTTTCACTGTCTTTGTTTTACGGGTTTTTAAAAGTAATTTATTTTTATAATGGGGTTTAGCTGCTTTTCACGGCTGTGTTTATGCGGCTTTACACCCACTTGACTCACTTCCAGACAGATATCAATACATAGGTTTTAAGATTGTTACTAGTCACATATATTCTTGTGCGGTGAATAGGGGGTGTTGAGTCCAGTTCACTGAGCAAGGAGTAGGTCTTGTCTATTACATATTGGGTGTATGGAACGGTATCTGAGCGAATTTGAACCCCTTGTTTTATGCATCACCCCACCTCACCTTTCCCGTTAAGCAGCCATAGTGTGTTTTCTAAACGTGTGACTCTGTTCTGTTTTGTAATTCAGTTCAAGTGTAGCGGTTTTTACATTCCCTCTATAAGTGATAGCTTATGATAAGTGTCTTTTTCTGTGTGACTTATTTCACTTAGAATCGTCGTACCTAAGTCCACTCATCTTGCTTCTACTAGCCTTATGACATTGATTTAATGTCTGAGTGATATTCCATTGTACATAAGGACCACAACTTCTTTATCCATTTTTCTCTTTCCTGGGATATTTAAGGTGTCATGAAGTGGAGGTTCTTGTCAACAGAGCAGCCCTAAACTTTGGGGTGCCTGTGTCTTGCTGATTTTTAGTTTTCCCAATTTATACGCCCATGAGTGGACGTGCCCTATGCTCACTAAGCTGTGTTTTTTCGATGTTTCAGGACACACCGTACACTTCTCCAGAGTGGCTGTTGGCAATTTACATCCCGCCCATCAGCGTAGCAAGGCTGCCATTTCTCCATGGCCTGTCCTGCATTTCTGGTTTTGACAATTTTTGCAGCATGGCCCTTTTGACCCATAGGAAGCGAGACTTCTTTGTAGCGCTGATTTGCCTTTCCAGGTTGCTTGGTTGGCCAAAAAGGGCGTATGCGTTTTTTCCTGAATATATTCAGGAAAAAACGCATACGCCCTTTTTGGCCAAGGGCATCATTGTCGACGTTTTGCCGCTTTTCATGTGCCTTAAAGGCGATTCGAATCTACCTCCTGAAATCTGTTTCCTGCAATTCTGCCTTGCTTTCAAATCCTCTTCGTTGACTTCCCTCAATATATCTGTGGATGAGAGTTATCACTTATAACTCTGCGGGTTTGTGAATTGCAGTGTCCCTGAGCTCCATTTTTCAACTGTCTTTTTTGAGAGCTGGCCGCAAAAGCACGGGATTGCCTCAGGCCCTATTCTGGTTCCTGGCAGCAGGCTGAGCCTGTGGTTAATTCTTCTTCCTGATGGGAAAATAGAGTGACCTGTGCCTGTCCCAACACCTAGATCTAGTCTCTCATTGGTTGCCCCTCTTCCCGTTCATCCTCAGGACAAATTGCAACCTGTAGGGAACAGGAGGTTAAAGGTGCTGATTCTCCAAGTAGGGAGATTGCTAGTAAAGTAGCTGGAATGGCGAACCCGAGCACAAGGAGATGAGAAATGAGGTGCGTTTTAGAAACCTTTCAAAATCACACGGTGTACCATCTTCTGAGTTTCTCATGCATGTTTTCAATGTAGGAAGATGCCCTTGAACCTGGAGACTTGGGACCCATGGGATGGGTACCACGCAGTATTACTTTAAAGGGTCTGCGTTTGCTCACCCAACCTAACCCAAACTTTCAGCCCCAAGACTGTCCACCCTTATGTCTCATCCAGCTGTGCGTGTAGATATGGTCAATCCAGGTTGCATCACAGCCCCTGAACGAATTTTGTAAGAATTTCTCTCTCTTTCACTGTCTTTGTTTTACGGGTTTTTAAAAGTAATTTATTTTTATAATGGGGTTTAGCTGCTTTTCACGGCTGTGTTTATGCGGATTTACACCCACTTGACTCACTTCCAGACAGATATCAATACATAGGTTTTAAGATTCTTACTAGTCACATATATTCTTGTGCGGTGAATAGGGGGTGTTGAGTCCAGTTCACTGAGCAAGGAGTAGGTCTTGTCTATTACATATTGGGTGTATGGAACGGTATCTGAGCGAATTTGAACCCCTTGTTTTATGCATCACCCCACCTCACCTTTCCCGTTAAGCAGCCATAGTGTGTTTTCTAAACGTGTGATTCTGTTCTGTTCTGTAATTCAGTTCAAGTGTAGCGGTTTTTACATTCCCTCTAAAAGTGATAGCTTATGATAAGTGTCTTTTTCTGTGTGACTTATTTCACTTAGAATCGTCGTACCTAAGTCCACTCATCTTGCTTCTACTAGCCTTATGACATTGATTTCATGTCTGAGTGATATTCCTTTGTACATAAGGACCACAACTTCTTTATCCATTTTTCTCTTTCCTGGGATATTTAAGGTGTCATGAAGTGGAGGTTCTTGTCAACAGAGCAGCCCTAAACTTTGGGGTGCCTGTGTCTTGCTGATTTTTAGTTTTCCCAATTTATACGCCCATGTGTGGATGTGCCCTATGCTCCCTAAGCTGTGTTTTTTCGATGTTTCAGGACACACCGTACACTTCTCCAGAGTGGCTGTTGGCAATTAACATCCCGCCCATCAGCGTAGCAAGGCTGCCATTTCTCCATGGCCTGTCCTGCATTTCTGGTTTTGACACTTTTTGCAGCATGGCCCTTTTGACCGATGGGAAGTGAGACTTCTTTGTAGCGCTGATTTGCCTTTCCAGGTTGCTTGGTTGGCCAAAAAGGGCGTATGCGTTTTTTCCTGAATATATTCAGGAAAAAACGCAAATGCCCTTCTTGGCCAAGGGCATCATTGTCGACGTTTTGCCGCTTTTCATGTGCTTTACAGGCGATTCGAATCTACCTCCTGAAATCTGTTTCCTGCAATTCTGCCTTGCTTTCAAATCCTCTTCGTTGCCTTCCCTCAATATATCTGTGGATGAGAGTTATCATTTATAACTCTGCGGGTTTGTGAATTGCAGTGTCCCTGAGCTCCATTATTCAACTCACTTTTTTGGGAGCTGGCCGCAAAAGCGCGGGATTCCCTCAGGCCCTATTGTGCTTCTGGGCGGCAGGCTGAGCCTGTGATTAATTCTTCTTCCTGATGGGAAAATAGAGTGACCTGTGCCTGTCCCAACACCTAGATCTAGTCTCTCATTGGTTGCCCCTCTTCCCGTTCATCCTCAGGACACATTGCAACCTGTAGGGAACAGGAGGTTAAAGGTGCTGATTCTCCAAGTAAGTTGATTGCTAGTAAAGTAGCTGGAAAGGCGAACCCGAGCACAAGGAGATGAGAAATGGGGTGTGTTTTAGAAACCTTTCAAAATCACACGGTGTACCATCTTCTGAGTTTCTCATGCATGTTTTCGATGTAGGAAGATGCCCTTGAACCTGGAGATTTGGGACCCATGGGATGGGTATCACGCAGTATTACTTTAAAGGGTCTGCGTTTGCTCACCCAACCTGTCAGCCCCAAGAGTGTCCACCCTTATGTCTCATCCAGCTGTGGGTTTAGATATGGTCAATCCAGGTGGCATCACAGCCCCTGAACGAATTTTGTAAGAATTTCTCTCTCTTTCACTGTCTTTGTTTTACGGGTTTTTAAAAGTAATTTATTTTTATAATGGGGTTTAGCTGCTTTTCACGGCTGTGTTTATGCGGCTTTACACCCACTTGACTCACTTCCAGACAGATATCAATACATATGTTTTAAGATTCTTACTAGTCACATATATTCTTGTGCGGTGAATAGGGGGTGTTCAGTCCATTTCACGGAGCAAGGAATAGGTCTTGTCTATTACATATTGGGTGTATGGAACGGTATCTGAGCAAATTTGAACCCCTTTTTTTATGCATCACCCCACCTCACCTTTCCCGTTAAGCAGCCATAGTGTGTTTTCTAAACGTATGACTCTGTTCTGTTTTGTAATTCAGTTCAAGTGTAGCGGTTTTTACATTCCCTCTATAAGTGATAGCTTATGATAAGTGTCTTTTTCTGTGTGACTTATTTCACTTAGAATCGTCGTACCTAAGTCCACTCATCTTGCTTCTACTAGCCTTATGACATTGATTTCATGTCTGAGTGATATTCCATTGTACATAAGGACCACAATTTTTTATCCATTTTTCTCTTTCCTGGGATATTTAAGGTGTCATGAAGTGGAGGTTCTTGTCAACAGAGCAGCCCTAAACTTTGGGGTGCCTGTGTCTTGCTGATTTTTAGTTTTCCCAATTTATACGCCCATGAGTGGACGTGCCCTATGCTCACTAAGCTGTGTTTTTTCGATGTTTCAGGACACACCGTACACTTCTCCAGAGTGGCTGTTGGCAATTTACATCCCGCCCATCAGCGTAGCAAGGCTGCCATTTCTCCATGGCCTGTCCTGCATTTCTGGTTTTGACAATTTTTGCAGCATGGCCCTTTTGACCCATAGGAAGCGAGACTTCTTTGTAGCGCTGATTTGCCTTTCCAGGTTGCTTGGTTGGCCAAAAAGGGCGTATGCGTTTTTTCCTGAATATATTCAGGAAAAAACGCATACGCCCTTTTTGGCCAAGGGCATCATTGTCGACGTTTTGCCGCTTTTCATGTGCCTTAAAGGCCATTCGAATCTACCTCCTGAAATCTGTTTCCTGCAATTCTGCCTTGCTTTCAAATCCTCTTCGTTGACTTCCCTCAATATATCTGTGGATGAGAGTTATCACTTATAACTCTGCGGGTTTGTGAATTGCAGTGTCCCTGAGCTCCATTTTTCAACTGTCTTTTTTGAGAGCTGGCCGCAAAAGCACGGGATTGCCTCAGGCCCTATTCTGGTTCCTGGCAGCAGGCTGAGCCTGTGGTTAATTCTTCTTCCTGATGGGAAAATAGAGTGACCTGTGCCTGTCCCAACAGCTAGATCTAGTCTCTCATTGGTTGCCCCTCTTCCCGTTCATCCTCAGGACAAATTGCAACCTGTAGGGAACAGGAGGTTAAAGGTGCTGATTCTCCAAGTAGGGAGATTGCTAGTAAAGTAGCTGGAATGGCGAACCCGAGCACAAGGAGATGAGAAATGAGGTGCGTTTTAGAAACCTTTCAAAATCACACGGTGTACCATCTTCTGAGTTTCTCATGCATGTTTTCGATGTAGGAAGATGCCCTTGAACCTGGAGACTTGGGACCCATTCGATGGGTACCACGCAGTATTACTTTAAAGTGTCTGCGTTTGCTCACCCAACCTAACCCAACCTTTCAGCCCCAAGACTGTCCACCCTTATGTCTCATCCAGCTGTGCGTGTAGATATGGTCAATCCAGGTTGCATCACAGCCCCTGAACGAATTTTGTAAGAATTTCTCTCTCTTTCACTGTCTTTGTTTTACGGGTTTTTAAAAGTAATTTATTTTTATAATGGGGTTTAGCTGCTTTTCACGGCTGTGTTTATGCGGCTTTACACACACTTGACTCACTTCCAGACAGATATCAATACTTATGTTTTAAGATTGTTACTAGTCACATATATTCTTGTGCGGTGAATAGGGGGTGTTGAGTCCAGTTCACTGAGCAAGGAGTAGGTCTTGTCTATTACATATTGGGTGTATGGAACGGTATCTGAGCGAATTTGAACCCCTTGTTTTATGCATCACCCCACCTCACCTTTCCCGTTAAGCAGCCATAGTGTGTTTTCTAAACGTGTGATTCTGTTCTGTTCTGTAATTCAGTTCAAGTGTAGCGGGTTTTACATTCCCTCTATAAGTGATAGCTTATGATAAGTGTCTTTTTCTGTGTGACTTATTTCACTTAGAATCGTCGTACCTAAGTCCACTCATCTTGCTTCTACTAGCCTTATGACATTGATTTCATGTCTGAGTGATATTCCATTGTACATAAGGACCACAACTTCTTTATCCATTTTTCTCTTTCCTGGGATATTTAAGGTGTCATGAAGTGGAGGTTCTTGTCAACAGAGCAGCCCTAAACTTTGGGGTGCCTGTCTTGCTGATTTTTAGTTTTCCCAATTTATACGCCCATGAGTGGACGTGCCCTATGCTCCCTAAGCTGTGTTTTTTCGATGTTTCAGGACACACCGTACACTTCTCCAGAGTGGCTGTTGGCAACTTACATCCCGCCCATCAGCGTAGCAAGGCTGCCATTTCTCCATGGCCTGTCCTGCATTTCTGGTTTTGACACTTTTTGCAGCATGGCCCTTTTGACCGATGGGAAGCGAGACTTCTTTGTAGCGCTGATTTGCCTTTCCAGGTTGCTTGGTTGGCCAAAAAGGGCGTATGCCTTTTTTCCTGAATATATTCAGGAAAAAACGCAAATGCCCTTCTTGGCCAAGGGCATCATTGTCGACGTTTTGCCGCTTTTCATGTGCTTTACCGGCGATTCGAATCTACCTCCTGAAATCTGTTTCCTGCAATTCTGCCTTGCTTTCAAATCCTCTTCGTTGCCTTCCCTCAATATATCTGTGGATGAGAGTTATCATTTATAACTCTGCGGGTTTGTGAATTGCAGTGTCCCTGAGCTCCATTTTTCAACTCGCTTTTTTGGGGGCTGGCCGCAAAAGCGCGGGATTGCTTCAGGCCCTATTGTGCTTCTGGGCGGCAGGCTGAGCCTGTGATTAATTCTTCTTCCTGATGGGAAAATAGAGTGACCTGTGCCTGTCCCAACACCTATATCTAGTCTCTCATTGGTTGCCCCTCTTCCCGTTCATCCTCAGGACAAATTGCAACCTGTAGGGAACAGGAGGTTAAAGGTGCTGATTCTCCAAGTAAGTTGATTGCTAGTAAAGTAGCTGGAATGGCGAACCCGAGCACAAGGAGATGAGAAATGAGGTGCGTTTTAGAAACCTTTCAAAATCACACGGTGTACCAACTTCTGAGTCTCTCATGCATGTTTTCGATGTAGGAAGATGCCCTTGAACCTGGAGATTTGGGACCCATGGGATGGGTATCACGCAGTATTACTTTAAAGGGTCTGCGTTTGCTCACCCAACCTCTCAGCCCCAAGAGTGTCCACCCTAATGTCTCATCCAGGTGTGGGTCTAGATATGGTCAATCCAGGTGGCATCACAGCCCCTGAACGAATTTTGTAAGAATTTCTCTCTCTTTCACTGTCTTTGTTTTACGGGTTTTTAAAAGTAATTTATTTTTATAATGGGGTTTAGCTGCTTTTCACGGCTGTGTTTATGCGGATTTACACCCACTTGACTCACTTCCAGACAGATATCAATACATAGGTTTTAAGATTCTTACTAGTCACATATATTCTTGTGCGGTGAATAGGGGGTGTTGAGTCCAGTTCACGGAGCAAGGAGTAGGTCTTGTCTATTACATATTGGGTGTATGGAACGGTATCTGAGCGAATTTGAACCCCTTGTTTTATGCATCACCCCACCTCACCTTTCCCGTTAAGCAGCCATAGTGTGTTTTCTAAACGTGTGACTCTGTTCTGTTTTGTAATTCAGTTCAAGTGTAGCGGTTTTTACATTCCCTCTATAAGTGATAGCTTATGATAAGTGTCTTTTTCTGTGTGACTTATTTCACTTAGAATCGTCGTACCTAAGTCCACTCATCTTGCTTCTACTAGCCTTATGACATTGATTTCATGTCTGAGTGATATTCCATTGTACATAAGGACCACAACTTTTTTATCCATTTTTCTCTTTCCTGGGATATTTAAGGTGTCATGAAGTGGAGGTTCTTGTTAACAGAGCAGCCTCAAACTTTGGGGTGCCTGTGTCTTGCTGATTTTTAGTTTTCCCAATTTATACGCCCATGAGTGGACGTGCCCTATGCTCACTAAGCTGTGTTTTTTCGATGTTTCAGGACACACCGTACACTTCTCCAGAGTGGCTGTTGGCAATTTACATCCCGCCCATCAGCGTAGCAAGGCTGCCATTTCTCCATGGCCTGTCCTGCATTTCTGGTTTTGACACTTTTTGCAGCATGGCCCTTTTGACCCATGGGAAGCGAGAGTTCTTTGTAGCGCTGATTTGCCTTTCCAGGTTGCTTGGTTGGCCAAAAAGGGCGTATGCGTTTTTTCCTGAATATATTCAGGAAAAAACGCATACGCCCTTCTTGGCCAAGGGCATCATTGTCGACGTTTTGCCGCTTTTCATGTGCTTTACAGGCGATTCGAATCTACCTCCTGAAATCTGTTTCCTGCAATTCTGCCTTGCTTTCAAATCCTCTTCGTTGCCTTCCCTCAATATATCTGTGGATGAGAGTTATCATTTATAACTCTGCGGGTTTGTGAATTGCAGTGTCCCTGAGCTCCATTTTTCAACTCGCTTTTTTGGGAGCTGGCCGCAAAAGCGCGGGATTGCCTCAGGCCCTATTGTGCTTCTGGGCGGCAGGCTGAGCCTGTGATTAATTATTCTTCCTGATGGGAAAATAGAGTGACCTGTGCCTGTCCCAACACCTATATCTAGTCTCTCATTGGTTGCCCCTCTTCCCGTTCATCCTCAGGACAAATTGCAACCTGTAGGGAACAGGAGGTTAAAGGTGCTGATTCTCCAAGTAAGTTGATTGCTAGTAAAGTAGATGGAAAGGCGAACCCGAGCACAAGGAGATGAGAAATGGGGTGTGTTTTAGAAACCTTTCAAAATCACACGGTGTACCATCTTCTGAGTTTCTCATGCATGTTTTCGATGTAGGAAGATGCCCTTGAACCTGGAGATTTGGGACCCATGGGATGGTTATCACGCAGTATTACTTTAAAGGGTCTGCGTTTGCTCACCCAACCTCTCAGCCCCAAGAGTGTCCACCCTTATGTCTCATCCAGCTGTGGGTCTAGATATGGTCAATCCAGGTGGCATCACAGCCCCTGAACGAATTTTGTAAGAATTTCTCTCTCTTTCACTGTCTTTGTTTTACGGGTTTTTAAAAGTAATTTATTTTTATAATGGGGTTTAGCTGCTTTTCACGGCTGTGTTTATGCGGCTTTACACCCACTTGACTCACTTCCAGACAGATATCAATACATAGGTTTTAAGATTGTTACTAGTCACATATATTCTTGTGCGGTGAATAGGGGGTGTTGAGTCCAGTTCACGGAGCAAGGAGTAGGTCTTGTCTATTACATATTGGGTGTACGGAACGGTATCTGAGCAAATTTGAACCCCTTGTTTTATGCATCACCCCACCTCACCTTTCCCGTTAAGCAGCCATAGTGTGTTTTCTAAACGTGTGACTCTGTTCTGTTTTGTAATTCAGTTCAAGTGTAGCGGTTTTTACATTCCCTCTATAAGTGATAGCTTATGATAAGTGTCTTTTTCTGTGTGACTTATTTCACTTAGAATCGTTGTACCTAAGTCCACTCATCTTGCTTCTACTAGCCTTATGACATTGATTTCATGTGTGAGTGATATTCCATTGTCCATAAGGACCACAATTTTTTATCCATTTTTCTCTTTCCTGGGATATTTAAGGTGTCATGAAGTGGAGGTTCTTGTCAACAGAGCAGCCCCAAACTATGGGGTGCCTGTGTCTTGCTGATTTTTAGTTTTCCCAATTTATACGCCCATGAGTGGACATGCCCTATGCTCACTAAGCTGTGTTTTTTCGATGTTTCAGGACACACCGTACAGTTCTCCAGAGTGGCTGTTGGCAATTTACATCCCGCCCATCAGCGTAGCAAGGCTGCCATTTCTCCATGGCCTGTCCTGCATTTCTGGTTTTGACACTTTTTGCAGCATGGCCCTTTTGACCCATAGGAAGCGAGACTTCTTTGTAGCGCTGATTTGCCTTTCCAGGTTGCTTGGTTGGCCAAAAAGGGCGTATGCGTTTTTTCCTGAATATATTCAGGAAAAAACGCATACGCCCTTTTTGGCCAAGGGCATCATTGTCGACGTTTTGCCGCTTTTCATGTGCCTTAAAGGCGATTCGAATCTACCTCCTGAAATCTGTTTCCTGCAATTCTGCCTTGCATTCAAATCCTCTTCGTTGCCTTCCCTCAATATATCTGTGGATGAGAGTTATCACTTATAACTCTGCGGGTTTGTGAATTGCAGTGTCCCTGAGCTCCATTTTTCAACTGTCTTTTTTGAGAGCTGGCCGCAAAAGCACGGGATTGCCTCAGGCCCTATTCTGGTTCCTGGCAGCAGGCTGAGCCTGTGGTTAATTCTTCTTCCTGATGGGAAAATAGAGTGACCTGTGCCTGTCCCAACAGCTAGATCTAGTCTCTCATTGGTTGCCCCTCTTCCCGTTCATCCTCAGGACAAATTGCAACCTGTAGGGAACAGGAGGTTAAAGGTGCTGATTCTCCAAGTAGGGAGATTGCTAGTAAAGTAGCTGGAATGGCGAACCCGAGCACAAGGAGATGAGAAATGAGGTGCGTTTTAGAAACCTTTCAAAATCACACGGTGTACCATCTTCTGAGTTTCTCATGCATGTTTTCGATGTAGGAAGATGCCCTTGAACCTGGAGACTTGGGACCCATTCGATGGGTACCACGCAGTATTACTTTAAAGGGTCTGCGTTTGCTCACCCAACCTAACCCAACCTTTCAGCCCCAAGACTGTCCACCCTTATGTCTCATCCAGCTGTGCGTGTAGATATGGTCAATCCAGGTTGCATCACAGATCCTGAACGAATTTTGTAAGAATTTCTCTCTCTTTCACTGTCTTTATTTTACGGGTTTTTAAAAGTAATTTATTTTTATAATGGGGTTTAGCTGCTTTTCACGGCTGTGTTTATGCGGATTTACACCCACTTGACTCACTTCCAGACAGATATCAATACATAGGTTTTAAGATTGTCACTAGTCACATATATTCTTGTGCGGTGAATAGGGGGTGTTGAGTCAAGTTCACTGAGCAAGGAGTAGGTCTTGTCTATTACATATTGGGTGTATGGAACGGTATCTGAGCGAATTTGAACCCCTTGTTTTATGCATCACCCCACCTCACCTTTCCCGTTAAACAGCCATAGTGTGTTTTCTAAACGTGTGATTCTGTTCTGTTCTGTAATTCAGTTCAAGTGTAGCGGTTTTTACATTCCCTCTATAAGTGATAGCTTATGATAAGTGTCTTTTTCTGTGTGACTTATTTCACTTAGAATCGTCGTACCTAAGTCCACTCATCTTGCTTCTACTAGCCTTATGACATTGATTTCATGTCTGAGTGATATTGCATTGTACATAAGGACCACAACTTCTTTATCCATTTTTCTCTTTCCTGGGATATTTAAGGTGTCATGAAGTGGAGGTTCTTGTCAACAGAGCAGCCCTAAACTTTGGGGTGCCTGTGTCTTGCTGATTTTTAGTTTTCCCAATTTATACGCCCATGAGTGGACGTGCCCTATGCTCCCTAAGCTGTGTGTTTTCGATGTTTCAGGACACACCGTACACTTCTCCAGAGTGGCTGTTGGCAATTAACATCCCGCCCATCAGCGTAGCAAGGCTGCCATATCTCCATGGCCTGTCCTGCATTTCTGGTTTTGACACTTTTTGCAGCATGACCCTTTTGACCGATGGGAAGCGAGACTTCTTTGTAGCGCTGATTTGCCTTTCCAGGTTGCTTGGTTGGCCAAAAAGGGCGTATGCGTTTTTTCCTGAATATATTCAGGAAAAAACGCATACGCCCTTTTTGGCCAAGGGCATCATTGTCGACGTTTTGCCGCTTTTCATGTGCTTTAAAGGCGATTCGAATCTACCTCCTGAAACCTGTTTCCTGCAATTCTGCCTTGCTTTCAAATCCTCTTCGTTGCCTTCCCTCAATATATTTGTGGACGAGAGTTATCATTTATAACTCAGCAGGTTTGTGAATGGCAGTCCCCCTGAGCTCCATTTTTCAACTGTCTGTTTTGGGAGCTGGCCGCAAAAGCACGGGATTGCCTCAGGCCCTATTCTGGTTCCCGGCGGCAGGCTGAGCCTGTGGTTAATTCTTCTTCCTGATGGGAAAATAGAGTGACCTGTGCCTGTCCCAACACCTAGATCTATTCTCTCATTGGTTTCCCCTCTTCCCGTTAATCCTCAGGACAAATTGCAACCTGTACAGAACAGGAGGTTAAAGGTGCTGATTCTCCAAGTAGGGAGATTGCTAGTGAAGTAGCTGGAATGGCGAACCCGAGCACAAGGAGATGAGAAATGAGGTGCGTTTTAGAAACCTTTCAAAATCACACGGTGTACCTTCTTCTGGGTTCCTCATGCAAGTTTTCGATATAGGAAGATGCCCTTGAACCTGGAGATTTGGGACCCATGGGTTGGGTACCATGCAGTATTACTTTAAAGGGTCTGCGTTTGCTCACCCAACCTCACCCAACCTCTCAGCCCCAAGAGTGTCCACCCTTATGTCTCATCCAGCTGTGGGTCTAGATATGGTCAATCCAGGTTGCATTACAGCCCCTGAACGAATTTTGTAAGAATTTCTCTCTCTTTCACTGTCTTTGTTTTACGGGTTTTTAAAAGTAATTTATTTTTATAATGGGGTTTAGCTGCTTTTCACGGCTGTGTTTATGCGGCTTTACACCCACTTGACTCACTTCCAGACAGATATCAATACATAGGTTTTAAGATTGTTACTAGTCACATATATTCTTGTGCGGTGAATAGGGGGTGTTGAGTCCAGTTCACTGAGCAAGGAGTAGGTCTTGTCTATTACATATTGGGTGTATGGAACGGTATCTGAGCGAATTTGAACCCCTTGTTTTATGCATCACCCCACCTCACCTTTCCCGTTAAGCAGCCATAGTGTGTTTTCTAAACGTGTGATTCTGTTCTGTTCTGTAATTCAGTTCAAGTGTAGCGGTTTTTACATTCCCTCTATAAGTGATAGCTTATGATAGGTGTCTTTTTCTGTGTGACTTATTTCGCTTAGAATCGTCGTACCTAAGTCCACTCATCTTGCTTCTACTAGCCTTATGACTTTGATTTCATGTCTGAGTGATATTCCATTGTACATAAGGACCACAACTTCTTTATCCATTTTTCTCTTTCCTGGGATATTTAAGGTGTCATGAAGTGGAGATTCTTGTCAACAGAGCAGCCCTAAACTTTGGGGTGCCTGTGTCTTGCTGATTTTTAGTTTTCCCAATTTATACGCCCATGAGTGGACGTGCCCTATGCTCCCTAAGCTGTGTTTTTTCGATGTTTCAGGACACACCGTACACTTCTCCAGAGTGGCTGTTGGCAACTTACATCCCGCCCATCAGCGTAGCAAGGCTGCCATTTCTCCATGGCCTGTCCTGCATTTCTGGTTTTGACACTTTTTGCAGCATGGCCCTTTTGACCGATGGGAAGCGAGACTTCTTTGTAGCGCTGATTCGCCTTTCCAGGTTGCTTGGTTGGCCAAAAAGGGCGTATGCGTTTTTTCCTGAATATATTCAGGAAAAAACGCATACGCCCTTCTTGGCCAAGGGCATCATTGTCGACGTTTTGCCGCTTTTCATGTGCTTTACAGGCGATTCGAATCTACCTCCTGAAATCTGTTTCCTGCAATTCTGCCTTGCTTTCAAATCCTCTTCGTTGCCTTCCCTAAATATATCTGTGGATGAGAGTTATCATTTATAACTCTGCGGGTTTGTGAATTGCAGTGTCCCTGAGCTATATTTTTCAACTCGCTTTTTTGGGAGCTGGCCGCAAAAGCGCGGGATTGCCTCAGGCCCTATTGTGCTTCTGGGCGGCAGGCTGAGCCTGTGATTAATTCTTCTTCCTGATGGGAAAATAGAGTGACCTGTGCCTGTCCCAACACCTAGATCTAGTCTCTCATTGGTTGCCCCTCTTCCCGTTCATCCTCAGGACAAATTGCAACCTGTAGGGAACAGGAGGTTAAAGGTGCTGATTCTCCAAGTAAGTTGATTGCTAGTAAAGTAGCTGGAAAGGCGAACCCGAGCACAAGGAGATGAGAAATGGGGTGTGTTTTAGAAACATTTCAAAATCACACGGTGTACCATCTTCTGAGTTTCTCATGCATGTTTTCGATGTAGGATGATGCCCTTGAACCTGGAGATTTGGGACCCATGGGATGGGTATCACGCAGTATTACTTTAAAGGGTCTGCGTTTGCTCACCCAACCTCTCAGCCCCAAGAGTGTCCACCCTTATGTCTCATCCAGCTGTGGGTCTAGATATGGTCAATCCAGGTGGCATCACAGCCCCTGAACGAATTTTGTAAGAATTTCTCTCTCTTTCACTGTCTTTGTTTTACGGGTTTTTAAAAGTAATTTATTTTTATAATGGGGTTTAGCTGCTTTTCACGGCTGTGTTTATGCGGATTTACACCCACTTGACTCGCTTCCAGACAGATATCAATACATAGGTTTTAAGATTGTTACTAGTCACATATATTCTTGTGCGGTGAATAGGGGGTGTTGAGTCCAGTTCACGGAGCAAGGAGTAGGTCTTGTCTATTACATATTGGGTGTATGGAACGGTATCTGAGCAAATTTGAACCCCTTGTTTTATGCATCACCCCACCTCACCTTTCCCGTTAAGCAGCCATAGTGTGTTTTCTAAACGTGTGACTCTGTTCTGTTTTGTAATTCAGTTCAAGTGTAGCGGTTTTTACATTCCCTCTATAAGTGATAGCTTATGATAAGTGTCTTTTTCTGTGTGACTTATTTCACTTAGAATCGTCGTACCTAAGTCCACTCATCTTGCTTCTACTAGCCTTATGACATTGATTTCATGTTTGAGTGATATTCCATTGTACATAAGGACCACAACTTTTTTATCCATTTTTCTCTTTCCTGGGATATTTAAGGTGTCATGAAGTGGAGGTTCTTGTCAACAGAGCAGCCCCAAACTTTGGGGTGCCTGTGTCTTGCTGATTTTTAGTTTTCCCAATTTATACGCCCATGAGTGGACATGCCCTATGCTCACTAAGCTTTGTTTTTTCGATGTTTCAGGACACACCGTACAATTCTCCAGAGTGGTTGTTGGCAATTTACATCCCGCCCATCAGCGTAGCAAGGCTGCCATTTCTCCATGGCCTGTCCTGCATTTCTGGTTTTGACACTTTTTGCAGCATGGCCCTTTTGACCCATAGGAAGCGAGACTTCTTTGTAGCGCTGATTTGCCTTTCCAGGTTGCTTGGTTGGCCAAAAAGGGCGTATGCGTTTTTTCCTGAATATATTCAGGAAAAAACGCATACGCCCTTTTTGGCCAAGGGCATCATTGTCGACGTTTTGCCGCTTTTTATGTGCCTTAAAGGCGATTCGAATCTACCTCCTGAAATCTGTTTCCTGCAATTCTGCCTTGCTTTCAAATCCTCTTCGTTGACTTCCCTCAATATATCTGTGGATGAGAGTTATCACTTATAACTCTGCGGGTTTGTGAATTGCAGTGTCCCTGAGCTCCATTTTTCAACTGTCTTTTTTGAGAGCTGGCCGCAAAAGCACGGGATTGCCTCAGGCCCTATTCTGGTTCCTGGCAGCAGGCTGAGCCTGTGGTTAATTCTTCTTCCTGATGGGAAAATAGAGTGACCTGTGCCTGTCCCAACAGCTAGATCTAGTCTCTCATTGGTTGCCCCTCTTCCCGTTCATCCTCAGGACAAATTGCTACCTGTAGGGAACAGGAGGTTATAGGTGCTGATTCTCCAAGTAGGGAGATTGCTAGTAAAGTAGCTGGAATGGCGAACCCGAGCACAAGGAGATGAGAAATGAGGTGCGTTTTAGAAACCTTTCAAAATCACACGGTGCACCATCTTCTGAGTTTCTCATGCATGTTTTCGATGTAGGAAGATGCCCTTGAACCTGGAGACTTGGGACCCATGGGATGGGTACCACGCAGTATTACTTTAAAGGGTCTGCGTTTGCTCACCCAACCTAACCCAACCTTTCAGCCCCAAGACTGTCCACCCTTATGTCTCATCCAGCTGTGCGTGTAGATATGGTCAATCCAGGTTGCATCACAGCCCCTGAACGAATTTTGTAAGAATTTCTCTCTCTTTCACTGTCTTTATTTTACGGGTTTTTAAAAGTAATTTATTTTTATAATGGGGTTTAGCTGCTTTTCACGGCTGTGTTTATGCGGATTTACACCCACTTGACTCACTTCCAGACAGATATCAATACATAGGTTTTAAGATTGTTACTAGTCACATATATTCTTGTGCGGTGAATAGGGGGTGTTGAGTCCAGTTCACTGAGCAAGGAGTAGGTCTTGTCTATTACATATTGGGTGTATGGAACGGTATCTGAGCGAATTTGAAACCCTTGTTTTATGCATAACCCCACCTCACCTTTCCCGTTAAACAGCCATAGTGTGTTTTCTAAACGTGTGATTCTGTTCTGTTCTGTAATTCAGTTCAAGTGTAGCGGTTTTTACATTCCCTCTATAAGTGATAGCTTATGATAAGTGTCTTTTTCTGTGTGACTTATTTCACTTAGAATCGTCGTACCTAAGTCCACTCATCTTGCTTCTACTAGCCTTATGACATTGATTTCATGTCTGAGGGATATTCCATTGTACATAAGGACCACAACTTCTTTATCCATTTTTCTCTTTCCTGGGATATTTAAGGTGTCATGAAGTGGAGGTTCTTGTCAACAGAGCAGCCCTAAACTTTGGGGTGCCTGTGTCTTGCTGATTTTTAGTTTTCCCAATTTATACGCCCATGAGTGGACGTGCCCTATGCTCCCTAAGCTGTGTTTTTTCGATGTTTCAGGACACACCGTACACTTCTCCAGAGTGGCTGTTGGCAACTTACATCCCGCCCATCAGCGTAGCAAGGCTGCCATTTCTCCATGGCCTGTCCTGCATTTCTGGTTTTGACACTTTTTGCAGCATGGCCCTTTTGACCGATGGGAAGCGAGACTTCTTTGTAGCGCTGATTCGCCTTTCCAGGTTGCTTGGTTGGCCAAGAAGGGCGTATGCGTTTTTTCCTGAATATATTCAGGAAAAAACGCATACGCCCTTCTTGGCCAAGGGCATCATTGTCGACGTTTTGCCGCTTTTCATGTGCTTTACAGGCGATTCGAATCTACCTCCTGAAATCTGTTTCCTGCAATTCTGCCTTGCTTTCAAATCCTCTTCGTTGCCTTCCCTAAATATATCTGTGGATGAGAGTTATCATTTATAACTCTGCGGGTTTGTGAATTGCAGTGTCCCTGAGCTATATTTTTCAACTCGCTTTTTTGGGAGCTGGCCACAAAAGCGCGGGATTGCCTCAGGCCCTATTGTGCTTCTGGGCGGCAGGCTGAGCCTGTGATTAATTCTTCTTCCTGATGGGAAAATAGAGTGACCTGTGCCTGTCCCAACACCTAGATCTAGTCTCTCATTGGTTGCCCCTCTTCCCGTTCATCCTCAGGACAAATTGCAACCTGTAGGGAACAGGAGGTTAAAGGTGCTGATTCTCCAAGTAAGTTGATTGCTAGTAAAGTAGCTGGAAAGGCGAACCCGAGCACAAGGAGATGAGAAATGGGGTGTGTTTTAGAAACATTTCAAAATCACACGGTGTACCATCTTCTGAGTTTCTCATGCATGTTTTCGATGTAGGAAGATGCCCTTGAACCTGGAGATTTGGGACCCATGGGATGGGTATCACGCAGTATTACTTTAAAGGGTCTGCGTTTGCTCACCCAACCTCTCAGCCCCAAGAGTGTCCACCCTTATGTCTCATCCAGCTGTGGGTCTAGATATGGTCAATCCAGGTGGCATCACAGCCCCTGAACGAATTTTGTAAGAATTTCTCTCTCTTTCACTGTCTTTGTTTTACGGGTTTTTAAAAGTAATTTATTTTTATAATGGGGTTTAGCTGCTTTTCACGGCTGTGTTTATGCGGATTTACACCCACTTGACTCGCTTCCAGACAGATATCAATACATAGGTTTTAAGATTGTTACTAGTCACATATATTCTTGTGCGGTGAATAGGGGGTGTTGAGTCCAGTTCACGGAGCAAGGAGTAGGTCTTGTCTATTACATATTGGGTGTATGGAACGGTATCTGAGCAAATTTGAACCCCTTGTTTTATGCATCACCCCACCTCACCTTTCCCGTTAAGCAGCCATAGTGTGTTTTCTAAACGTGTGACTCTGTTCTGTTTTGTAATTCAGTTCAAGTGTAGCGGTTTTTACATTCCCTCTATAAGTGATAGCTTATGATAAGTGTCTTTTTCTGTGTGACTTATTTCACTTAGAATCGTCGTACCTAAGTCCACTCATCTTGCTTCTACTAGCCTTATGACATTGATTTCATGTCTGAGTGATATTCCATTGTACATAAGGACCACAACTTTTTTATCCATTTTTCTCTTTCCTGGGATATTTAAGGTGTCATGAAGTGGAGGTTCTTGTCAACAGAGCAGCCCCAAACTTTGGGGTGCCTGTGTCTTGCTGATTTTTAGTTTTCCCAATTTATACGCCCATGAGTGGACATGCCCTATGCTCACTAAGCTTTGTTTTTTCGATGTTTCAGGACACACCGTACAGTTCTCCAGAGTGGCTGTTGGCAATTTACATCCCGCCCATCAGCGTAGCAAGGCTGCCATTTCTCCATGGCCTGTCCTGCATTTCTGGTTTTGACACTTTTTGCAGCATGGCCCTTTTGACCCATAGGAAGCGAGACTTCTTTGTAGCGCTGATTTGCTTTTCCAGGTTGCTTGGTTGGCCAAAAAGGGCGTATGCGTTTTTTCCTGAATATATTCAGGAAAAAACGCATACGCCCTTTTTGGCCAAGGGCATCATTGTCGACGTTTTGCCGCTTTTTATGTGCCTTAAAGGCGATTCGAATCTACCTCCTGAAATCTGTTTCCTGCAATTCTGCCTTGCTTTCAAATCCTCTTCGTTGACTTCCCTCAATATATCTGTGGATGAGAGTTATCACTTATAACTCTGCGGGTTTGTGAATTGCAGTGTCCCTGAGCTCCATTTTTCAACTGTCTTTTTTGAGAGCTGGCCGCAAAAGCACGGGATTGCCTCAGGCCCTATTCTGGTTCCTGGCAGCAGGCTGAGCCTGTGGTTAATTCTTCTTCCTGATGGGAAAATAGAGTGACCTGTGCCTGTCCCAACAGCTAGATCTAGTCTCTCATTGGTTGCCCCTCTTCCCGTTCATCCTCAGGACAAATTGCAACCTGTAGGGAACAGGAGGTTATAGGTGCTGATTCTCCAAGTAGGGAGATTGCTAGTAAAGTAGCTGGAATGGCGAACCCGAGCACAAGGAGATGAGAAATGAGGTGCGTTTTAGAAACCTTTCAAAATCACACGGTGCACCATCTTCTGAGTTTCTCATGCATGTTTTCGATGTAGGAAGATGCCCTTGAACCTGGAGACTTGGGACCCATGGGATGGGTACCACGCAGTATTACTTTAAAGGGTCTGCGTTTGCTCACCCAACCTAACCCAACCTTTCAGCCCCAAGACTGTCCACCCTTATGTCTCATCCAGCTGTGCGTGTAGATATGGTCAATCCAGGTTGCATCACAGCCCCTGAACGAATTTTGTAAGAATTTCTCTCTCTTTCACTGTCTTTATTTTACGGGTTTTTAAAAGTAATTTATTTTTATAATGGGGTTTAGCTGCTTTTCACGGCTGTGTTTATGCGGCTTTACACCCACTTGACTCACTTCCAGACAGATATCAATACATAGGTTTTAAGATTGTTACTAGTCACATATATTCTTGTGCGGTGAATAGGGGGTGTTGAGTCCAGTTCACTGAGCAAGGAGTAGGTCTTGTCTATTACATATTGGGTGTATGGAACGGTATCTGAGCGAATTTGAAACCCTTGTTTTATGCATAACCCCACCTCACCTTTCCCGTTAAACAGCCATAGTGTGTTTTCTAAACGTGTGATGCTGTTCTGTTCTGTAATTCAGTTCAAGTGTAGCGGTTTTTACATTCCCTCTATAAGTGATAGCTTATGATAAGTGTCTTTTTCTGTGTGACTTATTTCACTTAGAATCGTCGTACCTAAGTCCACTCATCTTGCTTCTACTAGCCTTATGACATTGATTTCATGTCTGAGGGATATTCCATTGTACATAAGGACCACAACTTCTTTATCCATTTTTCTCTTTCCTGGGATATTTAAGGTGTCATGAAGTGGAGGTTCTTGTCAACAGAGCAGCCCTAAACTTTGGGGTGCCTGTGTCTTGCTGATTTTTAGTTTTCCCAATTTATACGCCCATGAGTGGACGTGCCCTATGCTCCCTAAGCTGTGTTTTTTCGATGTTTCAGGACACACCGTACACTTCTCCAGAGTGGCTGTTGGCAATTAACATCCCGCCCATCAGCGTAGCAAGGCTGCCATTTCTCCATGGCCTGTCCTGCATTTCTGGTTTTGACACTTTTTGCAGCATGACCCTTTTGACCGATGGGAAGCGAGACTTCTTTGTAGCACTGATTTGCCTTTCTAGGTTGCTTGGTTGGCCAAAAAGGGCGTATGCGTTTTTTCCTGAATATATTCAGGAAAAAACGCATACGCCCTTCTTGGCCAAGGGCATCATTGTCAACGTTTTGCCGCTTTTCATGTGCTTTAAAGGCGATTCGAATCTACCTCCTGAAACCTGTTTCCTGCAATTCTGCCTTGCTTTCAAATCCTCTTCGTTGCCTTCCCTCAATATATCTGTGGATGAGAGTTATCATTTATAACTCTGCGGGTTTGTGAATTGCAGTGTCCCTGAGCTCCATTTTTCAACTCGCTTTTTTGGGAGCTGGCCGCAAAAGCGCGGGATTGCCTCAGGCCCTATTGTGCTTCTGGGCGGCAGGCTGAGCCTGTGATTAATTCTTCTTCCTGATGGGAAAATAGAGTGACCTGTGCCTGTCCCAACACCTAGATCTAGTCTCTCATTGGTTGCCCCTCTTCCCGTTCATCCTCAGGACAAATTGCAACCTGTAGGGAACAGGAGGTTAAAGGTGCTGATTCTCCAAGTAAGTTGATTGCTAGTAAAGTAGCTGGAAAGGCGAACCCGAGCACAAGGAGATGAGAAATGGGGTGTGTTTTAGAAACCTTTCAAAATCACACGGTGTACCATCTTCTGAGTTTCTCATGCATGTTTTCGATGTAGGAAGATGCCCTTGAACCTGGAGATTTGGGACCCATGGGATGGGTATCACGCAGTATTACTTTAAAGGGTCTGCGTTTGCTCACCCAACCTCTCAGCCCCAAGAGTGTCCACCCTTATGTCTCATCCAGCTGTGGGTCTAGATATGGTCAATCCAGGTGGCATCACAGCCCCTGAACGAATTTTGTAAGAATTTCTCTCTCTTTCACTGTCTTTGTTTTACGGGTTTTTAAAAGTAATTTATTTTTATAATGGGGTTTAGCTGCTTTTCACGGCTGTGTTTATGCGGATTTACACCCACTTGACTCACTTCCAGACAGATATCAATACATAGGTTTTGAGATTGTTACTAGTCACATATATTCTTGTGCGGTGAATAGGGGGTGTTGAGTCCAGTTCACGGAGCAAGGAGTAGGTCTTGTCTATTACATATTGGGTGTATGGAACGGTATCTGAGCAAATTTGAACCCCTTGTTTTATGCATCACCCCACCTCACCTTTCCCGTTAAGCAGCCATAGTGTGTTTTCTAAACGTGTGACTCTGTTCTGTTTTGTAATTCAGTTCAAGTGTAGCGGTTTTTACATTCCCTCTATAAGTGATAGCTTATGATAAGTGTCTTTTTCTGTGTGACTTATTTCACTTAGAATCGTCGTACCTAAGTCCACTCATCTTGCTTCTACTAGCCTTATGACATTGATTTCATGTCTGAGTGATATTCCATTGTACATAAGGACCACAACATTTTTATCCATTTTTTCTTTCCTGGGATATTTAAGGTGTCATGAAGTGGAGGTTCTTGTCAACAGAGCAGCCCCAAACTTTGGGGTGCCTGTGTCTTGCTGATTTTTAGTTTTCCCAATTTATACGCCCATGAGTGGACGTGCCCTATGCTCACTAAGCTGTGTTTTTTCGATGTTTCAGGACACACCGTACACTTCTCCAGAGTGGCTGTTGGCAATTTACATCCCGCCCATCAGCGTAGCAAGGCTGCCATTTCTCCATGGCCTGTCCTGCATTTCTGGTTTTGACACTTTTTGCAGCATGGCCCTTTTGACCCATGGGAAGCGAGACTTCTTTGTAGCGCTGATTTGCCTTTCCAGGTTGCTTGGTTGGCCAAAAAGGGCGTATGCGTTTTTTCCTGAATATATTCAGGAAAAAACGCATACGCCCTTCTTGGCCAAGGGCATCATTGTCGACGTTTTGCCGCTTTTCATGTGCTTTACAGGCGATTCGAATCTACCTCCTGAAATCTGTTTCCTGCAATTCTGCCTTGCTTTCAAATCCTCTTCGTTGCCTTCCCTCAATATATCTGTGGATGAGAGTTATCATTTATAACTCTGCGGGTTTGTGAATTGCAGTGTCCCTGAGCTCCATTTTTCAACTCGCTTTTTTGGGAGCTGGCCGCAAAAGCGCGGGATTGCCTCAGGCCCTATTGTGCTTCTGGGCGGCAGGCTGAGCCTGTGATTAATTCTTCTTCCTGATGGGAAAATAGAGTGACCTGTGCCTGTCCCAACACCTAGATCTAGTCTCTCATTGGTTGCCCCTCTTCCCGTTCATCCTCAGGACAAATTGCAACCTGTAGGGAACAGGAGGTTAAAGGTGCTGATTCTCCAAGTAAGTTGATTGCTAGTAAAGTAGCTGGAAAGGCGAACCCGAGCACAAGGAGATGAGAAATGGGGTGTGTTTTAGAAACCTTTCAAAATCACACGGTGTACCATCTTCTGAGTTTCTCATGCATGTTTTCGATGTAGGAAGATGCCCTTGAACCTGGAGATTTGGGACCCATGGGATGGGTATCACGCAGTATTACTTTAAAGGGTCTGCGTTTGCTCACGCAACCTCTCAGCCCCAAGAGTGTCCACCCTTATGTCTCATCCAGCTGTGGGTCTAGATATGGTCAATCCAGGTGGCATCACAGCCCCTGAACGAATTTTGTAAGAATTTCTCTCTCTTTCACTGTCTTTGTTTTACGGGTTTTTAAAAGTAATTTATTTTTATAATGGGGTTTAGCTGCTTTTCACGGCTGTGTTTATGCGGATTTACACCCACTTGACTCGCTTCCAGACAGATATCAATACATAGGTTTTAAGATTGTTACTAGTCACATATATTCTTGTGCGGTGAATAGGGGGTGTTGAGTCCAGTTCACGGAGCAAGGAGTAGGTCTTGTCTGTTACATATTGGGTGTATGGAACGGTATCTGAGCAAATTTGAACCCCTTGTTTTATGCATCACCCCACCTCACCTTTCCCGTTAAGCAGCCATAGTGTGTTTTCTAAACGTGTGACTCTGTTCTGTTTTGTAATTCAGTTCAAGTGTAGCGGTTTTTACATTCCCTCTATAAGTGATAGCTTATGATAAGTGTCTTTTTCTGTGTGACTTATTTCACTTAGAATCGTCGTACCTAAGTCCACTCATCTTGCTTCTACTAGCCTTATGACATTGATTTCATGTCTGAGTGATATTCCATTGTACATAAGGACCACAAATTTTTTATCCATTTTTCTCTTTCCTGGGATATTTAAGGTGTCATGAAGTGGAGGTTCTTGTCAACAGAGCAGCCCCAAACTTTGGGGTGCCTGTGTCTTGCTGATTTTTAGTTTTCCCAATTTATACGCCCATGAGTGGACGTGCCCTATGCTCACTAAGCTGTGTTTTTTCGATGTTTCAGGACACACCGTACACTTCTCCAGAGAGGCTGTTGGCAATTTACATCCCGCCCATCAGCGTAGCAAGGCTGCCATTTCTCCATGGCCTGTCCTGCATTTCTGGTTTTGACACTTTTTGCAGCATGGCCCTTTTGACCCATGGGAAGCGAGACTTTTTGTAGCGCTGATTTGCCTTTCCAGGTTGCTTGGTTGGCCAAAAAGGGCGTATGCGTTTTTTCCTGAATATATTCAGGAAAAAACGCATACGCCCTTCTTGGCCAAGGGCATCATTGTCGACGTTTTGCCGCTTTTCATGTGCTTTACAGGCTATTCAAATCTACCTCCTGAAATCTGTTTCCTGCAATTCTGCCTTGCTTTCAAATCCTCTTCGTTGCCTTCCCTCAATATATCTGTGGATGAGAGTTATCATTTATAACTCTGCGGGTTTGTGAATTGCAGTGTCTCTGAGCTCCATTTTTCAACTCGCTTTTTTGGGAGCTGGCCGCAAAAGCGCGGGATTGCCTCAGGCCCTATTGTGCTTCTGGGCGGCAGGCTGAGCCTGTGATTAATTCTTCTTCCTGATGGGAAAATAGAGTGACCTGTGCCTGTCCCAACACCTAGATCTAGTCTCTCATTGGTTGCCCCTCTTCCCGTTCATCCTCAGGACAAACTGCAACCTGTAGGGAACAGGAGGTTAAAGGTGCTGATTCTCCAAGTAAGTTGATTGCTAGTAAAGTAGGTGGAAAGGCGAACCCGAGCACAAGGAGATGAGAAATGGGGTGTGTTTTAGAAACCTTTCAAAATCACACGGTGTACCATCTTCTGAGTTTCTCATGCATGTTTTCGATGTAGGAAGATGCCCTTGAACCTGGAGATTTGGGACCCATGGGATGGGTATCACGCAGTATTACTTTAAAGGGTCTGCGTTTGCTCACCCAACCTCTCAGCCCCAAGAGTGTCCACCCTTATGTCTCATCCAGCTGTGGGTCTAGATATGGTCAATCCAGGTGGCATCACAGCCCCTGAACGAATTTTGTAAGAATTTCTCTCTCTTTCACTGTCTTTGTTTTACGGGTTTTTAAAAGTAATTTATTTTTATAATGGGGTTTAGCTGCTTTTCACGGCTGTGTTTATGCGGATTTACACCCACTTGACTCACTTCCAGACAGATATCAATACATAGGTTTTAAGATTGTTCCTAGTCACATATATTCTTGTGCGGTGAATAGGGGGTGTTGAGTCCAGTTCACGGAGCAAGGAGTAGGTCTTGTCTATTACATATTGGGTGTATGGAACGGTATCTGAGCAAATTTGAACCCCTTGTTTTATGCATCACCCCACCTCACCTTTCCCGTTAAGCAGCCATAGTGTGTTTTCTAAACGTGTGACTCTGTTCTGTTTTGTAATTCAGTTCAAGTGTAGCGGTTTTTACATTCCCTCTATAAGTGATAGCTTATGATAAGTGTCTTTTTCTGTGTGACTTATTTCACTTAGAATCGTCATACCTAAGTCCACTCATCTTGCTTCTACTAGCCTTATGACATTGATTTCATGTCTGAGTGATATTCCATTGTACATAAGGACCACAACTTTTTTATCCATTTTTCTCTTTCCTGGGATATTTAAGGTGTCATGAAGTGGAGGTTCTTGTCAACAGAGCAGCCCCAAACTTTGGGGTGCCTGTGTCTTGCTGATTTTTAGTTTTCCCAATTTATACGCCCATGAGTGGACGTGCCCTATGCTCACTAAGCTGTGTTTTTTCGATGTTTCAGGACACACCGTACACTTCTCCAGAGTGGCTGTTGGCAATTTACATCCCGCCCATCAGCGTAGCAAGGCTGCCATTTCTCCATGGCCTGTCCTGCATTTCTGGTTTTGACACTTTTTGCAGCATGGCCCTTTTGACCCATGGGAAGCGAGACTTCTTTGTAGCGCTGATTTGCCTTTCCAGGTTGCTTGGTTGGCCAAAAAGGGCGTATGCGTTTTTTCCTGAATATATTCAGGAAAAAACGCATACGCCCTTCTTGGCCAAGGGCATCATTGTCGACGTTTTGCCGCTTTTCATGTGCTTTACAGGCGATTCATATCTACCTCCTGAAATCTGTTTCCTGCAATTCTGCCTTGCTTTCAAATCCTCTTCGTTGCCTTCCCTCAATATATCTGTGGATGAGAGTTATCATTTATAACTCTGCGGGTTTGTGAATTGCAGTGTCCCTGAGCTCCATTTTTCAACTCGCTTTTTTGGGAGCTGGCCGCAAAAGCGCGGGATTGCCTCAGGCCCTATTGTGCTTCTGGGCGGCAGGCTGAGCCTGTGATTAATTCTTCTTCCTGATGGGAAAATAGAGTGACCTGTGCCTGTCCCAACACCTAGATCTAGTCTCTCATTGGTTGCCCCTCTTCCCGTTCATCCTCAGGACAAATTGCAACCTGTAGGGAACAGGAGGTTAAAGGTGCTGATTCTCCAAGTAAGTTGATTGCTAGTAAAGTAGCTGGAAAGGCGAACCCGAGCACAAGGAGATGAGAAATGGGGTGTGTTTTAGAAACCTTTCAAAATCACACGGTGTACCATCTTCTGAGTTTCTCATGCATGTTTTCGATGTAGGAAGATGCCCTTGAACCTGGAGATTTGGGACCCATGGGATGGGTATCACGCAGTATTACTTTAAAGGGTCTGCGTTTGCTCACCCAACCTCTCAGCCCCAAGAGTGTCCACCCTTATGTCTCATCCAGCTGTGGGTCTAGATATGGTCAATCCAGGTGGCATCACAGCCCCTGAACGAATTTTATAAGAATTTCTCTCTCTTTCACTGTCTTTGTTTTACGGGTTTTTAAAAGTAATTTATTTTTATAATGGGGTTTAGCTGCTTTTCACGGCTGTGTTTATGCGGATTTACACCCACTTGACTCACTTCCAGACAGATATCAATACATAGGTTTTAAGATTGTTACTAGTCACATATATTCTTGTGCGGTGAATAGGGGGTGTTGAGTCCAGTTCACGGAGCAAGGAGTAGGTCTTGTCTATTACATATTGGGTGTATGGAACGGTATCTGAGCAAATTTGAACCCCTTGTTTTATGCATCACCCCACCTCACCTTTCCCGTTAAGCAGCCATAGTGTGTTTTCTAAACGTGTGACTCTGTTCTGTTTTGTAATTCAGTTCAAGTGTAGCGGTTTTTACATTCCCTCTATAAGTGATAGCTTATGATAAGTGTCTTTTTCTGTGTGACTTATTTCACTTAGAATCGTTGTACCTAAGTCCACTCATCTTGCTTCTACTAGCCTTATGACATTGATTTCATGTCTGAGTGATATTCCATTGTACATAAGGACCACAATTTTTTATCCATTTTTCTCTTTCCTGGGATATTTAAGGTGTCATGAAGTGGAGGTTCTTGTCAACAGAGCAGCCCCAAACTTTGGGGTGCCTGTGTCTTGCTGATTTTTAGTTTTCCCAATTTATACGCCCATGAGTGGACGTGCCCTATGCTCACTAAGCTGTGCTTTTTCGATGTTTCAGGACACACCGTACACTTCTCCAGAGTGGCTGTTGGCAATTTACATCCCGCCCATCAGCGTAGCAAGGCTGCCATTTCTCCATGGCCTGTCCTGCATTTCTGGTTTTGACACTTTTTGCAGCATGGCCCTTTTGACCCATAGGAAGCAAGACTTCTGTGTAGCGCTGATTTGCCTTTCCAGGTTGCTTGGTTGGCCAAAAAGGGCGTATGCGTTTTTTCCTGAATATATTCAGGAAAAAACGCATACGCCCTTCTTGGCCAAAGGCATCATTGTCGACGTTTTGCCGCTTTTCATGTGCTTTACAGGCGATTCAAATCTACCTCCTGAAATCTGTTTCCTGCAATTCTGCCTTGCTTTCAAATCCTCTTCGTTGCCTTCCCTCAATATATCTGTGGATGAGAGTTATCATTTATAACTCTGCGGGTTTGTGAATTGCAGTGTCTCTGAGCTCCATTTTTCAACTCTCTTTTTTGGGAGCTGGCCGCAAAAGCGCGGGATTGCCTCAGGCCCTATTGTGCTTCTGGGCGGCAGGCTGAGCCTGTGATTAATTCTTCTTCCTGATGGGAAAATAGAGTGACCTGTGCCTGTCCCAACACCTAGATCTAGTCTCTCATTGGTTGCCCCTCTTCCCGTTCATCCTCAGGACAAACTGCAACCTGTAGGGAACAGGAGGTTAAAGGTGCTGATTCTCCAAGTAAGTTGATTGCTAGTAAAGTAGGTGGAAAGGCGAACCCGAGCACAAGGAGATGAGAAATGGGGTGTGTTTTAGAAACCTTTCAAAATCACACGGTGTACCATCTTCTGAGTTTCTCATGCATGTTTTCGATGTAGGAAGATGCCCTTGAACCTGGAGATTTGGGACCCATGGGATGGGTATCACGCAGTATTACTTTAAAGGGTCTGCGTTTGCTCACCCAACCTCTCAGCCCCAAGAGTGTCCACCCTTATGTCTCATCCAGCTGTGGGTCTAGATATGGTCAATCCAGGTGGCATCACAGCCCCTGAACGAATTTTGTAAGAATTTCTCTCTCTTTCACTGTCTTTGTTTTACGGGTTTTTAAAAGTAATTTATTTTTATAATGGGGTTTAGCTGCTTTTCACGGCTGTGTTTATGCGGATTTACACCCACTTGACTCACTTCCAGACAGATATCAATACATAGGTTTTAAGATTGTTCCTAGTCACATATATTCTTGTGCGGTGAATAGGGGGTGTTGAGTCCAGTTCACGGAGCAAGGAGTAGGTCTTGTCTATTACATATTGGGTGTATGGAACGGTATCTGAGCAAATTTGAACCCCTTGTTTTATGCATCACCCCACCTCACCTTTCCCGTTAAGCAGCCATAGTGTGTTTTCTAAACGTGTGACTCTGTTCTGTTTTGTAATTCAGTTCAAGTGTAGCGGTTTTTACATTCCCTCTATAAGTGATAGCTTATGATAAGTGTCTTTTTCTGTGTGACTTATTTCACTTAGAATCGTCATACCTAAGTCCACTCATCTTGCTTCTACTAGCCTTATGACATTGATTTCATGTCTGAGTGATATTCCATTGTACATAAGGACCACAACTTTTTTATCCATTTTTCTCTTTCCTGGGATATTTAAGGTGTCATGAAGTGGAGGTTCTTGTCAACAGAGCAGCCCCAAACTTTGGGGTGCCTGTGTCTTGCTGATTTTTAGTTTTCCCAATTTATACGCCCATGAGTGGACGTGCCCTATGCTCACTAAGCTGTGTTTTTTCGATGTTTCAGGACACACCGTACACTTCTCCAGAGTGGCTGTTGGCAATTTACATCCCGCCCATCAGCGTAGCAAGGCTGCCATTTCTCCATGGCCTGTCCTGCATTTCTGGTTTTGACACTTTTTGCAGCATGGCCCTTTTGACCCATGGGAAGCGAGACTTCTTTGTAGCGCTGATTTGCCTTTCCAGGTTGCTTGGTTGGCCAAAAAGGGCGTATGCGTTTTTTCCTGAATATATTCAGGAAAAAACGCATACGCCCTTCTTGGCCAAGGGCATCATTGTCGACGTTTTGCCGCTTTTCATGTGCTTTACAGGCGATTCATATCTACCTCCTGAAATCTGTTTCCTGCAATTCTGCCTTGCTTTCAAATCCTCTTCGTTGCCTTCCCTCAATATATCTGTGGATGAGAGTTATCATTTATAACTCTGCAGGTTTGTGAATTGCAGTGTCCCTGAGCTCCATTTTTCAACTGTCTTTTTTGAGAGCTGGCCGCAAATGCACGGGATTGCTTCAGGCCCTTTTCTGGTTCCTGGCAGCAGGCTGAGCCTGTGGTTAATTCTTCTTCCTGATGGGAAAATAGAGTGACCTGTGCCTGTCCCAACAGCTAGATCTAGTCTCTCATTGGTTGCCCCTCTTCCCGTTCATCCTCAGGACAAATTGCAACCTGTAGGGAACAGGAGGTTAAAGGTGCTGATTCTCCAAGTAGGGAGATTGCTAGTAAAGTAGCTGGAATGGCGAACCCGAGCACAAGGAGATGAGAAATGAGGTGCGTTTTAGAAACCTTTCAAAATCACACGGTGTACCATCTTCTGAGTTTCTCATGCATGTTTTCGATGTAGGAAGATGCCCTTGAACCTGGAGCCTTGGGACCCATTCGATGGGTACCACGCAGTATTACTTTAAAGGGTCTGCGTTTGCTCACCCAACCTAACCCAACCTCTCAGCCCCAAGACTGTCCACCCTTATGTCTCATCCAGCTGTGCGTGTAGATATGGTCAATCCAGGTTGCATCACAGCCCCTGAACGAATTTTGTAAGAATTTCTCTCTCTTTCACTGTCTTTATTTTACGGGTTTTTAAAAGTAATTTATTTTTATAATGGGGTTTAGCTGCTTTTCACGGCTGTGTTTATGCGGATTTACACCCACTTGACTCACTTCCAGACAGATATCAATACATAGGTTTTAAGATTGTTACTAGTCACATATATTCTTGTGCGGTGAATAGGGGGTGTTGAGTCCAGTTCACTGAGCAAGGAGTAGGTCTTGTCTATTACATATTGGGTGTATGGAACGGTATCTGAGCGAATTTGAAACCCTTGTTTTATGCATCACCCCACCTCACCTTTCCCGTTAAGCAGCCATAGTGTGTTTTCTAAACGTGTGATTCTGTTCTGTTCTGTAATTCAGTTCAAGTGTAGCTGTTTTTACATTCCCTCTATAAGTGATAGCTTATGATAAGTGTCTTTTTCTGTGTGACTTATTTCACTTAGAATCGTCGTACCTAAGTCCACTCATCTTGCTTCTACTAGCCTTATGACATTGATTTCATGTCTGAGTGATATTGCATTGTACATAAGGACCACAACTTCTTTATCCATTTTTCATTTTCCTGGGATATTTAAGGTGTCATGAAGTGGAGGTTCTTGTCAACAGAGCAGCCCTAAACTTTGGGGTGCCTGTGTCTTGCTGATTTTTAGTTTTCCCAATTTATACGCCCATGAGTGGACGTGCCCTATGCTCCCTAAGCTGTGTTTTTTCGATGTTTCAGAACACACCGTACACTTCTCCAGAGTGGCTGTTGGCAACTTACATCCCGCTTATCAGCGTAGCAAGGCTGCCATTTCTCCATGGCCTGTCCTGCATTTCTGGTTTTGACACTTTTTGCAGCATGGCCCTTTTGACCGATGGGAAGCGAGACTTCTTTGTAGCGCTGATTTGCCTTTCCAGGTTGCTTGGTTGGCCAAAAAGGGCGTATGCGTTTTTTCCTGAATATATTCAGGAAAAAACGCATACGCCCTTCTTGGCCAAGGGCATCATTGTCGACGTTTTGCCGCTTTTCATGTGCTTTACAGGCGATTCGAATCTACCTCCTGAAATCTGTTTCCTGCAATTCTGCCTTGCTTTCAAATCCTCTTCGTTGCCTTCCCTCAATATATCTGTGGATGAGAGTTATCATTTATAACTCTGCGGGTTTGTGAATTGCAGTGTCCCTGAGCTCCATTTTTCAACTCGCTTTTTTGGGAGCTGGCCGCAAAAGCGCGGGATTGCCTCAGGTCCTATTGTGCTTCTGGGCGGCAGGCTGAGCCTGTGATTAATTCTTCTTCATGATGGGAAAATAGAGTGACCTGTGCCTGTCCCAACACCTAGATCTAGTCTCTCATTGGTTGCCCCTCTTCCCGTTCATCCTCAGGACAAATTGCAACCTGTAGGGAACAGGAGGTTAAAGGTGCTGATTCTCCAAGTAAGTTGATTGCTAGTAAAGTAGCTGGAATGGCGAACCCGAGCACAAGGAGATGAGAAATGAGGTGCGTTTTAGAAACCTTTCAAAATCACACGGTGTACCTTCTTCTGGGTTCCTCATGCAAGTTTTCGATGTAGGAAGATGCCCTTGAACCTGGAGATTTGGGACCCATGGGATGGGTACCATGCAGTATTACTTTAAAGGGTCTGCGTTTGCTCACCCAACCTCTCAGCCCCAAGAGTGTCCACCCTTATGTCTCATCCAGCTGTGGGTCTAGATATGGTCAATCCAGGTGGCATCACAGCCCCTGAACGAATTTTGTAAGAATTTCTCTCTCTTTCACTGTCTTTGTTTTACGGGTTTTTAAAAGTAATTTATTTTTATAATGGGGTTTAGCTGCTTTTCACGGCTGTATTTATGCGGCCTTACACCCACTTGACTCACTTCCAGACAGATATCAATACATAGGTTTTAAGATTGTTACTAGTCACATATATTCTTGTGCGGTGAATAGGGGGTGTTGAGTCCAGTTCACGGAGCAAGGAGTAGGTCTTGTCTATTACATATTGGGTGTATGGAACGGTATCTGAGCAAATTTGGACCCCTTGTTTTATGCATCACCCCACCTCACCTTTCCCGTTAAACAGCCATAGTGTGTTTTCTAAACGTGTGACTCTGTTCTGTTTTGTAATTCAGTTCAAGTGTAGCGGTTTTTACATTCCCTCTATAAGTGATAGCTTATGATAAGTGTCTTTTTCTGTGTGACTTATTTCACTTAGAATCGTCGTACCTAAGTCCACTCATCTTGCTTCTACTAGCCTTATGACATTGATTTCATGTCTGAGTGATATTCCATTGTACATAAGGACCACAACTTTTTTATCCATTTTTCTCTTTCCTGGGATATTTAAGGTGTCATGAAGTGGAGGTTCTTGTCAACAGAGCAGCCCCAAACTTTGGGGTGCCTGTGTCTTGCTGATTTTTAGTTTTCCCAATTTATACGCCCATGAGTGGACGTGCCCTATGCTCCCTAAGCTGTGTTTTTTCGATGTTTCAGGACACCGTACACTTCTCCAGAGTGGCTGTTGGCAATTAACATCCCGCCCATCAGCGTAGCAAGGCTGCCATTTCTCCATGGCCTGTCCTGCATTTCTGGTTTTGACACTTTTTGCAGCATGACCCTTTTGACCGATGGGAAGCGAGACTTCTTTGTAGCACTGATTTGCCTTTCCAGGTTGCTTGGTTGGCCAAAAAGGGCGTGTGCGTTTTTTCCTGAATATATTCAGGAAAAAACGCATACGCCCTTTTTGGCCAAGGGCATCATTGTCGACGTTTTGCCGCTTTTCATGTGCTTTAAAGGCGATTCGAATCTACCTCCTGAAACCTGTTTCCTGCAATTCTGCCTTGCTTTCAAATCCTCTTCGTTGCCTTCCCTCAATATATTTGTGGACGAGAGTTATCATTTATAACTCAGCAGGTTTGTGAATGGCAGTCCCCCTGAGCTCCATTTTTCAACTGTCTTTTTTGGGAGCTGGCCGCAAAAGCACGGGATTGCCTCAGGCCCTATTCTGGTTCCCGGCGGCAGGCTGAGCCTGTGGTTAATTCTTCTTCCTGATGGGAAAATAGAGTGACCTGTGCCTGTCCCAACACCTAGATCTATTCTCTCATTGGTTTCCCCTCTTCCCGTTCATCCTCAGGAAAAATTGCAACCTGTACAGGACAGGAGGTGAAAGGTGCTGATTCTCCAAGTAGGGAGATTGCTAGTGAAGTAGCTGGAATGGCGAACCCGAGCACAAGGAGATGAGAAATGAGGTGCGTTTTAGAAACCTTTCAAAATCACACGGTGTACCTTCTTCTGGGTTCCTCATGCAAGTTTTCGATGTAGGAAGATGCCCTTGAACCTGGAGATTTGGGACCCATGGGATGGGTACCATGCAGTATTACTTTAAAGGGTCTGCGTTTATTCACCCAACCTCACCCAACCTCTCAGCCCCAAGAGTGTCCACCCTTATGTCTCATCCAGCTGTGGGTCTAGATATGGTCAATCCAGGTTGCATCACAGCCCCTGAACGAATTTTGTAAGAATTTCTCTCTCTTTCACTGTCTTTGTTTTACGGGTTTTTAAAAGTAATTTATTTTTATAATGGGGTTTAGCTGCTTTTCACGGCTGTGTTTATGCGGCTTTACACCCACTTGACTCACTTCCAGACAGATATCAATACATAGGTTTTAAGATTGTTACTAGTCACATATATTCTTGTGCGGTGCATAGGGGGTGTTGAGTCCAGTTCACTGAGCAAGGAGTAGGTCTTGTCTATTACATATTGGGTGTATGGAACGGTATCTGAGCGAATTTGAACCCCTTGTTTTATGCATCACCCCACCTCACCTTTCCCGTTAAGCAGCCATAGTGTGTTTTCTAAACGTGTGATTCTGTTCTGTTCTGTAATTCAGTTCAAGTGTAGCGGTTTTTACATTCCCTCTATAAGTGATAGCTTATGATAAGTGTCTTTTTCTGTGTGACTTATTTCACTTAGAATCGTCGTACCTAAGTCCACTCATCTTGCTTCTACTAGCCTTATGACATTGATTTCATGTCTGAGTGATATTCCATTGTACATAAGGACCACAACTTCTTTATCCATTTTTCTCTTTCCTGGGATATTTAAGGTGTCATGAAGTGGAGGTTCTTGTCAACAGAGCAGCCCTAAACTTTGGGGTGCCTGTGTCTTGCTGATTTTTAGTTTTCCCAATTTATACGCCCATGAGTGGACGTGCCCTATGCTCCCTAAGCTGTGTTTTTTCGATGTTTCAGAACACACCGTACACTTCTCCAGAGTGGCTGTTGGCAACTTACATCCCGCTCATCAGCGTAGCAAGGCTGCCATTTCTCCATGGCCTGTCCTGCATTTCTGGTTTTGACACTTTTTGCAGCATGGCCCTTTTGACCGATGGGAAGCGAGACTTCTTTGTAGCGCTGATTTGCCTTTCCAGGTTGCTTGGTTGGCCAAAAAGGGCGTATGCGTTTTTTCCTGAATATATTCAGGAAAAAACGCATACGCCCTTCTTGGCCAAGGGCATCATTGTCGACGTTTTGCCGCTTTTCATGTGCTTTACAGGCGATTCGTATCTACCTCCTGAAATCTGTTTCCTGCAATTCTGCCTTGCTTTCAAATCCTCTTCGTTGCCTTCCCTCAATATATCTGTGGATGAGAGTTATCATTTATAACTCTGCGGGTTTGTGAATTGCAGTGTCCCTGAGCTCCATTTTTCAACTTGCTTTTTTGGGAGCTGGCCGCAAAAGCGCGGGATTGCCTCAGGTCCTATTGTGCTTCTGGGCTTCAGGCTGAGCCTGTGATTAATTCTTCTTCATGATGGGAAAATAGAGTGACCTGTGCCTGTCCCAACACCTAGATCTAGTCTCTCATTGGTTGCCCCTCTTCCCGTTCATCCTCAGGACAAATTGCAACCTGTAGGGAACAGGAGGTTAAAGGTGCTGATTCTCCAAGTAAGTTGATTGCTAGTAAAGTAGCTGGAAAGGCGAACCCAAGCACAAGGAGATGAGAAATGGGGTGTGTTTTAGAAACCTTTCAAAATCACACGGTGTACCATCTTCTGAGTTTCTCATGCATGTTTTCGATGTAGGAAGATGCCCTTGAACCTGGAGATTTGGGACCCATGGGATGGGTATCACGCAGTATTACTTTAAAGGGTCTGCGTTTGCTCACCCAACCTCTCAGCCCCAAGAGTGTCCACCCTTATGTCTCATCCAGCTGTGGGTCTAGATATGGTCAATCCAGGTGGCATCACAGCCCCTGAACGAATTTTGTAAGAATTTCTCTCTCTTTCACTGTCTTTGTTTTACGGGTTTTTAAAAGTAATTTATTTTTATAATGGGGTTTAGCTGCTTTTCACGGCTGTATTTATGCGGCTTTACACCCACTTGACTCACTTCCAGACAGATATCAATACATAGGTTTTAAGATTGTTACTAGTCACATATATTCTTGTGCGGTGAATAGGGGGTGTTGAGTCCAGTTCACGGAGCAAGGAGTAGGTCTTGTCTATTACATATTGGGTGTATGGAACGGTATCTGAGCAAATTTGGACCCCTTGTTTTATGCATCACCCCACCTCACCTTTCCCGTTAAACAGCCATAGTGTGTTTTCTAAACGTGTGACTCTGTTCTGTTTTGTAATTCAGTTCAAGTGTAGCGGTTTTTACATTCCCTCTATAAGTGATAGCTTATGATAAGTGTCTTTTTCTGTGTGACTTATTTCACTTAGAATCGTCGTACCTAAGTCCACTCATCTTGCTTCTACTAGCCTTATGACATTGATTTCATGTCTGAGTGATATTCCATTGTACATAAGGACCACAACTTTTTTATCCATTTTTCTCTTTCCTGGGATATTTAAGGTGTCATGAAGTGGAGGTTCTTGTCAACAGAGCAGCCCCAAACTTTGGGGTGCCTGTGTCTTGCTGATTTTTAGTTTTCCCAATTTATACGCCCATGAGTGGACGTGCCCTATGCTCACTAAGCTGTGTTTTTTCGATGTTTCAGGACACACCGTACACTTCTCCAGAGTGGCTGTTGGCAATTTACATCCCGCCCATCAGCGTAGCAAGGCTGCCATTTCTCCATGGCCTGTCCTGCATTTCTGGTTTTGACACTTTTTGCAGCATGGCCCTTTTGACCCATGGGAAGCGAGAGTTCTTTGTAGCGCTGATTTGCCTTTCCAGGTTGCTTGGTTGGCCAAAAAGGTCGTATGCGTTTTTTCCTGAATATATTCAGGAAAAAACGCATACGCCCTTTTTGGCCAAGGGCATCATTGTCGACGTTTTGCCGCTTTTCATGTGCCTTAAAGGCGATTCGAATCTACCTCCTGAAATCTGTTTCCTGCAATTCTGCCTTGCTTTCAAATCCTCTTCGTTGACTTCCCTCAATATATCTGTGGATGAGAGTTATCACTTATAACTCTGTGGGTTTGTGAATTGCAGTGTCCCTGAGCTCCATTTTTCAACTGTCTTTTTTGAGAGCTGGCCGCAAAAGCACGGGATTGCCTCAGGCCCTATTCTGGTTCCTGGCAGCAGGCTGAGCCTGTGGTTAATTCTTCTTCCTGATGGGAAAATAGAGTGACCTGTGCCTGTCCCAACAGCTAGATCTAGTCTCTCATTGGTTGCCCCTCTTCCCGTTCATCCTCAGGACAAATTGCAACCTGTAGGGAACAGGAGGTTAAAGGTGCTGATTCTCCAAGTAGGGAGATTGCTAGTAAAGTAGCTGGAATGGCGAACCCGAGCACAAGGAGATGAGAAATGAGGTGCGTTTTAGAAACCTTTCAAAATCACACGGTGTACCATCTTCTGAGTTTCTCATGCATGTTTTCGATGTAGGAAGATGCCCTTGAACCTGGAGACTTGTGACCCATGGGATGGGTACCACGCAGTATTACTTTAAAGGGTCTGCGTTTGCTCACCCAACCTAACCCAACCTTTCAGCCCCAAGACATTCCACCCTTATGTCTCATCCAGCTGTGCGTGTAGATATGGTCAATCCAGGTTGCATCACAGCCTCTGAACGAATTTTGTAAGAATTTCTCTCTCTTTCACTGTCTTTGTTTTACGGGTTTTTAAAAGTAATTTATTTTTGTAATGGGGTTTAGCTGCTTTTCACGGCTGTGTTTTTGCGGATTTACACCCACTTGACTCACTTCCAGACAGATATCAATACATAGGTTTTAAGATTGTTACTAGTCACATATATTCTTGTGCGGTGAATAGGGGGTGTTGAGTCCAGTTCACTGAGCAAGGAGTAGGTCTTGTCTATTACATATTGGGTGTATGGAACGGTATCTGAGCGAATTTGAAACCCTTGTTTTATGCATCACCCCACCTCACCTTTCCCGTTAAGCAGCCATAGTGTGTTTTCTAAACGTGTGATTCTGTTCTGTTCTGTAATTCAGTTCAAGTGTAGCTGTTTTTACATTCCCTCTATAAGTGATAGCTTATGATAAGTGTCTTTTTCTGTGTGACTTATTTCACTTAGAATCGTCGTACCTAAGTCCACTCATCTTGCTTCTACTAGCCTTATGACATTGATTTCATGTCTGAGTGATATTGCATTGTACATAAGGACCACAACTTCTTTATCCATTTTTCTCTTTCCTGGGATATTTAAGGTGTCATGAAGTGGAGGTTCTTGTCAACAGAGCAGCCCTAAACATTGGGGTGCCTGTGACTTGCTGATTTTTAGTTTTCCCAATTTATACGCCCATGAGTGGACGTGCCCTATGCTCCCTAAGCTGTGTTTTTTCGATGTTTCAGGACACCGTACACTTCTCCAGAGTGGCTGTTGGCAATTAACATCCCGCCCATCAGCGTAGCAAGGCTGCCATTTCTCCATGGCCTGTCCTGCATTTCTGGTTTTGACACTTTTTGCAGCATGACCCTTTTGACCGATGGGAAGCGAGACTTCTTTGTAGCACTGATTTGCCTTTCCAGGTTGCTTGGTTGGCCAAAAAGGGCGTGTGCGTTTTTTCCTGAATATATTCAGGAAAAAACGCATACGCCCTTTTTGGCCAAGGGCATCATTGTCGACGTTTTGCCGCTTTTCATGTGCTTTAAAGGCGATTCGAATCTACCTCCTGAAACCTGTTTCCTGCAATTCTGCCTTGCTTTCAAATCCTCTTCGTTGCCTTCCCTCAATATATTTGTGGACGAGAGTTATCATTTATAACACAGCAGGTTTGTGAATGGCAGTCCCCCTGAGCTCCATTTTTCAACTGTCTTTTTTGGGAGCTGGCCGCAAAAGCACGGGATTGCCTCAGGCCCTATTCTGGTTCCCGGCGGCAGGCTGAGCCTGTGGTTAATTCTTCTTCCTGATGGGAAAATAGAGTGACCTGTGCCTGTCCCAACACCTAGATCTATTCTCTCATTGGTTTCCCCTCTTCCCGTTCATCCTCAGGAAAAATTGCAACCTGTACAGGACAGGAGGTGAAAGGTGCTGATTCTCCAAGTAGGGAGATTGCTAGTGAAGTAGCTGGAATGGCGAACCCGAGCACAAGGAGATGAGAAATGAGGTGCGTTTTAGAAACCTTTCAAAATCACACGGTGTACCTTCTTCTGGGTTCCTCATGCAAGTTTTCGATGTAGGAAGATGCCCTTGAACCTGGAGATTTGGGACCCATGGGATGGGTACCATGCAGTATTACTTTAAAGGGTCTGCGTTTATTCACCCAACCTCACCCAACCTCTCAGCCCCAAGAGTGTCCACCCTTATGTCTCATCCAGCTGTGGGTCTAGATATGGTCAATCCAGGTTGCATCACAGCCCCTGAACGAATTTTGTAAGAATTTCTCTCTCTTTCACTGTCTTTGTTTTACGGGTTTTTAAAAGTAATTTATTTTTATAATGGGGTTTAGCTGCTTTTCACGGCTGTGTTTATGCGGCTTTACACCCACTTGACTCACTTCCAGACAGATATCAATACATAGGTTTTAAGATTGTTACTAGTCACATATATTCTTGTGCGGTGCATAGGGGGTGTTGAGTCCAGTTCACTGAGCAAGGAGTAGGTCTTGTCTATTACATATTGGGTGTATGGAACGGTATCTGAGCGAATTTGAACCCCTTGTTTTATGCATCACCCCACCTCACCTTTCCCGTTAAGCAGCCATAGTGTGTTTTCTAAACGTGTGATTCTGTTCTGTTCTGTAATTCAGTTCAAGTGTAGCGGTTTTTACATTCCCTCTATAAGTGATAGCTTATGATAAGTGTCTTTTTCTGTGTGACTTATTTCACTTAGAATCGTCGTACCTAAGTCCACTCATCTTGCTTCTACTAGCCTTATGACATTGATTTCATGTCTGAGTGATATTCCATTGTACATAAGGACCACAACTTCTTTATCCATTTTTCTGTTTCCTGGGATATTTAAGGTGTCATGAAGTGGAGGTTCTTGTCAACAGAGCAGCCCTAAACTTTGGGGTGCCTGTGTCTTGCTGATTTTTAGTTTTCCCAATTTATACGCCCATGAGTGGACGTGCCCTATGCTCCCTAAGCTGTGTTTTTTCGATGTTTCAGAACACACCGTACACTTCTCCAGAGTGGCTGTTGGCAACTTACATCCCGCTCATCAGCGTAGCAAGGCTGCCATTTCTCCATGGCCTGTCCTGCATTTCTGGTTTTGACACTTTTTGCAGCATGGCCCTTTTGACCGATGGGAAGCGAGACTTCTTTGTAGCGCTGATTTGCCTTTCCAGGTTGCTTGGTTGGCCAAAAAGGGCGTATGCGTTTTTTCCTGAATATATTCAGGAAAAAACGCATACGCCCTTCTTGGCCAAGGGCATCATTGTCGACGTTTTGCCGCTTTTCATGTGCTTTACAGGCGATTCGAATCTACCTCCTGAAATCTGTTTCCTGCAATTCTGCCTTGCTTTCAAATCCTCTTCGTTGCCTTCCCTCAATATATCTGTGGATGAGAGTTATCATTTATAACTCTGCGGGTTTGTGAATTGCAGTGTCCCTGAGCTCCATTTTTCAACTTGCTTTTTTGGGAGCTGGCCGCAAAAGCGCGGGATTGCCTCAGGTCCTATTGTGCTTCTGGGCTTCAGGCTGAGCCTGTGATTAATTCTTCTTCATGATGGGAAAATAGAGTGACCTGTGCCTGTCCCAACACCTAGATCTAGTCTCTCATTGGTTGCCCCTCTTCCCGTTCATCCTCAGGACAAATTGCAACCTGTAGGGAACAGGAGGTTAAAGGTGCTGATTCTCCAAGTAAGTTGATTGCTAGTAAAGTAGCTGGAAAGGCGAACCCAAGCACAAGGAGATGAGAAATGGGGTGTGTTTTAGAAACCTTTCAAAATCACACGGTGTACCATCTTCTGAGTTTCTCATGCATGTTTTCGATGTAGGAAGATGCCCTTGAACCTGGAGATTTGGGACCCATGGGATGGGTATCACGCAGTATTACTTTAAAGGGTCTGCGTTTGCTCACCCAACCTCTCAGCCCCAAGAGTGTCCACCCTTATGTCTCATCCAGCTGTGGGTCTAGATATGGTCAATCCAGGTGGCATCACAGCCCCTGAACGAATTTTGTAAGAATTTCTCTCTCTTTCACTGTCTTTGTTTTACGGGTTTTTAAAAGTAATTTATTTTTATAATGGGGTTTAGCTGCTTTTCACGGCTGTATTTATGCGGCTTTACACCCACTTGACTCACTTCCAGACAGATATCAATACATAGGTTTTAAGATTGTTACTAGTCACATATATTCTTGTGCGGTGAATAGGGGGTGTTGAGTCCAGTTCACGGAGCAAGGAGTAGGTCTTGTCTATTACATATTGGGTGTATGGAACGGTATCTGAGCAAATTTGGACCCCTTGTTTTATGCATCACCCCACCTCACCTTTCCCGTTAAACAGCCATAGTGTGTTTTCTAAACGTGTGACTCTGTTCTGTTTTGTAATTCAGTTCAAGTGTAGCGGTTTTTACATTCCCTCTATAAGTGATAGCTTATGATAAGTGTCTTTTTCTGTGTGACTTATTTCACTTAGAATCGTCGTACCTAAGTCCACTCATCTTGCTTCTACTAGCCTTATGACATTGATTTCATGTCTGAGTGATATTCCATTGTACATAAGGACCACAACTTTTTTATCCATTTTTCTCTTTCCTGGGATATTTAAGGTGTCATGAAGTGGAGGTTCTTGTCAACAGAGCAGCCCCAAACTTTGGGGTGCCTGTGTCTTGCTGATTTTTAGTTTTCCCAATTTATACGCCCATGAGTGGACGTGCCCTATGCTCACTAAGCTGTGTTTTTTCGATGTTTCAGGACACACCGTACACTTCTCCAGAGTGGCTGTTGGCAATTTACATCCCGCCCATCAGCGTAGCAAGGCTGCCATTTCTCCATGGCCTGTCCTGCATTTCTGGTTTTGACACTTTTTGCAGCATGGCCCTTTTGACCCATGGGAAGCGAGAGTTCTTTGTAGCGCTGATTTGCCTTTCCAGGTTGCTTGGTTGGCCAAAAAGGTCGTATGCGTTTTTTCCTGAATATATTCAGGAAAAAACGCATACGCCCTTTTTGGCCAAGGGCATCATTGTCGACGTTTTGCCGCTTTTCATGTGCCTTAAAGGCGATTCGAATCTACCTCCTGAAATCTGTTTCCTGCAATTCTGCCTTGCTTTCAAATCCTCTTCGTTGACTTCCCTCAATATATCTGTGGATGAGAGTTATCACTTATAACTCTGTGGGTTTGTGAATTGCAGTGTCCCTGAGCTCCATTTTTCAACTGTCTTTTTTGAGAGCTGGCCGCAAAAGCACGGGATTGCCTCAGGCCCTATTCTGGTTCCTGGCAGCAGGCTGAGCCTGTGGTTAATTCTTCTTCCTGATGGGAAAATAGAGTGACCTGTGCCTGTCCCAACAGCTAGATCTAGTCTCTCATTGGTTGCCCCTCTTCCCGTTCATCCTCAGGACAAATTGCAACCTGTAGGGAACAGGAGGTTAAAGGTGCTGATTCTCCAAGTAGGGAGATTGCTAGTAAAGTAGCTGGAATGGCGAACCCGAGCACAAGGAGATGAGAAATGAGGTGCGTTTTAGAAACCTTTCAAAATCACACGGTGTACCATCTTCTGAGTTTCTCATGCATGTTTTCGATGTAGGAAGATGCCCTTGAACCTGGAGACTTGTGACCCATGGGATGGGTACCACGCAGTATTACTTTAAAGGGTCTGCGTTTGCTCACCCAACCTAACCCAACCTTTCAGCCCCAAGACATTCCACCCTTATGTCTCATCCAGCTGTGCGTGTAGATATGGTCAATCCAGGTTGCATCACAGCCTCTGAACGAATTTTGTAAGAATTTCTCTCTCTTTCACTGTCTTTGTTTTACGGGTTTTTAAAAGTAATTTATTTTTGTAATGGGGTTTAGCTGCTTTTCACGGCTGTGTTTTTGCGGATTTACACCCACTTGACTCACTTCCAGACAGATATCAATACATAGGTTTTAAGATTGTTACTAGTCACATATATTCTTGTGCGGTGAATAGGGGGTGTTGAGTCCAGTTCACTGAGCAAGGAGTAGGTCTTGTCTATTACATATTGGGTGTATGGAACGGTATCTGAGCGAATTTGAAACCCTTGTTTTATGCATCACCCCACCTCACCTTTCCCGTTAAGCAGCCATAGTGTGTTTTCTAAACGTGTGATTCTGTTCTGTTCTGTAATTCAGTTCAAGTGTAGCTGTTTTTACATTCCCTCTATAAGTGATAGCTTATGATAAGTGTCTTTTTCTGTGTGACTTATTTCACTTAGAATCGTCGTACCTAAGTCCACTCATCTTGCTTCTACTAGCCTTATGACATTGATTTCATGTCTGAGTGATATTGCATTGTACATAAGGACCACAACTTCTTTATCCATTTTTCTCTTTCCTGGGATATTTAAGGTGTCATGAAGTGGAGGTTCTTGTCAACAGAGCAGCCCTAAACATTGGGGTGCCTGTGTCTTGCTGATTTTTAGTTTTCCCAATTTATACGCCCATGAGTGGACGTGCCCTATGCTCCCTAAGCTGTGTTTTTTCGATGTTTCAGGACACCGTACACTTCTCCAGAGTGGCTGTTGGCAATTAACATCCCGCCCATCAGCGTAGCAAGGCTGCCATTTCTCCATGGCCTGTCCTGCATTTCTGGTTTTGACACTTTTTGCAGCATGACCCTTTTGACCGATGGGAAGCAAGACTTCTTTGTAGCACTGATTTGCCTTTCCAGGTTGCTTGGTTGGCCAAAAAGGGCGTGTGCGTTTTTTCCTGAATATATTCAGGAAAAAACGCATACGCCCTTTTTGGCCAAGGGCATCATTGTCGACGTTTTGCCGCTTTTCATGTGCTTTAAAGGCGATTCGAATCTACCTCCTGAAACCTGTTTCCTGCAATTCTGCCTTGCTTTCAAATCCTCTTCGTTGCCTTCCCTCAATATATTTGTGGACGAGAGTTATCATTTATAACTCAGCAGGTTTGTGAATGGCAGTCCCCCTGAGCTCCATTTTTCAACTGTCTTTTTTGGGAGCTGGCCGCAAAAGCACGGGATTGCCTCAGGCCCTATTCTGGTTCCCGGCGGCAGGCTGAGCCTGTGGTTAATTCTTCTTCCTGATGGGAAAATAGAGTGACCTGTGCCTGTCCCAACACCTAGATCTATTCTCTCATTGGTTTCCCCTCTTCCCGTTCATCCTCAGGACAAATTGCAACCTGTACAGGACAGGAGGTGAAAGGTGCTGATTCTCCAAGTAGGGAGATTGCTAGTGAAGTAGCTGGAATGGCGAACCCGAGCACAAGGAGATGAGAAATGAGGTGCGTTTTAGAAACCTTTCAAAATCACACGGTGTACCTTCTTCTGGGTTCCTCATGCAAGTTTTCGATGTAGGAAGATGCCCTTGAACCTGGAGATTTGGGACCCATGGGATGGGTACCATGCAGTATTACTTTAAAGGGTCTGCGTTTATTCACCCAACCTCACCCAACCTCTCAGCCCCAAGAGTGTCCACCCTTATGTCTCATCCAGCTGTGGGTCTAGATATGGTCAATCCAGGTTGCATCACAGCCCCTGAACGAATTTTGTAAGAATTTCTCTCTCTTTCACTGTCTTTGTTTTACGGGTTTTTAAAAGTAATTTATTTTTATAATGGGGTTTAGCTGCTTTTCACGGCTGTGTTTATGCGGCTTTACACCCACTTGACTCACTTCCAGACAGATATCAATACATAGGTTTTAAGATTGTTACTAGTCACATATATTCTTGTGCGGTGAATAGGGGGTGTTGAGTCCAGTTCACTGAGCAAGGAGTAGGTCTTGTCTATTACATATTGGGTGTATGGAACGGTATCTGAGCGAATTTGAACCCCTTGTTTTATGCATCACCCCACCTCACCTTTCCCGTTAAGCAGCCATAGTGTGTTTTCTAAACGTGTGATTCTGTTCTGTTCTGTAATTCAGTTCAAGTGTAGCGGTTTTTACATTCCCTCTATAAGTGATAGCTTATGATAAGTGTCTTTTTCTGTGTGACTTATTTCACTTAGAATCGTCGTACCTAAGTCCACTCATCTTGCTTCTACTAGCCTTATGACATTGATTTCATGTCTGAGTGATATTCCATTGTACATAAGGACCACAACTTCTTTATCCATTTTTCTCTTTCCTGGGATATTTAAGGTGTCATGAAGTGGAGGTTCTTGTCAACAGAGCAGCCCTAAACATTGGGGTGCCTGTGTCTTGCTGATTTTTAGTTTTCCCAATTTATACGCCCATGAGTGGACGTGCCCTATGCTCCCTAAGCTGTGTTTTTTCGATGTTTCAGGACACACCGTACACTTCTCCAGAGTGGCTGTTGGCAATTAACATCCCGCCCATCAGCGTAGCAAGGCTGCCATTTCTCCATGGCCTGTCCTGCATTTCTGGTTTTGACACTTTTTGCAGCATGACCCTTTTGACCGATGGGAAGCGAGACTTCTTTGTAGCACTGATTTGCCTTTCCAGGTTGCTTGGTTGGCCAAAAAGGGCGTGTGCGTTTTTTCCTGAATATATTCAGGAAAAAACGCATACGCCCTTTTTGGCCAAGGGCATCATTGTCGACGTTTTGCCGCTTTTCATGTGCTTTAAAGGCGATTCGAATCTACCTCCTGAAACCTGTTTCCTGCAATTCTGCCTTGCTTTCAAATCCTCTTCGTTGCCTTCCCTCAATATATTTGTGGACGAGAGTTATCATTTATAACTCAGCAGGTTTGTGAATGGCAGTCCCCCTGAGCTCCATTTTTCAACTGTCTGTTTTGGGAGCTGGCCGCAAAAGCACGGGATTGCCTCAGGCCCTATTCTGGTTCCCGGCGGCAGGCTGAGCCTGTGGTTAATTCTTCTTCCTGATGGGAAAATAGAGTGACCTGTGCCTGTCCCAACACCTAGATCTATTCTCTCATTGGTTTCCCCTCTTCCCGTTCATCCTCAGGACAAATTGCAACCTGTACAGGACAGGAGGTTAAAGGTGCTGATTCTCCAAGTAGGGAGATTGCTAGTGAAGTAGCTGGAATGGCGAACCCGAGCACAAGGAGATGAGAAATGAGGTGCGTTTTAGAAACCTTTGAAAATCACACGGTGTACCATCTTCTGAGTTTCTCATGCATGTTTTCGATGTAGGAAGATGCCCTTGAACCTGGAGACTTGGGACCCATGGGATGGGTACCACGCAGTATTACTTTAAAGGGTCTGCGTTTGCTCACCCAACCTAACCCAACCTTTCAGCCCCAAGACTGTCCACCCTTATGTCTCATCCAGCTGTGCGTGTAGATATGGTCAATCCAGGTTGCATCACAGCCTCTGAACGAATTTTGTAAGAATTTCTCTCTCTTTCACTGTCTTTGTTTTACGGGTTTTTAAAAGTAATTTATTTTTATAATGGGGTTTAGCTGCTTTTCACGGCTGTGTTTATGTGGCTTTACACCCACTTGACTCACTTCCAGACAGATATCAATACATACGTTTTAAGATTGTTACTAGTCACATATATTCTTATGCGGTGAATAGGGGGTGTTGAGTCCAGTTCACTGAGCAAGGAGTAGGTCTTTTCTATTACATATTGGGTGTATGGAACGGTATCTGAGCGAATTTGAACCCCTTGTTTTATGCATCACCCCACCTCACCTTTCCCGTTAAGCAGCCATAGTGTGTTTTCTAAACGTGTGATTCTGTTCTGTTCTGTAATTCAGTTCAAGTGTAGCGGTTTTTACATTCCCTCTATAAGTGATAGCTTATGATAAGTGTCTTTTTCTGTGTGACTTATTTCACTTAGAATCGTCGTACCTAAGTCCACTCATCTTGCTTCTACTAGCCTTATGACATTGATTTCATGTCTGAGTGATATTCCATTGTACATAAGGACCACAACTTCTTTATCCATTTTTCTCTTTCCTGGGATATTTAAGGTGTCATGAAGTGGAGGTTCTTGTCAACAGAGCAGCCCTAAACTTTGGGGTGCCTGTGTCTTGCTGATTTTTAGTTTTCCCAATTTATACGCCCATGAGTGGACGTGCCCTATGCTCCCTAAGCTGTGTTTTTTCGATGTTTCAGAACACACCGTACACTTCTCCAGAGTGGCTGTTGGCAACTTACATCCCGCTCATCAGCGTAGCAAGGCTGCCATTTCTCCATGGCCTGTCCTGCATTTCTGGTTTTGACACTTTTTGCAGCATGGCCCTTTTGACCGATGGGAAGCGAGACTTCTTTGTAGCGCTGATTTGCCTTTCCAGGTTGCTTGGTTGGCCAAAAAGGGCGTATGCGTTTTTTCCTGAATATATTCAGGAAAAAACGCATACGCCCTTCTTGGCCAAGGGCATCATTGTCGACGTTTTGCCGCTTTTCATGTGCTTTACAGGCGATTCGAATCTACCTCCTGAAATCTGTTTCCTGCAATTCTGCCTTGCTTTCAAATCCTCTTCGTTGCCTTCCCTCAATATATCTGTGGATGAGAGTTATCATTTATAACTCTGCGGGTTTGTGAATTGCAGTGTCCCTGAGCTCCATTTTTCAACTTGCTTTTTTGGGAGCTGGCCGCAAAAGCGCGGGATTGCCTCAGGTCCTATTGTGCTTCTGGGCGGCAGGCTGAGCCTGTGATTAATTCTTCTTCATGATGGGAAAATAGAGTGACCTGTGCCTGTCCAAACACCTAGATCTAGTCTCTCATTGGTTGCCCCTCTTCCCGTTCATCCTCAGGACAAATTGCAACCTGTAGGGAACAGGAGGTTAAAGGTGCTGATTCTCCAAGTAAGTTGATTGCTAGTAAAGTAGCTGGAAAGGCGAACCCGAGCACAAGGAGATGAGAAATGGGGTGTGTTTTAGAAACCTTTCAAAATCACACGGTGTACCATCTTCTGAGTTTCTCATGCATGTTTTCGATGTAGGAAGATGCCCTTGAACCTGGAGATTTGGGACCCATGGGATGGGTATCACGCAGTATTACTTTAAAGGGTCTGCGTTTGCTCACCCAACCTCTCAGCCCCAAGAGTGTCCACCCTTATGTCTCATCCAGCTGTGGGTCTAGATATGGTCAATCCAGGTGGCATCACAGCCCCTGAACGAATTTTGTAAGAATTTCTCTCTCTTTCACTGTCTTTGTTTTACGGGTTTTTAAAAGTAATTTATTTTTATAATGGGGTTTAGCTGCTTTTCACGGCTGTATTTATGCGGCTTTACACCCACTTGACTCACTTCCAGACAGATATCAATACATAGGTTTTAAGATTGTTACTAGTCACATATATTCTTGTGCGGTGAATAGGGGGTGTTGAGTCCAGTTCACGGAGCAAGGAGTAGGTCTTGTCTATTACATATTGGGTGTATGGAACGGTATCTGAGCAAATTTGGACCCCTTGTTTTATGCATCACCCCACCTCACCTTTCCCGTTAAACAGCCATAGTGTGTTTTCTAAACGTGTGACTCTGTTCTGTTTTGTAATTCAGTTCAAGTGTAGCGGTTTTTACATTCCCTCTATAAGTGATAGCTTATGATAAGTGTCTTTTTCTGTGTGACTTATTTCACTTAGAATCGTCGTACCTAAGTCCACTCATCTTGCTTCTACTAGCCTTATGACATTGATTTCATGTCTGAGTGATATTCCATTGTACATAAGGACCACAACTTTTTTATCCATTTTTCTCTTTCCTGGGATATTTAAGGTGTCATGAAGTGGAGGTTCTTGTCAACAGAGCAGCCCCAAACTTTGGGGTGCCTGTGTCTTGCTGATTTTTAGTTTTCCCAATTTATACGCCCATGAGTGGACGTGCCCTATGCTCACTAAGCTGTGTTTTTTCGATGTTTCAGGACACACCGTACACTTCTCCAGAGTGGCTGTTGGCAATTTACATCCCGCCCATCAGCGTAGCAAGGCTGCCATTTCTCCATGGCCTGTCCTGCATTTCTGGTTTTGACACTTTTTGCAGCATGGCCCTTTTGACCCATGGGAAGCGAGAGTTCTTTGTAGCGCTGATTTGCCTTTCCAGGTTGCTTGGTTGGCCAAAAAGGTCGTATGCGTTTTTTCCTGAATATATTCAGGAAAAAACGCATACGCCCTTTTTGGCCAAGGGCATCATTGTCGACGTTTTGCCGCTTTTCATGTGCCTTAAAGGCGATTCGAATCTACCTCCTGAAATCTGTTTCCTGCAATTCTGCCTTGCTTTCAAATCCTCTTCGTTGACTTCCCTCAATATATCTGTGGATGAGAGTTATCACTTATAACTCTGTGGGTTTGTGAATTGCAGTGTCCCTGAGCTCCATTTTTCAACTGTCTTTTTTGAGAGCTGGCCGCAAAAGCACGGGATTGCCTCAGGCCCTATTCTGGTTCCTGGCAGCAGGCTGAGCCTGTGGTTAATTCTTCTTCCTGATGGGAAAATAGAGTGACCTGTGCCTGTCCCAACAGCTAGATCTAGTCTCTCATTGGTTGCCCCTCTTCCCGTTCATCCTCAGGACAAATTGCAACCTGTAGGGAACAGGAGGTTAAAGGTGCTGATTCTCCAAGTAGGGAGATTGCTAGTAAAGTAGCTGGAATGGCGAACCCGAGCACAAGGAGATGAGAAATGAGGTGCGTTTTAGAAACCTTTCAAAATCACACGGTGTACCATCTTCTGAGTTTCTCATGCATGTTTTCGATGTAGGAAGATGCCCTTGAACCTGGAGACTTGTGACCCATGGGATGGGTACCACGCAGTATTACTTTAAAGGGTCTGCGTTTGCTCACCCAACCTAACCCAACCTTTCAGCCCCAAGACATTCCACCCTTATGTCTCATCCAGCTGTGCGTGTAGATATGGTCAATCCAGGTTGCATCACAGCCTCTGAACGAATTTTGTAAGAATTTCTCTCTCTTTCACTGTCTTTGTTTTACGGGTTTTTAAAAGTAATTTATTTTTGTAATGGGGTTTAGCTGCTTTTCACGGCTGTGTTTTTGCGGATTTACACCCACTTGACTCACTTCCAGACAGATATCAATACATAGGTTTTAAGATTGTTACTAGTCACATATATTCTTGTGCGGTGAATAGGGGGTGTTGAGTCCAGTTCACTGAGCAAGGAGTAGGTCTTGTCTATTACATATTGGGTGTATGGAACGGTATCTGAGCGAATTTGAAACCCTTGTTTTATGCATCACCCCACCTCACCTTTCCCGTTAAGCAGCCATAGTGTGTTTTCTAAACGTGTGATTCTGTTCTGTTCTGTAATTCAGTTCAAGTGTAGCTGTTTTTACATTCCCTCTATAAGTGATAGCTTATGATAAGTGTCTTTTTCTGTGTGACTTATTTCACTTAGAATCGTCGTACCTAAGTCCACTCATCTTGCTTCTACTAGCCTTATGACATTGATTTCATGTCTGAGTGATATTCCATTGTACATAAGGACCACAACTTCTTTATCCATTTTTCTCTTTCCTGGGATATTTAAGGTGTCATGAAGTGGAGGTTCTTGTCAACAGAGCAGCCCTAAACTTTGGGGTGCCTGTGTCTTGCTGATTTTTAGTTTTCCCAATTTATACGCCCATGAGTGGACGTGCCCTATGCTCCCTAAGCTGTGTTTTTTCGATGTTTCAGAACACACCGTACACTTCTCCAGAGTGGCTGTTGGCAACTTACATCCCGCTCATCAGCGTAGCAAGGCTGCCATTTCTCCATGGCCTGTCCTGCATTTCTGGTTTTGACACTTTTTGCAGCATGGCCCTTTTGACCGATGGGAAGCGAGACTTCTTTGTAGCGCTGATTTGCCTTTCCAGGTTGCTTGGTTGGCCAAAAAGGGCGTATGCGTTTTTTCCTGAATATATTCAGGAAAAAACGCATACGCCCTTCTTGGCCAAGGGCATCATTGTCGACGTTTTGCCGCTTTTCATGTGCTTTACAGGCGATTCGAATCTACCTCCTGAAATCTGTTTCCTGCAATTCTGCCTTGCTTTCAAATCCTCTTCGTTGCCTTCCCTCAATATATCTGTGGATGAGAGTTATCATTTATAACTCTGCGGGTTTGTGAATTGCAGTGTCCCTGAGCTCCATTTTTCAACTTGCTTTTTTGGGAGCTGGCCGCAAAAGCGCGGGATTGCCTCAGGTCCTATTGTGCTTCTGGGCGGCAGGCTGAGCCTGTGATTAATTCTTCTTCATGATGGGAAAATAGAGTGACCTGTGCCTGTCCAAACACCTAGATCTAGTCTCTCATTGGTTGCCCCTCTTCCCGTTCATCCTCAGGACAAATTGCAACCTGTAGGGAACAGGAGGTTAAAGGTGCTGATTCTCCAAGTAAGTTGATTGCTAGTAAAGTAGCTGGAAAGGCGAACCCGAGCACAAGGAGATGAGAAATGGGGTGTGTTTTAGAAACCTTTCAAAATCACACGGTGTACCATCTTCTGAGTTTCTCATGCATGTTTTCGATGTAGGAAGATGCCCTTGAACCTGGAGATTTGGGACCCATGGGATGGGTATCACGCAGTATTACTTTAAAGGGTCTGCGTTTGCTCACCCAACCTCTCAGCCCCAAGAGTGTCCACCCTTATGTCTCATCCAGCTGTGGGTCTAGATATGGTCAATCCAGGTGGCATCACAGCCCCTGAACGAATTTTGTAAGAATTTCTCTCTCTTTCACTGTCTTTGTTTTACGGGTTTTTAAAAGTAATTTATTTTTATAATGGGGTTTAGCTGCTTTTCACGGCTGTATTTATGCGGCTTTACACCCACTTGACTCACTTCCAGACAGATATCAATACATAGGTTTTAAGATTGTTACTAGTCACATATATTCTTGTGCGGTGAATAGGGGGTGTTGAGTCCAGTTCACGGAGCAAGGAGTAGGTCTTGTCTATTACATATTGGGTGTATGGAACGGTATCTGAGCAAATTTGGACCCCTTGTTTTATGCATCACCCCACCTCACCTTTCCCGTTAAACAGCCATAGTGTGTTTTCTAAACGTGTGACTCTGTTCTGTTTTGTAATTCAGTTCAAGTGTAGCGGTTTTTACATTCCCTCTATAAGTGATAGCTTATGATAAGTGTCTTTTTCTGTGTGACTTATTTCACTTAGAATCGTCGTACCTAAGTCCACTCATCTTGCTTCTACTAGCCTTATGACATTGATTTCATGTCTGAGTGATATTCCATTGTACATAAGGACCACAACTTTTTTATCCATTTTTCTCTTTCCTGGGATATTTAAGGTGTCATGAAGTGGAGGTTCTTGTCAACAGAGCAGCCCCAAACTTTGGGGTGCCTGTGTCTTGCTGATTTTTAGTTTTCCCAATTTATACGCCCATGAGTGGACGTGCCCTATGCTCACTAAGCTGTGTTTTTTCGATGTTTCAGGACACACCGTACACTTCTCCAGAGTGGCTGTTGGCAATTTACATCCCGCCCATCAGCGTAGCAAGGCTGCCATTTCTCCATGGCCTGTCCTGCATTTCTGGTTTTGACACTTTTTGCAGCATGGCCCTTTTGACCCATGGGAAGCGAGAGTTCTTTGTAGCGCTGATTTGCCTTTCCAGGTTGCTTGGTTGGCCAAAAAGGTCGTATGCGTTTTTTCCTGAATATATTCAGGAAAAAACGCATACGCCCTTTTTGGCCAAGGGCATCATTGTCGACGTTTTGCCGCTTTTCATGTGCCTTAAAGGCGATTCGAATCTACCTCCTGAAATCTGTTTCCTGCAATTCTGCCTTGCTTTCAAATCCTCTTCGTTGACTTCCCTCAATATATCTGTGGATGAGAGTTATCACTTATAACTCTGTGGGTTTGTGAATTGCAGTGTCCCTGAGCTCCATTTTTCAACTGTCTTTTTTGAGAGCTGGCCGCAAAAGCACGGGATTGCCTCAGGCCCTATTCTGGTTCCTGGCAGCAGGCTGAGCCTGTGGTTAATTCTTCTTCCTGATGGGAAAATAGAGTGACCTGTGCCTGTCCCAACAGCTAGATCTAGTCTCTCATTGGTTGCCCCTCTTCCCGTTCATCCTCAGGACAAATTGCAACCTGTAGGGAACAGGAGGTTAAAGGTGCTGATTCTCCAAGTAGGGAGATTGCTAGTAAAGTAGCTGGAATGGCGAACCCGAGCACAAGGAGATGAGAAATGAGGTGCGTTTTAGAAACCTTTCAAAATCACACGGTGTACCATCTTCTGAGTTTCTCATGCATGTTTTCGATGTAGGAAGATGCCCTTGAACCTGGAGACTTGTGACCCATGGGATGGGTACCACGCAGTATTACTTTAAAGGGTCTGCGTTTGCTCACCCAACCTAACCCAACCTTTCAGCCCCAAGACATTCCACCCTTATGTCTCATCCAGCTGTGCGTGTAGATATGGTCAATCCAGGTTGCATCACAGCCTCTGAACGAATTTTGTAAGAATTTCTCTCTCTTTCACTGTCTTTGTTTTACGGGTTTTTAAAAGTAATTTATTTTTGTAATGGGGTTTAGCTGCTTTTCACGGCTGTGTTTTTGCGGATTTACACCCACTTGACTCACTTCCAGACAGATATCAATACATAGGTTTTAAGATTGTTACTAGTCACATATATTCTTGTGCGGTGAATAGGGGGTGTTGAGTCCAGTTCACTGAGCAAGGAGTAGGTCTTGTGTATTACATATTGGGTGTATGGAACGGTATCTGAGCGAATTTGAACCCCTTGTTTTATGCATCACCCCACCTCACCTTTCCCGTTAAGCAGCCATAGTGTGTTTTCTAAACGTGTGATTCTGTTCTGTTCTGTAATTCAGTTCAAGTGTAGCGGTTTTTACATTCCCTCTATAAGTGATAGCTTATGATAAGTGTCTTTTTCTGTGTGACTTATTTCACTTAGAATCATCGTACCTAAGTCCACTCATCTTGCTTCTACTAGCCTTATGACATTGATTTCATGTCTGAGTGATATTGCATTGTACATAAGGACCACAACTTCTTTATCCATTTTTCTCTTTCCTGGGATATTTAAGGTGTCATGAAGTGGAGGTTCTTGTCAACAGAGCAGCCCTAAACATTGGGGTGCCTGTGTCTTGCTGATTTTTAGTTTTCCCAATTTATACGCCCATGAGTGGACGTGCCCTATGCTCCCTAAGCTGTGTTTTTTCGATGTTTCAGGACACACCGTACACTTCTCCAGAGTGGCTGTTGGCAATTAACATCCCGCCCATCAGCGTAGCAAGGCTGCCATTTCTCCATGGCCTGTCCTGCATTTCTGGTTTTGACACTTTTTGCAGCATGACCCTTTTGACCGATGGGAAGCGAGACTTCTTTGTAGCACTGATTTGCCTTTCCAGGTTGCTTGGTTGGCCAAAAAGGGCGTGTGCGTTTTTTCCTGAATATATTCAGGAAAAAACGCAAACGCCCTTTTTGGCCAAGGGCATCATTGTCGACGTTTTGCCGCTTTTCATGTGCTTTAAAGGCGATTCGAATCTACCTCCTGAAACCTGTTTCCTGCAATTCTGCCTTGCTTTCAAATCCTCTTCGTTGCCTTCCCTCAATATATTTGTGGACGAGAGTTATCATTTATAACTCAGCAGGTTTGTGAATGGCAGTCCCCCTGAGCTCCATTTTTCAACTGTCTGTTTTGGGAGCTGGCCGCAAAAGCACGGGATTGCCTCAGGCCCTATTCTGGTTCCCGGCGGCAGGCTGAGCCTGTGGTTAATTCTTCTTCCTGATGGGAAAATAGAGTGACCTGTGCCTGTCCCAACACCTAGATCTATTCTCTCATTGGTTTCCCCTCTTCCCGTTCATCCTCAGGACAAATTGCAACCTGTACAGGACAGGAGGTTAAAGGTGCTGATTCTCCAAGTAGGGAGATTGCTAGTGAAGTAGCTGGAATGGCGAACCCGAGCACAAGGAGATGAGAAATGAGGTGCGTTTTAGAAACCTTTCAAAATCACACGGTGTACCATCTTCTGAGTTTCTCATGCATGTTTTCGATGTAGGAAGATGCCCTTGAACCTGGAGACTTGGGACCCATGGGATGGGTACCACGCAGTATTACTTTAAAGGGTCTGCGTTTGCTCACCCAACCTAACCCAACCTTTCAGCCCCAAGACTGTCCACCCTTATGTCTCATCCAGCTGTGCGTGTAGATATGGTCAATCCAGGTTGCATCACAGCCTCTGAACGAATTTTGTAAGAATTTCTCTCTCTTTCACTGTCTTTGTTTTACGGGTTTTTAAAAGTAATTTATTTTTATAATGGGGTTTAGCTGCTTTTCACGGCTGTGTTTATGTGGCTTTACACCCACTTGACTCACTTCCAGACAGATATCAATACATACGTTTTAAGATTGTTACTAGTCACATATATTCTTATGCGGTGAATAGGGGGTGTTGAGTCCAGTTCACTGAGCAAGGAGTAGGTCTTTTCTATTACATATTGGGTGTATGGAACGGTATCTGAGCGAATTTGAACCCCTTGTTTTATGCATCACCCCACCTCACCTTTCCCGTTAAGCAGCCATAGTGTGTTTTCTAAACGTGAGATTCTGTTCTGTTCTGTAATTCAGTTCAAGTGTAGCGGTTTTTACATTCCCTCTATAAGTGATAGCTTATGATAAGTGTCTTTTTCTGTGTGACTTATTTCACTTAGAATCGTCGTACCTAAGTCCACTCATCTTGCTTCTACTAGCCTTATGACATTGATTTCATGTCTGAGTGATATTCCATTGTACATAAGGACCACAACTTCTTTATCCATTTTTCTCTTTCCTGGGATATTTAAGGTGTCATGAAGTGGAGGTTCTTGTCAACAGAGCAGCCCTAAACTTTGGGGTGCCTGTGTCTTGCTGATTTTTAGTTTTCCCAATTTATACGCCCATGAGTGGACGTGCCCTATGCTCCCTAAGCTGTGTTTTTTCGATGTTTCAGGACACACCGTACACTTCTCCAGAGTGGCTGTTGGCAACTTACATCCCGCCCATCAGCGTAGCAAGGCTGCCATTTCTCCATGGCCTGTCCTGCATTTCTGGTTTTGACACTTATTGCAGCATGGCCCTTTTGACCGATGGGAAGCGAGACTTCTTTGTAGCGCTGATTTGCCTTTCCAGGTTGCTTGGTTGGCCAAAAAGGGCGTATGCGTTTTTTCCTGAATATATTCAGGAAAAAACGCATACGCCCTTTTTGGCCAAGGGCATCATTGTCGACGTTTTGCCGCTTTTCATGTGCTTTAAAGGCGATTCGAATCTACCTCCTGAAACCTGTTTCCTGCAATTCTGCCTTGCTTTCAAATCCTCTTCGTTGCCTTCCCTCAATATATTTGTGGACGAGAGTTATCATTTATAACTCAGCAGGTTTGTGAATGGCAGTCCCCCTGAGCTCCATTTTTCAACTGTCTGTTTTGGGAGCTGGCCGCAAAAGCACGGGATTGCCTCAGGCCCTATTCTGGTTCCCGGCGGCAGGCTGAGCCTGTGGTTAATTCTTCTTCCTGATGGGAAAATAGAGTGACCTGTGCCTGTCCCAACACCTAGATCTATTCTCTCATTGGTTTCCCCTCTTCCCGTTCATCCTCAGGACAAATTGCAACCTGTACAGAACAGGAGGTTAAAGGTGCTGATTCTCCAAGTAGGGAGATTGCTAGTGAAGTAGCTGGAATGGCGAACCCGAGCACAAGGAGATGAGAAATGAGGTGCGTTTTAGAAACCTTTCAAAATCACACGGTGTACCTTCTTCTGGGTTCCTCATGCAAGTTTTCGATGTAGGAGGATGCCCTTGAACCTGGAGATTTGGGACCCATGGGATGGGTACCATGCAGTATTACTTTAAAGGGTCTGCGTTTGCTCACCCAACCTCACCCAACCTCTCAGCCCCAAGAGTGTCCACCCTTATGTCTCATCCAGCTGTGGGTCTAGATATGGTCAATCCAGGTTGCATCACAGCCCCTGAACGAATTTTGTAAGAATTTCTCTCTCTTTCACTGTCTTTGTTTTACGGGTTTTTAAAAGTAATTTATTTTTATAATGGGGTTTAGCTGCTTTTCACGGCTGTGTTTATGCGGCTTTACACCCACTTGACTCACTTCCAGACAGATATCAATACATAGGTTTTAAGATTGTTACTAGTCACATATATTCTTGTGCGGTGAATAGGGGGTGTTGAGTCCAGTTCACTGAGCAAGGAGTAGGTCTTTTCTATTACATATTGGGTGTATGGAACGGTATCTGAGCGAATTTGAACCCCTTGTTTTATGCATCACCCCACCTCACCTTTCCCGTTAAGCAGCCATAGTGTGTTTTCTAAACGTGTGATTCTGTTCTGTTCTGTAATTCAGTTCAAGTGTAGCGGTTTTTACATTCCCTCTATAAGTGATAGCTTATGATAAGTGTCTTTTTCTGTGTGTCTTATTTCACTTAGAATCATCGTACCTAAATCCAGTCATCTTGCTTCTACTAGCCTTATGACATTGATTTCATGTCTGAGTGATATTCCATTGTACATAAGGACCACAACTTCTTTATCCATTTTCCTCTTTCCTGGGATATTTAAGGTGTCATGAAGTGGAGGTTCTTGTCAACAGAGCAGCCCTAAACTTTGGGGTGCCTGTGTCTTGCTGATTTTTAGTTTTCCCAATTTATACGCCCATGAGTGGACGTGCCCTATGCTCCCTAAGCTGTGTTTTTTCGATGTTTCAGGACACACCGTACACTTCTCCAGAGTGGCTGTTGGCAACTTACATCCCGCCCATCAGCGTAGCAAGGCTGCCATTTCTCCATGGCCTGTCCTGCATTTCTGGTTTTGACACTTTTTGCAGCATGGCCCTTTTGACCGATGGGAAGCGAGACTTCTTTGTAGCGCTGATTTGCCTTTCCAGGTTGCTTGGTTGGCCAAAAAGGGCGTATGCGTTTTTTCCTGAATATATTCAGGAAAAAACGCATACGCCCTTTTTGGCCAAGGGCATCATTGTCGACGTTTTGCCGCTTTTCATGTGCTTTAAAGGCGATTCGAATCTACCTCCTGAAACCTGTTTCCTGCAATTCTGCCTTGCTTTCAAATCCTCTTCGTTGCCTTCCCTCAATATATTTGTGGACGAGAGTTATCATTTATAACTCAGCAGGTTTGTGAATGGCAGTCCCCCTGAGCTCCATTTTTCAACTGTCTGTTTTGGGAGCTGGCCGCAAAAGCACGGGATTGCCTCAGGCCCTATTCTGGTTCCCGGCGGCAGGCTGAGCCTGTGGTTAATTCTTCTTCCTGATGGGAAAATAGAGTGACCTGTGCCTGTCCCAACACCTAGATCTATTCTCTCATTGGTTTCCCCTCTTCCCGTTCATCCTCAGGACAAATTGCAACCTGTACAGAACAGGAGGTTAAAGGTGCTGATTCTCCAAGTAGGGAGATTGCTAGTGAAGTAGCTGGAATGGCGAACCCGAGCACAAGGAGATGAGAAATGAGGTGCGTTTTAGAATCCTTTCAAAATCACACGGTGTACCTTCTTCTGGGTTCCTCATGCAAGTTTTCGATGTAGGAGGATGCCCTTGAACCTGGAGATTTGGGACCCATGGGATGGGTACCATGCAGTATTACTTTAAAGGGTCTGCGTTTGCTCACCCAACCTCACCCAACCTCTCAGCCCCAAGAGTGTCCACCCTTATGTCTCATCCAGCTGTGGGTCTAGATATGGTCAATCCAGGTTGCATCACAGCCCCTGAACGAATTTTGTAAGAATTTCTCTCTCTTTCACTGTCTTTGTTTTACGGGTTTTTTAAAGTAATTTATTTTTATAATGGGGTTTAGCTGCTTTTCACGGCTGTGTTTATGCGGCTTTACACCCACTTGACTCACTTCCAGACAGATATCAATACATAGGTTTTAAGATTGTTACTAGTCACATATATTCTTGTGCGGTGAATAGGGGGTGTTGAGTCCAGTTCACTGAGCAAGGAGTAGGTCTTTTCTATTACATATTGGGTGTATGGAACGGTATCTGAGCGAATTTGAACCCCTTGTTTTATGCATCACCCCACCTCACCTTTCCCGTTAAGCAGCCATAGTGTGTTTTCTAAACGTGTGATTCTGTTCTGTTCTGTAATTCAGTTCAAGTGTAGCGGTTTTTACATTCCCTCTATAAGTGATAGCTTATGATAAGTGTCTTTTTCTGTGTGTCTTATTTCACTTAGAATCATCGTACCTAAATCCAGTCATCTTGCTTCTACTAGCCTTATGACATTGATTTCATGTCTGAGTGATATTCCATTGTACATAAGGACCACAACTTCTTTATCCATTTTCCTCTTTCCTGGGATATTTAAGGTGTCATGAAGTGGAGGTTCTTGTCAACAGAGCAGCCCTAAACTTTGGGGTGCCTGTGTCTTGCTGATTTTTAGTTTTCCCAATTTATACGCCCATGAGTGGACGTGCCCTATGCTCCCTAAGCTGTGTGTTTTCGATGTTTCAGGACACACCGTACACTTCTCCAGAGTGGCTGTTGGCAATTAACATCCCGCCCATCAGCGAAGCAAGGCTGCCATTTCTCCATGGCCTGTCCCACATTTCTGGTTTTGACACTTTTTGCAGCATGACCCTTTTGACCGATGGGAAGTGAGACTTCTTTGTAGCACTGATTTGCCTTTCCAGGTTGCTTGGTTGGCCAAAAAGTGCGTATGCGTTTTTTTCCTGAATATATTCAGGAAAAAACGCATACGCCCTTTGTGGCCAAGGGCATCATTGTCGACGTTTTGCCGCTTTTCATGTGCTTTAAAGGCGATTCGATTCTACCTCCTGAAACCTGTTTCCTGCAATTCTGCCTTGCTTTCAAATCCTCTTCGTTGCCTTCCCTCAATATATTTGTGGACGAGAGTTATCATTTATAACTCAGCAGGTTTGTGAATGGCAGTCCCCCTGAGCCTCATTTTTCAACTGTCTGTTTTGGGAGCTGGCCGCAAAAGCACGGGATTGCCTCAGGCCCTATTCTGGTTCCCGGCGGCAGGCTGAGCCTGTGGTTAATTCTTCTTCCTGATGGGAAAATAGAGTGACCTGTGCCTGTCCCAACACCTAGATCTATTCTCTCATTGGTTTCCCCTCTTCCCGTTCATCCTCAGGACAAATTGCAACCTGTACAGAACAGGAGGTTAAAGGTGCTGATTCTCCAAGTAGGGAGATTGCTAGTGAAGTAGCTGGAATGGCGAACCCGAGCACAAGGAGATGAGAAATGAGGTGCGTTTTAGAAACCTTTCAAAATCACACGGTGTACCTTCTTCTGGGTTCCTCATGCAAGTTTTCGATGAAGGAAGATGCCCTTGAACCTGGAGATTGGGGACCCATGGGTTGGGTACCATGCAGTATTACTTTAAAGGGTCTGCGTTTGCTCACCCAACCTCACCCAACCTTTCAGCCCCAAGACTGTCCACCCTTATGTCTCATCCAGCTGTGCGTGTAGATATGGTCAATCCAGGTTGCATCACAGCCTCTGAACGAATTTTGTAAGAATTTCTCTCTCTTTCACTGTCTTTGTTTTACGGGTTTTTAAAAGTAATTTATTTTTATAATGGGGTTTAGCTGCTTTTCACGGCTGTATTTATGTGGCTTTACACCCACTTGACTCACTTCCAGACAGATATCAATACATACGTTTTAAGATTGTTACTAGTCACATATATTCTTGTGCGGTGAATAGGGGGTGTTGAGCCCAGTTCACTGAGCAAGGAGTAGGTCTTTTCTATTACATATTGGGTGTATGGAACGGTATCTGAGCGAATTTGAACCCCTTGTTTTATGCATCACCCCACCTCACCTTTCCCGTTAAGCAGCCATAGTGTGTTTTCTAAACGTGTGATTCTGTTCTGTTCTGTAATTCAGTTCATGTGTAGCGGTTTTTACATTCCCTCTATAAGTGATAGCTTATGATAAGTGTCTTTTTCTGTGTGACTTATTTCACTTAGAATCGTCGTACCTAAGTACACTCATCTTGCTTCTACTAGCCTTATGACATTGATTTCATGTCTGAGTGATATTCCATTGTACATAAGGACCACAACTTCTTTATCCATTTTTCTCTTTCCTGGGATATTTAAGGTGTCATGAAGTGGAGGTTCTTGTCAACAGAGCAGCCCTAAACTTTGGGGTGCCTGTGTCTTGCTGATTTTTAGTTTTCCCAATTTATACGCCCATGAGTGGACGTGCCCTATGCTCCCTAAGCTGTGTTTTTTCGATGTTTCAGGACACACCGTACACTTCTCCAGAGTGGCTGTTGGCAACTTACATCCCGCCCATCAGCGTAGCAAGGCTGCCATTTCTCCATGGCCTGTCCTGCATTTCTGGTTTTGACACTTTTTGCAGCATGGCCCTTTTGACCGATGGGAAGCGAGACTTCTTTGTAGCGCTGATTTGCCTTTCCAGGTTGCTTGGTTGGCCAAAAAGGGCGTATGCGTTTTTTCCTGAATATATTCAGGAAAAAACGCATACGCCCTTTTTGGCCAAGGGCATCATTGTCGACGTTTTGCCGCTTTTCATGTGCTTTAAAGGCGATTCGAATCTACCTCCTGAAACCTGTTTCCTGCAATTCTGCCTTGCTTTCAAATCCTCTTCGTTGCCTTCCCTCAATATATTTGTGGACGAGAGTTATCATTTATAACTCAGCAGGTTTGTGAATGGCAGTCCCCCTGAGCTCCATTTTTCAACTGTCTGTTTTGGGAGCTGGCCGCAAAAGCACGGGATTGCCTCAGGCCCTATTCTGGTTCCCGGCGGCAGGCTGAGCCTGTGGTTAATTCTTCTTCCTGATGGGAAAATAGAGTGACCTGTGCCTGTCCCAACACCTAGATCTATTCTCTCATTGGTTTCCCCTCTTCCCGTTCATCCTCAGGACAAATTGCAACCTGTACAGAACAGGAGGTTAAAGGTGCTGATTCTCCAAGTAGGGAGATTGCTAGTGAAGTAGCTGGAATGGCGAACCCGAGCACAAGGAGATGAGAAATGAGGTGCGTTTTAGAAACCTTTCAAAATCACACGGTGTACCTTCTTCTGGGTTCCTCATGCAAGTTTTCGATGTAGGAGGATGCCCTTGAACCTGGAGATTTGGGACCCATGGGATGGGTACCATGCAGTATTACTTTAAAGGGTCTGCGTTTGCTCACCCAACCTCACCCAACCTCTCAGCCCCAAGAGTGTCCACCCTTATGTCTCATCCAGCTGTGGGTCTAGATATGGTCAATCCAGGTTGCATCACAGCCCCTGAACGAATTTTGTAAGAATTTCTCTCTCTTTCACTGTCTTTGTTTTACGGGTTTTTAAAAGTAATTTATTTTTATAATGGGGTTTAGCTGCTTTTCACGGCTGTGTTTATGCGGCTTTACACCCACTTGACTCACTTCCAGACAGATATCAATACATAGGTTTTAAGATTGTTACTAGTCACATATATTCTTGTGCGGTGAATAGGGGGTGTTGAGTCCAGTTCACTGAGCAAGGAGTAGGTCTTTTCTATTACATATTGGGTGTATGGAACGGTATCTGAGCGAATTTGAACCCCTTGTTTTATGCATCACCCCACCTCACCTTTCCCGTTAAGCAGCCATAGTGTGTTTTCTAAACGTGTGATTCTGTTCTGTTCTGTAATTCAGTTCAAGTGTAGCGGTTTTTACATTCCCTCTATAAGTGATAGCTTATGATAAGTGTCTTTTTCTGTGTGACTTATTTCACTTAGAATCATCGTACCTAAATCCAGTCATCTTGCTTCTACTAGCCTTATGACATTGATTTCATGTCTGAGTGATATTCCATTGTACATAAGGACCACAACTTCTTTATCCATTTTCCTCTTTCCTGGGATATTTAAGGTGTCATGAAGTGGAGGTTCTTGTCAACAGAGCAGCCCTAAACTTTGGGGTGCCTGTGTCTTGCTGATTTTTAGTTTTCCCAATTTATACGCCCATGAGTGGACGTGCCCTATGCTCCCTAAGCTGTGTGTTTTCGATGTTTCAGGACACACCGTACACTTCTCCAGAGTGGCTGTTGGCAATTAACATCCCGCCCATCAGCGTAGCAAGGCTGCCATTTCTCCATGGCCTGTCCTGCATTTCTGGTTTTGACACTTTTTGCAGCATGACCCTTTTGACCGATGGGAAGCGAGACTTCTTTGTAGCACTGATTTGCCTTTCCAGGTTGCTTGGTTGGCCAAAAAGGGCGTATGCGTTTTTTTCCTGAATATATTCAGGAAAAAACGCATACGCCCTTTTTGGCCAAGGGCATCATTGTCGACGTTTTGCCACTTTTCATGTGCTTTAAAGGCGATTCGATTCTACCTCCTGAAACCTGTTTCCTGCAATTCTGCCTTGCTTTCAAATCCTCTTCGTTGCCTTCCCTCAATATATTTGTGGACGAGAGTTATCATTTATAACTCAGCAGGTTTGTGAATGGCAGTCCCCCTGAGCCTCATTTTTCAACTGTCTGTTTTGGGAGCTGGCCGCAAAAGCACGGGATTGCCTCAGGCCCTATTCTGGTTCCATGCGGCAGGCTGAGCCTGTGGTTAATTCTTCTTCCTGATGGGAAAATAGAGTGACCTGTGCCTGTCCCAACACCTAGATCTATTCTCTCATTGGTTTCCCCTCTTCCCGTTCATCCTCAGGACAAATTGCAACCTGTACAGAACAGGAGGTTAAAGGTGCTGATTCTCCAAGTAGGGAGATTGCTAGTGAAGTAGCTGGAATGGCGAACCCGAGCACAAGGAGATGAGAAATGAGGTGCGTTTTAGAAACCTTTCAAAATCACACGGTGTACCTTCTTCTGGGTTCCTCATGCAAGTTTTCGATGTAGGAAGATGCCCTTGAACCTGGAGATTTGGGACCCATGGGATGGGTACCATGCAGTATTACTTTAAAGGGTCTGCGTTTGCTCACCCAACCTCACCCAACCTCTCAGCCCCAAGAGTGTCCACCCTTATGTCTCATCCAGCTGTGGGTCTAGATATGGTCAATCCAGGTTGCATCACAGCCCCTGAACGAATTTTGTAAGAATTTCTCTCTCTTTCACTGTCTTTGTTTTACGGGTTTTTAAAAGTAATTTATTTTTATAATGGGGTTTAGCTGCTTTTCACGGCTGTGTTTATGCGGCTTTACACCCACTTGACTCACTTCCAGACAGATATCAATACATAGGTTTTAAGACTGTTACTAGTCACATATATTCTTGTGCGGTGAATAGGGGGTGTTGAGTCCAGTTCACTGAGCAAGGAGTAGGTCTTGTCTATTACATATTGGGTGTATGGAACGGTATCTGAGCGAATTTGAACCCCTTGTTTTATGCATCACCCCACCTCACCTTTCCCGTTAAGCAGCCATAGTGTGTTTTCTAAACGTGTGATTCTGTTCTGTTCTGTAATTCAGTTCAAGTGTAGCGGTTTTTACATTCCCTCTATAAGTGATAGCTTATGATAAGTGTCTTTTTCTGTGTGACTTATTTCACTTAGAATCGTCGTACCTAAGTCCACTCATCTTGCTTCTACTAGCCTTATGACATTGATTTCATGTCTGAGTGATATTCCATTGTACATAAGGACCACAACTTCTTTATCCATTTTTCTCTTTCCTGGGATATTTAAGGTGTCATGAAGTGGAGATTCTTGTCAACAGAGCAGCCCTAAACTTTGGGGTGCCTGTGTCTTGCTGATTTTTAGTTTTCCCAATTTATACGCCCATGAGTGGACGTGCCCTATGCTCCCTAAGCTGTGTTTTTTCGATGTTTCAGGACACACCGTACACTTCTCCAGAGTGGCTGTTGGCAACTTACATCCCGCCCATCAGCGTAGCAAGGCTGCCATTTCTCCATGGCCTGTCCTGCATTTCTGGTTTTGACACTTTTTGCAGCATGGCCCTTTTGACCGATGGGAAGCGAGACTTCTTTGTAGCGCTGATTTGCCTTTCCAGGTTGCTTGGTTGGCCAAAAAGGGCGTATGCGTTTTTTCCTGAATATATTCAGGAAAAAACGCATACGCCCTTCTTGGCCAAGGGCATCATTGTCGACGTTTTGCCGCTTTTCATGTGCTTTACAGGCGATTCGAATCTACCTCCTGAAATCTGTTTCCTGCAATTCTGCCTTGCTTTCAAATCCTCTTCGTTGCCTACCCTCAATATATCTGTGGATGAGAGTTATCATTTATAACTCTGCGGGTTTGTGAATTGCAGTGTCCCTGAGCTCCATTTTTCAACTCGCTTTTTTGGGAGCTGGCCGCAAAAGCGCGGGATTGCCTCAGGCCCTATTGTGCTTCTGGGCGGCAGGCTGAGCCTGTGATTAATTCTTCTTCATGATGGGAAAATAGAGTGACCTGTGCCTGTCCCAACACCTAGATCTAGTCTCTCATTGGTTGCCCCTCTTCCCGTTCATCCTCAGGACAAATTGCAACCTGTAGGGAACAGGAGGTTAAAGGTGCTGATTCTCCAAGTAAGTTGATTGCTAGTAAAGTAGCTGGAAAGGCGAACCCGAGCACAAGGAGATGAGAAATGGGGTGTGTTTTAGAAACCTTTCAAAATCACACGGTGTACCATCTTCTGAGTTTCTCATGCATGTATTCGATGTAGGAAGATGCCCTTGAACCTGGAGATTTGGGACCCATGGGATGGGTATCACGCAGTATTACTTTAAAGGGTCTGCGTTTGCTCACCCAACCTCTCAGCCCCAAGAGTGTCCACCCTTATGTCTCATCCAGCTGTGGGTCTAGATATGGTCAATCCAGGTGGCATCACAGCCCCTGAACGAATTTTGTAAGAATTTCTCTCTCTTTCACTGTCTTTGTTTTACGGGTTTTTAAAAGTAATTTATTTTTATAATGGGGTTTAGCTGCTTTTCACGGCTGTGTTTATGCGGATTTACACCCACTTGACTCACTTCCAGACAGATATCAATACATAGGTTTTAAGATTGTTACTAGTCACATATATTCTTGTGCGGTGAATAGGGGGTGTTGAGTCCAGTTCACGGAGCAAGGAGTAGGTCTTGTCTATTACATATTGGGTGTATGGAACGGTATCTGAGCAAATTTGAACCCCTTGTTTTATGCATCACCCCACCTCACCTTTCCCGTTAAGCAGCCATAGTGTGTTTTCTAAACGTGTGACTCTGTTCTGTTTTGTAATTCAGTTCAAGTGTAGCGGTTTTTACATTCCCTCTATAAGTGATAGCTTATGATAAGTGTCTTTTTCTGTGTGACTTATTTCACTTAGAATCGTCGTACCTAAGTCCACTCATCTTGCTTCTACTAGCCTTATGACATTGATTTCATGTCTGAGTGATATTCCATTGTACATAATGACCACAACTTTTTTATCCATTTTTCTCTTTCCGGGGATATTTAAGGTGTCATGAAGTGGACGTTCTTGTCAACAGAGCAGCCCCAAACTTTGGGGTGCCTGTGTCTTGCTGATTTTTCTTTTTCCCAATTTATACGCCCATGAGTGGACGTGCCCTATGCTCACTAAGCTGTGTTTTTTCGATGTTTCAGGACACACCATACACTTCTCCAGAGTGGCTGTTGGCAATTTACATCCCGCCCATCAGCGTAGCAAGGCTGCCATTTCTCCATGGCCTGTCCTTCATTTCTGGTTTTGACACTTTTTGCAGCATGGCCCTTTTGACCCATGGGAAGCGAGACTTCTTTGTAGCGCTGATTTGCCTTTCCAGGTTGCTTGGTTGGCCAAAAAGGGCGTATGCGTTTTTTCCTGAATATATTCAGGAAAAAACGCATACGCCCTTTTTGGCCAAGGGCATCATTGTCGACGTTTTGCCGCTTTTCATGTGCCTTAAAGGCGATTCGAATCTACCTCCTGAAATCTGTTTCCTGCAATTCTGCCTTGCTTTCAAATCCTCTTTGTTGCCTTACCTCAATATATCTGTGGATGAGAGTTATCATTTATAACTCTGCGCGTTTGTGAATTGCAGTGTCCCTGAGCTCCATTTTTCAACTGTCTTTTTTGAGAGCTGGCCGCAAAAGCACGGGATTGCCTCAGGCCCTATTCTGGTTCCTGGCAGCAGGCTGAGCCTGTGGTTAATTCTTCTTCCTGATGGGAAAATAGAGTGACCTGTGCCTGTCCCAGCAGCTAGATCTAGTCTCTCATTGGTTGCCCCTCTTCCCGTTCATCCTCAGGACAAATTGCAACCTGTAGGGAACAGGAGGTTAAAGGTGCTGATACTCCAAGTAGGGAGATTGCTAGTAAAGTAGCTGGAATGGCGAACCCGAGCACAAGGAGATGAGAAATGAGGTGCGTTTTAGAAACCTTTCAAAATCACACGGTGTACCATCTTCTGAGTTTCTCATGCATGTTTTCGATGTAGGAAGATGCCCTTGAACCTGGAGATTTGGGACCCATGGGATGGGTACCACGCAGTATTACTTTAAAGGGTCTGCGTTTGCTCACCCAACCTCTCAGCCCCAAGAGTGTCCACCCTTATGTCTCATCCAGCTGTGGGTCTAGATATGGTCAATCCAGGTTGCATCTCAGCCCCTGATCGAATTTTGTAAGAATTTCTCTCTCTTTCACTGTCTTTGTTTTACGGGTTTTTAAAAGTAATTTATTTTTATAATGGGGTTTAGCTGCTTTTCACGGCTGTGTTTATGCGGATTTACACCCACTTGACTCACTTCCAGACAGATATCAATACATAGGTGTTAAGATTGTTACTAGTCATATATATTCTTGTGCGGTGAATAGGGGGTGTTGAGTCCAGTTCACTGAGCAAGGAGTAGGTCTTGTTTATTACATATTGGGTGTATGGAACGGTATCTGAGCGAATTTGAACCCCTTGTTTTATGCATCACCCCACCTCACCTTTCCCGTTAAGCAGCCATAGTGTGTTTTCTAAACGTGTGACTCTGTTCTGTTTTGTAATTCAGTTCAAGTGTAGCGGTTTTTACATTCCCTCTATAAGTGATAGCTTATGATAAGTGTCTTTTTCTGTGTGACTTATTTCACTTAGAATCGTCGTACCTAAATCCACTCATCTTGCTTCTACTAGCCTTATGACATTGATTTCATGTCTGAGTGATATTCCATTGTACATAAGGACCACAACTTTTTTATCCATTTTTCTCTTTCCTGGGATATTTAAGGTGTCATGAAGTGGAGGTTCTTGTCAACAGAGCAGCCCCAAACTTTGGGGTGCCTGTGTCTTGCTCATTTTTAGTTTTCCCAATTTATACGCCCATGAGTGGACGTGCCCTATGCTCCCTAAGCTGTGTTTTTTCGATGTTTCAGGACACACCGTACACTTCTCCAGAGTGGCTGTTGGCAATTTACATCCCGCCCATCAGCGTAGCAAGGCTGCCATTTCTCCATGGCCTGTCCTGCATTTCTGGTTTTGACACTTTTTGCAGCATGGCCCTTTTGACCCATGGGAAGCGAGAGTTCTTTGTAGCGCTGATTTGCCTTTCCAGGTTGCTTGGTTGGCCAAAAAGGGCGTATGCGTTTTTTCCTGAATATATTCAGGAAAAAACGCATACGCCCTTTTTGGCCAAGGGCATCATTGTCGACGTTTTGCCGCTTTTCATGTGCCTTAAAGGCGATTCGTATCTACCTCCTGAAATCTGTTTCCTGCAATTCTGCCTTGCTTTCAAATCCTCTTCGTTGCCTTCCCTCAATATATCTGTGGATGAGAGTTATCATTTATAACTCTGCGGGTTTGTGAATTGCAGTGTCCCTGAGCTCCATTTCTCAACTCGCTTTTTTGGGAGCTGGCCACAAATGCGCGGGATTGCCTCAGGCCCTATTGTGCTTCTGGGCGGCAGGCTGAGCCTGTGATTAATTCTTCTTCCTGATGGGAAAATAGAGTGACCTGTGCCTGTCCCAACAGCTAGATCTAGTCTCTCATTGGTTGCCCCTCTTCCCGTTCATCCTCAGGACAAATTGCAACCTGTAGGGAACAGGAGGTTAAAGGTGCTGATTCTCCAAGTAGGGAGATTGCTAGTAAAGTAGCTGGAATGGCGAACCCGAGCACAAGGAGATGAGAAATGAGGTGCGTTTTAGAAACCTTTCAAAATCACACGGTGTACCATCTTCTGAGTTTCTCATGCATGTTTTCGATGTAGGAAGATGCCCTTGAACCTGGAGACTTGGGACCCATTCGATGGGTACCACACAGTATTACTTTAAAGGGTCTGCGTTTGCTCACCCAACCTAACCCAACCTTTCAGCCCCAAGACTGTCCACCCTTATGTCTCATCCAGCTGTGCGTGTAGATATGGTCAATCCAGGTTGCATCACAGCCCCTGAACGAATTTTGTAAGAATTTCTCTCTCTTTCACTGTCTTTATTTTACGGGTTTTTAAAAGTAATTTATTTTTATAATGGGGTTTAGCTGCTTTTCACGGCTGTGTTTATGCGGATTTACACCCACTTGTCTCACTTCCAGACAGATATCAATACATAGGTTTTAAGATTGTTACTACTCACATATATTCTTGTGCGGTGAATAGGGGGTGTTGAGTCCAGTTCACTGAGCAAGGAGTAGGTCTTGTCTATTACATATTGGGTGTATGGAACGGTATCTGAGCGAATTTGAAACCCTTGTTTTATGCATCACCCCACCTCACCTTTCCCGTTAAGCAGCCATAGTGTGTTTTCTAAACGTGTGATTCTGTTCTGTTCTGTAATTCAGTTCAAGTGTAGCGGTTTTTACATTCCCTCTATAAGTGATAGCTTATGATAAGTGTCTTTTTCTGTGTGACTTATTTCACTTAGAATCGTCGTACCTAAGTCCACTCATCTTGCTTCTACTAGCCTTATGACATTGATTTCATGTCTGAGTGATATTGCATTGTACATAAGGACCACAACTTCTTTATCCATTTTTCTCTTTCCTGGGATATTTAAGGTGTCATGAAGTGGAGGTTCTTGTCAACAGAGCAGCCCTAAACTTTGGGGTGCCTGTGTCTTGCTGATTTTTAGTTTTCCCAATTTATACGCCCATGAGTGGACGTGCCCTATGCTCCCTAAGCTGTGTGTTTTCGATGTTTCAGGACACACCGTACAGTTCTCCAGAGTGGCTGTTGGCAATTAACATCCCGCCCATCAGCGTAGCAAGGCTGCCATTTCTCCATGGCCTGTCCTGCATTTCTGGTTTTGACACTTTTTGCAGCATGACCCTTTTGACCGATGGGAAGCGAGACTTCTTTGTAGCACTGATTTGCATTTCCAGGTTGCTTGGTTGGCCAAAAAGGGCGTATGCGTTTTTTCCTGAATATATTCAGGAAAAAACGCATACGCCCTTTTTGGCCAAGGGCATCATTGTCGACGTTTTGCCGCTTTTCATGTGCTTTAAATGCGATTCGAATCTACCTCCTGAAACCTGTTTCCTGCAATTCTGCCTTGCTTTCAAATCCTCTTCGTTGCCTTCCCTCAATATATTTGTGGACGAGAGTTATCATTTATAACTCAGCAGGTTTGTGAATGGCAGTCCCCCTGAGCTCCATTTTTCAACTGTCTGTTTTGGGAGCTGGCCGCAAAAGCACGGGATTGCCTCAGGCCCTATTCTGGTTCCATGCGGCAGGCTGAGCCTGTGGTTAATTCTTCTTCCTGATGGGAAAATAGAGTGACCTGTGCCTGTCCCAACACCTAGATCTATTCTCTCATTGGTTTCCCCTCTTCCCATTCATCCTCAGGACAAATTGCAACCTGTACAGAACAGGAGGTTAAAGGTGCTGATTCTCCAAGTAGGGAGATTGCTAGTGAAGTAGCTGGAATGGCGAACCCGAGCACAAGGAGATGAGAAATGAGGTGCGTTTTAGAAACCTTTCAAAATCACACGATGTACCTTCTTCTGGGTTCCTCATGCAAGTTTTCGATGTAGGAAGATGCCCTTGAACCTGGAGATTTGGGACCCATGGGATGGGTACCATGCAGTATTACTTTAAAGGGTCTGCGTTTGCTCACCCAACCTCACCCAACCTCTCAGCCCCAAGAGTGTCCACCCTTATGTCTCATCCAGCTGTGGGTCTAGATATGGTCAATCCAGGTTGCATCACAGCCCCTGAACGAATTTTTTAAGAATTTCTCTCTCTTTCACTGTCTTTGTTTTACGGGTTTTTAAAAGTAATTTATTTTTATAATGGGGTTTAGCTGCTTTTCACGGCTGTGTTTATGCGGTTTTACACCCACTTGACTCACTTCCAGACAGATATCAATACATAGGTTTTAAGATTGTTACTAGTCACATATATTCTTGTGCGGTGAATAGGGGGTGTTGAGTCCAGTTCACTGAGCAAGGAGTAGGTCTTGTCTATTACATATTGGGTGTATGGAACGGTATCTGAGCGAATTTGAACCCCTTGTTTTATGCATCACCCCACCTCACCTTTCCCGTTAAGCAGCCATAGTGTGTTTTCTAAACGTGTGATTCTGTTCTGTTCTGTAATTCAGTTCAAGTGTAGCGGTTTTTACATTCCCTCTATAAGTGATAGCTTATGATAAGTGTCTTTTTCTGTGTGACTTATTTCACTTAGAATCGTCGTACCTAAGTCCACTCATCTTGCTTCTACTAGCCTTATGACATTGATTTCATGTCTGAGTGATATTCCATTGTACATAAGGACCACAAATTCTTTATCCATTTTTCTCTTTCCTGGGATATTTAAGGTGTCATGAAGTGGAGATTCTTGTCAACAGAGCAGCCCTAAACTTTGGGGTGCCTGTGTCTTGCTGATTTTTAGTTTTCCCAATTTATACGCCCATGAGTGGACGTGCCCTATGCTCCCTAAGCTGTGTTTTTTCGATGTTTCAGGACACACCGTACACTTCTCCAGAGTGGCTGTTGGCAATTTACATCCCGCCCATCAGCGTAGCAAGGCTGCCATTTCTCCATGGCCTGTCCTGCATTTCTGGTTTTGACACTTTTTGCAGCATGGCCCTTTTGACCGATGGGAAGCGAGACTTCTTTGTAGCGCTGATTTGCCTTTCCAGGTTGCTTGGTTGGCCAAAAAGGGCGTATGCGTTTTTTCCTGAATATATTCAGGAAAAAACGCATACGCCCTTCTTGGCCAAGGGCATCATTGTCGACGTTTTGCCGCTTTTCATGTGCTTTACAGGCGATTCGAATCTACCTCCTGAAATCTGTTTCCTGCAATTCTGCCTTGCTTTCAAATCCTCTTCGTTGCCTACCCTCAATATATCTGTGGATGAGAGTTATCATTTATAACTCTGCGGGTTTGTGAATTGCAGTGTCCCTGAGCTCCATTTTTCAACTCGCTTTTTTGGGAGCTGGCCGCAAAAGCGCGGGATTGCCTCAGGCCCTATTGTGCTTCTGGGCGGCAGGCTGAGCCTGTGATTAATTCTTCTTCCTGATGGGAAAATAGAGTGACCTGTGCCTGTCCCAACAGCTAGATCTAGTCTCTCATTGGTTGCCCCTCTTCCCGTTCATCCTCAGGACAAATTGCAACCTGTAGGGAACAGGAGGTTAAAGGTGCTGATTCTCCAAGTAAGTTGATTGCTAGTAAAGTAGCTGGAAAGGCGAACCCGAGCACAAGGAGATGAGAAATGGGGTGTGTTTTAGAAACCTTTCAAAATCACACGGTGCACCATCTTCTGAGTTTCTCATGCATGTTTTCGATGTAGGAAGATGCCCTTGAACCTGGAGATTTGGGACCCATGGGATGGGTATCACGCAGTATTACTTTAAAGGGTCTGCGTTTGCTCACCCAACCTCTCAGCCCCAAGAGTGTCCACCCTTATGTCTCATCCAGCTGTGGGTCTAGATATGGTCAATCCAGGTGGCATCACAGCCCCTGAACGAATTTTGTAAGAATTTCTCTCTCTTTCACTGTCTTTGTTTTACGGGTTTTTAAAAGTAATTTATTTTTATAATGGGGTTTAGCTGCTTTTCACGGCTGTGTTTATGCGGATTTACACACACTTGACTCACTTCCAGACAGATATCAATACATAGGTTTTAAGATTGTTACTAGTCACATATATTCTTGTGCGGTGAATAGGGGGTGTTGAGTCCAGTTCACGGAGCAAGGAGTAGGTCTTCTCTATTACATATTGGGTGTATGGAACGGTATCTGAGCAAATTTGAACCCCTTGTTTTATGCATCACCCCACCTCACCTTTCCCGTTAAGCAGCCATAGTGTGTTTTCTAAACGTGTGACTCTGTTCTGTTTTGTAATTCAGTTCAAGTGTAACGGTTTTTACATTCCCTCTATAAGTGATAGCTTATGATAAGTGTCTTTTTCTGTGTGACTTATTTCACTTAGAATCGTCGTACCTAAGTCCACTCATCTTGCTTCTACTAGCCTTATGACATTGATTTCATGTCTGAGTGATATTCCATTGTACATAAGGACCACAACTTTTTTATCCATTTTTCTCTTTCCTGGGATATTTAAGGTGTCATGAAGTGGAAGTTCTTGTCAACAGAGCAGCCCCAAACTTTGGGGTGCCTGTGTCTTGCTGATTTTTCTTTTTCCCAATTTATACGCCCATGAGTGGACGTGCCCTATGCTCACTAAGCTGTGTTTTTTCGATGTTTCAGGACACACCATACACTTCTCCAGAGTGGCTGTTGGCAATTTACATCCCGCCCATCAGCGTAGCAAGGCTGCCATTTCTCCATGGCCTGTCCTGCATTTCTGGTTTTGACACTTTTTGCAGCATGGCCCTTTTGACCCATGGGAAGCGAGACTTCTTTGTAGTGCTGATTTGCCTTTCCAGGTTGCTTGGTTGGCCAAAAAGGGCGTATGCGTTTTTTCCTGAATATATTCAGGAAAAAACGCATACGCCCTTTTTAGCCAAGGGCATCATTGTCGACGTTTTGCCGCTTTTCATGTGCCTTAAAGGCGATTCGAATCTACCTCCTGAAATCTGTTTCCTGCAATTCTGCCTTGCTTTCAAATCCTCTTCGTTGACTTCCCTCAATATATCTGTGGATGAGAGTTATCACTTATGACTCTGCGGGTTTGTGAATTGCAGTGTCCCTGAGCTCCATTTTTCAACTGTCTTTTTTGAGAGCTGGCCGCAAAAGCACGGGATTGCCTCAGGCCCTATTCTGGTTCCTGGCAGCAGGCTGAGCCTGTGGTTAATTCTTCTTCCTGATGGGAAAATAGAGTGACCTGTGCCTGTCCCAGCAGCTAGATCTAGTCTCTCATTGGTTGCCCCTCTTCCCGTTCATCCTCAGGACAAATTGCAACCTGTAGGGAACAGGAGGTTAAAGGTGCTGATACTCCAAGTAGGGAGATTGCTAGTAAAGTAGCTGGAATGGCGAACCCGAGCACAAGGAGATGAGAAATGAGGTGCGTTTTAGAAACCTTTCAAAATCACACGGTGTACCATCTTCTGAGTTTCTCATGCATGTTTTCGATGTAGGAAGATGCCCTTGAACCTGGAGATTTGGGACCCATGGGATGGGTACCACGCAGTATTACTTTAAAGGGTCTGCGTTTGCTCACCCAACCTCTCAGCCCCAAGAGTGTCCACCCTTATGTCTCATCCAGCTGTGGGTCTAGATATGGTCAATCCAGGTTGCATCTCAGCCCCTGATCGAATTTTGTAAGAATTTCTCTCTCTTTCACTGTCTTTGTTTTACGGGTTTTTAAAAGTAATTTATTTTTATAATGGGGTTTAGCTGCTTTTCACGGCTGTGTTTATGCGGATTTACACCCACTTGACTCACTTCCAGACAGATATCAATACATAGGTGTTAAGATTGTTACTAGTCATATATATTCTTGTGCGGTGAATAGGGGGTGTTGAGTCCAGTTCACTGAGCAAGGAGTAGGTCTTGTTTATTACATATTGGGTGTATGGAACGGTATCTGAGCGAATTTGAACCCCTTGTTTTATGCATCACCCCACCTCACCTTTCCCGTTAAGCAGCCATAGTGTGTTTTCTAAACGTGTGACTCTGTTCTGTTTTGTAATTCAGTTCAAGTGTAGCGGTTTTTACATTCCCTCTATAAGTGATAGCTTATGATAAGTGTCTTTTTCTGTGTGACTTATTTCACTTAGAATCGTCGTACCTAAATCCACTCATCTTGCTTCTACTAGCCTTATGACATTGATTTCATGTCTGAGTGATATTCCATTGTACATAAGGACCACAACTTTTTTATCCATTTTTCTCTTTCCTGGGATATTTAAGGTGTCATGAAGTGGAGGTTCTTGTCAACAGAGCAGCCCCAAACTTTGGGGTGCCTGTGTCTTGCTCATTTTTAGTTTTCCCAATTTATACGCCCATGAGTGGACGTGCCCTATGCTCCCTAAGCTGTGTTTTTTCGATGTTTCAGGACACACCGTACACTTCTCCAGAGTGGCTGTTGGCAATTTACATCCCGCCCATCAGCGTAGCAAGGCTGCCATTTCTCCATGGCCTGTCCTGCATTTCTGGTTTTGACACTTTTTGCAGCATGGCCCTTTTGACCCATGGGAAGCGAGAGTTCTTTGTAGCGCTGATTTGCCTTTCCAGGTTGCTTGGTTGGCCAAAAAGGGCGTATGCGTTTTTTCCTGAATATATTCAGGAAAAAACGCATACGCCCTTTTTGGCCAAGGGCATCATTGTCGACGTTTTGCCGCTTTTCATGTGCCTTAAAGGCGATTCGTATCTACCTCCTGAAATCTGTTTCCTGCAATTCTGCCTTGCTTTCAAATCCTCTTCGTTGCCTTCCCTCAATATATCTGTGGATGAGAGTTATCATTTATAACTCTGCGGGTTTGTGAATTGCAGTGTCCCTGAGCTCCATTTCTCAACTCGCTTTTTTGGGAGCTGGCCACAAATGCGCGGGATTGCCTCAGGCCCTATTGTGCTTCTGGGCGGCAGGCTGAGCCTGTGATTAATTCTTCTTCCTGATGGGAAAATAGAGTGACCTGTGCCTGTCCCAACAGCTAGATCTAGTCTCTCATTGGTTGCCCCTCTTCCCGTTCATCCTCAGGACAAATTGCAACCTGTAGGGAACAGGAGGTTAAAGGTGCTGATTCTCCAAGTAGGGAGATTGCTAGTAAAGTAGCTGGAATGGCGAACCCGAGCACAAGGAGATGAGAAATGAGGTGCGTTTTAGAAACCTTTCAAAATCACACGGTGTACCATCTTCTGAGTTTCTCATGCATGTTTTCGATGTAGGAAGATGCCCTTGAACCTGGAGACTTGGGACCCATTCGATGGGTACCACACAGTATTACTTTAAAGGGTCTGCGTTTGCTCACCCAACCTAACCCAACCTTTCAGCCCCAAGACTGTCCACCCTTATGTCTCATCCAGCTGTGCGTGTAGATATGGTCAATCCAGGTTGCATCACAGCCCCTGAACGAATTTTGTAAGAATTTCTCTCTCTTTCACTGTCTTTATTTTACGGGTTTTTAAAAGTAATTTATTTTTATAATGGGGTTTAGCTGCTTTTCACGGCTGTGTTTATGCGGATTTACACCCACTTGTCTCACTTCCAGACAGATATCAATACATAGGTTTTAAGATTGTTACTAGTCACATATATTCTTGTGCGGTGAATAGGGGGTGTTGAGTCCAGTTCACTGAGCAAGGAGTAGGTCTTGTCTATTACATATTGGGTGTATGGAACGGTATCTGAGCGAATTTGAAACCCTTGTTTTATGCATCACCCCACCTCACCTTTCCCGTTAAGCAGCCATAGTGTGTTTTCTAAACGTGTGATTCTGTTCTGTTCTGTAATTCAGTTCAAGTGTAGCGGTTTTTACATTCCCTCTATAAGTGATAGCTTATGATAAGTGTCTTTTTCTGTGTGACTTATTTCACTTAGAATCGTCGTACCTAAGTCCACTCATCTTGCTTCTACTAGCCTTATGACATTGATTTCATGTCTGAGTGATATTGCATTGTACATAAGGACCACAACTTCTTTATCCATTTTTCTCTTTCCTGGGATATTTAAGGTGTCATGAAGTGGAGGTTCTTGTCAACAGAGCAGCCCTAAACTTTGGGGTGCCTGTGTCTTGCTGATTTTTAGTTTTCCCAATTTATACGCCCATGAGTGGACGTGCCCTATGCTCCCTAAGCTGTGTGTTTTCGATGTTTCAGGACACACCGTACAGTTCTCCAGAGTGGCTGTTGGCAATTAACATCCCGCCCATCAGCGTAGCAAGGCTGCCATTTCTCCATGGCCTGTCCTGCATTTCTGGTTTTGACACTTTTTGCAGCATGACCCTTTTGACCGATGGGAAGCGAGACTTCTTTGTAGCACTGATTTGCATTTCCAGGTTGCTTGGTTGGCCAAAAAGGGCGTATGCGTTTTTTCCTGAATATATTCAGGAAAAAACGCATACGCCCTTTTTGGCCAAGGGCATCATTGTCGACGTTTTGCCGCTTTTCATGTGCTTTAAATGCGATTCGAATCTACCTCCTGAAACCTGTTTCCTGCAATTCTGCCTTGCTTTCAAATCCTCTTCGTTGCCTTCCCTCAATATATTTGTGGACGAGAGTTATCATTTATAACTCAGCAGGTTTGTGAATGGCAGTCCCCCTGAGCTCCATTTTTCAACTGTCTGTTTTGGGAGCTGGCCGCAAAAGCACGGGATTGCCTCAGGCCCTATTCTGGTTCCATGCGGCAGGCTGAGCCTGTGGTTAATTCTTCTTCCTGATGGGAAAATAGAGTGACCTGTGCCTGTCCCAACACCTAGATCTATTCTCTCATTGGTTTCCCCTCTTCCCATTCATCCTCAGGACAAATTGCAACCTGTACAGAACAGGAGGTTAAAGGTGCTGATTCTCCAAGTAGGGAGATTGCTAGTGAAGTAGCTGGAATGGCGAACCCGAGCACAAGGAGATGAGAAATGAGGTGCGTTTTAGAAACCTTTCAAAATCACACGATGTACCTTCTTCTGGGTTCCTCATGCAAGTTTTCGATGTAGGAAGATGCCCTTGAACCTGGAGATTTGGGACCCATGGGATGGGTACCATGCAGTATTACTTTAAAGGGTCTGCGTTTGCTCACCCAACCTCACCCAACCTCTCAGCCCCAAGAGTGTCCACCCTTATGTCTCATCCAGCTGTGGGTCTAGATATGGTCAATCCAGGTTGCATCACAGCCCCTGAACGAATTTTTTAAGAATTTCTCTCTCTTTCACTGTCTTTGTTTTACGGGTTTTTAAAAGTAATTTATTTTTATAATGGGGTTTAGCTGCTTTTCACGGCTGTGTTTATGCGGTTTTACACCCACTTGACTCACTTCCAGACAGATATCAATACATAGGTTTTAAGATTGTTACTAGTCACATATATTCTTGTGCGGTGAATAGGGGGTGTTGAGTCCAGTTCACTGAGCAAGGAGTAGGTCTTGTCTATTACATATTGGGTGTATGGAACGGTATCTGAGCGAATTTGAACCCCTTGTTTTATGCATCACCCCACCTCACCTTTCCCGTTAAGCAGCCATAGTGTGTTTTCTAAACGTGTGATTCTGTTCTGTTCTGTAATTCAGTTCAAGTGTAGCGGTTTTTACATTCCCTCTATAAGTGATAGCTTATGATAAGTGTCTTTTTCTGTGTGACTTATTTCACTTAGAATCGTCGTACCTAAGTCCACTCATCTTGCTTCTACTAGCCTTATGACATTGATTTCATGTCTGAGTGATATTCCATTGTACATAAGGACCACAAATTCTTTATCCATTTTTCTCTTTCCTGGGATATTTAAGGTGTCATGAAGTGGAGATTCTTGTCAACAGAGCAGCCCTAAACTTTGGGGTGCCTGTGTCTTGCTGATTTTTAGTTTTCCCAATTTATACGCCCATGAGTGGACGTGCCCTATGCTCCCTAAGCTGTGTTTTTTCGATGTTTCAGGACACACCGTACACTTCTCCAGAGTGGCTGTTGGCAATTTACATCCCGCCCATCAGCGTAGCAAGGCTGCCATTTCTCCATGGCCTGTCCTGCATTTCTGGTTTTGACACTTTTTGCAGCATGGCCCTTTTGACCGATGGGAAGCGAGACTTCTTTGTAGCGCTGATTTGCCTTTCCAGGTTGCTTGGTTGGCCAAAAAGGGCGTATGCGTTTTTTCCTGAATATATTCAGGAAAAAACGCATACGCCCTTCTTGGCCAAGGGCATCATTGTCGACGTTTTGCCGCTTTTCATGTGCTTTACAGGCGATTCGAATCTACCTCCTGAAATCTGTTTCCTGCAATTCTGCCTTGCTTTCAAATCCTCTTCGTTGCCTACCCTCAATATATCTGTGGATGAGAGTTATCATTTATAACTCTGCGGGTTTGTGAATTGCAGTGTCCCTGAGCTCCATTTTTCAACTCGCTTTTTTGGGAGCTGGCCGCAAAAGCGCGGGATTGCCTCAGGCCCTATTGTGCTTCTGGGCGGCAGGCTGAGCCTGTGATTAATTCTTCTTCCTGATGGGAAAATAGAGTGACCTGTGCCTGTCCCAACAGCTAGATCTAGTCTCTCATTGGTTGCCCCTCTTCCCGTTCATCCTCAGGACAAATTGCAACCTGTAGGGAACAGGAGGTTAAAGGTGCTGATTCTCCAAGTAAGTTGATTGCTAGTAAAGTAGCTGGAAAGGCGAACCCGAGCACAAGGAGATGAGAAATGGGGTGTGTTTTAGAAACCTTTCAAAATCACACGGTGCACCATCTTCTGAGTTTCTCATGCATGTTTTCGATGTAGGAAGATGCCCTTGAACCTGGAGATTTGGGACCCATGGGATGGGTATCACGCAGTATTACTTTAAAGGGTCTGCGTTTGCTCACCCAACCTCTCAGCCCCAAGAGTGTCCACCCTTATGTCTCATCCAGCTGTGGGTCTAGATATGGTCAATCCAGGTGGCATCACAGCCCCTGAACGAATTTTGTAAGAATTTCTCTCTCTTTCACTGTCTTTGTTTTACGGGTTTTTAAAAGTAATTTATTTTTATAATGGGGTTTAGCTGCTTTTCACGGCTGTGTTTATGCGGATTTACACACACTTGACTCACTTCCAGACAGATATCAATACATAGGTTTTAAGATTGTTACTAGTCACATATATTCTTGTGCGGTGAATAGGGGGTGTTGAGTCCAGTTCACGGAGCAAGGAGTAGGTCTTCTCTATTACATATTGGGTGTATGGAACGGTATCTGAGCAAATTTGAACCCCTTGTTTTATGCATCACCCCACCTCACCTTTCCCGTTAAGCAGCCATAGTGTGTTTTCTAAACGTGTGACTCTGTTCTGTTTTGTAATTCAGTTCAAGTGTAACGGTTTTTACATTCCCTCTATAAGTGATAGCTTATGATAAGTGTCTTTTTCTGTGTGACTTATTTCACTTAGAATCGTCGTACCTAAGTCCACTCATCTTGCTTCTACTAGCCTTATGACATTGATTTCATGTCTGAGTGATATTCCATTGTACATAAGGACCACAACTTTTTTATCCATTTTTCTCTTTCCTGGGATATTTAAGGTGTCATGAAGTGGAAGTTCTTGTCAACAGAGCAGCCCCAAACTTTGGGGTGCCTGTGTCTTGCTGATTTTTCTTTTTCCCAATTTATACGCCCATGAGTGGACGTGCCCTATGCTCACTAAGCTGTGTTTTTTCGATGTTTCAGGACACACCATACACTTCTCCAGAGTGGCTGTTGGCAATTTACATCCCGCCCATCAGCGTAGCAAGGCTGCCATTTCTCCATGGCCTGTCCTGCATTTCTGGTTTTGACACTTTTTGCAGCATGGCCCTTTTGACCCATGGGAAGCGAGACTTCTTTGTAGTGCTGATTTGCCTTTCCAGGTTGCTTGGTTGGCCAAAAAGGGCGTATGCGTTTTTTCCTGAATATATTCAGGAAAAAACGCATACGCCCTTTTTAGCCAAGGGCATCATTGTCGACGTTTTGCCGCTTTTCATGTGCCTTAAAGGCGATTCGAATCTACCTCCTGAAATCTGTTTCCTGCAATTCTGCCTTGCTTTCAAATCCTCTTCGTTGACTTCCCTCAATATATCTGTGGATGAGAGTTATCACTTATGACTCTGCGGGTTTGTGAATTGCAGTGTCCCTGAGCTCCATTTTTCAACTGTCTTTTTTGAGAGCTGGCCGCAAAAGCACGGGATTGCCTCAGGCCCTATTCTGGTTCCTGGCAGCAGGCTGAGCCTGTGGTTAATTCTTCTTCCTGATGGGAAAATAGAGTGACCTGTGCCTGTCCCAACAGCTAGATCTAGTCTCTCATTGGTTGCCCCTCTTCCCGTTCATCCTCAGGACAAATTGCAACCTGTAGGGAACAGGAGGTTAAAGGTGCTGATTCTCCAAGTAGGGAGATTGCTAGTAAAGTAGCTGGAATGGCGAACCCGAGCACAAGGAGATGAGAAATGAGGTGCGTTTTAGAAACCTTTCAAAATCACACGGTGTACCATCTTCTGAGTTTCTCATGCATGTTTTCGATGTAGGAAGATGCCCTTGAACCTGGAGATTTGGGACCCATGGGATGGGTACCACGCAGTATTACTTTAAAGGGTCTGCGTTTGCTCACCCAACCTCTCAGCCCCAAGAGTGTCCACCCTTATGTCCCATCCAGCTGTGGGTCTAGATATGGTCAATCCAGGTGGCATCACAGCCCCTGAACGAATTTTGTAAGAATTTCTCTCTCTTTCACTGTCTTTGTTTTACGGGTTTTTAAAAGTAATTTATTTTTATAATGGGGTTTAGCTGCTTTTCACGGCTGTGTTTATGCGGATTTACACCCACTTGACTCACTTCCAGACAGATATCAATACATAGGTTTTAAGATTGTTACTAGTCACATATATTCTTGTGCGGTGAATAGGGGGTGTTGAGTCCAGTTCACGGAGCAAGGAGTAGGTCTTGTCTATTACATATTGGGTGTATGGAACGGTATCTGAGCAAATTTGAACCCCTTGTTTTATGCATCACCCCACCTCACCTTTCCCGTTAAGCAGCCATAGTGTGTTTCTAAACGTGTGACTCTTTTCTGTTTTGTAATTCAGTTCAAGTGTAGCGGTTTTTACATTCCCTCTATAAGTCATAGCTTATGATAAGTGTCTTTTTCTGTGTGACTTATTTCACTTAGAATCGTCGTACCTAAGTCCACTCATCTTGCTTCTACTAGACTTATGACATTGATTTCATGTCTGAGTGATATTCCATTGTACATAAGGACCACAACTTTTTTATCCATTTTTCTCTTTCCTGGGATATTTAAGGTGTCATGAAGTGGAGGTTCTTGTCAACAGAGCAGCCCCAAACTTTGGGGTGCCTGTGTCTTGCTGATTTTTAGTTTTCCCAATTTATACGCCCATGAGTGGACGTGCCCTATGCTCCCTAAGCTGTGTTTTTTCGATGTTTCAGGACACACCGTACACTTCTCCAGAGTGGCTGTTGGCAACTTACATCCCGCTCATCAGCGTAGCAAGGCTGCCATTTCTCCATGGCCTGTCCTGCATTTCTGGTTTTGACACTTTTTGCAGCATGGCCCTTTTGACCGATGGGAAGCGAGACTTCTTTGTAGCGCTGATTTGCATTTCCAGGTTGCTTGGTTGGCCAAAAAGGGCGTATGCGTTTTTTCCTGAATATATTCAGGAAAAAACGCATACGCCCTTTTTGGCCAAGGGCATTATTGTCGACGTTTTGCCGCTTTTCATGTGCTTTACAGGCGATTCGAATCTACATCCTGAAATCTGTTTCCTGCAATTCTGCCTTGCTTTCAAATCCTCTTCGTTGACTTCCCTCAATATATCTGTGGATTAGAGTTATCATTTATAACTCTGCGGGTTTGTGAATTGCAGTGTCCCTGAGCTCCATTTTTCAACTGTCTTTTTTGAGAGCTGGCCGCAAAAGCACGGGATTGCCTCAGGCCCTATTCTGGTTCCTGGCAGCAGGCTGAGCCTGTGGTTAATTCTTCTTCCTGATGGGAAAATAGAGTGACCTGTGCCTGTCCCAACAGCTAGATCTAGTCTCTCATTGGTTGCCCCTCTTTCCGTTCATCCTCAGGACAAATTGCAACCTGTACGGAACAGGAGGTTAAAGGTGCTAATTCTCCAAGTAGGGAGATTGCTAGTAAAGTAGCTGGAATGGCGAACCCGAGCACAAGGTGATGAGAAATGAGGTGCGTTATAGAAACCTTTCAAAATCACACGGTGTACCTTCTTCTGGGTTCCTCATGCAAGTTTTCGATGTAGGAAGATGCCCTTGAACCTGGAGATTTGGGACCCATGGGATGGGTACCATGCAGTATTACTTTAAAGGGTCTGCGTTTGCTCACCCAACCTCACCCAACCTCTCAGCCCCAAGAGTGTCCACCCTTATGTCTCATCCAGCTGTGGGTCTAGATATGGTCAATCCAGGTTGCATCACAGCCCCTGAACGAATTTTTTAAGAATTTCTCTCTCTTTCACTGTCTTTGTTTTACGGGTTTTTAAAAGTAATTTATTTTTATACTGGGGTTTAGCTGCTTTTCACGGCTGTGTTTATGCGGCTTTACACCCACTTGACTCACTTCCAGACAGATATCAATACATAGGTTTTAAGATTGTTACTAGTCATATATATTCTTGTGCGGTGAATAGGTGTTGTTGAGTCCAGTTCACTGAGCAAGGAGTAGGTCTTGTCTATTACATATTGGGTGTATGGAACGGTATCTGAGCGAATTTGAAACCCTTGTTTTATGCATCACCCCACCTCACCTTTCCCGTTAAGCAGCCATAGTGTGTTTTCTAAACGTGTGATTCTGTTCTGTTCTGTAATTCAGTTCAAGTGTAGCGGTTTTTACATTCCCTCTATAAGTGATAGCTTATGATAAGTGTCTTTTTCTGTGTGACTTATTTCACTTAGAATCATCGTACCCAAGTCCACTCATCTTGCTTCTACTAGCCTTATGACATTGATTTCATGTCTGAGTGATATTCCATTGTACATAAGGACCACAACTTTTTTATCCATTTTTCTCTTTCCTGGGATATTTAAGGTGTCATGAAGTGGAGGTTCTTGTCAACAGAGCAGCCCCAAACTTTGCGGTGCCTGTGTCTTGCTGATTTTTAGTTTTCCCAATTTATACGCCCATGAGTGGACGTGCCCTATGCTCCCTAAGCTGTGTTTTTTCGATGTTTCAGGACACACCGTACACTTCTCCAGAGTGGCTGTTGGCAATTAACATCCCGCCCATCAGCGTAGCAAGGCTGCCATTTCTCCATGGCCTGTCCTGCATTTCTGGTTTTGACACTTTTTGCAGCATGACCCTTTTGACCGATGGGAAGCGAGACTTCTTTGTAGCACTGATTTGCCTTTCCAGGTTGCTTGGTTGGCCAAAAAGGGCGTATGCGTTTTTTCCTGAATATATTCAGGAAAAAACGCATACGCCCTTTTTGGCCAAGGGCATCATTGTCGACGTTTTGCCGCTTTTCATGTGCCTTAAAGCGATTCGAATCTACCTCCTGAAATCTGTTTCCTGCAATTCTGCCTTGCTTTCAAATCCTCTTCGTTGCCTTCCCTCAATATATCTGTGGATGAGAGTTATCACTTATAACTCTGCGGGTTTGTGAATTGCAGTGTCCCTGAGCTCCATTTTTCAACTCGCTTTTTTGGGAGCTGGCCGCAAAAGCGCGGGATTGCCTCAGGGCCTATTGTGCTTCTGGGCGGCAGGCTGAGCCTGTGATTAATTCTTCTTCCTGATGGGAAAATAGAGTGACCTGTGCCTGTCCCAACAGCTAGATCTAGTCTCTCATTGGTTGCCCCTCTTCCCGTTCATCCTCAGGACAAATTGCAACCTGTAGGGAACAGGAGGTTAAAGGTGCTGATTCTCCAAGTAGGGAGATTGCTAGTAAAGTAGCTGGAATGGCGAACCCGAGCACAAGGAGATGAGAAATGAGGTGCGTTTTAGAAACCTTTCAAAATCACACGGTGTACCATCTTCTGAGTTTCTCATGCATGTTTTCGATGTAGGAAGATGCCCTTGAACCTGGAGACTTGGGACCCATTCGATGGGTACCACGCAGTATTACTTTAAAGGGTCTGCGTTTGCTCACCCAACCTAACCCAACCTTTCAGCCCCAAGACTGTCCACCCTTATGTCTCATCCAGCTGTGCGTGTAGATATGGTCAATCCAGGTTGCATCACAGCCCCTGAACGAATTTTGTAAGAATTTCTCTCTCTTTCACTGTCTTTATTTTACGGGTTTTTAAAAGTAATTTATTTTTATAATGGGGTTTAGCTGCTTTTCACGGCTGTGTTTATGCGGATTTACACCCACTTGACTCACTTCCAGACAGATATCAATACATAGGTTTTAAGATTGTTACTAGTCACATATATTCTTGTGCGGTGAATAGGGGGTGTTGAGTCCAGTTCACTGAGCAAGGAGTAGGTCTTGTCTATTACATATTGGGTGTATGGAACGGTATCTGAGCGAATTTGAAACCCTTGTTTTATGCATCACCCCACCTCACCTTTCCCGTTAAGCAGCCATAGTGTGTTTTCTAAACGTGTGATTCTGTTCTGTTCTGTAATTCAGTTCAAGTGTAGCGGTTTTTACATTCCCTCTATAAGTGATAGCTTATGATAAGTGTCTTTTTCTGTGTGACTTATTTCACTTAGAATCGTCGTACCTAAGTCCACTCATCTTGCTTCTACTAGCCTTATGACATTGATTTCATGTCTGAGTGATATTGCATTGTACATAAGGACCACAACTTCTTTATCCATTTGTCTCTTTCCTGGGATATTTAAGGTGTCATGAAGTGGAGGTTCTTGTCAACAGAGCAGCCCTAAACTTTGGGGTGCCTGTGTCTTGCTGATTTTTAGTTTTCCCAATTTATACGCCCATGAGTGGACGTGCCCTATGCTCCCTAAGCTGTGTGTTTTCGATGTTTCAGGACACACCGTACACTTCTCCAGAGTGGCTGTTGGCAATTAACATCCCGCCCATCAGCGTAGCAAGGCTGCCATTTCTCCATGGCCTGTCCTGCATTTCTGGTTTTGACACTTTTTGCAGCATGACCCTTTTGACCGATGGGAAGCGAGACTTCTTTGTAGCACTGATTTGCCTTTCCAGGTTGCTTGGTTGGCCAAAAAGGGCGTATGCGTTTTTTCCTGAATATATTCAGGAAAAAACGCATACGCCCTTTTTGGCCAAGGGCATCATTGTCGACGTTTTGCCGCTTTTCATGTGCTTTAAAGGCGATTCGAATCTACCTCCTGAAACCTGTTTCCTGCAATTCTGCCTTGCTTTCAAATCCTCTTCGTTGCCTTCCCTCAATATATCTGTGGATGAGAGTTATCATTTATAACTCTGCGGGTTTGTGAATTGCAGTGTCCCTGAGCTCCATTTTTCAACTCGCTTTTTTGGGAGCTGGCCGCAAAAGCGCGGGATTGCCTCAGGCCCTATTCTGGTTCCTGGCGGCAGGCTGAGCCTGTGGTTAATTCTTCTTCCTGATGGGAAAATAGAGTGACCTGTGCCTGTCCCAACAGCTAGATCTAGTCTCTCATTGGTTGCCCCTCTTCCCGTTCATCCTCAGGACAAATTGCAACCTGTAGGGAACAGGAGGTTAATGGTGCTGATTCTCCAAGTAGGGAGATTGCTAGTAAAGTAGCTGGAATGGCGAACCCGAGCACAAGGAGATGAGAAATGAGGTGCGTTTTAGAAACCTTTCAAAATCACACGGTGTACCATCTTCTGAGTTTCTCATGCATGTTTTCGATGTAGGAAGATGCCCTTGAACCTGGAGACTTGGGACCCATGGGATGGGTACCACGCAGTATTACTTTAAAGGGTCTGCGTTTGCTCACCCAACCTAACCCAACCTTTCAGCGCCAAGACTGTCCACCCTTATGTCTCATCCAGCTGTGCGTGTAGATATGGTCAATCCAGGTTGCATCACAGCCTCTGAACGAATTTTGTAAGAATTTCTCTCTCTTTCACTGTCTTTGTTTTACGGGTTTTTAAAAGTAATTTATTTTTATAATGGGGTTTAGCTGCTTTTCACGGCTGTGTTTATGCGGGTTTACACCCACTTGACTCACTTCCAGACAGATATCAATACATACGTTTTAAGATTCTTACTAGTCACATATATTCTTGTGAGGTGAATAGGGGTTGTTGAGTCCAGTTCACTGAGCAAGGAGTAGGTCTTGTCTATTACATATTGGGTGTATGGAACGGTATCTGAGCGAATTTGAAACCCTTGTTTTATGCATCACCCCACCTCACCTTTCCCGTTAAGCAGCCATAGTGTGTTTTCTAAACGTGTGATTCTGTTCTGTACTGTAATTCAGTTCAAGTGTAGCGGTTTTTACATTTCCTCTATAAGTGATAGCTTATGATAAGTGTCTTTTTCTGTGTGACTTATTTCACTTAGAATCGTCGTACCTAAGTCCACTCATCTTGCTTCTACTAGCCTTATGACATTGATTTCATGTCTGAGTGATATTGCATTGTACATAAGGACCACAACTTCTTTATCCATTTTTCTCTTTCCTGGGATATTTAAGGTGTCATGAAGTGGAGGTTCTTGTCAACAGAGCAGCCCTAAACTTTGGGGTGCCTGTGTCTTGCTGATTTTTAGTTTTCCCAATTTATACGCCCATGAGTGGACGTGCCCTATGCTCCCTAAGCTGTGTTTTTTCGATGTTTCAGGACACACCGTACACTACTCCAGAGTGGCTGTTGGCAATTAACATCCCGCCCATCAGCGTAGCAAGGCTGCCATTTCTCCATGGCCTGTCCTGCATTTCTGGTTTTGACACTTTTTGCAGCATGACCCTTTTGACCGATGGGAAGCGAGACTTCTTTGTAGCACTGATTTGCCTTTCCAGGTTGCTTGGTTGGCCAAAAAGGGCGTATGCGTTTTTTCCTGAATATATTCAGGAAAAAACGCATACGCCCTTTTTGGCCAAGGGCATCATTGTCGACGTTTTGCCGCTTTTCATGTGCTTTAAAGGCGATTCGAATCTACCTCCTGAAACCTGTTTTCTGCAATTCTGCCTTGCTTTCAAATCCTCTTCGTTGCCTTCCCTCAATATATTTGTGGACGAGAGTTATCATTTATAACTCAGCAGGTTTGTGAATGGCAGTCCCCCTGAGCTCCATTTTTCAACTGTCTTTTTTGGGAGCTGGCCGCAAAAGCACGGGATTAACTCAGGCCCTATTCTGGTTCCCGGCGGCAGGCTGAGCCTGTGGTTAATTCTTCTTCCTGATGGGAAAATAGAGTGACCTGTGCCTGTCCCAACACCTAGATCAAGTCTCTCATTGGTTGCCCCTCTTCCCGTTCATCCTCAGGACAAATTGCAACCTGTAGGGAACAGGAGGTTAAAGGTGCTGATTCTCCAAGTAGGGAGATTGCTAGTAAAGTAGCTGGAATGGCGAACCCGAGCACAAGGAGATGAGAAATGAGGTGCGTTTTAGAAACCTTTCAAAATCACACGGTGTACCATCTTCTGAGTTTCTCATGCATGTTTTCGATGTAGGAAGATGCCCTTGAACCTGGAGACTTGGGACCCATTCGATGGGTACCACGCAGTATTACTTTAAAGGGTCTGCGTTTGCTCACCCAACCTCTCAGCCCCAAGAGTGTCCACCCTTATGACTCATCCAGCTGTGGGTCTAGATATGGTCAATCCAGGTTGCATCTCAGCCCCTGATCGAATTTTGTAAGAATTTCTCTCTCTTTCACTGTCTTTGTTTTACGGGTTTTTAAAAGTAATTTATTTTTATAATGGGGTTTAGCTGCTTTTCACGGCTGTGTTTATGCGGATTTACACCCACTTGACTCACTTCCAGACAGATATCAATACATAGGTTTTAAGATTCTTACTAGTCACATATATTCTTGTGCGGTGAATAGGGGGTGTTGAGTCCAGTTCACTGAGCAAGGAGTAGGTCTTGTCTATTACATATTGGGTGTATGGAACGGTATCTGAGCGAATTTGAAACCCTTGTTTTATGCATCACCCCACCTCACCTTTCCCGTTAAGCAGCCATAGTGTGTTTTCTAAACGTGTGACTCTGTTCTGTTTTGTAATTCAGCTCAAGTGTAGCCGTTTTTACATTCCCTCTATAAGTGATAGCTTATGATAAGTGTCTTTTTCTGTGTGACTTATTTCACTTAGAATCGTCGTATCTAAATCCACTCATCTTGCTTCTACTAGCCTTATGACATTGATTTCATGTCTGAGTGATATTCCATTGTACATAAGGACCACAACTTCTTTATCCATTTTTCTCTTTCCTGGGATATTTAAGGTGCCATGAAGTGGAGGTTCTTGTCAACAGAGCAGCCCTAAACTTTGTGTTGCCTGTGTCTTGCTGATTTTTAGTTTTCCCAATTTATACGCCCATGAGTGGACGTGACCTATGCTCCCTAAGCTGTGTTTTTTCGATGTTTCAGGACACACCGTACACTTCTCCAGAGTGGCTGTTGGCAATTTAGATCCCGCCCATCAGCGTAGCAAGGCTGCCATTTCTCCATGGCCTGTCCTGCATTTCTGGTTTTGACACTTTTTGCAGCATGACTCTTTTGACCGATGGGAAGCGATACTTCTTTGTAGCGCTAATTTGCCTTTCCAGGTTGCTTGGTTGGCCAAAAAGGGCGTATGCGTTTTTTCCTGAATATATTCAGGAAAAAACGCATACGCCCTTTTTGGCCAAGGGCATCATTGTCGACGTTTTGCCGCTTTTCATGTGCTTTAAAGGCGATTCGAATCTACCTCCTGAAACCTGTTTCCTGCAATTCTGCCTTGCTTTCAAATCCTCTTTGTTGCCTTCCCTCAATATATCTGTGGATGAGAGTTATCATTTATCACTCTGCGGGTTTGTGAATTGCAGTGTCCCTGAGCTCCATTTTTCAACTCGCTTTTTTGGGAGCTGGCCGCAAAAGCGCGGGATTGCCTCAGGCCCTATTCTGCTTCTGGGCGGCAGGCTGAGCCTGTGGTTAATTCTTCTTCATGATGGGAAAATAGAGTGACCTGTGCCTGTCCCAACACCTAGATCTAGTCTCTCATTGGTTGCCCCTCTTCCCGTTCATCCTCAGGACAAATTGCAACCTGTAGGGAACAGGAGCTTAAAGGTGCTGATTCTCCAAGTAGGGACATTGTTAGTAAAGTAGCTGGAAAGGCGAACCCGAGCACAAGGATATGAGAAATGAGGTGCATATTAGAAACCTTTCAAAATCACACGGTGTACCATCTTCTGGGTTTCTCATGCATGTTTTCGATGTAGGAAGATGCCCTTGAACCTGGAGATTTGGGACCCATGGGATGGGTACCACGCAGTATTACTTTAAAGGGTCTGCGTTTGCTCACCCAACCTCACCCAACCTTTCAGCCCCAAGAGTGTCCACCCTTATGTCTCATCCAGCTGTGGGTCTAGATATGGTCAATCCAGGTTGCATCACAGCCTCTGAACGAATTTTGTAAGAATTTCTCTCTCTTTCACTGTCTTTGTTTTACGGGTTTTTAAAAGTAATTTATTTTTATAATGGGGTTTAGCTGCTTTTCACGGCTGTTTGTATGCGGCTTTACACCCACTTGACTCACTTCCAGACAGATATCAATACATAGGTTTTAAGATTCTTACTAGTCACATATATTCTTGTGCGGTGAATAGGGGGTGTTGAGTCCAGTTCACTGAGCAAGGAGTAGGTCTTGTCTATTACATATTGGGTATATGGAACGGTATCTGAGCGAATTTGAAACCCTTGTTTTATGCATCACCCCACCTCACCTTTCCCGTTAAGCAGCCATAGTGTGTTTTCTAAACGTGTGACTCTGTTCTGTTTTGTAATTCATTTCAAGTGTAGCGGTTTTTACATCCCCTCTATAAGTGATAGCTTATGATAAGTGTCTTTTTCTGTGTGACTTATTTCACTTAGAATCGTTGTACCTAAATCCACTCATCTTGCTTCTACTAGCCTTATGACATTGATTTCATGTCTGAGTGATATTCCATTGTACATAAGGACCACAACTTCTTTATCCATTTTTCTCTTTCCTGGGATATTTAAGGTGCCATGAAGTGGAGGTTCTTGTCAACAGAGCAGCCCTAAACTTTGGGGTGCCTGTGTCTTGCTGATTTTTAGTTTTCCCAATTTATACGCCCATGAGTGGACGTGCCCTATGCTCCCTAAGCTGTGTTTTTTCGATGTTTCAGGACACACCGTACACTTCTCCAGAGTGGCTGTTCGCAATTTACATCCCGCCCATCAGCGTAGCAAGGCTGCCATTTTTCCATGGCCTGTCCTGCATTTCAGGTTTTGACACATTTTGCAGCATGGCCCTTTTGACCGATGGGAAGCGAGACTACTTTGTAGCGCTTATTAGCCTTTCCAGGTTGCTTGGTTTGCCAAACAGGGCGTATGCGTTTTTTCCTGAATATATTCAGGAAAAAACGCATACGCCCTGTTTGGCCAAGGGCATCATTGTCGACGTTTTGTCGCTTTTCATGTGCTTTAAATGCGATTCAAATCTACCTCCTGAAATCTGTTTCCTGCAATTCTACCTTGCTTTCAAATCCTCTTCGTTGCCGTCCCTCAATATATCTGTGGATGAGAGTTATCATTTATAACTCTGCGGGTTTGTGAATTGCAGTGTCCCTGAGCTCCATTTTTCAACTCGCTTTTTTGGGAGCTGGCTGCAAAAGCGCGGGATTGCCTCAGGCCCTATTCTGCTTCTGGGCAGCAGGCTGAGCCTGTGGTTAATTCTTCTTCCTGATGGGAAAATAGAGTGACCTGTGCCTGTCCCAACACCTAGATCTAGTCTCTCATTGGTTGCCCCTCTTCCCGTTCATCCTCAGGACAAATTGCAACCTGTAGGGAACAGGAGGTTAATGGTGCTGATTCTCCAAGTAGGGAGATTGCTAGTAAAGTAGCTGGAAAGGCGAACCCGAGCACAAGGAGATGAGAAATGAGGTGCGTATTAGAAACCTTTCAAAATCACACGGTGTACCATCTTCTGGGTTTCTCATGCATGTTTTCGATGTAGGAAGATGCCCTTGAACCTGGAGATTTGGGACCCATGGGATGGGTACCAGGCAGTATTACTTTAAAGGGTCTGCGTTTGCTCACCCAACCTCACCCAACCTTTTAGCCCCAAGAGTGTCCACCCGTATGTCTCATCCAGCTGTGGGTTTAGATATGGTCAATCCAGGTTGCATCACAGCCTCTGAACGAATTTTGTAAGAATTTCTCTCTCTTTCACTGTCTTTGTTTTACGGGTTTTTAAAAGTAGTTTATTTTTATAATGGGGTTTAGCTGCTTTTCACGGCTGTGTTTATGCGGCTTTACACCCACTTGACTCACTTCCAGACAGATATCAATACATAGGTTTTAAGATTCTTACTAGTCACATATATTCTTGTGCGGTGAATAGGGGGTGTTGAGTCCACTTCACTGAGCAAGGAGTAGGTCTTGTCTATTACATATTGGGTATATGGAACGGTATCTGAGCGAATTTGAAACCCTTGTTTTATGCATCACCCCACCTCACCTTTCCCGTTAAGCAGCCATAGTGTGTTTTCTAAACGTGTGACTCTGTTCTGTTTTGTAATTCAGTTCAAGTGTAGCGGGTTTTACATCCCCTCTATAAGTGATAGCTTATGATAAGTGTCTTTTTCTGTGTGACTTATTTCACTTAGAATCGTCGTACCTAAATCCACTCATCTTGCTTCTACTAGCCTTATGACATTGATTTCATGTCTGCGTGATATTCCATTGTACATAAGGACCACAACTTCTTTATCCATTTTTCTCTTTCCTGGGATATTTAAGGTGCCATGAAGTGGAGGTTCTTGTCAACAGAGCAGCCCTAAACTTTGGGGTGCCTGTGTCTTGCTGATTTTTAGTTTTCCCAATTTATATGCCCATGAGTGGACGTGCCCTATGCTCCCTAAGCTGTGTTTTTTCGATGTTTCAGGACACACCGTACACTTCTCCAGAGTGGCTGTTGGCAATTTACATCCCGCCCATCAGCGTAGGAATGCTGCCATTTCTCCATGGCCTGTCCTGCATTTCTGGTTTTGACACTTTTTGCAGCATGGCACTTTTGACCGATGGGAAGCGAGACTTCTTTGTAGCGCTGATTAGCCTTTCCAGTTTGCTTGGTTGGCCAAACAGGGCGTATGCGTTTTTTCCTGAATATATTCAGGAAAAAACGCATACGCCCTGTTTTGCCAAGGGCATCATTGTCGACGTTTTGCCGCTTTTCATGTGCTTTAAAGGCTATTCGAATCTACCTCCTGAAATCTGTTTCCTGCAATTCTGCCTTGCTTTCAAATCCTCTTCGTTGCCTTCCCTCAATATATCTGTGGATGAGAGTTATCATTTATAACTCTGCGGGTTTGTGAATTGCAGTGTCCCTGAGCTCCATTTTTCAACTCGCTTTTTTGGGAGCTGGCCGCAAAAGCGCGGGATTGCCTCAGGCCCTATTCTGCTTCTGGGCGGCAGGCTGAGCCTGTGGTTAATTCTTCTTCCTGATGGGAAAATAGAGTGACCTGTGCCTGTCCCAACACCTAGATCTAGTCTCTCATTGGTTGCCCCTCTTCCCGTTCATCCTCAGGACAAATTGCAACCTGTAGGGAAGAGGAGCTTAAAGGTGCTGATTCTCCAAGTAGGGAGATTGCTAGTAAAGTAGCTGGAAAGGCGAACCCGAGCACAAGGAGATGAGAAATGAGGTGCATATTAGAAACCTTTAAAAATCACACGGTGTACCATCTTCTGGGTTTCTCATGCATGTTTTCGATGTAGGAAGATGCCCTTGAACCTGGAGATTTGGGACCCATGGGATGGGTACCACGCAGTATTACTTTAAAGGGTCTGCGTTTGCTCACCCAACCTCACCCAAACTTTCAGCCCCAAGAGTGTCCACCCTTATGTCTCATCCAGCTGTGGGTCTAGATATGGTCAATCCAGGTTGCATCACAGCCTCTGAACGAATTTTGTAAGAATTTCTCTCTCTTTCACTGTCTTTGTTTTACGGGTTTTTAAAAGTAATTTATTTTTATAATGGGGTTTAGCTGCTTTTCACGGCTGTGTTTATGCGGCTTTACACCCACTTGACTCACTTCCAGACAGATATCAATACATAGGTTTTAAGATTCTTACTAGTCACATATATTCTTGTGCGGTGAATAGGGGGTGTTGAGTCCAGTTCACTGAGCAAGGAGTAGGTCTTTTCTATTACATATTGTGTATATGGAACGGTATCTGAGCGAATTTGAAACCCTTGTTTTATGCATCACCCCACCTCACATTTCCCGTTAAGCAGCCATAGTGTGTTTTCTAAACGTGTGACTCTGTTCTGTTTTGTAATTCAGTTCAAGTGTAGCGGTTTTTACATCCCCTCTATAAGTGATAGCTTATGATAAGTGTCTTTTTCTGTGTGACTTATTTCACTTAGAATCGTCGTACCTAAATCCACTCATCTTGCTTCTACTAGCCTTATGACATTGATTTCGTGTCTGAGTGATATTCCATTGTACATAAGGACCACAACTTCTTTATCCATTTTTCTCTTTCCTGGGATATTTAAGGTGTCATGAAGTGGAGGTTCTTGTCAACAGAGCAGCCCTAAACTTTGGGGTGCCTGTGTCTTGCTGATTTTTGTTTTCCCAATTTATACGCCCATGAGTGGACGTGCCCTATGCTCCCTAAGCTGTGTTTTTTCGATGTTTCAGGACACACCGTACACTTCCCCAGAGTGGCTGTTGGCAATTTACATCCCGCCCATCAGCGTAGCAAGGCTGCCATTTCTCCATGGCCTGTCCTGCATTTCTGGTTTTGACACTTTTTGCAGCATGGCCCTTTTGACCGATGGGAAGCGACACTTCTTTGTAACGCTGATTAGCTTTTCCAGGTTGCTTGGTTGGCCAAACAGGGCGTATGCGTTTTTTCCTGAATATATTCAGGAAAAAACGCATACGCCCTGTTTGGCCAAGGGCATCATTGTCGACGTTTTGCCGCTTTTCATGTGCTTTAAATACGATTCAAATATACCTCCTGAAATGTGTTTCCTGCAATTCTGCCTTGCTTTCAAATCCTCTTCGTTGCCTACCCTCAATATATTTGTGGACGAGGGTTATCATTTATAACTCAGCAGGTTTGTGAATGGCAGTGCCCTTGAGCTCCATTTTTCAACTGTCTTTTTTGGGAGCTGGCCGCAAAAGCACGGGATTGCCTCAGGCCCTATTCTGGTTCCTGGCAGCAGGCTGAGCCTTTGGATAATTCTTCTTCCTGATGGGAAAATAGAGTGACCTGTGCCTGTCCCAACACCTAGATCTAGTTTCTCATTGGTTGCCCCTCTTCCCGTTCATCCTCAGGACAAATTGCAACCTGTAGGGAACAGGAGGTTAAAGGTGCTGATTCTCCAAGTAGGGAGATTGCTAGTAAAGTAGCTGGAATGGCGAACCCGAGCCCAAGGAGATGAGAAATGAGGTGCGTATTAGAAACCTTTCAAAATCACACGGTGTACCATCTTCTGGGTTTCTCATGCATGTTTTCGATGTAGGAAGATGCCCTTGAACCTGGAGATTTGGGACCCATGGGATGGGTACCAGGCAGTATTACTTTAAAGGGTCTGCGTTTGCTCACCCAACCTCACACAACCTTTCAGCCCCAAGTGTGTCCCCCTTATGTCTCATCCAGCTGTGGGTCTAGATATGGTCAATCCAGGTTGCATCACAGCCTCTGAACGAATTTTGTAAGAATTTCTCTCTCTTTCACTGTCTTTGTTTTACGGGTTTTTAAAAGTAATTTATTTTATAATGGGGTTTAGCTGCTTTTCACGGCTGTGTTTATGTGGCTTTACACCCACTTGACTCACTTCCAGACAGATATCAATATATAGGTTTTAAGATTCTTACTAGTCACATATATTCTTGTGCGGTGAATAGGGGGTGTTGAGTCCAGTTCACTGAGCAAGGAGTAGGTCTTGTCTATTACATATTGGGTGTATGGAACGGTATCTGAGCGAATTTGAAACCCTTGTTTTATGCATCACCCCATCTCACCTTTCCCGTTAAGCAGCCATAGTGTGTTTTCTAAACGTGTGACTCTGTTCTGTTTTGTAATTCAGTTCAAGTGTAGCGGTTTTTACATTCCCTCTATAAGTGATAGCTTATGATAAGTGTCTTTTTCTGTGTGACTTATTTCACTTAGAATCGTCGTACCTAAATCCACTCATCTTGCTTCTACTAGCCTTATGACATTGATTTCATGTCTGAGTGATATTCCATTGTACATAAGGACCACAACTTCATTATCCATTTTTCTCTTTCCTGGGATATTTAAGGTGTCATGAAGTGGAGGTTCTTGTCAACAGAGCAGCCCTAAACTTTGGGGTGCCTGTGTCTTGCTGATTTTTAGTTTTCCCAATTTATACGCCCATGAGTGGACGTGCCCTATGCTCCTTAAGCTGTGTTTTTTCGATGTTTCAGGACACACCGTACACTTCTCCAGAGTGGCTGTTGGCAATTTACATCCAGCCCATCAGCGTAGCAAGGCTGCCATTTCTCCATGGCCTGTCCTGCATTTCTGGTTTTTACACTTTTTGCAGCATGACCCTTTTGACCGATGGGAAGCGAGACTTCTTTGTAGCGCTGATTTGCCTTTCCAGGTTGCTTGGTTGGCCAAAAAGGGCGTATGCGTTTTTTCCTGAATATATTCAGGAAAAAACGCATACGCCCTTTTTGGCCAAGGGCATCATTGTCGACGTTTTGCCGCTTTTCATGTGCTTTAAAGGCGATTCGAATCTACCTCCTGAAATCTGTTTCCTGCAATTCTGCCTTGCTTTCAAATCCTCTTCGTTGCCTTCCCTCAATATATCTGTGGATGAGAGTTATCATTTATAACGCTGCGGGTTTGTGAATTGCAGTGTCCCTGAGCTCCATTTTTCAACTCGCTTTTTTGGGAGCTGGCCGCAAAAGCGTGGGATTCCCTCAGGCCCTATTCTGCTTCTGGGCGGCAGGCTGAGCCTGTGGTTAATTCTTCTTCCTGATGGGAAAATAGACTGACCTGTGCCTCTCCCAACACCTAGATCTAGTCTCTCATTGGTTGCCCCTCTTCCCGTTCATCCTCAGGACAGATTGCAACCTGTAGGGAACAGGAGCTTAAAGGTGCTAATTCTCCAAGTAGGGAGATTGCTAGTAAAGTAGCTGGAATGGCGAACCCGAGCACAAGGAGATGAGAAATGAGGTGCGTATTAGAAACCTTTCAAAATCACACGGTGTACCATCTTCTGGGTTTCTCATGCATGTTTTCGATGTAAGAATATGCCCTTGAACCTGGAGATTTGGGACCCATGGGATGGGTACCAGGCAGTATTACTTTAAAGGGTCTGTGTTGCTCACCCAACGTCACCCAACCTTTCAGCCCCAAGAGTATCCCCCTTATGTCTCATCCAGCTGTGGGTCTAGATATGGTCAATCCAGGTTGCATCACAGCCTCTGAACGAATTTTGTAAGAATTTCTCTCTCTTTCACTGTCTTTGTTTTACGGGTTTTTAAAAGTAATTTATTTTTATAATGGGGTTTAGCTGCTTTTCACGGCTGTGTTTATGCGGCTTTACACCCACTTGACTCACTTCCAGACAGATATCATTACATAGGTTTAAAGATTCTTACTAGTCACATATATTTTTGTGCGGTGAATAGGGGGTGTTGAGTCCAGTTCACTGAGCAAGGAGTAGGTCTTGTCTATTACATATTGGGTGTACGGAACGGTATCTGAGGGAATTTGAAACCCTTGTTTTATGCATCACCCCACCTAACCTTTCCCGTTAAGCAGCCATAGTGTGTTTTCTAAACGTGTGACTCTGTTCTGTTTTGTAATTCAGTTCAAGTGTAGCGGTTTATACATTCCCTCTATAAGTGATAGCTTATGATAAGTGTCTTTTTCTGTGTGACTTATTTCACTTAGAATCGTCATACCTAAATCCACTCATCTTGCTTCTACTAGCCTTATGACATTGATTTCATGTCTGAGTGATATTCCATTGTACATAAGGACCACAACTTCTTTATCCATTTTTCTCTTTCCTGGGATATTTAAGGTGTCATGAAGTGGAGGTTCTTGTCAACAGAGCAGCCCTAAACTTTGGGGTGCCTGTGTCTTGCTGATTTTTAGTTTTCCCAATTTATACGCCCATGAGTGGACGTGCCCTATGCTCCCTAAGCTGTGTTTTTTTGATGTTTCAGGACACACCGTACACTTCTCCAGAGTGTTTGTTGGCAATTTACATCCCACCCATCAGCATAGCAAGGCTACCATTTCCCCATGGTCTGTCCTGCATTTCTGGATTTGACACTTTTTGCAGCATGACCCTTTTGACCGATGGGAAGCGAGACTTCTTTGTAGCGCTGATTTGCCTTTCCAGGTTGCTTGGTTGGCCAAAAAGGGCGTATGCGTTTTTTCCTGAATATATTCAGGAAAAAACGCATACGCCCTTTTTGTCCAAGGGCATCATTGTCGACATTTTGCCGCTTTTCATGTGCTTTAAAGGTGATTCGATTCTACCTCCTGAAATCTGTTTCCTGCAATTCTGCCTTGCTTATAAATCCTCTTCCTTGCCTTCCCTCAATATATTTGTGGACGAGAGTTATAGTTTATATCTCAGCACGTTTGTGAATTGCAGTGCCCCTGAGCTCCATTTTTCAACTGTCTTTTTTGGGATCTGTCCGCAAAAGCACGGGATTGCCTCAGGCCCTATTCAGGTTCCGGGGGGCAGGCTGAGCCTGTGGTTAATTCTTCTTCCTGATGGGAAAATAGAGTGACCTGTGCCTGTCCCAACACCTAGATCTAGTCTCTCATTGGTTGCCCCTCTTCCCGTTCATCCTCAGGACAAATTGCAACCTGTAGGGAACAGGAGCTTAAAGGTGCTGATCCTCCAAGTAGGGAGATTTCTAGTAAAGTAGCTGGAATGGCGAACCCGAGCACAAGGAGATGAGAAATGAGGTGCGTTTTAGAAACCTTTCAAAATCACACGCTGTACCATCTTCTGGGTTCCTCATGCAAGTTTTCGATGTAGGAAGATGCCCTTGAACCTGGAGATTTGGGACCCATGGGATGGGTACCACGCAGTATTACTTTAAAGGGTCTGTGATGGCTCACCCAACCTCACCAAACCTCTCAGCCCCAAGAGTGTCCACCCTTATGTCTCATCCAGCTGTGGGTCTAGATATGGTCAATCCAGGTTGCGTCACAGCCCCTGAATGAATTTTGTAAGAATTTCTCTCTCTTTCACTGTCTTTGTTTCATGCGTTTTTAAAACTAATTTATTTTTATACTGGGGTTTAGCTGCTTTTCACGGCTGTGTTTATGCGGCTTTACACCCACTTGACTCACTTCTAGAGAGATATCAATACGTAAGTTTTAAGATTCTCACTAGTCAGATATATTCTTGTGTGGTGAATAGGGGGTGTTGAGTCCAGTTCACTGAGCAAGGAGTAGGTCTTGTCTATTACATATTGGGTGTATGGAACGGTATCTGAGCGAATTTGAAACCCTTGTTTTAAGCATCACCCCACGTCACCTTTCCCGTTAAGCAGCCATAGTGTGTTTTCTAAATGTGTGACTCTGTTGTGATTTGTAATTCAGTTCAATTGCAGCGGTTTTTACATTCCCTTTATAAGTGATAGCTTTTGATAAGGGTCTTTTTCTGTGTGACTTATTTCACTTAGAGTCGTCGTACCTAAATCCACTCATCATGCTGCTACTAGCCTTATGACATTGATTTCATGTCTGAGTGATATTCCATTGTACATAAGGACCACAACTTCTTTATCCATTTTTCTCTTTCCTGGGATATTTAAGGTGTCATGAAGTGGAGGTTCTTGTCAACAGAGCAGCCCTAAACTTTGGGGTGCCTGTGTCTTGCTGATTTTTAATTTTCCCAATTTATACGCCCATGAGTGGACGTGCCCTATGCTCCCTAACCTGTGTTTTTTCGATGTTTCAGGCCACACCGTACACTTCTCCAGAGTGGCTGTTGGCAATTTACATCCCGCCCATCAGCGTGGCAAGGCTCCCATTTCTCCATGGCCTGTCCTGCATTTGTGGTTTTGACACTTTTTTCAGCATGGCCCTTTTGACCCATGGGAAGCGAGACTTCTTTGTAGCGCTGATTTGCCTTTCCAGGTTGCTTGGTTGGCCAAAAAGGGCGTATGCGTTTTTTCCTGAATATATTCAGGAAAAAACGCATACGCCCTTTTTGGCCAAGGGCATCATTTTCCACGTTTTGCCGCTTTTCATGTGCTTGAAAGGCGATTCGAATCTACCTCCTGAAATGTGTGTTTTGCAGTTCTGCCTTGCTTTCAAATCCTCTTCGTTGTCTTCCCTCAATATATTTGTGTACGAGAGTTATCATTTATAACTCTGCAGGTTTGTGAATTGCAGTGCCCCTGAGCTCCATTTTTCAACTCGCTTTTTTGGGATCTGGCCGCAAAAGCACAGGATTGCCTCAGGCCCTCTTCTGGTTCCGGGTGGCAGGCTGAACCTCTGGTTATTTCTTCTTCCTGATGGGAAAATAGAGTGACCTGTGCCTGTCCCAACACCTACATCTAGTCTCCCATTGGTTGCCCTTCTTCCCGTTCATCCTCAGGACAAATTGCAACCTATACAGAACTGGAGGTTAAAGGTGTTGATTCTCCAAGTAGGGAGATTGCTAGTAAAGTAGCTGGAATGGTGAACCCGAGCACAAGGAGATGAGAAATGAGGTGCGTTTTAGAAACCTTTCCCGATCACATGGTGTACCATCTTCTGGGTTTCTCATGCATGTTTTCAATGCAGGAAGATGCCCTTAAAACTGGAGATTTGGGACCCATTGGATGGGTACCACGCAGTATTACCTTAAAGGGTCTGAGTTTGCTCACCCAACCTCACCAAACCTGTCAGCCCCAAGAGTGTCCACCCTTAGGTCTCATCCAGCTGTGGGTCTAGATATTTTCAATCCAGGTTGCATCACAGCCCCTGAACGAATTGTGTAAGAATTTCTCTCTCTTTCACTGTCTTTGTTTTACGGGTTTCTACAAGTAATTTATTTTTATAATGGGGTTTAGCTGCTTTTCACGGCTGTGTTTATGCGGCTTTACACCCACTTGACACACTTCCAGAGGGATATCAATACATAGGTTTTAAGATTCTCACTAGTCAGATATATACTTGTGCGGTGAATAGGGGTGTTGAGTCCAGTTCACTGAGCAAGGAGTAGGTCTTGTCTATTACATATTGGGTGTATGGAACGGTATCTGAGCGAATTTGAAACCCTTGTTTTATGCATCACCCCACCTCATCTTTCCCATTAAGCACCCATAGTGTGTTTTCTAAACGTGTGACTCTGTTCTCTTTTGTAATTCAGTTCAAGTGTAGCAGTTTTTACATTCCCTCTATAAGTGATAGCTTATGATAAGTGTCTTTTTCTGTGTGACTTATTTCACTAAGAGTCGTCGTACCTAAATCCACTCCTCATGCTGCTACTAGCCTTATGACATTGATTTCATGGCTGAGTGATATTCCATTGTACATATGGACCACAACTTCTTTATCCATTTTTCTCTTTCCTGGGATATTTAAGGTGTCATGAAGTGGAGGTTCTTGTCAACAGAGCAGCCCTAAACTTTGGGGTGCCTGTGTCTTGCTGATTTTTAATTTTCCCAATTTATACGCCCATTAGTGGAAGTGCCCTATGCTCCCTAAGCTGTGTTTTTTCGATGTTTCAGGACACACCGTACACTTCTCCAGAGTGGCTGCTGGCAATTTACATCCCGCCCATCAGTGTAGCAAGGCTCCCATTTCTCAATGGCCTGTCCTGCTTTTGTGGTTTTGACAGTTTTTTCAGCATGGTCCATTTGACCGATGGGAAGCGAGACTTCTTTGTAGCGCTGATTTACCTTTCCAGGTTGCTTGGTTGGCCAAAAAGGGCGTATGCGTTTTTTCCTGAATATATTCAGGAAAAAACGCATACGCCCTTTTTGGCCAAGGGCATCATTGTCGACGTTTTGCCGCTTTTCATGTGCTTTAAAGGCGATTCGAATCTACCTCCTGAAACCAGTTTCCTGCAATTCTGCCTTGCTTTCAAATCCTCTTCGTTGCCTTCCCTCAATATATTTGTGGACGAGAGTTATCATTTATATCTCAGCAGGTTTGTGAATTGCAGTGCCCCTGAGCTCCATTTTTCAACTGTCTTTTTTGGGAGCTGGCCGCAAAAGCGCGGGATTGCCTCAGGCCCTATTCTGCTTCTGGGCAGCAGGCTGAGCCTGTGGTTAATTCTTCTTCCTGATGGGAAAATAGAGTGCCCTGTGCTTGTCCCAACACCTAGATCTAGTCTCTCATTGGTTGCCCCTCTTCCCGTTCATCCTCAGGACAAATTGCAACCTGTAGGGAACAGGAGCTTAAAGGTGCTGATTCTCCAAGTAGGGAGATTGCTACTAAAGTAGCTGGAAAGGCGAACCCGAGCACAAGGAGATGAGAAATGAGGTGCGTTTTAGAAACCTTTCAAAATCACACGGTGTACCATCTTCTGGGTTTCTCATGCATGTTTTCGATGTAGGAAGATGCCCTTGAACCTGGAGATTTGGGAACCATGGGATGGGTACCACGCAGTATTACTTTAAAGGGTCTGCGTTTGCTCACCCAACCTCACCCAAACTTTCAGCCCCAAGAGTGTCCACCCTTATGTCTCATCCAGCTGTGGGTCTAGATATGGTCAATCCAGGTTGCATCACAGCCTCTGATCGAATTTTGTAAGAATTTCTCTCTCTTTCACTGTCTTTGTTTTACGGGTTTTTAAAAGTAATTTATTTTTATAATGGGGTTTAGCTGCTTTTCATGGCTCTGTTTATGCGGCTTTACACCCCCTTGACTCACTTCCAGAGAGATATCTATATATAGGTTTTAAGATTCTTACTAGTCACATATATTCTTGTGTGGTGAATAGGGGGTGTTGAGTCCAGTTCACTGAGCTAGGAGTAGGTCTTGTCTATTACATATTGGGTGTATGGAACGGTATCTGAGCGAATTTGAAATCCTTGTTTTATGCATCACCCCACCTCACCTTTCTCGTTAAGCAGCCATAGTGTGTTTTCTAAACGTGTGACTCTGTTCTGTTTTGTAATTCAGTTCAAGTGTAGCGGTTTTTACATTCCCTCTATAAGTGATAGCTTATGATAAGTGTCTTTTTCTGTGTGACTTATTTCACTTACAATCGTCGTACCTAAATCCAATCATCTTGCTTCTAATAGTCTTATGACATTGATTTCATGTCTGAGTGATATTCCATTGTACATAAGGACCACAACTTCTTTATCCATTTTTCTCTTTCCTGGGATATTTACGGTGTCATGAAGTGGAGGTTCTTGTCAACAGAGCAGCCCTAAACTTTGGGGTGCCTGTGTCTTGCTCATTTTTAGTTTTCCCAATTTATACGCCCATGAGTGGACGTGCCCTATGCTCCCTAAGCTGTGTTTTCTCGATGTTTCAGGACACACCGTACACTTCTCCAGAGTGGCTGTTGGCAATTTACATCCCGCCCATCAGCGTAGCAAGGCTGCCATTTCTCCATGGCCTGTCCTGCATTTCTGGTTTTGACACTTTTTGCAGCATTACCCTTTTGACCGATGGGAAGCGAGACTTTTTGTAGTGCTGATTTGCCTTTCCAGGTTGCTTGGTTGGCCAAAAAGGGCGTATGCGGTTTTTCCTGAATATATTCAGGAAAAAACGCATACGCCCTTTTTGGCCAAGGGCATCATTGTCGACGTTTTGCCGCTTTTCATGTGCTTTAAAGGCGATTCGAATCTACCTCCTGAAATCTGTTTCCTGCAATTCTGCCTTGCTTTCAAATCCTCTTCGTTGCCTTCCCTCAATATATTTCTGGACGAGAGTTATCATTTATAACTCTGCAGGTTTGTGAATTGCAGTGCCCATGTGCTCCATTTTTCAACTGTCTTTTTTGGGAGCTGGCCGCAGAAGCGCGGGATTGCCTCAGGCACTATTCTGGTTCCCGGCGGCAGGCTGAGCCTGTGCTTAATTCTTCTTCCTGATGGGAAAATAGCGTGACCTGTGCCTGTCCAAACACCTAGATCTAGTCTCTCATTGGTTGCCCCTCTTCCCGTTCATCCTCAGGACAAATTGCAACCTGTACAGAACAGGAGGTTAAAGGTGCTGATTCTCCAAGTAGGGAGATTGCTAGTAAAGTAGCTGGAATGGCGAACCCGAGCACAAGGAGATGAGAAATGAGGTGCGTTTCAGAAACCTTTCCCGATCAGACGGTGTACCATCTTCTAGGTTTCCCATGCGTGTTTTCGATGTAGGAAGATGCCCTTGAACCTGGAGATTTAGGACCCATGGGATGGGTACCACACAGTATTACTTTAAGGGGTCTACGTTTGCTCACCCAACGTTACCAAACCTCTCAGCCCCAAGAGTGTCCACCCTTAGGTCTCATCCAACTGTGGGTCTAGATATGTTCAACCCAGGTTGCGTCACAGCCCCTGAAGGAATTTTGTAAGAATTTCTCTCTCTTTCACTGTCTTTGTTTTACGGGTTTTTAAAAGTAATTTATTTTTATAATGGGGTTTAGGTGCTTTTCATGGCTGTGTTTATGCGGCTTTACACCCACTTGACTCACTTCCAGAGAGATATCAATACATAGGTTTTAAGGTTCTCACTAGTCAGATATATTCTTGTGCGGTGAATAGGGGGTGTTGAGTCCAGTTCACTGAGCAAGGAGTAGGTCTTTTCTATTACTTATTGGGTGTATGGAACGGTATCTGAGCTAATTTGAAACCCTTGTTTTATGCATCACCGCACATCACCTTTCCCGTTAAGCAGCCATAGTGTGTTTTCTAAATGTGTGACTCTGTTCTGATTTGTAATTCAATTCAAGTGTAGCGGTTTTTACATTCCCTTTATAAGTGATAGCTTTTGATAAGTGTCTTTTTCTGTGTGACTTATTTCACTTAGAGTCGTCGTACCTAAATCCACTCCTCATGCTGCTACTAGCCTTATGACATTGATTTCATGGCTGAGTGATATTCCATTGTACATATGGACCACAACTTCTTTATCCATTTTTCTCTTTCCTGGGATATTTAAGGTGTCATGAAGTGGAGGTTCTTGTCAACAGAGCAGCCCTAAACTTTGGGGTGCCTGTGTCTTGCTGATTTTTAATTTTCCCAATTTATACGCCCATTAGTGGAAGTGCCCTATGCTCCCTAAGCTGTGTTTTTTCGATGTTTCAGGACACACCGTACACTTCTCCAGAGTGGCTGCTGGCAATTTACATCCCGCCCATCAGTGTAGCAAGGCTCCCATTTCTCAATGGCCTGTCCTGCTTTTGTGGTTTTGACAGTTTTTTCAGCATGGTCCATTTGACCGATGGGAAGCGAGACTTCTTTGTAGCGCTGATTTACCTTTCCAGGTTGCTTGGTTGGCCAAAAAGGGCGTATGCGTTTTTTCCTGAATATATTCAGGAAAAAACGCATACGCCCTTTTTGGCCAAGGGCATCATTGTCGACGTTTTGCCGCTTTTCATGTGCTTTAAAGGCGATTCGAATCTACCTCCTGAAACCAGTTTCCTGCAATTCTGCCTTGCTTTCAAATCCTCTTCGTTGCCTTCCCTCAATATATTTGTGGACGAGAGTTATCATTTATATCTCAGCAGGTTTGTGAATTGCAGTGCCCCTGAGCTCCATTTTTCAACTGTCTTTTTTGGGAGCTGGCCGCAAAAGCGCGGGATTGCCTCAGGCCCTATTCTGCTTCTGGGCAGCAGGCTGAGCCTGTGGTTAATTCTTCTTCCTGATGGGAAAATAGAGTGCCCTGTGCTTGTCCCAACACCTAGATCTAGTCTCTCATTGGTTGCCCCTCTTCCCGTTCATCCTCAGGACAAATTGCAACCTGTAGGGAACAGGAGCTTAAAGGTGCTGATTCTCCAAGTAGGGAGATTGCTACTAAAGTAGCTGGAAAGGCGAACCCGAGCACAAGGAGATGAGAAATGAGGTGCGTTTTAGAAACCTTTCAAAATCACACGGTGTACCATCTTCTGGGTTTCTCATGCATGTTTTCGATGTAGGAAGATGCCCTTGAACCTGGAGATTTGGGAACCATGGGATGGGTACCACGCAGTATTACTTTAAAGGGTCTGCGATGGCTCACCCAACCTCACCAAACCTCTCAGCCCCAAGAGTGTCCACCCTTATGTCTCATCCAGCTGTGGGTCTAGATATGGTCAACCCAGGTTTCGTCACAGCCCCTGAATGAATTTTGTAAGAATTTCTCTCTCTTTTACTGTCTTTGTTTCATGCGTTTTTAAAAATAATTTATTTTTATAATGGGGTTTAGCTGCTTTTCACGGCTGTGTTTATGCGGCTTTACACCCTCTTGACTCACTTACAGAGAGATATCAATACATAGGTTTTAAGATTCTCACTAGTCAGATATATTCTTGTGCGGTGAATACGGGGTGTTGAGTCCAGTTCACTGAGCAAGGAGTAGGTCTTCTCTATTACATATTGGGTGTATGGAACGGTATCAGAGCTAATTTGAAACCCTTGGTTTATGCATCACCCCACCTCACCTTTCCCGTTAAGCAGCCATAGTGTGTTTTCAAAATGGGTGACTCTGTTCTGATTTGTAATTCAGTTCAAGTGTAGCGGTTTTTACATCCCTCTATAAGTGATATCTTTTGATATGTGTCTTTTTCTGTGTGACTTATTTCACTTAGAGTCGTCGTACCTAAATCCACTCATCATGCTGCTACTAGCCTTATGACATTGATTTCATGGCTGAGTGATATTCCATTGTACATAAGGACCACAACTTCTTTATCCATTTTTCTCTTTCCTGGGATATTTAAGGTGTCATGAAGTGGAGGTTCTTGTCAACAGAGCAGCCCTAAACTTTGGGGTGCCTGTGTCTTGCTGATTTTTAGTTTTCCCTATTTATACGCCCATGAGTGGAAGTGCCCTATGCTCCCTAAGCTGTGTTTTTTCGATGTTTCAGGACACACCATACACTTCTCCAGAGTGGCTGTTGGCAATTTACATCCCGCCCATCAGCGTAGCAAGGCTCCTATTTCTCCATGGCCTGTCCTGCATTTGTGGTTTTGACACTTTTTTCAGCATGGCCCTTTTGACCGATGGGAAGCGAGACTTCTTTGTAGCGCTGATTTGCCTTTCCAGGTTGCTTGGTTGGCCAAAAAGGGCGTATGCGTTTTTTCCTGAATATATTCAGGAAAAAACTCATATGCCCTTTTTGGCCAAGGGCATCATTGTCGACGTTTTGCCGCTTTTCATGTGCTTTAAAGGCGATTCAAATCTACCTCCTGAAACCTGTTTCCTGCAACTCTGCCTTGCTTTCAAATCCTCTTCGTTGCCTTCCCTTAATATATTTGTGGACGAGAGTTATCATTTATAACTCTGCAGGTTTGTGAATTGCAGTGCCCATGTGCTCCATTTTTCAACTGGCTTTTTTCGGAGCTGGCCGCAGAAGCCCGGGATTGCCTCAGGCACTATTCTGCTTCCCGGCGGCAGGCTGAGCCTGTGCTTAATTCTTCTTCCTGATGGGAAAATAGACTGACCTGTGCCTGTTCCAACACCTACATCTAGTCTCTCATTGGTTGCCCCTCTTCCCGTTCATCCTCAGGACAAATTGCAACCTGTACAGAACAGGAGGTTAAAGGTGTTGATTCTCCAAGTAGGGAGATTGCTAGTAAAGTAGCTGGAATGGTGAACCCGAGCACAAGGAGATGAGTAAATGAGGTGCGTTTTAGAAACCTTTCCCGATCACATGGTGTACCATCTTCTGGGTTTCTCATGCATGTTTTCAATGCAGGAAGATGCCCTTAAAACTGGAGATTTGGGACCCATGGGATGGGTACCACGCAGTATTACCTTAAAGGGTCTGTGTTTGCTCACCCAACCTCACCAAACCTGTCAGCCCCAAGAGTGTCCACCCTTAGGTCTCATCCAACTGTGGGTCTAGATATTTTCAATCCAGGTTGCATCACAGCCCCTGAACGAATTGTGTAAGAATTTCTCTCTCTTTCACTGTCTTTGTTTTACGGGTTTCTACAAGTAATTTATTTTTATAATGGGGTTTAGCTGCTTTTCACGGCTGTGTTTATGCGGCTTTACACCCACTTGACACACTTCCAGAGGGATATCAATACATAGGTTTTAAGATTCTCACTAGTCAGATATATACTTGTGCGGTGAATAGGGGGTGTTGAGTCCAGTTCACTGAGCAAGGAGTAGGTCTTGTCTATTACATATTGGGTGTATGGAACGGTATCTGATCTAATTTGAAACCCTTGTTTTATGCATCACACCACCTCATCTTTCCCGTTAAGCAGCCATAGTGTGTTTTCTAAACGTGTGACTCTGTTCTCTTTTGTAATTCAGTTCAAGTGTAGCAGTTTTTACATTCCCTCTATAAGTGATAGCTTATGATAAGTGTCTTTTTCTGTGTGACTTATTTCACTTAGAGTCGTCGTACCTAAATCCACTCATCATGATGCTACTAGCCTTAAGACATTGATTTCATGGCTGAGTGATATTCCATTGTACATAAGGACCACAACTTCTTTATCCATTTTTCTCTTTCCTGGGATATTTAAGGTGTCATGAAGTGGAGGTTCTTGTCAACAGAGCAGCCCTAAACTTTGGGGTGCCTGTCTCTTGCTGATTTTTAATTTTCCCAATTTATACGCCCATGAGTGGAAGTGCCCTATGCTCCCTAAGCTGTGTTTTTTCGATGTTTCAGGCCACACCATACACTTCTCCAGAGTGGTTGCTGGGAATTTACATCCCGCCCATCAGTGTAGCAAGGCTTCCATTTCTCAACGGCCTGTCCTGCTTTTGTGGTTTTGACAGTTTTTTCAGCATGGCCCTTTTGACTGATGGGAAGCGAGACTTCTTTGTAGCGCTGATTTACCTTTCCAGGTTGCTTGGTGGGCCAAAAAGGGCATATGCGTTTTTTCCTGAATATATTCAGGAAAAAACGCATACGCCCTTTTTGGCCAAGGGCATCATTGTCGACGTTTTGCCACTTTTCATGTGCTTTAAAGGCGATTCGAATCTACCTCCTGAAACCAGTTTCCTGCAATTCTGCCTTGCTTTCAAATCCTCTTCGTTGCCTTCCCTCAATATATTTGTGGACGAGAGTTATCATTTATAACTCTGCAGGTTTGTGAATTGCAGTGCCCATGTGCTCCATTTTTCAACTGGCTTTTTTGGGAGCTGGCCGCAGAAGCACGGGATTGCCTCAGGCCCTATTCTGGTTCCGGGCGGTAGGCTGAGCCTGTGGTTAATTCTTCTTCCTGATGGGAAAATAGAGTGACCTGTGCCTGTCCCAACACCTAGATGTAGTCTCTCATTGGTTGCCCCTCTTCCCATTCATCCTTAGGACAAATTGCAACCTGTATGGAACAGGAGGTTAAAGGTGCTGATTCTCCAAGTAGGGAGATTGCTAGTAAAGTAGCTGGAATGGCGAACCCGAGCACAAGGAGATGAGAAATGAGGTGCGTTTCAGAAACCTTTCCCGATCAGACGGTGTACCATCTTCTAGGTTTCCCATGCGTGTTTTCGATGTAGGAAGATGCCCTTGAACCTGGAGATTTAGGACCCATGGGATGGGTACCACACAGTATTACTTTAAGGGGTCTACGTTTGCTCACCCAACGTCACCAAACCTCTCAGCCCCAAGAGTGTCCACCCTTAGGTCTCATCCAACTGTGGGTCTAGATATGTTCAACCCAGGTTGGTTCACAGCCCCTGAAGGAATTTTGTAAGAATTTCTCTCTCTTTCACTGTCTTTGTTTTACGGGTTTTTAAAAGTAATTTATTTTATAATGGGGTTTAGCTGCTTTTCACGGCTGTGTTTATGTGGCTTTACACCCACTTGACTCACTTCCAGACAGATATCAATATATAGGTTTTAAGATTCTTACTAGTCACATATATTCTTTTGCGGTGAATAGGGGGTGTTGAGTCCAGTTCACTGAGCAAGGAGTAGGTCTTGTCTATTACATATTGGGTGTATGGAACGGTATCTGAGCGAATTTGAAACCCTTGTTTTATGCATCACCCCATCTCACCTTTCCCGTTAAGCAGCCATAGTGTGTTTTCTAAACGTGTGACTCTGTTCTGTTTTGTAATTCAGTTCAAGTGTAGCGGTTTTTACATTCCCTCTATAAGTGATAGCTTATGATAAGTGTCTTTTTCTGTGTGACTTATTTCACTTAGAATCGTCGTACCTAAATCCACTCATCTTGCTTCTACTAGCCTTATGACATTGATTTCATGTCTGAGTGATATTCCATTGTACATAAGGACCACAACTTCATTATCCATTTTTCTCTTTCCTGGGATATTTAAGGTGTCATGAAGTGGAGGTTCTTGTCAACAGAGCAGCCCTAAACTTTGGGGTGCCTGTGTCTTGCTGATTTTTAGTTTTCCCAATTTATACGCCCATGAGTGGACGTGCCCTATGCTCCCTAAGCTGTGTTTTTTCGATGTTTCAGGACACACCGTACACTTCTCCAGAGTGGCTGTTGGCAATTTACATCCAGCCCATCAGCGTAGCAAGGCTGCCATTTCTCCATGGCCTGTCCTGCATTTCTGGTTTTTACACTTTTTGCAGCATGACCCTTTTGACCGATGGGAAGCGAGACTTCTTTGTAGCGCTGATTTGCCTTTCCAGGTTGCTTGGTTGGCCAAAAAGGGCGTATGCGTTTTTTCCTGAATATATTCAGGAAAAAACGCATACGCCCTTTTTGGCCAAGGGCATCATTGTCGACGTTTTGCCGCTTTTCATGTGCTTTAAAGGCGATTCGAATCTACCTCCTGAAATCTGTTTCCTGCAATTCTGCCTTGCTTTCAAATCCTCTTCGTTGCCTTCCCTCAATATATCTGTGGATGAGAGTTATCATTTATAACGCTGCGGGTTTGTGAATTGCAGTGTCCCTGAGCTCCATTTTTCAACTCGCTTTTTTGGGAGCTGGCCGCAAAAGCGTGGGATTCCCTCAGGCCCTATTCTGCTTCTGGGCGGCAGGCTGAGCCTGTGGTTAATTCTTCTTCCTGATGGGAAAATAGAGTGACCTGTGCCTGTCCCAACACCTAGATCTAGTCTCTCATTGGTTGCCCCTCTTCCCGTTCATCCTCAGGACAGATTGCAACCTGTAGGGAACAGGAGCTTAAAGGTGCTAATTCTCCAAGTAGGGAGATTGCTAGTAAAGTAGCTGGAATGGCGAACCCGAGCACAAGGAGATGAGAAATGAGGTGCGTATTAGAAACCTTTCAAAATCACACGGTGTACCATCTTCTGGGTTTCTCATGCATGTTTTCGATGTAAGAATATGCCCTTGAACTTGGAGATTTGGGACCCATGGGATGGGTACCAGGCAGTATTACTTTAAAGGGTCTGTGTTGCTCACCCAACCTCACCCAACCTTTCAGCCCCAAGAGTGTCCCCCTTATGTCTCATCCAGCTGTGGTTCTAGATATGGTCAATCCAGGTTGCATCACAGCCTCTGAACGAATTTTGTAAGAATTTCTCTCTCTTTCACTGTCTTTGTTTTACGGGTTTTTAAAAGTAATTTATTTTTATAATGGGGTTTAGCTGCTTTTCACGGCTGTGTTTATGCGGCTTTACACCCACTTGACTCACTTCCAGACAGATATCATTACATAGGTTTAAAGATTCTTACTAGTCACATATATTTTTGTGCGGTGAATAGGGGGTGTTGAGTCCAGTTCACTGAGCAAGGAGTAGGTCTTGTCTATTACATATTGGGTGTACGGAACGGTATCTGAGGGAATTTGAAACCCTTGTTTTATGCATCACCCCACCTAACCTTTCCCGTTAAGCAGCCATAGTGTGTTTTCTAAACGTGTGACTCTGTTCTGTTTTGTAATTCAGTTCAAGTGTAGCGGTTTTTACATTCCCTCTATAAGTGATAGCTTATGATAAGTGTCTTTTTCTGTGTGACTTATTTCACTTAGAATCGTCATACCTAAATCCACTCATCTTGCTTCTACTAGCCTTATGACATTGATTTCATGTCTGAGTGATATTCCATTGTACATAAGGACCACAACTTCTTTATCCATTTTTCTCTTTCCTGGGATATTTAAGGTGTCATGAAGTGGAGGTTCTTGTCAACAGAGCAGCCCTAAACTTTGGGGTGCCTGTGTCTTGCTGATTTTTAGTTTTCCCAATTTATACGCCCATGAGTGGACGTGCCCTATGCTCCCTAAGCTGTGTTTTTTCGATGTTTCAGGACACACCGTACACTTCTCCAGAGTGTTTGTTGGCAATTTACATCCCACCCATCAGCATAGCAAGGCTACCATTTCTCCATGGTCTGTCCTGCATTTCTGGTTTTGACACTTTTTGCAGCATGACCCTTTTGACCGATGGGAAGCGAGACTTCTTTGTAGCGCTGATTTGCCTTTCCAGGTTGCTTGGTTGGCCAAAAAGGGCGTATGCGTTTTTTCCTGAATATATTCAGGAAAAAACGCATACGCCCTTTTTGTCCAAGGGCATCATTGTCGACATTTTGCCGCTTTTCATGTGCTTTAAAGGTGATTCGATTCTACCTCCTGAAATCTGTTTCCTGCAATTCTGCCTTGCTTATAAATCCTCTTCCTTGCCTTCCCTCAATATATTTGTGGACGAGAGTTATAGTTTATATCTCAGCACGTTTGTGAATTGCAGTGCCCCTGAGCTCCATTTTTCAACTGTCTTTTTTGGGATCTGTCCGCAAAAGCACGGGATTGCCTCAGGCCCTATTCAGGTTCCGGGGGGCAGGCTGAGCCTGTGGTTAATTCTTCTTCCTGATGGGAAAATAGAGTGACCTGTGCCTGTCCCAACACCTAGATCTAGTCTCTCATTGGTTGCCCCTCTTCCCGTTCATCCTCAGGACAAATTGCAACCTGTAGGGAACAGGAGCTTAAAGGTGCTGATCCTCCAAGTAGGGAGATTTCTAGTAAAGTAGCTGGAATGGCGAACCCGAGCACAAGGAGATGAGAAATGAGGTGCGTTTTAGAAACCTTTCAAAATCACACGCTGTACCATCTTCTGGGTTCCTCATGCAAGTTTTCGATGTAGGAAGATGCCCTTGAACCTGGAGATTTGGGACCCATGGGATGGGTACCACGCAGTATTACTTTAAAGGGTCTGCGATGGCTCACCCAACCTCACCCAACCTCTCAGCCCCAAGAGTGTCCACCCTTATGTCTCATCCAGCTGTGGGTCTAGATATGGTCAATCCAGGTTGCGTCACAGCCCCTGAATGAATTTTGTAAGAATTTCTCCCTCTTTCACTGTCTTTGTTTCATGCGTTTTTAAAAATAATTTATTTTTATAATGGGGTTTAGCTACTTTTCACGGCTGTGTTTATGCGGCTTTACACCCTCTTGACTCACTTCCAGAGAGATATCAATACATAGGTTTTCAGATTCTCACTAGTCAGATATATTCTTGTGCGGTGAATATGGGGTGTTGAGGCCAGTTCACTGAGCAAGGAGTAGGTTTTGTCTATTACATATTGGGTGTATGGAACGGTATCTGAGCTAATTTGAAACCCTTGTTTTATGCATCACCCCACGTCACCTTTCCCGTTAAGCAGCCATAGTGTGTTTTAAATATGTGACTCTGTTCTGATTTGTAATTCAATTCAAGTGTAGCGGTTTTTACATTCCCTCTATAAGTGATAGCTTATGATAAGTGTCTTTTTCTGTGTGACTTATTTCCCTTAGAATCGTCGTACCTAAGTCCACCCATCTTGCGTCTACTGGCCTTATGACATTGATTTCATGGCAGAGTGATATTCCATTGTACATAAGAACCACAACTTCTTTATCCATTTTTCTCTTTCCTGGGATATTTAAGGTGTCATGAAGTGGAGGTTCTTGTCAACAGAGCAGCCCTAAACTTTGGGGTGCCTGTGTCTTGCTGATTTTTAGTTTTCCCAATTTATATGCCCATGAGTGGACGTGCCCTATGCTCCCTAAGCTGTGTTTTTTCGATGTTTCAGGACACACCGTACACTTCTCCAGAGTGGCTGTTGGCAATTTACATCCCGCCCATCAGCGTAGCAAGGCTCCCATTTCTCCATGGCCTGTCCTGCATTTGTGGTTTTGACACTTTTTTCAGCATGGCCCTTTTGACCGATGGGAAGCGAGACTTCTTTGTAGCGCTGATTTGCCTTTCCAGGTTGCTTGATTGGCCAAAAAGGGCGTATGCGTTTTTTCCTGAATATATTCAGGAAAAAACGCATACGCCCTTTTTGGCCAAGGGCATCATTGTCGAAGTTTTGCCGCTTTTCATGTGCTTTAAAGGCGATTCGAATCTACCTCCTGAAACCTGTTTCCTGCAACTCTGCCTTGCTTTCAAATCCTCTTCGTTGCCTTCCCTCAATATATTTGTGGACGGGAGTTATCATTTATAACTCTGCAGGTTTGTGAATTGCAGTGCCCATGTGCTACATTTTTCAACTCGCTTTTTTGGGAGCTGGCCGCAGAAGCGCGGGATTGCCTCAGGCCCTATTCTGGTTACGGGTGGCAGGCTGAGCATGTGGTTAATTCTTCTTCCTGATGGGAAAATAGAGTGACCTGTGCCTGTCCCAACACCTAGATCTAGTCTCTCATTGGTTGCCCCTCTTCCCATTCATCCTTAGGACAAATTGCAACCTGTATGGAACAGGAGGTTAAAGGTGCTGATTCTCCAAGTAGGGAGATTGCTAGTAAAGTAGCTGGAATGGCGAACCCGAGCACACGGAGTTGAGAAATGAGGTGCGTTTTAGAAACTTTCCCAATCACACGGTGTACCATCTTCTGGGTTTCTCATGCATGTTTTCGATGTAGGAAGATGCCCTTGATCCTGGAGATTGGGGACAAATGGGATGGGTACCACGCAGTATTACTTTAAAGGGTCTGTGTTTGCTCACCCAACCACACCAAACCTCTCAGCCCTAAGAGTGTCCACCTTTATGTCTCATCCAGCTGTGGGTCTAGATATGGTCAATCCAGATTGCGTCACAGCACCTGAATGAATTTTGTAAGAATTTCTCTCTCTTTCACTGTCTTTGTTTCATGGGTTTTTAAAACTAATTTATTTTTATAATGGGGTTTAGCTGCTTTTCACGGCTGTGTTTATGCGGCTTTACACCCACTTGACTCACTTCCAGAGAGATATCAATACATAGGTTTTAAGATTCTCACTAGTCAGATATATTCTTGTGTGGTGAATAGGGGGTGTTGAGTCCAGTTCACTGAGCAAGGAGTAGGTCTTGTCTATTACATATTGGGAGTATGGAACGGTATCTGAGCTAATTTGAAACCCTTGTTTTATGCATCACCCCACCTCACCTTTCCCGTTAAGAAGCCATAGTGTGTTTTCAAAATGGGTGACTCTGTTCTGATTTGTAATTCAGTTCAAGTGTAGCGGTTTTTACATCCCTCTATAAGTGATAGCTTTTGATATGTGTCTTTTTCTGTGTGACTTATTTCACTTAGAGTCGTCGTACCTAAATCCACTCATCATGCTGCTACTAGCCTTATGACATTGATTTCATGGCTGAGTGATATTCCATTGTACATAAGGACCACAACTTCTTTATCCATTTTTCTCTTTCCTGGGATATTTAAGGTGTCATGAAGTGGAGGTTCTTGTCAACAGAGCAGCCCTAAACTTTGGGGTGCCTGTGTCTTGCTGATTTTTAGTTTTCCCACTTTATACGCCCATGAGTGGACGTGCCCTATGCTCCCTAAGCTGTGTTTTTTCGATGTTTCAGGACACACCGTACACTTCTCCAGAGTGGCTGTTGTCAATTTACATCCCGCCCATCAGCGTAACAAGGCTGCCATTTCTCCATGGCCTGTCCTGCATTTGTGGTTTTGACACTTTTTTCAGCATGGCCCTTTTGACCGATGGGAAGCGAGACTTCTTCGTAGCGCTGATTTGCCTTTCCAGGTTGCTTGGTTGGCCAAAAAGGGCGTATGCGTTTTTTCCTGAATATATTCAGGAAAAAACGCATACGCCCTTTTTGGCCAAGGGCATCGTTGTCGACGTTTTGCCGCTTTTCATGTGCTTTAAAGGCGATTCGAATCTACCTCCTGAAACCTGTTTCCTGCAACTCTGCCTTGCTTTCAAATCCTCTTCGTTGCCTTCCCTCAATATATTTGTGGACGAGAGTTATCATTTATAACTCTGCAGGTTTGTGAATTGCAGTGCACATGTGCTCCATTTTTCAACTCGCTTTTTTGGGAGCTGGCCGCAGAAGCGCGGGATTGCCTCAGGCCCTACTCTGCTTCTGAGCGGCAGGCTGAGCCTGTGCTTAATTCTTCTTCCTGATGGGAAAATAGAGTGACCTGTGCCTGTCCCAACACCTACATCTAGTCTCTCATTGGTTGCCCCTCTTCCCGTTCATCCTCAGGACAAATTGCAACCTGTACAGTACAGGAGGTTAAAGGTGTTGATTCTCCAAGTAGGGAGATTGCTAGTAAAGTAGCTGGAATGGTGAACCCAAGCACAAGGAGATGAGAAATGAGGTGTGTTTTAGAAACCTTTCCCGATCACATGGTGTACCATCTTCTGGGTTTCTCATGCATGTTTTCAATGCAGGAAGATGCCCTTAAAACTGGAGATTTGGGACCCATGGGATGGGTACCACGCAGTATTACCTTAAAGGGTCTGTGTTTGCTCACCCAACCTCACCAAACCTGTCAGCCACAAGAGTGTCCACCCTTAGGTCTCATCCAGCTGTGGCTCTAGATATTTTCAATCCAGGTTGCATCACAGCCCCTGAACAATTTGTGTAAGAATTTCTCTCTCTTTCACTGTCTTTGTTTTACGGGTTTCTACAAGTAATTTATTTTTATAATGGGGTTTAGCTGCTTTTCACGGCTGTGTTTATGCGGCTTTACACCCACTTGACACACTACCAGAGGGATATCAATACATAGGTTTTAAGATTCTCACTAGTCAGATATATACTTGTGCGGTGAATAGGGGGTGTTGAGTCCAGTTCACTGAGCAAGGAGTAGGTCTTGTCTATTACATATTGGGTGTATGGAACGGTATCTGATCTAATTTGAAACCCTTGTTTTATGCATCACTCCACCTCATCTTTCCCGTTAAGCAGCCATAGTGTGTTTTCTAAACGTGTGACTCTGTTCTCTTTTGTAATTCAGTTCAAGTGTAGCAGTTTTTACATTCCCTCTATAAGTGATAGCTTATGATAAGTGTCTTTTTCTGTGTGACTTATTTCACTTAGAGTCGTCGTACCTAAATCCACTCATCATGCTGCTACTAGCCTTATGACATTGATTTCATGGCTGAGTGATATTCCATTGTACATAAGGACCACAACTTCTTTATCCATTTTTCTCTTTCCTGGGATATTTAAGGTGTCATGAAGTGGAGGTTCTTGTCAACAGAGCAGCCCTAAACTTTGGGGTGCCTGTGTCTTGCTGATTTTTAATTTTCCCAATTTATACGCCCATGAGTGGAAGTGCCCTATGCTCCCTAAGCTGTGTTTTTTCGATGTTTCAGGCCACACCGTACACTTCTCCAGAGTGGTTGCTGGCAATTTACATCCCGCCCATCAGTGTAGCAAGGCTCCCATTTCTCAATGGCCTGTCCTGCTTTTGTGGTTTTGACACTTTTTGCAGCTTGGCCCTTTTCACCGATGGGAAGCGAGACTTCTTTGTAGCGCTGATTTACCTTTCCAGGTTGCTTGGTTGGCCAAAAAGGGCGTATGCGTTTTTTCCTGAATATATTCAGGAAAAAACGCATACGCCCTTTTTGGCCAAGGGCATCATTGTCGACGTTTTGCCGCTTTTCATGTGCTTTAAAGGCGATTCGAATCTACCTCCTGAAACCAGTTTCCTGCAATTCTGCCTTGCTTTCAAATCCTCTTCGTTGCCTTCCCTCAATATATTTGTGGACGAGAGTTATCATTTATAACTCTGCAGGTTTGTGAATTGCAGTGCCCATGTGCTCCATTTTTCAACTCTCTTTTTTGGGAGCTGGCCACAGAAGTGCGGGATTGCCTCAGGCCCTATTCTGGTTCCGGGCGGTAGGCTGAGCCTGTGGTTAATTCTTCTTCCTGATGGGAAAATAGAGTGACCTGTGCCTGTCCCAACACCTAGATCTAGTCTCTCATTGGTTGCCCCTCTTCCCATTCATCCTTAGGACAATTTGCAACCTGTATGGAACAGGAGGTTAAAGGTACTGATTCTCCAAGTAGGGAGATTGCTAGTAAATTAGCTGGAATGGTGAACCCGAGCACACGGAGTTGAGAAATGAGGTGCGTTTTAGAAACTTTCCCAATCACACGGTGTACCATCTTCTGGGTTTCTCATGCATGTTTTCGATGTAGGAAGATGCCCTTGAACCTGGAGATTTGGGACCCATGGGATGGGTACCACGCAGTATTACTTTAAAGTGTCTGCGTTTGCTCACCCAACCTCACCAAACCTCTCAGCCCCAAGAGTGTCCACCTTAATGTGTCATCCAGCTGTGGGTCTAGATATGGTCAATCCAGGTTGCGTCACAGCCCCTGAATGAATTTTGTAAGAATTTCTCTGTCTTTCACTGTCTTTGTTTCATGGGTTTGTAAAACTAATTTATTTTTATAATGGGGTTTAGCTGCTTATCACAGCTGTGTTTATGCGGCTTTACACCCACTTGACTCACTTCCAGAGAGATATCAATACATAAGTTTTAAGATTCTCACTAGTCAGATATATTCTTGTGCGGTGAATAGGGGGTGTTGAGTCCAGTTCACTGAGCAAGGAGTAGGTCTTTTCTATTACATATTGGGTGTATGGAACGGTATCTGAGCTAATTTGAAACCCTTGTTTTATGCATCACCCCACGTCACTTCCCCGTTAAGCAGCCATAGTGTGTTTTAAATATGTGACTCTGTTCTGATTTGTAATTCAATTCAAGTGTAGCGGTTTTTACATTCCCTCTATAAGTGAGAGCTTTTGATAAGTGTCTTTTTCTGTGTGACTTATTTCCCTTAGAATCGTCGTACCTAAGTCCACCTATCTTGAGTCTACTGGCCTTATAACATTGATTTCATGGCAGAGTGATATTCCATTGTACATAAGAATCACAAATTCTTTATCCATTTTTCTCTTTCCTGGGATATTTAAGGTGTCATGAAGTGGAGGTTCTTGTCAACAGAGCAGCCCTAAACTTAGGGGTGCCTGTGTCTTGCTGATTTTTAGTTTTCCCAATTTATACGCCCATGAGTGGACGTGCCCTATGCTCCCTACGCTGTGTTTTCTCGATGTTTCAGGACACACCGTACACTTCTCCAGAGTGGCTGTTGGCAATTTAAATCCCGCCCATCAGCGTAGCAAGGATCCCATTTCTCCATGGCCTGTCCTGCATTTGTGGTTTTGACACTTTTTTCAGCATGACCCTTTTGACCGATGGGAAGCGAGACTTCTTTGTAGCGCTGATTTGCCTTTCCAGGTTGCTTGGATGGCCAAAAAGGGCGTATGCGGTTTTTCCTGAATATATTCAGGAAAAAACGCATACGCACTTTTTGGCCAAGGGCATCATTGTCGACGTTTTGCCGCTTTTCATGTGCTTTAAAGGCGATTCGAATCTACCTCCTGAAACCTGTTTCCTGCAACTCTGCCTTGCTTTCAAATCCTCTTCATTGCCTTCCCTCAATATATTTGTGGACGAGAGTTATCATTTATAACTCTGCAGGTTTGTGAATTGCAGTGCCCATGTGCTCCATTTTTCAACTGGCTTTTTTGGGAGCTGGCCGCAGAAGCGCGGGATTGCCTCAGGCCCTATTCTTGTTCCCGGCGGTAGGCTGAGCCTGTGGTTAATTCTTCTTCCTGATGGGAAAATAGAGTGACCTGTGCCTGTCCCAACACCTACATCTAGTCTCTCATTTGTTGCCCCTATTCCCATTCATCCTTAGGACAAATTGCAACCTGTATGGAACATGAGGTTAAAGGTGCTGATTCTCCAAGTAGGGAGATTGCTAGTAAAGTAGATGGAATGGCGAACCCGAGCACACGGAGTTGAGAAATGAGGTGCGTTTTAGAAACTTTCCCAATCACACGGTGTACCATCTTCTGGGTTTCTCATGCATGTTTTCGATGTAGGAAGATGCCCTTGAACCTGGAGATTGGGGTCAAATGCGATGGGTACCACGCAGTATTACTTTAAAGGGTCTGCGTTTGCTCACCAAACCACACCCAAACTCTCAGCCCCAAGAGTGTCCACCCTTATGTCTCATCCAGCTGTGGGTCTAGATATGGTCAATCCAGGTTGCGTCACAGCCCCTGAATGAATTTTGTAAGAATTTCTCTCTCTTTCACTGTCTTTGTTTCATGCGTTTTTAAAACTAATTTATTTTTATACTGGGGTTTAGCTGCTTTTCACGGCTGTGTTTATGCGGCTTTACACCCACTTGACTCACTTCTAGAGAGATATCAATACGTAAGTTTTAAGATTCTCACTAGTCAGATATATTCTTGTGTGGTGAATAGGGGGTGTTGAGTCCAGTTCACTGAGCAAGGAGTAGGTCTTGTCTATTACATATTGGGAGTATGGAACGGTATCTGAGCTAATTTGAAACCCTTGTTTTAAGCATCACCCCACGTCACCTTTCCCGTTAAGCAGCCATAGTGTGTTTTCTAAATGTGTGACTCTGTTGTGATTTGTAATTCAGTTCAATTGCAGCGGTTTTTACATTCCCTTTATAAGTGATAGCTTTTGATAAGGGTCTTTTTCTGTGTGACTTATTTCACTTAGAGTCGTCGTACCTAAATCCACTCATCATGCTGCTACTAGCCTTATGACATTGATTTCATGTCTGAGTGATATTCCATTGTACATAAGGACCACAACTTCTTTATCCATTTTTCTCTTTCCTGGGATATTTAAGGTGTCATGAAGTGGAGGTTCTTGTCAACAGAGCAGCCCTAAACTTTGGGGTGCCTGTGTCTTGCTGATTTTTAATTTTCCCAATTTATACGCCCATGAGTGGACGTGCCCTATGCTCCCTAACCTGTGTTTTTTCGATGTTTCAGGCCACACCGTACACTTCTCCAGAGTGGCTGTTGGCAATTTACATCCCACCCATCAGCGTGGCAAGGCTCCCATTTCTCCATGGCCTGTCCTGCATTTGTGGTTTTGACACTTTTTTCAGCATGGCCCTTTTGACCCATGGGAAGCGAGACTTCTTTGTAGCGCTGATTTGCCTTTCCAGGTTGCTTGGTTGGCCAAAAAGGGCGTATGCGTTTTTTCCTGAATATATTCAGGAAAAAACGCATACGCCCTTTTTGGCCAAGGGCATCATTTTCCACGTTTTGCCGCTTTTCATGTGCTTGAAAGGCGATTCGAATCTACCTCCTGAAATGTGTGTTTTGCAGTTCTGCCTTGCTTTCAAATCCTCTTCGTTGTCTTCCCTCAATATATTTGTGTACGAGAGTTATCATTTATAACTCTGCAGGTTTGTGAATTGCAGTGCCCCTGAGCTCCATTTTTCAACTCGCTTTTTTGGGATCTGGCCGCAAAAGCACAGGATTGCCTCAGGCCCTCTTCTGGTTCCGGGTGGCAGGCTGAGCCTCTGGTTATTTCTTCTTCCTGATGGGAAAATAGAGTGACCTGTGCCTGTCCCAACACCTACATCTAGTCTCTCATTGGTTGCCCCTCTTCCCGTTCATCCTCAGGACAAATTGCAACCTATACAGAACTGGAGGTTAAAGGTGTTGATTCTCCAAGTAGGGAGATTGCTAGTAAAGTAGCTGGAATGGTGAACCCGAGCACAAGGAGATGAGAAATGAGGTGCGTTTTAGAAACCTTTCCCGATCACATGGTGTACCATCTTCTGGGTTTCTCATGCATGTTTTCAATGCAGGAAGATGCCCTTAAAACTGGAGATTTGGGACCCATTGGATGGGTACCACGCAGTATTACCTTAAAGGGTCTGAGTTTGCTCACCCAACCTCACCAAACCTGTCAGCCCCAAGAGTGTCCACCCTTAGGTCTCATCCAGCTGTGGGTCTAGATATTTTCAATCCAGGTTGCATCACAGCCCCTGAACGAATTGTGTAAGAATTTCTCTCTCTTTCACTGTCTTTGTTTTACGGGTTTCTACAAGTAATTTATTTTTATAATGGGGTTTAGCTGCTTTTCACGGCTGTGTTTATGCGGCTTTACACCCACTTGACACACTTCCAGAGGGATATCAATACATAGGTTTTAAGATTCTCACTAGTCAGATATATACTTGTGCGGTGAATAGGGGTGTTGAGTCCAGTTCACTGAGCAAGGAGTAGGTCTTGTCTATTACATATTGGGTGTATGGAACGGTATCTGATCTAATTTGAAACCCTTGTTTTATGCATCACCCCACCTCATCTTTCCCGTTAAGCAGCCATAGTGTGTTTTCTAAACGTGTGACTCTGTTCTCTTTTGTAATTCAGTTCAAGTGTAGCAGTTTTTACATTCCCTCTATAAGTGATAGCTTATGATAAGTGTCTTTTTCTGTGTGACTTATTTCACTAAGAGTCGTCGTACCTAAATCCACTCCTCATGCTGCTACTAGCCTTATGACATTGATTTCATGGCTGAGTGATATTCCATTGTACATATGGACCACAACTTCTTTATCCATTTTTCTCTTTCCTGGGATATTTAAGGTGTCATGAAGTGGAGGTTCTTGTCAACAGAGCAGCCCTAAACTTTGGGGTGCCTGTGTCTTGCTGATTTTTAATTTTCCCAATTTATACGCCCATTAGTGGAAGTGCCCTATGCTCCCTAAGCTGTGTTTTTTCGATGTTTCAGGACACACCGTACACTTCTCCAGAGTGGCTGCTGGCAATTTACATCCCGCCCATCAGTGTAGCAAGGCTCCCATTTCTCAATGGCCTGTCCTGCTTTTGTGGTTTTGACAGTTTTTTCAGCATGGTCCATTTGACCGATGGGAAGCGAGACTTCTTTGTAGCGCTGATTTACCTTTCCAGGTTGCTTGGTTGGCCAAAAAGGGCGTATGCGTTTTTTCCTGAATATATTCAGGAAAAAACGCATACGCCCTTTTTGGCCAAGGGCATCATTGTCGACGTTTTGCCGCTTTTCATGTGCTTTAAAGGCGATTCGAATCTACCTCCTGAAACCAGTTTCCTGCAATTCTGCCTTGCTTTCAAATCCTCTTCGTTGCCTTCCCTCAATATATTTGTGGACGAGAGTTATCATTTATATCTCAGCAGGTTTGTGAATTGCAGTGCCCCTGAGCTCCATTTTTCAACTGTCTTTTTTGGGAGCTGGCCGCAAAAGCGCAGGATTGCCTCAGGCCCTATTCTGCTTCTCGGCAGCAGGCTGAGCCTGTGGTTAATTCTTCTTCCTGATGGGAAAATAGAGTGCCCTGTGCTTGTCCCAACACCTAGATCTAGTCTCTCATTGGTTGCCCCTCTTCCCGTTCATCCTCAGGACAAATTGCAACCTGTAGGGAACAGGAGCTTAAAGGTGCTGATTCTCCAAGTAGGGAGATTGCTACTAAAGTAGCTGGAAAGGCGAACCCGAGCACAAGGAGATGAGAAATGAGGTGCGTTTTAGAAACCTTTCAAAATCACACGGTGTACCATCTTCTGGGTTTCTCATGCATGTTTTCGATGTAGGAAGATGCCCTTGAACCTGGAGATTTGGGAACCATGGGATGGGTACCACGCAGTATTACTTTAAAGGGTCTGCGTTTGCTCACCCAACCTCACCCAAACTTTCAGCCCCAAGAGTGTCCACCCTTATGTCTCATCCAGCTGTGGGTCTAGATATGGTCAATCCAGGTTGCATCACAGCCTCTGATCGAATTTTGTAAGAATTTCTCTCTCTTTCACTGTCTTTGTTTTACGGGTTTTTAAAAGTAATTTATTTTTATAATGGGGTTTAGCTGCTTTTCATGGCTCTGTTTATGCGGCTTTACACCCCCTTGACTCACTTCCAGAGAGATATCAATATATAGGTTTTAAGATTCTTACTAGTCACATATATTCTTGTGTGGTGAATAGGGGGTGTTGAGTCCAGTTCACTGAGCTAGGAGTAGGTCTTGTCTATTACATATTGGGTGTATGGAACGGTATCTGAGCGAATTTGAAATCCTTGTTTTATGCATCACCCCACCTCACCTTTCTCGTTAAGCAGCCATAGTGTGTTTTCTAAACGTGTGACTCTGTTCTCTTTTGTAATTCAGTTCAAGTGTAGCGGTTTTTACATTCCCTCTATAAGTGATAGCTTATGATAAGTGTCTTTTTCTGTTTGACTTATTTCACTTACAATCGTCGTACCTAAATCCACTCATCTTGCTTCTACTAGTCTTATGACATTGATTTCATGTCTGAGTGATATTCCATTGTACATAAGGACCACAACTTCTTTATCCATTTTTCTCTTTCCTGGGATATTTACGGTGTCATGAAGTGGAGGTTCTTGTCAACAGAGCAGCCCTAAACTTTGGGGTGCCTGTGTCTTGCTGATTTTTAGTTTTCCCTATTTATACGCCCATGAGTGGACGTGCCCTATGCTCCCTAAGCTGTGTTTTCTCGATGTTTCAGGACACACCGTACACTTCTCCAGAGTGGCTGTTGGCAATTTACATCCCGCCCATCAGCGTAGCAAGGCTGCCATTTCTCCATGGCCTGTCCTGCATTTCTGGTTTTGACACTTTTTGCAGCATGACCCTTTTGACCGATGGGAAGCGAGACTTTTTGTAGTGCTGATTTGCCTTTCCAGGTTGCTTGGTTGGCCAAAAAGGGCGTATGCGGTTTTTCCTGAATATATTCAGGAAAAAACGCATACGCCCTTTTTGGCCAAGGGCATCATTGTCGACGTTTTGCCGCTTTTCATGTGCTTTAAAGGCGATTCGAATCTACCTCCTGAAATCTGTTTCCTGCAATTCTGCCTTGCTTTCAAATCCTCTTCGTTGCCTTCCCTCAATATATTTCTGGACGAGAGTTATCATTTATAACTCTGCAGGTTTGTGAATTGCAGTGCCCATGTGCTCCATTTTTCAACTGTCTTTTTTGGGAGCTGGCCGCAGAAGCGCGGGATTGCCTCAGGCACTATTCTGGTTCCCGGCGGCAGGCTGAGCCTGTGCTTAATTCTTCTTCCTGATGGGAAAATAGCGTGACCTGTGCCTGTCCAAACACCAAGATCTAGTCTCTCATTGGTTGCCCCTCTTCCCGTTCATCCTCAGGACAAATTGCAACCTGTACAGAACAGGAGGTTAAAGGTGCTGATTCTCCAAGTAGGGAGATTGCTAGTAAAGTAGCTGGAATGGCGAACCCGAGCACAAGGAGATGAGAAATTAGGTGCGTTTCAGAAACCTTTCCCGATCAGACGGTGTACCATCTTCTAGGTTTCCCATGCGTGTTTTCGATGTAGGAAGATGCCCTTGAACCTGGAGATTTAGGACCCATGGGATGGGTACCACACAGTATTACTTTAAGGGGTCTACGTTTGCTCACCCAACGTTACCAAACCTCTCAGCCCCAAGAGTGTCCACCCTTAGGTCTCATCCAACTGTGGGTCTAGATATGTTCAACCCAGGTTGCGTCACAGCCCCTGAGGGAATTTTGTAAGAATTTCTCTCTCTTTCACTGTCTTTGTTTTACGGGTTTTTAAAAGTAATTTATTTTTATAATGGGGTTTAGGTGCTTTTCATGGCTGTGTTTATGCGGCTTTACACCCACTTGACTCACTTCCAGAGAGATATCAATACATAGGTTTTAAGGTTCTCACTAGTCAGATATATTCTTGTGCGGTGAATAGGGGGTGTTGAGTCCAGTTCACTGAGCAAGGAGTAGGTCTTTTCTATTACTTATTGGGTGTATGGAACGGTATCTGAGCTAATTTGAAACCCTTGTTTTATGCATCACCGCACATCACCTTTCCCGTTAAGCAGCCATAGTGTGTTTTCTAAATGTGTGACTCTGTTCTGATTTGTAATTCAATTCAAGTGTAGCGGTTTTTACATTCCCTTTATAAGTGATAGCTTTTGATAAGTGTCTTTTTCTGTGTGACTTATTTCACTTAGAGTCGTCGTACCTAAATCCACTCATCATGCTGCTACTAGCCTTATGACATTGATTTCATGGCTGAGTGATATTCCATTGTACATAAGGACCACAAATTCTTTATCCATTTTTCTCTTTCCTGGGATATTTAAGGTTTCCTGAAGTGGAGGTTCTTGTCAACAGAGCAGGCCTAAACTTTGGGGTGCCTGACTCTTGCTGATTTTTAGTTTTCCCAATTTATACGCCCATGAGTGGACGTGCCCTATGCTCCCTAAGCTGTGTTTTCTCGATGTTTCAGGACACACCGTACACTTCTCCAGAGTGGCTGTTGGCAATTTACATCCCGCCCATCAGCGTAGCAAGGCTCCTATTTCTCCATGGCCTGTCCTGCATTTGTGGTTTTGACACTTTTTTCAGCATGGCCCTTTGGACCGATGGGAAGCGAGACTTCTTTGTAGCGCTGATTTGCCTTTCCAGGTTGCTTGGTTGGCCAAAAAGGGCGTATGCGTTTTTTCCTGAATATATTCAGGAAAAAACGCATACGCCCTTTTTGGCCAAGGGCATCATTGTCGACGTTTTGCCGCTTTTCATGTGCTTTAAAGGCGATTCGAATCTACCTCCTGAAATCTGTTTCCTGCAATTCTGCCTTGCTTTCAAATCCTCTTCGTTGCCTTCCCTCAATATATTTCTGGACGAGAGTTATCATTTATAACTCTGCAGGTTTGTGAAATCCAGTGCCCATGTGCTCCATTTTTCAACTGTCTTTTTTGGGAGCTGGCCGCAGTGGCGCGGGATTGCCTCAGGCCCTATTCTGGTTCCGGGCGGCAGGCTGAGCCTGTGGTTAATTCTTCTTCCTGATGGGAAAATAGAGTGACCTGTTCCTGTCCCAACAGCTAGATCTAGTCTCTCATTGGTTGCCCCTCTTCCCGTTCATCCTCAGGACAAATTGCAACCTGTAGGGAACAGGAGGTTAAAGGTGCTGATTCTGCAAGTAGGGAGATTGCTAGTAAAGTAGCTGGAATGGCGAACCCGAGCACAAGGAGATGAGAAATGAGGTGCGTTTTAGAAACCTTTCAAATTCACACGCTGTACCATCTTCTGGGTTCCTCATGCAAGTTTTCGATGTAGGAAGATGCCCTTGAACCTAGAGATTTGGGACCCATGGGATGGGTACCACGCAGTATTACTTTAAAGGGTCTGCGATGGCTCACCCAACCTCACCAAACCTCTCAGCCCCAAGAGTGTCCACCCTTATGTCTCATCCAGCTGTGGGTCTAGATATGGTCAACCCAGGTTGCGTCACAGCCCCTGAATGAATTTTGTAAGAATTTCTCTCTCTTTTACTGTCTTTGTTTCATGCGTTTTTAAAAATAATTTATTTTTATAATGGGGTTTAGCTGCTTTTCACGGCTGTGTTTATGCGGCTTTACACCCTCTTGACTCACTTCCAGAGAGATATCAATACATAGGTTTTAAGATTCTCACTAGTCAGATATATTCTTGTGCGGTGAATACGGGGTGTTGAGTCCAGTTCACTGAGCAAGGAGTAGGTCTTCTGTATTACATATTGGGTGTATGGAACGGTATCAGAGCTAATTTGAAACCCTTGTTTTATGCATCACCCCACCTCACCTTTCCCGTTAAGCAGCCATAGTGTGTTTTCAAAATGGGTGACTCTGTTCTGATTTGTAATTCAGTTCAAGTGTAGCGGTTTTTACATCCCTCTATAAGTGATATCTTTTGATATGTGTCTTTTTCTGTGTGACTTATTTCACTTAGAGTCGTCGTACCTAAATCCACTCATCATGCTGCTACTAGCCTTATGACATTGATTTCATGGCTGAGTGATATTCCATTGTACATAAGGACCACAACTTCTTTATCCATTTTTCTCTTTCCTGGGATATTTAAGGTGTCATGAAGTGGAGGTTCTTGTCAACAGAGCAGCCGTAAACTTTGGGGTGCCTGTGTCTTGCTGATTTTTAGTTTTCCCAATTTATACGCCCATGAGTGGAAGTGCCCTATGCTCCCTAAGCTGTGTTTTTTCGATGTTTCAGGACACACCATACACTTCTCCAGAGTGGCTGTTGGCAATTTACATCCCGCCCATCAGCGTAGCAAGGCTCCTATTTCTCCATGGCCTGTCCTGCATTTGTGGTTTTGACACTTTTTTCAGCATGGCCCTTTTGACCGATGGGAAGCGAGACTTCTTTGTAGCGCTGATTTGCCTTTCCAGGTTGCTTGGTTGGCCAAAAAGGGCGTATGCGTTTTTTCCTGAATATATTCAGGAAAAAACTCATATGCCCTTTTTGGCCAAGGGCATCATTGTCGACGTTTTGCCGCTTTTCATGTGCTTTAAAGGCGATTCAAATCTACCTCCTGAAACCTGTTTCCTGCAACTCTGCCTTGCTTTCAAATCCTCTTCGTTGCCTTCCCTTAATATATTTGTGGACGAGAGTTATCATTTATAACTCTGCAGGTTTGTGAATTGCAGTGCCCATGTGCTCCATTTTTCAACTGGCTTTTTTCGGAGCTGGCCGCAGAAGCCCGGGATTGCCTCAGGCACTATTCTGCTTCCCGGCGGCAGGCTGAGCCTGTGCTTAATTCTTCTTCCTGATGGGAAAATAGACTGACCTGTGCCTGTTCCAACACCTACATCTAGTCTCTCATTGGTTGCCCCTCTTCCCGTTCATCCTCAGGACAAATTGCAACCTGTACAGAACAGGAGGTTAAAGGTGTTGATTCTCCAAGTAGGGAGATTGCTAGTAAAGTAGCTGGAATGGTGAACCCGAGCACAAGGAGATGAGTAAATGAGGTGCGTTTTAGAAACCTTTCCCGATCACATGGTGTACCATCTTCTGGGTTTCTCATGCATGTTTTCAATGCAGGAAGATGCCCTTAAAACTGGAGATTTGGGACCCATGGGATGGGTACCACGCAGTATTACCTTAAAGGGTCTGTGTTTGCTCACCCAACCTCACCAAACCTGTCAGCCCCAAGAGTGTCCACCCTTAGGTCTCATCCAACTGTGGGTCTAGATATTTTCAATCCAGGTTGCATCACAGCCCCTGAACGAATTGTGTAAGAATTTCTCTCTCTTTCACTGTCTTTGTTTTACGGGTTTCTACAAGTAATTTATTTTTATAATGGGGTTTAGCTGCTTTTCACGGCTGTGTTTATGCGGCTTTACACCCACTTGACACACTTCCAGAGGGATATCAATACATAGGTTTTAAGATTCTCACTAGTCAGATATATACTTGTGCGGTGAATAGGGGGTGTTGAGTCCAGTTCACTGAGCAAGGAGTAGGTCTTGTCTATTACATATTGGGTGTATGGAACGGTATCTGATCTAATTTGAAACCCTTGTTTTATGCATCACACCACCTCATCTTTCCCGTTAAGCAGCCATAGTGTGTTTTCTAAACGTGTGACTCTGTTCTCTTTTGTAATTCAGTTCAAGTGTAGCAGTTTTTACATTCCCTCTATAAGTGATAGCTTATGATAAGTGTCTTTTTCTGTGTGACTTATTTCACTTAGAGTCGTCGTACCTAAATCCACTCATCATGATGCTACTAGCCTTAAGACATTGATTTCATGGCTGAGTGATATTCCATTGTACATAAGGACCACAACTTCTTTATCCATTTTTCTCTTTCCTGGGATATTTAAGGTGTCATGAAGTGGAGGTTCTTGTCAACAGAGCAGCCCTAAACTTTGGGGTGCCTGTCTCTTGCTGATTTTTAATTTTCCCAATTTATACGCCCATGAGTGGAAGTGCCCTATGCTCCCTAAGCTGTGTTTTTTCGATGTTTCAGGCCACACCATACACTTCTCCAGAGTGGTTGCTGGGAATTTACATCCCGCCCATCAGTGTAGCAAGGCTTCCATTTCTCAATGGCCTGTCCTGCTTTTGTGGTTTTGACAGTTTTTTCAGCATGGCCCTTTTGACTGATGGGAAGCGAGACTTCTTTGTAGCGCTGATTTACCTTTCCAGGTTGCTTGGTGGGCCAAAAAGGGCATATGCGTTTTTTCCTGAATATATTCAGGAAAAAACGCATACGCCCTTTTTGGCCAAGGGCATCATTGTCGACGTTTTGCCACTTTTCATGTGCTTTAAAGGCGATTCGAATCTACCTCCTGAAACCAGTTTCCTGCAATTCTGCCTTGCTTTCAAATCCTCTTCGTTGCCTTCCCTCAATATATTTGTGGACGAGAGTTATCATTTATAACTCTGCAGGTTTGTGAATTGCAGTGCCCATGTGCTCCATTTTTCAACTGGCTTTTTTGGGAGCTGGCCGCAGAAGCACGGGATTGCCTCAGGCCCTATTCTGGTTCCGGGCGGTAGGCTGAGCCTGTGGTTAATTCTTCTTCCTGATGGGAAAATAGAGTGACCTGTGCCTGTCCCAACACCTAGATGTAGTCTCTCATTGGTTGCCCCTCTTCCCATTCATCCTTAGGACAAATTGCAACCTGTATGGAACAGGAGGTTAAAGGTGCTGATTCTCCAAGTAGGGAGATTGCTAGTAAAGTAGCTGGAATGGCGAACCCGAGCACAAGGAGATGAGAAATGAGGTGCGTTTCAGAAACCTTTCCCGATCAGACGGTGTACCATCTTCTAGGTTTCCCATGCGTGTTTTCGATGTAGGAAGATGCCCTTGAACCTGGAGATTTAGGACCCATGGGATGGGTACCACACAGTATTACTTTAAGGGGTCTACGTTTGCTCACCCAACGTCACCAAACCTCTCAGCCCCAAGAGTGTCCACCCTTAGGTCTCATCCAACTGTGGGTCTAGATATGTTCAACCCAGGTTGCGTCACAGCCCCTGAAGGAATTTTGTAAGAATTTCTCTCTCTTTCACTGTCTTTGTTTTACGGGTTTTTAAAAGTAATTTATTTTTATAATGGGATTTAGGTGCTTTTCATGGCTGTGTTTATGCGGCTTTACACCCACTTGACTCTCTTCCAGAGAGATATCAATACATAGGTTTTAAGATTCTCACTAGTCAGATATATTCTTGTGCGGTGAATAGGGGGTGTTGAGTCCAGTTCACTGAGCAAGGAATAGGTCTTTTCTATTACTTATTGGGTGTATGGAACGGTATCTGAGCTAATTTGAAACCCTTGTTTTATGCATCACCGCACATCACCTTTCCCGTTAAGCAGCCATAGTGTGTTTTCTAAATGTGTGACTCTGTTCTGATTTGTAATTCAATTCAAGTGTAGCGGTTTTTACATTCCCTTTATAAGTGATAGCTTTTGATAAGTGTCTTTTTCTGTGTGACTTATTTCACTTAGAGTCGTCGTACCTAAATCCACTCATCATGCTGCTACTAGCCTTATGACATTGATTTCATGGCTGAGTGATATTCCATTGTACATAAGGACCACAACTTCTTTATCCATTTTTCTCTTTCCTGGGATATTTAAGGTTTCCTGAAGTGGAGGTTCTTGTCAACAGAGCAGGCCTAAACTTTGGGGTGCCTGACTCTTGCTGATTTTTAGTTTTCCCAATTTATACGCCCATGAGTGGACGTGCCCTATGCTCCCTAAGCTGTGTTTTCTCGATGTTTCAGGACACACCGTACACTTCTCCAGAGTGGCTGTTGGCAATTTACATCCCGCCCATCAGCGTAGCAAGGCTCCTATTTCTCCATGGCCTGTCCTGCATTTGTGGTTTTGACACTTTTTTCAGCATGGCCCTTTGGAACGATGGGAAGCGAGACTTCTTTGTAGCGCTGATTTGCCTTTCCAGGTTGCTTGGTTGGCCAAAAAGGGCGTATGCGTTTTTCCCTGAATATATTCAGGAAAAATCGCATACGCCCTTTTTGGCCAAGGGCATCATTGTCGACGTTTTGCCGCTTTTCATGTGCTTTAAAGGCGATTCGAATCTACCTCCTGAAATCTGTTTCCTGCAATTCTGCCTTGCTTTCAAATCCTCTTCGTTGCCTTCCCTTAATATATTTGTGGACGAGAGTTATCATTTATAACTCTGCAGGTTTGTGAATTGCAGTGCCCATGTGCTCCATTTTTCAACTGGCTTTTTTCGGAGCTGGCCGCAGAAGCCCGGGATTGCCTCAGGCACTATTCTGCTTCCCGGCGGCAGGCTGAGCCTGTGCTTAATTCTTCTTCCTGATGGGAAAATAGACTGACCTGTGCCTGTTCCAACACCTACATCTAGTCTCTCATTGGTTGCCCCTCTTCCCGTTCATCCTCAGGACAAATTGCAACCTGTACAGAACAGGAGGTTAAAGGTGTTTATTCTCCAAGTAGGGAGATTGCTAGTAAAGTAGCTGGAATGGTGAACCCGAGCACAAGGAGATGAGTAAATGAGGTGCGTTTTAGAAACCTTTCCCGATCACATGGTGTACCATCTTCTGGGTTTCTCATGCATGTTTTCAATGCAGGAAGATGCCCTTAAAACTGGAGATTTGGGACCCATGGGATGGGTACCACGCAGTATTACCTTAAAGGGTCTGTGTTTGCTCACCCAACCTCACCAAACCTGTCAGCCCCAAGAGTGTCCACCCTTAGGTCTCATCCAACTGTGGGTCTAGATATTTTCAATCCAGGTTGCATCACAGCCCCTGAACGAATTGTGTAAGAATTTCTCTCTCTTTCACTGTCTTTGTTTTACGGGTTTCTACAAGTAATTTATTTTTATAATGGGGTTTAGCTGCTTTTCACGGCTGTGTTTATGCGGCTTTACACCCACTTGACACACTTCCAGAGGGATATCAATACATAGGTTTTAAGATTCTCACTAGTCAGATATATACTTGTGCGGTGAACAGGGGGTGTTGAGTCCAGTTCACTGAGCAAGGAGTAGGTCTTGTCTATTACATATTGGGTGTATGGAACGGTATCTGATCTAATTTGAAACCCTTGTTTTATGCATCACACCACCTCATCTTTCCCGTTAAGCAGCCATAGTGTGTTTTCTAAACGTGTGACTCTGTTCTCTTTTGTAATTCTTTTCAAGTGTAGCAGTTTTTACATTCCCTCTATAAGTGATAGCTTATGATAAGTGTCTTTTTCTGTGTGACTTATTTCACTTAGAGTCGTCGTACCTAAATCCACTCATCATGATGCTACTAGCCTTAAGACATTGATTTCATGGCTGAGTGATATTCCATTGTACATAAGGACCACAACTTCTTTATCCATTTTTCTCTTTCCTGGGATATTTAAGGTGTCATGAAGTGGAGGTTCTTGTCAACAGAGCAGCCCTAAACTTTGGGGTGCCTGTCTCTTGCTGATTTTTAATTTTCCCAATTTATACGCCCATGAGTGGAAGTGCCCTATGCTCCCTAAGCTGTGTTTTTTCGATGTTTCAGGCCACACCATACACTTCTCCAGAGTGGTTGCTGGGAATTTACATCCCGCCCATCAGTGTAGCAAGGCTTCCATTTCTCAATGGCCTGTCCTGCTTTTGTGGTTTTGACAGTTTTTTCAGCATGGCCCTTTTGACTGATGGGAAGCGAGACTTCTTTGTAGCGCTGATTTACCTTTCCAGGTTGCTTGGTGGGCCAAAAAGGGCATATGCGTTTTTTCCTGAATATATTCAGGAAAAAACGCATACGCCCTTTTTGGCCAAGGGCATCATTGTCGACGTTTTGCCACTTTTCATGTGCTTTAAAGGCGATTCGAATCTACCTCCTGAAACCAGTTTCCTGCAATTCTGCCTTGCTTTCAAATCCTCTTCGTTGCCTTCCCTCAATATATTTGTGGACGAGAGTTATCATTTATAACTCTGCAGGTTTGTGAATTGCAGTGCCCATGTGCTCCATTTTTCAACTGGCTTTTTTGGGAGCTGGCCGCAGAAGCACGGGATTGCCTCAGGCCCTATTCTGGTTCCGGGCGGTAGGCTGAGCCTGTGGTTAATTCTTCTTCCTGATGGGAAAATAGAGTGACCTGTGCCTGTCCCAACACCTAGATGTAGTCTCTCATTGGTTGCCCCTCTTCCCATTCATCCTTAGGACAAATTGCAACCTGTATGGAACAGGAGGTTAAAGGTGCTGATTCTCCAAGTAGGGAGATTGCTAGTAAAGTAGCTGGAATGGCGAACCCGAGCACAAGGAGATGAGAAATGAGGTGCGTTTCAGAAACCTTTCCCGATCAGACGGTGTACCATCTTCTAGGTTTCCCATGCGTGTTTTCGATGTAGGAAGATGCCCTTGAACCTGGAGATTTAGGACCCATGGGATGGGTACCACACAGTATTACTTTAAGGGGTCTACGTTTGCTCACCCAACGTCACCAAACCTCTCAGCCCCAAGAGTGTCCACCCTTAGGTCTCATCCAACTGTGGGTCTAGATATGTTCAACCCAGGTTGCGTCACAGCCCCTGAAGGAATTTTGTAAGAATTTCTCTCTCTTTCACTGTCTTTGTTTTACGGGTTTTTAAAAGTAATTTATTTTTATAATGGGATTTAGGTGCTTTTCATGGCTGTGTTTATGCGGCTTTACACCCACTTGACTCTCTTCCAGAGAGATATCAATACATAGGTTTTAAGATTCTCACTAGTCAGATATATTCTTGTGCGGTGAATAGGGGGTGTTGAGTCCAGTTCACTGAGCAAGGAATAGGTCTTTTCTATTACTTATTGGGTGTATGGAACGGTATCTGAGCTAATTTGAAACCCTTGTTTTATGCATCACCGCACATCACCTTTCCCGTTAAGCAGCCATAGTGTGTTTTCTAAATGTGTGACTCTGTTCTGATTTGTAATTCAATTCAAGTGTAGCGGTTTTTACATTCCCTTTATAAGTGATAGCTTTTGATAAGTGTCTTTTTCTGTGTGACTTATTTCACTTAGAGTCGTCGTACCTAAATCCACTCATCATGCTGCTACTAGCCTTATGACATTGATTTCATGGCTGAGTGATATTCCATTGTACATAAGGACCACAACTTCTTTATCCATTTTTCTCTTTCCTGGGATATTTAAGGTTTCCTGAAGTGGAGGTTCTTGTCAACAGAGCAGGCCTAAACTTTGGGGTGCCTGACTCTTGCTGATTTTTAGTTTTCCCAATTTATACGCCCATGAGTGGACGTGCCCTATGCTCCCTAAGCTGTGTTTTCTCGATGTTTCAGGACACACCGTACACTTCTCCAGAGTGGCTGTTGGCAATTTACATCCCGCCCATCAGCGTAGCAAGGCTCCTATTTCTCCATGGCCTGTCCTGCATTTGTGGTTTTGACACTTTTTTCAGCATGGCCCTTTGGAACGATGGGAAGCGAGACTTCTTTGTAGCGCTGATTTGCCTTTCCAGGTTGCTTGGTTGGCCAAAAAGGGCGTATGCGTTTTTCCCTGAATATATTCAGGAAAAATCGCATACGCCCTTTTTGGCCAAGGGCATCATTGTCGACGTTTTGCCGCTTTTCATGTGCTTTAAAGGCGATTCGAATCTACCTCCTGAAATCTGTTTCCTGCAATTCTGCCTTGCTTTCAAATCCTCTTCGTTGCCTTCCCTCAATATATTTCTGGACGAGAGTTATCATTTATAACTCTGCAGGTTTGTGAATTGCAGTGCCCATGTGCTCCATTTTTCAACTGTCTTTTTTGGGAGCTGGCCGCAGTGGCGCGGGATTGCCTCAGGCCCTATTCTGGTTCCGGGCGGCAGGCTGAGCCTGTGGTTAATTCTTCTTCCTGATGGGAAAATAGAGTGACCTGTGCCTGTCCCAACAGCTAGATCTAGTCTCTCATTGGTTGCCCCTCTTCCCGTTCATCCTCAGGACAAATTGCAACCTGTAGGGAACAGGAGGTTAAAGGTGCTGATTCTGCAAGTAGGGAGATTGCTAGTAAAGTAGCTGGAATGGCGAACCCGAGCACAAGGAGATGAGAAATGAGGTGCGTTTTAGAAACCTTTCAAATTCACACGCTGTACCATCTTCTGGGTTCCTCATGCAAGTTTTCGATGTAGGAAGATGCCCTTGAACCTAGAGATTTGGGACCCATGGGATGGGTACCACGCAGTATTACTTTAAAGGGTCTGCGATGGCTCACCCAACCTCACCAAACCTCTCAGCCCCAAGAGTGTCCACCCTTATGTCTCATCCAGCTGTGGGTCTAGATATGGTCAACCCAGGTTGCGTCACAGCCCCTGAATGAATTTTGTAAGAATTTCTCTCTCTTTTACTGTCTTTGTTTCATGCGTTTTTAAAAATAATTTATTTTTATAATGGGGTTTAGCTGCTTTTCACGGCTGTGTTTATGCGGCTTTACACCCTCTTGACTCACTTCCAGAGAGATATCAATACATAGGTTTTAAGATTCTCACTAGTCAGATATATTCTTGTGCGGTGAATACGGGGTGTTGAGTCCAGTTCACTGAGCAAGGAGTAGGTCTTCTCTATTACATATTGGGTGTATGGAACGGTATCAGAGCTAATTTGAAACCCTTGTTTTATGCATCACCCCACCTCACCTTTCCCGTTAAGCAGCCATAGTGTGTTTTCAAAATGGGTGACTCTGTTCTGATTTGTAATTCAGTTCAAGTGTAGCGGTTTTTACATCCCTCTATAAGTGATATCTTTTGATATGTGTCTTTTTCTGTGTGACTTATATCACTTAGAGTCGTCGTACCTAAATCCACTCATCATGCTGCTACTAGCCTTATGACATTGATTTCATGGCTGAGTGATATTCCATTGTACATAAGGACCACAACTTCTTTATCCATTTTTCTCTTTCCTGGGATATTTAAGGTGTCATGAAGTGGAGGTTCTTGTCAACAGAGCAGCCGTAAACTTTGGGGTGCCTGTGTCTTGCTGATTTTTAGTTTTCCCAATTTATACGCCCATGAGTGGAAGTGCCCTATGCTCCCTAAGCTGTGTTTTTTCGATGTTTCAGGACACACCATACACTTCTCCAGAGTGGCTGTTGGCAATTTACATCCCGCCCATCAGCGTAGCAAGGCTCCTATTTCTCCATTGCTTGTCCTGCATTTGTGGTTTTGACACTTTTTTCAGCATGGCCCTTTTGACCGATGGGAAGCGAGACTTCTTTGTAGCGCTGATTTGCCTTTCCAGGTTGCTTGGTTGGCCAAAAAGGGCGTATGCGTTTTTTCCTGAATATATTCAGGAAAAAACTCATATGCCCTTTTTGGCCAAGGGCATCATTGTCGACGTTTTGCCGCTTTTCATGTGCTTTAAAGGCGATTCAAATCTACCTCCTGAAACCTGTTTCCTGCAACTCTGCCTTGCTTTCAAATCCTCTTCGTTGCCTTCCCTCAATATATTTGTGGACGAGAGTTATCATTTATAACTCTGCAGGTTTGTGAATTGCAGTGCCCATGTGCTCCATTTTTCAACTGGCTTTTTTCGGAGCTGGCCGCAGAAGCCCGGGATTGCCTCAGGCACTATTCTGCTTCCCGGCGGCAGGCTGAGCCTGTGCTTAATTCTTCTTCCTGATGGGAAAATAGACTGACCTGTGCCTGTTCCAACACCTACATCTAGTCTCTCATTGGTTGCCCCTCTTCCCGTTCATCCTCAGGACAAATTGCAACCTGTACAGAACAGGAGGTTAAAGGTGTTGATTCTCCAAGTAGGGAGATTGCTAGTAAAGTAGCTGGAATGGTGAACCCGAGCACAAGGAGATGAGTAAATGAGGTGCGTTTTAGAAACCTTTACCGATCACATGGTGTACCATCTTCTGGGTTTCTCATGCATGTTTTCAATGCAGGAAGATGCCCTTAAAACTGGAGATTGGGGACCCATGGGATGGGTACCACGCAGTATTACCTTAAAGGGTCTGTGTTTGCTCACCCAACCTCACCAAACCTGTCAGCCCCAAGAGTGTCCACCCTTAGGTCTCATCCAACTGTGGGTCTAGATATTTTCAATCCAGGTTGCATCACAGCCCCTGAACGAATTGTGTAAGAATTTCTCTCTCTTTCACTGTCTTTGTTTTACGGGTTTCTACAAGTAATTTATTTTTATAATGGGGTTTAGCTGCTTTTCACGGCTGTGTTTATGCGGCTTTACACCCACTTGACACACTTCCAGAGGGATATCAATACATAGGTTTTAAGATTCTCACTAGTCAGATATATACTTGTGCGGTGAATAGGGGGTGTTGAGTCCAGTTCACTGAGCAAGGAGTAGGTCTTGTCTATTACATATTGGGTGTATGGAACGGTATCTGATCTAATTTGAAACCCTTGTTTTATGCATCACACCACCTCATCTTTCCCGTTAAGCAGCCATAGTGTGTTTTCTAAACGTGTGACTCTGTTCTCTTTTGTAATTCAGTTCAAGTGTAGCAGTTTTTACATTCCCTCTATAAGTAATAGCTTATGATAAGTGTCTTTTTCTGTGTGACTTATTTCACTTAGAGTCGTCGTACCTAAATCCACTCATCATGATGCTACTAGCCTTAAGACATTGATTTCATGGCTGAGTGATATTCCATTGTACATAAGGACCACAACTTCTTTATCCATTTTTCTCTTTCCTGGGATATTTAAGGTGTCATGAAGTGGAGGTTCTTGTCAACAGAGCAGCCCTAAACTTTGGGGTGCCTGTCTCTTGCTGATTTTTAATTTTCCCAATTTATACGCCCATGAGTGGAAGTGCCCTATGCTCCCTAAGCTGTGTTTTTTCGATGTTTCAGGCCACACCATACACTTCTCCAGAGTGGTTGCTGGGAATTTACATCCCGCCCATCAGTGTAGCAAGGCTTCCATTTCTCAATGGCCTGTCCTGCTTTTGTGGTTTTGACAGTTTTTTCAGCATGGCCCTTTTGACTGATGGGAAGCGAGACTTCTTTGTAGCGCTGATTTACCTTTCCAGGTTGCTTGGTGGGCCAAAAAGGGCATATGCGTTTTTTCCTGAATATATTCAGGAAAAAACGCATACGCCCTTTTTGGCCAAGGGCATCATTGTCGACGTTTTGCCACTTTTCATGTGCTTTAAAGGCGATTCGAATCTACCTCCTGAAACCAGTTTCCTGCAATTCTGCCTTGCTTTCAAATCCTCTTCGTTGCCTTCCCTCAATATATTTGTGGACGAGAGTTATCATTTATAACTCTGCAGGTTTGTGAATTGCAGTGCCCATGTGCTCCATTTTTCAACTGGCTTTTTTGGGAGCTGGCCGCAGAAGCACGGGATTGCCTCAGGCCCTATTCTGGTTCCGGGCGGTAGGCTGAGCCTGTGGTTAATTCTTCTTCCTGATGGGAAAATAGAGTGACCTGTGCCTGTCCCAACACCTAGATGTAGTCTCTCATTGGTTGCCCCTCTTCCCATTCATCCTTAGGACAAATTGCAACCTGTATGGAACAGGAGGTTAAAGGTGCTGATTCTCCAAGTAGGGAGATTGCTAGTAAAGTAGCTGGAATGGCGAACCCGAGCACAAGGAGATGAGAAATGAGGTGCGTTTCAGAAACCTTTCCCGATCAGACGGTGTACCATCTTCTAGGTTTCCCATGCGTGTTTTCGATGTAGGAAGATGCCCTTGAACCTGGAGATTTAGGACCCATGGGATGGGTACCACACAGTATTACTTTAAGGGGTCTACGTTTGCTCACCCAACGTCACCACACCTCTCAGCCCCAAGAGTGTCCACCCTTAGGTCTCATCCAACTGTGGGTCTAGATATGTTCAACCCAGGTTGCGTCACAGCCCCTGAAGGAATTTTGTAAGAATTTCTCTCTCTTTCACTGTCTTTGTTTTACGGGTTTTTAAAAGTAATTTATTTTTATAATGGGATTTAGGTGCTTTTCATGGCTGTGTTTATGCGGCTTTACACCCACTTGACTCTCTTCCAGAGAGATATCAATACATAGGTTTTAAGATTCTCACTAGTCAGATATATTCTTGTGCGGTGAATAGGGGGTGTTGAGTCCAGTTCACTGAGCAAGGAATAGGTCTTTTCTATTACTTATTGGGTGTATGGAACGGTATCTGAGCTAATTTGAAACCCTTGTTTTATGCATCACCGCACATCACCTTTCCCTATAGCAGCCATAGTGTGTTTTCTAAATGTGTGACTCTGTTCTGATTTGTAATTCAATTCAAGTGTAGCGGTTTTTACATTCCCTTTATAAGTGATAGCTTTTGATAAGTGTCTTTTTCTGTGTGACTTATTTAACTTAGAGTCGTCGTACCTAAATCCACTCATCATGCTGCTACTAGCCTTATGACATTGATTTCATGGCTGAGTGATATTCCATTGTACATAAGGACCACAACTTCTTTATCCATTTTTCTCTTTCCTGGGATATTTAAGGTTTCCTGAAGTGGAGGTTCTTGTCAACAGAGCAGGCCTAAACTTTGGGGTGCCTGAGTCTTGCTGATTTTTGGTTTTCCCAATTTATACGCCCATGAGTGGACGTGCCCTATGCTCCCTAAGCTGTGTTTTCTCGATGTTTCAGGACACACAGTACACTTCTCCAGAGTGGCTGTTGGCAATTTACATCCCGCCCATCAGCGTAGCAAGGCTCCTATTTCTCCATGACCTGTCCTGCATTTGTGGTTTTGACACTTTTTTCAGCATGGCCCTTTGGACCGATGGGAAGCGAGACTTCTTTGTAGCGCTGATTTGCCTTTCCAGTTTGTTTGGTTGGCCAAAAAGGGCGTATGCGTTTTTTCCTGAATATATTCAGGAAAAAACGCATACGCCCTTTTTGGCCAAGGGCATCATTGTCGACGTTTTGCCGCTTTTCATGTGCTTTAAAGGCGATTCGAATCTACCTCCTGAAACCTGTTTCCTGCAACTCTGCCTTGCTTTCAAATCCTCTTCGTTGCGTTCCCTCAATATTTTTGTGGACGAGATTTATCATTTATAACTCTGCAGGTTTGTGAATTGCAGTGCCCATGTGCTCCATTTTTCAACTGGCTTTTTTGGGAGCTGGCCGCAGAAGCGCGGGATTGCCTCAGGCCCTATACTGGTTCCGGGCGGCAGGCTGAGCCTGTGGTTAATTCTTCTTCCTGATGGGAAAATAGAGTGACCTGTGCCTGTCCCAACACCTAGATCTAGTCTCTCATTGGTTGCCCCTCTTCCCGTTCATCCTCAGGACAAATTGCAACCTGTAGGGAACAGGAGGTTAAAGGTGCTGATTCTCCAAGTAGGGAGATTGCTAGTAAAGTAGCTGGAATGGCGAACCCGAGCACAAGGAGATGAGAAATGAGGTGCGTTTTAGAAACCTTTCAAATTCACACGCTGTACCATCTTCTGGGTTCCTCATGAAAGTTTTCGATGTAGGAAGATGCCCTTGAACCTAGAGATTTGGGACCCATGGGATGGGTACCACGCAGTATTACTTTAAAGGGTCTGCGATGGCTCACCCAACGTCACCAAACCTCTCAGCCCCAAGAGTGTCCACCCTTAGGTCTCATCCAACTGTGGGTCTAGATATGTTCAACCCAGGTTGCGTCACAGCCCCTGAAGGAATTTTGTAAGAATTTCTCTCTCTTTCACTGTCTTTGTTTTACGGGTTTTTAAAAGTAATTTATTTTTATAATGGGATTTAGGTGCTTTTCATGGCTGTGTTTATGCGGCTTTACACCCACTTGACTCACTTCCAGAGAGATATCAATACATAGGTTTTAAGATTCTCACTAGTCAGATATATTCTTGTGCGGTGAATAGCGGGTGTTGAGTCCATTTCACTGAGCAAGGAATAGGTCTTTTCTATTACTTATTGGGTGTATGGAACGGTATCTGAGCTAATTTGAAACCCTTGTTTTATGCATCACCGCACATCACCTTTCCCGTTAAGCAGCCATAGTGTGTTTTCTAAATGTCTGACTCTGTTCTGATTTGTAATTCAATTCAAGTGTAGCGGTTTTTACATTCCCTTTATAAGTGATAGCTTTTGATAAGTGTCTTTTTCTGTGTGACTTATTTCACTTAGAGTCGTCGTACCTAAATCCACTCATCATGCTGCTACTAGCATTATGACATTGATTTCATGGCTGAGTGATATTCCATTGTACATAAGGACCACAACTTCTTTATCCATTTTTCTCTTTCCTGGGATATTTAAGGTTTCCTGAAGTGGAGGTTCTTGTCAACAGAGCAGGCCTAAACTTTGGGGTGCCTGAGTCTTGCTGATTTTTAGTTTTCCCAATTTATACGCCCATGAGTGGACATGCCCTATGCTCCCTAAGCTGTGTTTTCTCGATGTTTCAGGACACACCGTACACTTCTCCAGAGTGGCTGTTGGCAATTTACATCCCGCCCATCAGCGTAGCAAGGCTCCTATTTCTCCATGGCCTGTCCTGCATTTGTGGTTTTGACACTTTTTTCAGCATGGCCCTTTGGACCGATGGGAAGCGACACTTCTTTGTAGCGCTGATTTGCCTTTCCAGTTTGTTTGGTTGGCCAAAAAGGGCGTATGCGTTTTTTCCTGAATATATTCAGGAAAAAACGCATACGCCCTTTTTGGCCAAGGGCATCATTGTCGACGTTTTGCCGCTTTTCATGTTCTTTAAAGGCGATTCGAATCTACCTCCTGAAACCTGTTTCCTGCAACTCTGCCTTGCTTTCAAATCCTCTTCGTTGCGTTCCCTCAATATATTTGTGGACGAGATTTATCATTTATAACTCTGCAGGTTTGTGAATTGCAGTGACCATGTGCTCCATTTTTCAACTGGCTTTTTTGGGAGCTGGCCGCAGAGGCGCGGGATTGCCTCAGGCCCTATACTGGTTCCGGGCGGCAGGCTGAGCCTGTGGTTAATTCTTCTTCCTGATGGGAAAATAGAGTGACCTGTGCCTGTCCCAACACCTAGATCTAGTCTCTCATTGGTTGCCCCTCTTCCCGTTCATCCTCAGGACAAATTGCAACCTGTAGGGAACAGGAGGTTAAAGGTGCTGATTCTCCAAGTAGGGAGATTGCTAGTAAAGTAGCTGGAATGGCGAACCCGAGCACAAGGAGATGAGAAATGAGGTGCGTTTTAGAAACCTTTCAAATTCACACGCTGTACCATCTTCTGGGTTCCTCATGCAAGTTTTCGATGTAGGAAGATGCCCTTGAACCTAGAGATTTGGGACCCATGGGATGGGTACCACGCAGTATTACTTTAAAGGGTCTGCGATGGCTCACCCAACCTCACCAAACCTCTCAGCCCCAAGAGTGTCCACCCTTATGTCTCATCCAGCTGTGGGGCTAGATATGGTCAACCCAGGTTGCGTCACAGCCCCTGAATGAATTTTGTAAGAATTTCTCTCTCTTTTACTGTCTTTGTTTCATGCGTTTTTAAAAATAATTTATTTTTATAATGGGGTTTAGCTGCTTTTCACGGCTGTGTTTATGCAGCTTTACACCCTCTTGACTCACTTCCAGAGAGATATCAATACATAGGTTTTAAGATTCTCACTAGTCAGATATATTCTTGTGCGGTGAATACGGGGTGTTGAGTCCAGTTCACTGAGCAAGGAGTAGGTCTTCTCTATTACATATTGGGTGTATGGAACGGTATCAGAGCTAATTTAAACCCTTGTTTTATGCATCACCCCACCTAACCTTTCCCGTTAAGCAGCCATAGTGTGTTTTCAAAATGGGTGACTCTGTTCTGATTTGTAATTCAGTTCAAGTGTAGCGGTTTTTACATCCCTCTATAAGTGATATCTTTTGATATGTGTCTTTTTCTGTGTGACTTATTTCACTTAGAGTCGTCGTACCTAAATCCACTCATCATGCTGCTACTAGCCTTATGACATTGATTTCATGGCTGAGTGATATTCCATTGTACATAAGGACCACAACTTCTTTATCCATTTTTCTCTTTCCTGGGATATTTAAGGTGTCATGAAGTGGAGGTTCTTGTCAACAGAGCAGCCGTAAACTTTGGGGTGCCTGTGTCTTGCTGATTTTTAGTTTTCCCAATTTATACGCCCATGAGTGGAAGTGCCCTATGCTCCCTAAGCTGTGTTTTTTCGATGTTTCAGGACACACCGTACACTTCTCCAGAGTGGCTGTTGGCAATTTACATCCCGCCCATCAGCGTAGCAAGGCTCCTATTTCTCCATGGCCTGTCCGGCATTTGTGGTTTTGACACTTTTTTCAGCATGGCCCTTTTGACCGATGGGAAGCGAGACTTCTTTGTAGCGCTGATTTGCCTTTCCAGGTTGCTTGGTTGGCCAAAAAGGGCGTATGCGTTTTTTCCTGAATATATTCAGGAAAAAACGCATACGCCCTTTTTGGCCAAGGGCATCATTGTCGACGTTTTGCCGCTTTTCATGTGCTTTAAAGGCGATTCGAATCTACCTCCTGAAACCTGTTTCCTGCAACTCTGCCTTGCTTTCAAATCCTCTTCGTTGCCTTCCCTCAATATATTTGTGGACGAGAGTTATCATTTATAACTCTGCAGGTTTGTGAATTGCAGTGCCCATGTGCTCCATTTTTCAACTGGCTTTTTTCGGAGCTGGCCACAGAAGCGCGGGATTGCCTCAGGCACTATTCTGCTTCCAGGCGGCAGGCTGAGCCTGTGCTTAATTCTTCTTCCTGATGGGAAAATAGAGTGACCTGTGCCTGTTCCAACACCTACATCTAGTCTCTCATTGGTTGCCCCTCTTCCCGTTCATCCTCAGGACAAATTGCAACCTGTACAGAACAGGAGGTTAAAGGTGTTGATTCTCCAAGTAGGGAGATTGCTAGTAAATTAGCTGGAATGGTGAACCCGAGCACAAGGAGATGAGAAATGAGGTGCGTTTTAGAAACCTTTCCCGATCACATGGTGTACCATCTTCTGGGTTTCTCATGCATGTTTTCAATGCAGGAAGATGCCCTTAAAACTGGAGATTTGGGACCCATGGGATGGGTACCACGCAGTATTACCTTAAAGGGTCTGTGTTTGCTCACCCAACCTCACCAAACCTGTCAGCCCCAAGAGTGTCCACCCTTAGGTCTCATCCAACTGTGGGTCTAGATATTTTCAATCCAGGTTGCATCACAGCCCCTGAACGAATTGTGCAAGAATTTCTCTCTCTTTCACTGTCTTTGTTTTACGGGTTTCTACAAGTAGTTTATTTTTATAATGGGGTTTAGCTGCTTTTCACGGCTGTGTTTATGCGGCTTTACACCCACTTGACACACTTCCAGAGAGATATCAATACATAGGTTTTAAGATTCTCACTAGTCAGATATATACTTGTGCGGTGAATAGGGGGTGTTGAGTCCAGTTCACTGAGCAAGGAGTAGGTCTTGTCTATTACATATTGGGTGTATGGAACGGTATCTGATCTAATTTGAAACCCTTGTTTTATGCATCACACCACCTCATCTTTCCCGTTAAGCAGCCATAGTGTGTTTTCTAAACGTGTGACTCTGTTCTCTTTTGTAATTCAGTTCAAGTGTAGCAGTTTTTACATTCCCTCTATAAGTGATAGCTTATGATAAGTGTCTTTTTCTGTGTGACTTATTTCACTTAGAGTCGTCGTACCTAAATCCACTCATCATGATGCTACTAGCCTTAAGACATTGATTTCATGGCTGAGTGATATTCCATTGTACATACGGACCACAACTTCTTTATCCATTTTTCTCTTTCCTGGGATATTTAAGGTGTCATGAAGTGGAGGTTCTTGTCAACAGAGCAGCCCTAAACTTTGGGGTGCCTGTCTCTTGCTGATTTTTAATTTTCCCAATTTATACGCCCATGAGTGGAAGTGCCCTATGCTCCCTAAGCTGTGTTTTTTCGATGTTTCAGGCCACACCGTACACTTCTGCAGAGTGGTTGCTGGCAATTTACATCCCGCCCATCAGTGTAGCAAGGCTTCCATTTCTCAATGGCCTGTCCTGCTTTTGTGGTTTTGACAGTTTTTTCAGCATGGCCCTTTTGACCGATGGGAAGCGAGACTTCTTTGCAGCGCTGATTTAACTTTCCAGGTTGCTTGGTGGGCCAAAAAGGGCGTATGCGTTTTTTCCTGAATATATTCAGGAAAAAACGCATACGCCCTTTTTGGCCAAGGGCATCGTTGTCGACGTTTTGCCACTTTTCATGTGCTTTAAAGGCGATTCGAATCTACCTCCTGAAACAAGTTTCCTGCAATTCTGCCTTGCTTTCAAATCCTCTTCGTTGCCTTCCCTCAATATATTTGTGGACGAGAGTTATCATTTATAACTCTGCAGGTTTGTGAATTGCAGTGCCCATGTGCTCCATTTTTCAACTGGCTTTTTTGGGAGCTGGCCGAAGAAGCACGGGATTGCCTCAGGCCCTATTCTGGTTCCGGGCGGTAGGCTGAGCCTGTGGTTAATTCTTCTTCCTGATGGGAAAATAGAGTGACCTGTGCCTGTCCCAACACCTAGATCTAGTCTCTCATTGGTTGCTCCTCTTCCCGTTCATCCTCAGGACAAATTGCAACCTGTATAGAACAGGAGGGTAAAGGTGCTGATTCTCCAAGAAGGGAGATTGCTAGTAAAGTAGCTGGAATGGCGAACCCGAGCACAAGGAGGTGAGAAATGAGGTGCGTTTTAGAAACCTTTCGCGATCACACGGTGTACCATCTTCTGGGTTTCTCATGCATGTTTTCGATGCAGGAAGATGCCCTTGAAACTGGAGATTTGGGACCCATGGGATGGGTACCACGCAGTATTACTTTAAAGGGTCTGCGTTTGCTCACCCAACCTCACCAAACCTGTCAGCCCCAAGAGTGTCCACCCTTAGGTCTCATCCACCTGTTGGTCTAGAATTGGTCAATCCATGTTGCATCACGGCCCCTGAACGAATTGTGTAAGAACTTCTCTCTCTTTCACTGTCTTTGTTTTACGGGTTTTTACAAGTAATTTATTTTTATAATGGGGTTTAGCTGCTTTTCACGGCTGTGTTTATGCGGCTTTACACCCACTTGACACACTTCCAGAGATATATCAATACATAGGTTTTAAGATTCTTACTAGTCAGATATATACTTGTGCGGTGAATAGGGGGTGTTGAGTCCAGTTCACTGAGCAAGGAGTAGGTCTTGTCTATTACATATTGGGTGTATGGAACGGTATCTGTGCTAATTTGAAACCCTTGTTTTATGCATCACCCCACCTCACCTTTCCCGTTAAGCAGCCATAGTGTGTTTTCTAAAAGTGTGACTCTCTTCTCTTTTGTAATTCAGTTCAAGTGTAGCGGTTTTTACATTCCCTCTATAAGTGATAGCTTACGATAAGTGTCTTTTTCTGTGTGACTTATTTCACTTAGATTCGTCGTACCTAAATCCACTCATCATGCTGCTACTAGCATTATGACATTGATATCATGTCTGAGTGATATTCCATTGTACATAAGGACCACAAATTCTTTATCCATTTTTATCTTTCCTGGGATATTTAAGGTGTCATGAAGTGGAGGTTCTTGCAAACAGAGCAGCCCTAAAGTTTGGGGTGCCTGTGTCTTGCTGATTTTTAGTTTTCCCAATTTATACGCCCATGAGTGGAAGTGCCCTATGCTCCCTAAGCTGTGTTTTTTCGATGTTTCAGGACACACCGTACAGTTCTCCAGAGTGGCTGTTGGCAATTTACATACCGCCCATCAGCGTGGCAAGGCTCCCATTTCTCCTTGGCCTGTCCTGCATTTGTGGTTTTGACACTTTTTTCAGCAGGGCCCTTTTGACGGATCGGAAGCGAGACTTCTTTGTAGCGCTGATTTGCCTTTCCAGGTTGCTTGGTTGGCCAAAAAGGGCGTATGCGTTTTTTCCTGAATATATTCAGGAAAAAACGCATACGCCCTTTTTGGCCAAGGGCATCATTGTCGACGTTTTGCCGCTTTTCATGTGCTTTAAAGGCGATTCGAATCTACCTCCTGAAATGTGTTTCCTGCAGTTCTGCCTTGCTTTCAAATCCTCTTCGTTGCCTTCCCTCAATATATTTGTGGACGAGAGTTATCATTTATAACTCTGCAGGTTTGTGAATTGCAGTGCCCATGTGCTCCATTTTTCAACTGGCTTTTTTGGGAGCTGGCCGCAGAAGTGCGGGATTGCCTCAGGCCCTATTCTGGTTCCGGGCGGCAGGCTGAGCCTGTGGTTATTTCTTCTTCCTGATGGGAAAATAGAGTGACCTGTGCCTGTCCCAACACCTAGATCTAGTCTCTCATTGGTTGCTCCTCTTCCCGTTCATCCTCAGGACAAATTGCAACCTGTATGGAACAGGAGCTTAAAGGTGCTGTTTCTCCATGTAGGGAGATTACTAGTTAAGAAGCTGGAATGGCAAACCCGAGCACAAGGAGATGAGAAATGTGGTGCGTTTCAGAAACCTTTCCCGATCAGACGGTGTACCATGATCTGAGTTACTCATGCATGTTTTCGATGTAGGAAGATGCCCTTGAACCTGGAGATTTGGGACCCATGGGATGGGGACCACGCAGTATTACTTTAAAGGGTCAGCGTTTGCTCACCCAACCTCACCAAACCTCTCAGCCCCAAGAGTGTCCACCCTTATGTCTCATCCAGCTGTGGGTCTAGATATGGTCAATCCAGGTTGCATCACAGCCCCTGAACGAATTTTGTAAGAATTACTCTCTCTTACACTGTCTTTGTTTTACGGGTTTTTAAAAGTAATTTATTTTTAAAATGGGTTTTAGCTGCTTTTCACGGCTGTGTTTATGCCGCTTTACACTCACTTGACTCTCTTCCAGAGAGAGATCAATACATAGGTTTTCAGATTCTTACTACTCAGATATATTCTTGTGCGCTGAATAGGGGGTGTTGGGTCTAGTTCACTGAGCAAGGAGTAGGTCTTGTCTACTACATATTGGGTTTATGGAACGGTATCTGAGCTAATTTGAAACCCTTGTTTTATGCATCACCCCTCCTCACCTTTCCCGTTAAGCAGCCATAGTGTGTTTTTAAAATGGGTGACTCTGTTCTGTTTTGTAATTCAGTTTAAGGGTAACGGTTTTTACATTCCCTCTATAAGTGATATCTTATGATAAGTGTCTTTTTCTGTGTGACTTATTTCACTTAGAATCGTCGTACCTAAATCCACTCATCATGCTGCTACTAGCCTTATGATATTGATTTCATGGCTGAGTGATATTCCATTGTACATAAGTACCACAACTTCTTTACCATTTTTCTCATCCCTGGGATATTTAAGATGTACACAAGTGGAGGTTCTTGTAACCAGAGCAGCCCTAAACTTTGGGGTGCCTGTGTCTTGTTGATTTTAATTTTTCCAATTTATACGCCCATGAATGGATGTGCCCCTTTCTCTCTAGCTGTGTTTTTTAGATGTTTTAGGAAACACCGTACCGTTCTCCAGAGTCGCCATTGGCAATTTACATCCCGACCATCAGTGTAACAATGCTCCCTTTCCTCCCTGGCCTCTCCTGTATTTTTTTTTACACTTTTTTAGGAAGGCCCTTTTGACCGATGGGAAGTGAGACTTCTTTGTAGTGCTGCATTGCATTTCCGGCTTGCTTGGTTGGCCAAAAAGGGCCTATGCGTTTTTTCCTGAATTTATTCAGAAAAAAACACATATGCTCTTTTTGGCCATGTGCATCGTTGTTGACTTTTGGCCGCTTTTCATGTGCTTTAGGGGCTATTCGAATCTAACTCCTGAAATCTGTTTCCTGCAATTCTGCCTTGCTTTCCAATCCTGTTCATTGCCTTCCCTCAATATAGTTTTGGACGATAGTTATAATTTATAACTCTGCAGGTTTGTGAATTGCAGTGCCCCTGAGCTCCATTTTTCAACTCGCTTTTTTGGGAGCTGTCCGCAGAACCGCTGGTTTGCTTCTGGCCCTACTCTGGTTCCCGGTGGCAGGCTAAGCCTTTGCTTAATTCTTCTTCCTGATTGGAAATTAGAGTGACATGTGCCTGTCCGAACATCTAGGGCTTGGCTCTCCTTGTTTCTCCTCCTTCCCCTTCTTCCTTTGGAAAAATTCCAAATTTTGTGCAACTGGATGTTGAAGGTGCTGACATCCTCAGGTGGGGAGATTTTAAGGAAAAAGGCTGGAGGTGTGAACCCGACAACCAGGAAATTAGGAGTTTTGGTGCCTTTTCCAAAATCTCCCTGATCCAACCGTGTTCCATCTTCTGGGTGTCACAGGCATGTTTTAGCTGTTGGAAAGGTCCTGTGTATGTAAGGAGAACACCAGGGATTTTTCCAAATCAGTGTCTCCCCGAACTCCAATCTGGGGAATTTTTAAGCTACTGGTACATGTGTGTTCATTAAGGGACTTGGGCCGTAGGCAGAGTCCGAACTTTAGATGATTGAAGTCTTCAGGTTCAGAAACGCTCACCATCGGCCTCCTTTAGTTTCCATTTTATCTGTAGTTGATAGATGATGTCGATATAGATATCTATTGTATTTCAGATTATTTCCCCTTAGGGGTCATTACAAAATATTGAGTATAGTTCCCTGTGTTATACAGTAGTTCCTTGTTGATGATATATTTTATACATAGCAGTGTGTATATGTTAATCTGAAACTGTTAATTTATCCCTCCTCCCACCTTTCCCCTTTGGTAATAAAAAATATAAGATTTTATACTTCTCAGAAATCTAGGAGCTGAAAGAGAGGTATCATTTTCAATGGAAAATCATTCAAAACAAGGTTGAAACTTCAACCAAGATTATTAGATGTCCATCCTTGGAAAGAAATCACTGCATTTCTCTACTGTTGACCTGACAAATAAGACAAACCCCTCCACTGAACTTGCTTATAATAAAGTGATGGAAATATCAAATGGAAGTGTTAGAAACATCTTATTTTACACGAGCCTTATACACTGCTCTATGTTAATTACAGTTTGGCTCGCACATCTGTTCTTTGAAGTTACAATGTTCTCAAATTCTGTTACTGATCCTGCAGAGTGGGCCCCAACAAGGGTCTCCCTGCCTAGTGTCATTGGAGCCAACAGATCGAGACTGACTTTGGTTCAGAAGCAAAGGAAAACTTTATATTATGATCAGAGAATGGAGAGGTGAGAGTGTGTGCTCCCCTGCGGGTTGTGGGCCGGGCTGCTGTGTAGAGATCCTGGCAGCGTCAGCGGGAGGGAGGGGGCGGAGCTCTCGAGGGCCGGGTTGGCTGGAGCTCAGGCTCTATGTCGCAGAGTCTGCACGGGGCCCCATGAGCTGAGGTGTCGGCCCAGCCATTTTGCACTAGGAAATCGGGTCTGAAGTGTCGGGTGTGGGACCTCTGCATGTGGAAACCTAGGAGCAAGTGAAATTAGACAAAGCACAAAGGAAAAAAAATGGTTAGACTTTATTTTATTGCCCAGATTCTATTTTCATCTCCCAGGAATTTTTCATGGGCTTTGCCAGTGACAAAGCCCTCCTCTGCCTTTTGTCCCATTCCTCATTCTTGGGGTGCTGAGGGTGCAGACACCTCTTCTGTAAATGCTTCGTGCTGAGTTGGGTGTCCTCATACCCGGGGCGAGGGGGAGGACTTCTCCCAAGCAGCCTCCAGGTGAGGTTGATTGTCCCCAGGCCTCCTCCCTCACTGCTCGTCTGCCTGAGCACCAGCATTGGAAGTTTTATAGATTCTAATGACCTTTAAGGGTCCAGGAAAGAGATGTGCAGAGACGCTGGGGTGGGGGTGGGCCGTTTTACCCTGCTCCACATTGGTTCGGCCCCCTTAGGCTGACAGTTCCTGCTAGCCTAGATGCTCTGACCAGTACTCTGCGCTTTCTTCAGTTAGGCCACCTAATTAACGTACAAACAACACCAGGTGTCAGAGCCGTGCTTGCTCAACTCCCAGACAGTCCAGGGCTGGTGGTGATCCAGGACCTTGACGGCCACTCAGTCAACGGCCTTTTGAAGTAGCCAGGAGTACAGCCGGTCTCATTGGCCGCCATCACCGCGGTGTCTGTAGGCTTTTCTATGGTGGCAGCGTTATTTACGGTTCCCCTGCCAAGTTTATTAGCTCCGCTCTGGGTGCAGTAAGTCCTGTAAGCAATAGTCTGCTCTTTTGAGACACACTCTTGTTGTTTTCTGAGAGAAGCTCCAGGTCAAGTGATGGTCAAACGAGTCGTCATGGGGGCCCATTGCTCCAGGTTTTCTCTCTGGAGGTTGGTGTTGGAGGGCCTCCTCACTCGAGGTCATTGTGCCCACGGAGCAATCCCTGCAACTTCAGGGCATGGTGGGTGGTTAGGATCACCAAGTGGCGTCCTTTTCCCTTAGGAGGGAGCTGGCCTTGCGGGCTGCTGATTTCCAGGTTTTTAGATACCCCCAGTATCCTGGTCGGATGGGGTGGCTGGCCAATGCCTGGAGGGCATTCTTGCATTGTTCCATTTCAAGTGGTCCCAGTTTTTGCACTAATACTCCAAGGGCGATTCGCCTTGGACCAGGAATGTAAAGGTCAAAGGGTTTAGCTAACTTAGGGAGGTCCAGGGCAAGGATCTGAACTGACTGCTCTTTCCATTCTTGAAAGGCCGCTTCTGGATTCTATTCAAAAGGATCATCATCTTTTCCTTTCAGTGTTTCATATAGAGGCCCAGCTATTAGACTGTAGTTAGGGATCCAGATGCAGCAAACCCCGGTCTCCCCAGGAACCCCTAAGCTGTCTTCTAGTTTCAGGAAGGGTGAGGCTGCAAATGGCTTCTTCCCTTTCCTGGGGTGGGCTTTTCCGACCTTCTGTGCGAATGAAGCCCAGGAAGGTCACCTTAGTTTGTGATATTTGAGCCTTTTTCTTGGACACCTTCTATCTTTTATTGGCTAGGTAGTTCAGAGGCCTCCTTAGTCGGGCTGGTGATCAGAATGTCATCTGCATATTGAAGGAGGGTTCCCTTCTCCAGAGGTAGATTTTTTAGGTCTTTAGCTAACGTTTCCCCAAAGATGGTGTGGGAATTTTTGAACCCCTGGGGCAGGACGGCCCAGCAGTATTGTTTTTGTTGTATGTTGAGTCCTGCCACTCACAGCCAAAATTTCTTGTGACTCTGGGACGAATGGAATACAGAAGAAGGCATCATTGAAGTCTAATACAGAATACCATGTCCTGGTGGATGGTAGAATGACCAGCAGGGTGTAGGAATTAGGAACTACTAGATGTATATCCTCTGTGGCTTCACTGACTGTCCTGGCGTCCTCTACCAGGTCCCCAGCAGCTCACGGGGCTCTTGTGGTCAGGTCCCTCCCAGGATATGGAGCTCACCTGGGCAGGTACCCAGCAGCCCACGGGGCTGTGGTGGTTAGGCCCCTCCCAGGATATGGAGCTCACCTGGGCAGGTACCCAGCAGCCCACGGGGCTGTGGTGGTTAGGCCCCTCCCAGGATATGGAGCTCACCTGGGCAGGTACGCAGCAGCCCACGGGGCTCTCGTGGGCATGCCCCTCCCTGGATATGGAGCTCCCGTGGACAGGAACCCCGACAGGGCTGGGCACACAGGAACTGTGCACATAGCCCTCACTGCAGAGCACCCCCAGCACACCTGTCACTCAGAGCTGACACAGAGCACCTCAGAGCAGAGCTTGAACTAATAAACAGCAGCTCCAACAGGTCTGTGACCCTAGGCTTCACTCTGTGCGGCCTCCCTCTGCCTGGTCTTCTAGGGGCTTCCACAGCAGCCGGGGCACCAGGCCTCTGTCTCCACCCACCACCCCTCCTCTCCCTGACTCCTGGGTTCCTCTCATTAGCAGAGGGTCTTCTTGAAGTTGTCTCCCACTCCTGGACCAGATAAAATGATTAGAAAACAAGCCAGGGCTGCCGCCCCTTATCTATCCTGACTCTCGGGACCCTACACCTGTTCCTTGGATCTGGCCGGTGCAGCAAGGCCCATTTTCTGCAAATCTGAGCCCCTGAGGGGCGAGGATTGGCTGACCTGGGCAGCCTGACCCGGCCGGCCAGCCCTTCCCAGGTGTGCCTGGGTTGAGGTCAATATAAACACCCCTCCAGGCAGCAAAAGCCTCTGCAGCTGTGCCTGACGCCATATTCTCTGCCCCGTCAGCAGTCTCGGGGTTGGGCTGGTGGGAGGCAGTAGGGCCCACGGCTCTATGAGTGGCCCGTTGTGACTGGGGCTCTACTGGACTTTCTGCAGGAGTTGCCGGGCTGCCACCTGCTAAAGAAGAGGATGTGTCACCCATACTTGCTGCTGGAATTTCTCCCCGGGCAGAGGTAAGGAAGGAAAAAAGCAGTGGGGGCCGGGACAGGAGGGGTACCTCAGGCAGGGAAATGGAAAGTTTCCAGACGAGCGCCCGGGGCCAGGACCATCCTGGCTGGCCTGCAGGCACCAAGTCGGCCTGCGTGCTGTCGCTGGTGTGACTCCAAGCCCCTTCCTCTAGTTTTTAGTCTTTGCACACATTCAGGTGTTTTACCTGGGAACGGTGGGAAAAGTTCAGCAGCAGCTGGCCTGGGGCTCAGCTCACGTTTAGTCAGAGACGCCTCCTCACGGTCCCCCAGCTTTGCAATGAGGACGCTCCTTGTGTGGGGGCTGCTGGCTGCATGGGAGATGATTCCCCACCTGTGACCAACTTAAGAATTGTTTACCACTGGAGCAAGTGCGCTGATAGGGTTTTCCTCTGTATGACCAGTGGGTTCAGTTTTTTTTTTTTTCTTTTTTGGTTCAAGGTAAGTTTTATTCCTCTTTTTGTATTTATGGATATAAGCATGGAAATCATTCATTCATATAAATACGTCTATGGGAAGGACAGAACTTTTTTTTCTGTTTTATTTTCTTAAGTATTATTTATTTTTTAATTTTTGAATTTATTTTATTCATTTTTTTATACAGCAGGCTCTTATTGGTTATCTATTTTATACATATAAGTGTATATATGTCAATCCCAGGGTCGCAATTCATCCCACCACCACCACCCTGCCACTTTCCCCCCTTGGTGTCCATACATTTGTTCTCTACATCTGTGTCTCTATTTCTGCCTTGCAAACCAGTTCATCTTTACCATTTTTCTAGGTTCTACATGTATGCGTTAATATACGATATTTGTTTTTCTCTTTCTGACTTACTTCACTCTGTATGACAGTCTCTAGATCTATCCACGTCTCTACAAATGACCCAATTTCATTCCTTTTTATGGCTGAGTAATATTCCATTTTATATATGTAGCACATCTTTTCCGTTTGTCTGTCTATGGGCATTTAGGTTGCTTCCATGACCTGGCTATTGTAAATAGTGCTGCAATGAATATTGTGGTGAATATGTCTTTTTGAATTATGGTTTTCTCTGGGTATATGGCCAGTAGTGGGATTGCTGGGTCATATGGTAATTCTATTTTTAGTTTTTTAAGGAACCTCCATACTGTTCTCCATAGTGACTGTATCAATTTACATTCCCACAAATAGTGTAAGAGGGTTCCCTTTTCTCCACACCCTCTCCAGCATTTGTTGTTTGTAGATTTTCTGATGATGCCCATTCTAACTCGTGTGAGGTGATACCTCATTGTAGTTTTGGTTTATATTTCTCTAATAATTAGTGATGTTGAGTAGCTTTTCATGTGTTTCTTGGTCATCTGTATGTCTTCTTGGGACAAATGTCTATTTACGTCATCTGCCCATTTTTGGATTGGTTTGTTTGTTTTTTTACTGTTGAGCTGCATGAGCTGTTTATATACATTGGAGATTAATCCTTTGTCCATTGATTCGTTTGCAAATATTTTCTCCCATTCTGAGGGTTGTCTTTTCGTCTTGTTTGTAGTTTCCTTTGCTTTGCAAAAGCTTTTAGGTTTCATTTGCTCCCATTTGTTTTTTTTTTTTTTTTTTTTTTTTTTTTTTTTATTCCATTACTCTAGGAGGTGGATCAAAAAATATCTTGCTGTGATTTATGTCAAAGAGTATTCTTCCTATGTTTTCCTCTAAGAGTTTTATAGTGTCCGGTCTTACATTTCGGTCTCTAATCCATTTGGAGTTTATTTTTTGTGTATGGTGTTAGGGAGTGTTCTAATTTCATTCTTTTACATGTAGCTGTCCATTTTTCCCAGCACCACTTATTGAAGAGACTGTCTTTTCTCCATTGTATACCCTTGCCTCCTTTGTCATAGATTAGTGTGCCATAGGTGTGTAGGTTTATCTCTGGGCTTTCTTTTTTTTTTTTTTTTTTTTACATCTTTATTGGAGTATAATTGCTTTACAATTGTGTGTTAGTTTCTGCTGTATAAAAAAGTGAATCAGCTATGCGTATACATATAACACCATATCCCCTCCCTCTTGCACCTCCCTCTCACTCCCTTATCCCACCCTTTTAGGTGGTCACAAAGCACAGAGCTGATCTCCCTGTGCTATGTGGCTGCTTCCCAGTAGCTATCAATTTTACATTTGGTAGTGTATATATGTCCATACCACTCTCTCACTTTGTCCCAGCTTACCCTTCCCTCTCCCCATGTCCTCAAGTCCTTTCTCTACGTCTGTGTCCTTAATCCTTTCCTGCCCCTACGTTCTTCATAAACTTTTTTTTTTAGATTCCATATATATGTGTTAGCATACGGTATTTGTTTTTCTCTTTCTGACTTACTTCACTCTGTAGGACAGACTCTAGATCCATCCACCTCACTAAAAATAACTCAATTTCGCTTCTTTTTATGGCAGAATAATGTTCCATTGTATATATGTGCCACATCTTCTTTATCCATTTATCTGTTGATGGACACTTAGGTTGCTTCCATGTCCTGGCTATTGTAAATAGAGCTACAGTGAACATTGTGGTACATGACTCTTTTTGAATTATGGTTTTCTCAGGGTAAATGTCCAGGAGTGGGTTTGCTGGGTTGTATGGTAGTTCTATTTTTAGTTTTTAAGGAAGCCCCATACCGTTCTACCTAGTGGCTATATCAATTTACATTCCCACCAACAGTGCAAGAGGGTTCCCTTTTCTCCAATAAATGCCTCTCCAGCATTTACTGTTGGTAGATTTTTTGATGATGGCCATTCTGACTGGTGTGAGGTGATACCTCACTGTAGTTTTGATTTGCATTTCTCTAATGATTAGTGATGCTCAGCATCCTTTCATGTGTTTGTTGGCAACCTGTATATCTTCTTTGGAGAAATTTCTATTTAGGTCTTCTGCCCATTTTTGGATTGGGTTGTTTGGTTTTGTGATATTGAGCTACATGAGCTGCTTTTTGTAGATTAATCCTTTGCCATTTGCTTCATTTGAAAATATTTTCTCCCATTCTGATGGTTGTCTTTTCATCTTGCTTAAGTTTTCCTTTGCTGTGCAAAAGAATTTATGTTTCATTCGGTCCCATTTTTTAATTTTTGTTTTTATTTCCATTTCTCTAGGAGGTGGGTCAAAAAGGATCTTGCTGTGATTTATGTCATAGACTGTTCTGCTTATGTTTTCTTCTAAGAGTTTTATAGTGGCTGGTCTTATATTTAGGTCTCTAATCCATTTTGAGTTATTTTTGTGTATGGTGTTAGGGAGTGTACTAATTTCATTCTTTTACATGTAGCTGTCGAGTTTTCCCAGCACCACTTACTGAAGACACTGTCTTTTCTCCATTGTATACCCTTGCCTCCTTTGTCATAGATTAGTTAACCACAGGTACGTGGGTTTATCTCTGTGCTTTCTATCCTTTTCTATTGACCTATATTTCTGTGTTTGTGTCAGTACCATATTATCTTGATTACTGTAGCTTTGTAATATAGTCTGAAGTCTGGAAGTCTGATTCCTCCAGCTCTTTTTTTCCCCCTCAAGACTGCTTTGGCTATCCAGGGTCTTTTGTGTCTCCCTACAAATTTTAAGATTTTTTTTTCTTGTTCTGTAGAAAATGCCAAAGGTATTTTGATCGGGATTGCATTGAATCTGTAGATTGCTTTGGGTAGTATAGTCATTTTCACAATATTGATTCTTCTAATCCAAGGACATGGTATATGTCTCCATCTGTTTATATCATCTTTGATTTCTTTCATCAGTGTCTTATAGTTTTCTGAGTACAGGTCTTTTACTTCCTTAGGTAGGTTTATTCCTAGGTATTTTATTCTTTTTGTTGCAGTGGTAATGGGATTGTTTCCTTAATTTCTCTTTCTGATCTTTCATTGTTAGTGTATAGGAATGCAAGCAATTTCTGTGCATTAATTTTGTATCCTGCAACTTTACCAAATTCATTGATTAGCTCCAGTGGTTTTCTGGTGGCATCTTTAAGATTCTCTATCTATGATATCATGTCATCTGCAAACAGTGACAATTTTACTTCTTCTTTTCCGTTTTGTATTCCTTTTATTTCTTTTTCTTCTCTGATTGCCATGGCTAGGACTTCCAAAACTATGTTGAATAGCAGTGGTGAGAGTGGACATCCTCGTCTTGTTCCTGATCTTAGAGGAAACGCTTTCAGTTTTTCACCATTGAGAATGCTGTTTGCTGTGGGTTTGTCATATATGGCCTTTATTATGTTGAGGTAGTTTCCGTCTATGCCCACACTCTGCAGAGTTTTTATCGTAAATGAGTGTTGAATTTTCTCAAAATCTTTTCCTTCATCTATTGAGATGACCATATGGTTTTATTCTACAATTTGTTAATATGGTGTATCACATTGATTTGTGTATATTGAAGAATCCTTGCATCCCTGGGATAAACCCCACTTGATCATGGTGTATGATCCTTTTAATGTGTTGTTCGATTCTGTTTGCTAGTATTTTGTTGAGGATTTTTGCATCTATATTCATCAGGGATATTGGTCTATAATTTTCTTTCCTTGTAGTATCTCTGTCTGATTTTGGTATCAGGGTGATGGTGGTCTCATAGAATGAGTTTGGGAGTGTTCCTTCCCCTGCAATTGTTTTGAAGAATTTGAGAAGGTTGGGTGTTAGCTCTTCTCTAAATGTTTGATAGAATTCACCTGTAATGCCATCTGGTTCTGGACTTTTGTTTGTTGGAAGATTTTTAATCACAGTTTCAATTTCATTGCTTGTGATAGGTTTGTTCATATTTTCTATTTCTTCCTGGTTCAGTCTTAGAAGGTTATACCTTTCTAAGAATTTGTCCATTTCTTCCAGATTGTCCATTTTATTGGCACAGAGTTGCTTGTAGTAGTCTCTTAGGATGCTTTGTATTCCTGTGGTGTCTGTTGTAACTTCTCCTTTTTCACTTCTAATTTTGTTGATTTGCGTCCTCTCCCTCTTTTTCTTGAGTGTGGCTAAAGGTTGATCATTTTTGCTTATCTTCTCAAAGAACCAGCTTTTAGTTTTGATGATCTTTGCTTCCGTTTTCTTTGTTTCTATTTCATTTATTTCTGCTCTGATCTTTAGGATTTCTTTCCTTCTACTAACTTTGGGTTTTGTTCTTCTTTCTCTAGTTCCTCTAGGTGTAAGGTTAGATTGTTTATTTGAGATTTTTCTTGTTTCTTGAGGTAGGCTTGTATTGCTATAAACTTCCCTCTTAGAACTCCTTTTGCTGCATCCCATAGGTTTTGGATCATCGTGTTTTTGTTGTCATTTGTCTCTAGGTAGTTTTTGATTTCCCCTTTGATTTCTTCAGTGATCTCTTGGTTATTTAGTAACGTATTGTTTAGCCTCCATGTGTTTGTGTTTTTTACAGTTTTTTCTGTGTAATTGATTTCTAATCTCATAGCATTGTGGTCGGAACAGCTGCTTGATATGATTTCAGTTTTCTTAAATTTACTGAGGCTTTATCTGTGACCCAAGATGTGATCTATCCTGGAGAATGTTCCGTGTGCAGTTGAGAACAACGTGTAATCTGCTGTTTTTGGATGGAATGTCCTATAAATATCAATGAACTCTATCTGGTCTATTGTGTCATTTAAAGCTTGTGTTTCCTTATTAATTTTCTGTCTGGCTGATCTCCACTGGTGTAAGTGAGCTGTTAAAGTCCCCCGCTATTATTGTGTTACTGTCGATTTCCTCTTTTATAGCTGTTAGCAGTTGCCTTATACATTGAGGTGCTCCTATGTTGGGTACATATATATTTATAATTGTTATATCTTCTTCTTGGATTGATCCCTTGACCATTATGTAGTGTCTTTCCTTGTCTCTTGTAACATTCTTTATTTTAAAGTCTATTTTATCTGATATGAGTATTGCTACTCCAGCTTTCTTTTGATTTTCATTAGCATAGAATATATTTTTCCATCGCCTCACTTTCAGTCTGTATGTGTCCCTAGGTCTGAAATGGGTCTCTTGTAGACAGCATATATATGGGTCTTGTTTATGTATCCATTCAGCCAGTCTATGTCTTTTGGTTGGAACATTTAGTGCATTCACGTTTAAGGTAATTATCAATATGTATGTTCCTACTACTATTTTCTTAATTGTTATGGGTTTGTCTTGGTGGGTCCTTTTCTTCTCTTGTGTTTCCCACTTAGAGAAGTTCTTTTAGCATTTGGTGTAGAGCTGGTTGCATGGTGCTGAATTCTCTTAGCTTTTGCTTGTCTGTAAGGCTTTTGATTTCTCCATCAAATCTGAATGAGCTCTTTGCAGGGTGCAGTACCCTTGGTTGTAGGTTCTTCCCTTTCATCACTTTAAATTTATCATGCCACTTCCTTCTGGCTTGTAGATTTTCTGCTGAGAAATCAGCTGTTATCCTTATGGGATTTCCCTTGTATGTTATTTGTCATTTTTCCCTTGCTGCTTTCAATAATTTTTCTTTGTCGTTAATTTTTGTCAATTTGATTACCATGTGTCTTGTAATTTTTCTCCTTTGGTTTCTCCTGCCTGGGACACTCTGTGCTTCTGGACTTGGGTGGCTATTTCTTTTCCCATGCTAGGGAAGTTTTTGACCATAATCTCTTCAAATATATTATCGGGTCCTTTCTCTCTCTCTTCTCCTTCTGGGACCCCTATAATGCGAATGTTGTTGCGTTTAATGTTGTCCCAGAGGACTCTTGGGGTGTCTTCATTTATTTTCATTCTTTTTCTTTATTCTGTTCCATGGCAGTGATTTCCACCTTTCTGTCTTCCAGGCCACTTATCCGTTCTTCTGCCACAGTTATTCTGCTACTGATTCCTTCTAGTGTATTTTTCATTTCAGTTATTACATTGTTCACCTCTGTTTGTTTGTTCTTTAATTCTTCTAGGTGTTTGTTCCTTAATTCTTCTAGGTCTTTGTTAAGCATTTCTTGTGTCTTCTCGATCTTTGCCTCCTTTCTTTTTCTAAGGTCTTGGCTCAACTTCACTATCATTATTCTGAATTCTTTTTCTGGAAGGTTCCCTATCTCCACCTCATTTCGTTTTTTTTTCTGGGGTTTTATCTTGTTCCTTGATCTGGTATAAAGTCCTCTGCCTTTTCATTTTGTTTATCTTTCTGTGAATGTGGTTTTCCTTCCACAGGCTGCAGAATTGTAGTTCTTCTTGCTTCTGCTGTCTGCTCTCTGGTGGATGAGTCTATCTTAGAGGCTTGTGCAAGCTTCCTGATGGGAGGGACTGGTGGTGGGTAGAGCTGGGTGTTGCTTTGGTGGGCAGAGCTTTAATCCGCTTGTCTACGGATTAAATAAACTTTAATAAAAAGTTGAATCTGCTTGTCTGCTGATGCATGGGGCTGGGTTCCCTCCCTGTTGGTTGTTTGGCCTGAGGCGACCCAGCACTGGAGCCTACCTTGCTCTTGGTGGGGCTAATGGCGGACTCTGGGAGGGCTCACACCAAGGAGTATTTCCCAGAACTTCTGCTGCCAGTGTTGTTGTCCTCACGGTGAGCCACAGCCACAGCCACAAGCTGCCTCTGCAGGAGACCCTCTAAAAGTAGCAGGTAGTTCTGGTCATTCTCCTACGGGGTCACTGCTCCTTCCCCTGGGTCCTGATGTGCACACTACTTTGTGTGTGCCCTCCAAGAGTGGAGTATCTGAGTGGAGTTGAGACTCTGAGACTCTGTGTGGAGTCGCACAGACTCTGGGTCCTGTGAAGCTTCGATGTTTTGTGATTCTAGAAATCCTATAGGAGACGGTCCACAGCAGGTGAAGCTAATGTTGTCAGTAGAGGTGTTGAAGCCAAAGATCTGCAGTTCCGGCTATAGGTGCCGATGTACATACAGGACAAAATCATCTCGTGTGAATGTAGTTCAGGCATGTTTAAGATGAATGCAGTCATGTTAATGCCTACCATATTCTATCTTGAGCCTCTCCTCAGGGACCTCCTCCTCAGTTCCTGAGGCTCCTTTAAGTCATGTACAGGGGACTGGAGAGTGGGCTCTGTCCAGTCTGAGCCCTGAGTTACCCTGTGTGTATCTTAGGATACTTTGTATTTCTGTGGTGTCTGTTGTAACATCATCTCTTTCATTTCAGATTTATTTGGGCCCTCTCTTTTTTAACAAAACATACTACTGTTGTCTTTTATTCTTTACAGAAGTTTAATCAGTGTTTGATCTACTATCCTTACCCTATGTATACTTTTTGCAGTGAGATTTTTACTTTTCTTTGTTTCCTTGTTACTATCAATAATTAGTGAGACTTCTTTTAAGCTACCTTCAACATTGCTTATAAAGCTGCTTTATTAGTGATGACAGAGCCTTAATGGAAGTCATGTTCTGGTTGTAAATTAGAATGCAATGTGCCAGCACAAAGCCCCTTAAGTTTATGTCTCATTACTTCTTGTTCTTTTTTTAATTTAATTTTTATTTTTTGTCAGAGCAAATTTGATTAAAATGTTTTGTTTCTTCTAGGTGTGCAAGATGTGGTTCTTTTAAACATATACATATATCTATTCTTCTTTGGATCATTTTCCCATGTAGGTTATGACACCATGTTGAGTAGTCTTGTCTTGGTATTACGTAGGTCTTTGGTGATTACATATTTCACATGTGTTTCTATATCTATCTTAACCCCAATATCCTAATGTATCCAATCCTCACACCTTTCCATTTGGTGAACCCTAAGTTTGTTTAATGAATCTGTGATTGCATTTCTCTGTGGAAATATCTTCATTGGTATCAATTTTTAGCTAAGACCTATAAGTGATATTATAGGATATGTGTCTTTTGCTTTCTGACTTAGTACAATTTGCCTGATTAACTCAAGAATCATACACAGTGCTGCAAATGGCATTGTTTTGTTTTTTTCCCTGGCTAATATTCCATCTGTACGTGTACCAGTTATTCTTTGGCCACGCACCTCTTGATGGACTATTTGGTTGCCTCCATGTCTTGGTTATTGTAATACTGCTGCAATGCACATTTGCTTGCCTGTGTCTTTCCAGTTCTATCTCCTTATGTTATAGGCCAAGGAGTGGGCTTGCTGTATCATATGGTAGCTCAGTGTGTACGTTTTAAAGGCACCACCATTCAGTTCTCATTAGTGGCTCTTTCCAGGTTATGTCCCACTTAAAATTGAGGGTATGCATTTCTCCAAAACACCTTCAATATTTATTGTTTGTAGTTTGCTTGCTGCTGGTTATTCTAACAGGTGCGAGCTGATACCTCTGTGTGGCTGAATTTGCATGTGTCCCATAATCTGTTGAAATTGATCTTTAAAGCATGCTCTTTTTATTTATCAAACTGTGATTACAGCTTAGTTCTTCAAATTGTTTTCTTAAAGTAAGTGTCACATTTTGAAAAGTTTTGGCCACTACCTCCCTCAAGACATTTTGAAGGCAGGTTTCATTTACAGCCCTAAAGTACTTGTTCATATGAAGTGACCATTAACACAGATTTTAAAGCTGCTTTTGCAGGTAACGGCCAGAGGGCGGCAGCCTATTTACGTTCCCCAATCTGGTAACTAGGGAAAGAGTCCTTCAGCTGCAAGAGTGTCCAGCTTTATTTCTCATCCAGCTGTGGGTCTAGATATGATCAAACAAGGTTGCATCACAGCCCAGGAACGAATTATGTAAAATTTCCTCTCTCTATCACTGTCTTATTTTTTTGGGTTTTTTAAAGTTATTTAATTTAAAATGGGGATTCGCTACTTTTCACTGCTGTGTTTATGCCGCTTTACACCCACTTGACTCACTTCCAGACAGATATCAATACATAGGTTTTAAGATTCTTACTAGTCACATATATTCTTGTGCGGTGAATAGGGGGTGTTGAGTCCAGTTCACTGAGCAAGGAGTAGGTCTTGTCTATTACATATTGGGTGTATGGATCGGTATCTGAGCGAATTTGAAACCCTTGTTTTATGAATCACCACACCTCACCTTTCCCGTTAAGCAGCCATAGTGTGTTTTCTAAACGTGTGACTCTGTTCTGTTTTGTAATTCAGTTCAACTGTAGCGGTTTTTACATTCCCTCTATAAGTGATAGCTTATGATAAGTGTCTTTTTCTGTGTGACTTATTTCACTTAGAATCGTTGTACCTAACTCCACTCATCTTGCTTCTACTAGCCTTATGGCATTGATTTCATGTCTGAGTGATATTGCATTGTACATAAGGACCACAACTTCTTTATCCATTTTTCTCTTTCCTGGGATATTTAAGGTGTCATGAAGTGGAGGTTCTTGTCAACAGAGCAGCCCTAAACTTTGGGGTGCCTGTGTCTTGCTGATTTTTAGTTTTCCCAATTTATACGCCCATGAGTGGACGTGCCCTATGCTCACTAAGCTGTGTTTTTTCGATGTTTCAGGACACACCGTACACTTCTCCAGAGTGTCTGTTGGCAATTTACATCCCGCCCATCAGCGTAGCAAGGCTGCCATTTCTCCATGGCCTGTCCTGCATTTCTGGTTTTGACACTTTTTGCAGCATGGCCCTTTTGACCGATGGGAAGCAAGACTTCTTTGTAGCGCTGATTTGCATTTCCAGGTTGCTTGGTTGGCAAAAAAGGGCGTATGCGTTTTTTCCTGAATATATTCAGGAAAAAACGCATACGCCCTTTTTGGCCAAGGGAATCATTGTCGACGTTTTGCCACTTTTCATGTGCTTTAAAGGCGATTCGAATCTACCTCCTGAAACCTGTTTCCTGCAATTCTGCCTTGCTTTCAAATCCTCTTCGTTGCCTTCCCTCAATATATTTGTGGATGAGAGTTATCATTTATAACTCTGCGGGTTTGTGAATTGCAGTGTGCCTGAGCTCCATTTTTCAACTCGCTTTTTTGGGAGCTGGCCGCAAAAGCGCGGGATTGCCTCAGGCCCTATTCTGGTTCCTGGCAGCAGGCTGAGCCTGTGGTTAATTCTTCTTCCTGATGGGAAAATAGAGTGACCTGTGCCTGTCCCAACACCTAGATCTAGTCTCTCATTGGTTGCCCCTCTTCCCGTTCATCCTCAGGACAAATTGCAACCTGTACAGAACAGGAGGTTAAAGGTGCTGATTCTCCAAGTAGGGAGATTGCTAGTAAAGTAGCTGGAATGGCGAACCCGAGCACAAGGAGATGAGAAATGAGGTGCGTTTTAGAAACCTTTCAAAATCACACGGTGTACCATCTTCTGAGTTTCTCATGCATGTTTTCGATGTAGGAAGATGCCCTTGAACCTGGAGACTTGGGACCCATGGGATGGGTACCACGCAGTATTACTTTAAAGGGTCTGCGTTTGCTCACCCAACCTAACCCAACCTTTCAGCCCCAAGAGTGTCCACCCTTATGTCTCATCCAGCTGTGCGTGTAGATATGGTCAATCCAGGTTGCATCACAGCCTCTGAACGAATTTTGTAAGAATTTCTCTCTCTTTCACTGTCTTTGTTTTACGGGTTTTTAAAAGTAATTTATTTTTATAATGGGGTTAAGCTGCTTTTCACGGCTGTGTTTATGCGGCTTTACACCCACTTGACTCACTTCCAGACATATATCAATACATAGGTTTTAAGATTCTTACTAGTCACATATATTCTTGTGCGGTGAATAGGGGATGTTGAGTCCAGTTCACTGAGCAAGGAGTAGGTCTTGTCTATTACATATTGGGTGTATGGAACGGTATCTGAGTGAATTTGAAACCCTTGTTTTATGCATCACCCCACCTCACCTTTCCCGTTAAGCAGCCATAGTGTGTTTTCTAAACGTGTGACTCTGTTCTGTTTTGTAATTCAGTTCAAGTGTAGCGGTTTTTACATTCCCTCTATAAGTGATAGCTTATGATAAGTGTATTTTTCTGTGTGACTTATTTCACTTAGAATCGTCGTACCTAACTCCACTCATCTTGCTTCTACTAGCCTTATGACATTGATTTCATGTCTGAGTGATATTCCATTGTACATAAGGACCACAACTTCTTTATCCATTTTTCTCTTTCCTGGGATATTTAAGTTGTCATGAAGTGGAGGTTCTTGTCAACAGAGCAGCCCTAAACTTTGGGGTGCCTGTGTCTTGCTGATTTTTAGTTTTCCCAATTTATACGCCCATGAGTGGACGTGCCCTATGCTCCCTAAGCTGTGTTTTTTCGATGTTTCAGGACACACCGTACACATCTCCAGAGTGGCTGTTGGCAATTAACATCCCGCCCATCAGCGTAGCAAGGCTGCCATTTCTCCATGGCCTGTCCTGCATTTCTGGTTTTGACACTTTTTGCAGCATGGCCCTTTTGACCGATGGGAAGCGAGACTTCTTTGTAGCGCTGATTTGCCTTTCCAGGTTGCTTGGTTGGCCAAAAAGGGCGTATGCGTTTTTTCCTGAATATATTCAGGAAAAAATGCATACGCCCTTTTTGGCCAAGAGCATCATTGTCGACGTTTTGCCGCTTTTCATGTGCTTTAAAGGCGATTCGAATCTACCTCCTGAAATCTGTTTCCTACAATTCTGCCTTGCTTTCAAATCCTCTTCGTTGCCTTCCCTCAATGTATTTGTGGACGAGAGTTATTTTTCAACTGTCTTTTTTGGGAGCTGGCCGCAAAAGCACGGGATTGCCTCAGGCCCTATTCTGGTTCCCGGCGGCAGGCTGAGCCTGTGGTTAATTCTTCTTCCTGATGGGAAAATAGAGTGACCTGTGCCTGTCCCAACACCTAGATCTAGTCTCTCATTGGTTGCCCCTTTTCCCGTTCATCCTCAGGACAAATTGCAACATGTAGGGAACAGGAGCTTAAAGGTGCTGATTCTGCAAGTAGGGAGATTTCTAGTAAACTAGCTGGAAAGGCGAAAACGAGCACAAGGAGGTGAGAAATGGGGTGCGTTTTAGAAACCTTTCAAAATCACACGGTGTACCATCTTCTGAGTTTCTCATGCATGTTTTCGATGTAGGAAGATGCCCTTGAACCTGGAGATTTGGGACCCATGGGATGGGTACCACGCAGTATTACTTTAAAGGGTCTGCGTTTGCTCACCCAACCTCACCCAACCTCTCAGCCCCAAGAGTGTCCACCCTTATGTCTCATCCAGCTGTGTGTCTAGATATGGTCAATCCAGGTTGCATCACAGCCTCTGAACGAATTTTGTAAGAATTTCTCTCTCTTTCACTGTCTTTTTTTTACGGGTTTTTAAAAGTAATTTATTTTTATAATGGGGTTTAGCTGCTTTTCACGGCTGTGTTTATGCGGATTTACACCCACTTGACTCACTTCCAGACAGATATCAATACATAGGTATTACGATTCTTACTAGTCAGATATATTCTTGTGCGGTGAATAGGGGGTGTTGAGTCCAGTTCACTGAGCAAGGTGTAGGTCTTGTCTATTACATATTGGGTGTATGGAACAGTATCTGAGCGAATTTGAAACCCTTGTTTTATGCATCACCCCACCTCACCTTTCCCGTTAAGCAGCCATAGTGTGTTTTTTAAACGTGTGACTCTGTTCTGTTTTGTAATTCAGCTCAAGTGTAGCAGTTTTTACATTCCCTCTATAAGTGATAGCTTATGATAAGTGTCTTTTTCTGTGTGACTTATTTCACTTAGAATCGTCGTAACTAAATCCACTCATCTTGCTTCTACTAGCCTTATGACATTGATTTCATGTCTGAGTGATATTCCATTGTTCATAAGGACCACAACTTCTTAATCCATTTTTCTCTTTCCTGGGATATTTAAGGTGTCATGAAGTGGAGGTTCTTGTCAACAGAGCAGCCCTAAACTTTGGGGTGCCTGTGTCTTGCTGATTTTTAGTTTTCCCAATTTATACGCCCATGAGTGGACGTGCCCTATGCTCCCTAAGCTGTGTTTTTTCGATGTTTCAGGACACACCGTACACTTCTCCAGAGTGGCTGTTGGCAATTAACATCCCGCCCATCAGCGTAGCAAGGCTGCCATTTCTCCATGGCCTGTCCTGCATTTCTGGTTTTGACACTTTTTGCAGCATGACCCTTTTGACCGATGGGAAGCGAGACTTCTTTGTAGCACTGATTTGCATTTCCAGGTTGCTTGGTTGGCCAAAAAGGGCGTATGCGTTTTTTCCTGAATATATTCAGGAAAAAACGCATACGCCCTTTTTGGCCAAGGGCATCATTGTCGACGTTTTGCCGCTTTTCATGTGCTTTAAAGGCGATTCGAATCTACCTCCTGAAACCTGTTTCCTGCAATTCTGCCTTGCTTTCAAATCCTCTTCGTTGCCTTCCCTCAATATATTTGTGGACGAGAGTTATCATTTATAACTCAGCAGGTTTGTGAATGGCAGTGCCCCTGAGCTCCATTTTTCAACTGTCCTTTTTGGGAGCTGGCCGCAAAAGCACGGGATTGCCTCAGGCCCTATTCTGGTTCCCGGCGGCAGGCTGAGCCTGTGCTTAATTCTTCTTCCTGATGGGAAAATAGAGTGACCTGTGCCTGTCCCAACACCTAGATCTATTCTCTCATTGGTTGCCCCTCTTCCCGTTCATCCTCAGGACAAATTGCAACCTGTACAGAACAGGAGGTTAAAGGTGCTGATTCTCCAAGTAGGGAGATTGCTAGTGAAGTAGCTGGAATGGCGAACCCGAGCACAAGGAGATGAGAAATGAGGTGCGTTTTAGAAACCTTTCAAAATCACACGGTGTACCTTCTTCTGGGTTCCTCATGCAAGTTTTCGATGTAGGAAGATGCCCTTGAACCTGGAGATTTGGGACCCATGGGATGGGTACCATGCAGTATTACTTTAAAGGGTCTGCGTTTGCTCACCCAACCTCACCCAACCTCTCAGCCCCAAGAGTGTCCACCATTATGTCTCATCCAGCTGTGGGTCTAGATATGGTCAATCCAGGTTGCATCTCAGCCCCTGATCGAATTTTGTAAGAATTTCTCTCTCTTTCACTGTCTTTGTTTTACGGGTTTTTAAAAGTAATTTATTTTTATAATGGGGTTTAACTGCTTTTCACGGCTGTGTTTATGCGGATTTACACCCACTTGACTCACTTCCAGACAGATATCAATACATAGGTTTTAAGATTGTTACTAGTCATATATATTCTTGTGCGGTGAATAGGGGGTGTTGAGTCCAGTTCACTGAGCAAGGAGTAGGTCTTGTGTATTACATATTGGGTGTATGGAACGGTATCTGAGCGAATTTGAACCCCTTGTTTTATGCATCACCCCACCTCACCTTTCCCGTTAAGCAGCCATAGTGTGTTTTCTAAACGTGTGACTCTGTTCTGTTTTGTAATTCAGTTCAAGTGTAGCGGTTTTTACATTCCCTCTATAAGTGATAGCTTATGATAAGTGTCTTTTTCTGTGTGACTTATTTCACTTAGAATCGTCGTACCTAAGTCCACTCATCTTGCTTCTACTAGCCTTATGACATTGATTTCATGTCTGAGTGATATTCCATTGTACATAAGGACCACAACTTTTTTATCCATTTTTCTCTTTCCTGGGATATTTAAGGTGTCATGAAGTGGAGGTTCTTGTCAACAGAGCAGCCCCAAACTTTGGGGTGCCCGTGTCTTGCTCATTAGTAGTTTTCCCAATTTATACGCCCATGAGTGGACGTTCCCTATGCTCCCTAAGCTGTGTTTTTTCGATGTTTCAGGACACACCGTACACTTCTCCAGAGTGGCTGTTGGCAATTTACATCCCGCCCATCAGCATAGCAAGGCTGCCATTTCTCCATGGCCTGTCCTGCATTTCTGGTTTTGACACTTTTTGCAGCATGTCCCTTTTGGCCGATGGGAAGCGAGACTTCTTTGTAGCGCAGATTTGCCTTTCCAGGTTGCTTGGTTGGCCAAAAAGGGCGTATGCGTTTTTTCCTGAATATATTCAGGAAAAAACGCATACGCCCTTTTTGGCCAAGGGCATCATTGTCGACATTTTGCTGCTTTTCATGTGCCTTAAAGGCGATTCGAATCTACCTCCTGAAATCTGTTTCCTGCAATTCTGCCTTGCTTTGAATTCCTCTTCGTTGCCTTCCCTCAATATATCTGTGGATGAGAGTTATCACTTATAACTCTGCGGGTTTGTGAATTGCAGTGTCCCTGAGCTCCATTTTTCAACTGTCTTTTTTGAGAGCTGGCCGCAAAAGCACGGGATTGCCTCAGGCCCTATTCTGGTTCCTGGCAGCAGGCTGAGCCTGTGGTTAATTCTTCTTCCTGATGGGAAAATAGAGTGACCTGTGCCTGTCACAACAGCTAGATCTAGTCTCTCATTGGTTCCCCCTCTTCCCGTTCATCCTCAGGACAAATTACAACCTGTAGGGAACAGGAGGTTAAAGGTGCTGATTCTCCAAGTAGGGAGATTGCTAGTAAAGTAGCTGGAATGGCGAAACCGAGCACAAGGAGATGAGAAATGGGGTGTGTTTTAGAAAACTTTCAAAATCACTCGGTGTACCATCTTCTGAGTTTCTCATGCATGTTTTCGATGTAGGAAGATGCCCTTGAACCTGGAGATTTGGGACCCATGGGATGGGTACCACGCAGTATTACTTTAAAGGGTCTGCGTTTGCTCACCCAACCTAACCCAACCTTTCAGCCCCAAGAGTGTCCACCCTTATGTCTCATCCAGCTGTGCGTGTAGATATGGTCAATCCAGGTTGCATCACAGCCTCTGAACGAATTTTGTAAGAATTTCTCTCTCTTTCACTGTCTTTGTTTTACGGGTTTTTAAAAGTAATTTATTTTTATAATGGGGTTTAGCTGCTTTTCACGGCTCTGTTTATGCGGATTTACACCCACTTGACTCACTTCCAGACAGATATCAATACATAGGTTTTAAGATTGTTACTAGTCACATATATTCTTGTGCGGTGAATAGGGCGTGTTGAGTCCAGTTCACTGAGCAAGGAGTAGGTCTTGTCTATTACATATTGGGTGTATGGAACGGTATCTGAGCGAATTTGAACCCCTTGTTTTATGCATCACCCCACCTCACCTTTCCCGTTAAGCAGCCATAGTGTGTTTTCTAAACGTGTGATTCTCTTCTGTTCTGTAATTCAGTTCAAGTGTAGCGGTTTTTACATTCCCTCTATAAGTGATAGCTTATGATAAGTGTCTTTTTCTGTGTGACTTATTTCACTTAGAATCGTCGTACCTAAGTCCACTCATCTTGCTTCTACTAGCCTTATGACATTGATTTCATGTCTGAGTGATATTGCATTGTACATAAGGACCACAACTTCTTTATCCATTTTTCTCTTTCCTGGGATATTTAAGGTGTCATGAAGTGGAGGTTCTTGTCAACAGAGCAGCCCTAAACTTTGGGGTGCCTGTGTCTTGCTGATTTTTAGTTTTCCCAATTTATACGCCCATGAGTGGACGTGCCCTATGCTCCCTAAGCTGTGTTTTTTCGATGTTTCAGGACACACCGTACACTTCTCCAGAGTGGCTGTTGGCAATTTACATCCCGCTCATCAGCGTAGCAAGGCTGCCATTTCTCCATGGCCTGTCCTGCATTTCTGGTTTTGACACTTTTTGCAGCATGGCCCTTTTGACCGATGGGAAGCGAGACTACTTTGTAGCGCTGATTTGCCTTTCCAGGTTGCTTGGTTGGCCAAAAAGCGCGTATGCGTTTTTTCCTGAATATATTCAGGAAAAAACGCATACGCCCTTTTTGGCCAAGGGCATCATTGTCGACGTTTTGCCGCTTTTCATGTGCCTTAAAGGCGATTCGAATCTACCTCCTGAAATCTGTTTCCTGCAATTCTGCCTTGCTTTCAAATCCTCTTCGTTGCCTTCCCTCAATATATCTGTGGATGAGAGTTATCATTTATAACTCTGCGGGTTTGTGAATTGCAGTGTCCCTGAGCTCCATTTTTCAACTCGCTTTTTTGAGAGCTGGCCGCAAAAGCGCGGGATTGCCTCAGGCCCTATTGTGCTTCTGGGCAGCAGGCTGAGCCTGTGGTTAATTCTTCTTCCTGATGGGAAAATAGAGTGACCTGTGCCTGTCCCAACAGCTAGATTTAGTCTCTCATTGGTTGCCCCTCTTCCCGTTCATCCTCAGGACAAATTGCAACCTGTAGGGAAAGGAGGTTAAAGGTGCTGATTCTCCAAGTAAGTTGATTGCTAGTAAAGTAGCTGGAAAGGCGAACCCGAGCACAAGGAGATGAGAAATGGGGTGTGTTTTAGAAACCTTTCAAAATCACAAGGTGTACCATCTTCTGAGTTTCTCATGCATGTTTTCGATGTAGGAAGATGCCCTTGAACCTGGAGACTTGGGACCCATTCGATGGGTACCACGCAGTATTACTTTAAAGGGTCTGCGTTTGCTCACCCAACCTAACCCAACCTTTCAGCCCCAAGAGTGTCCACCCTTATGTCTCATCCAGCTGTGCGTGTAGATATGGTCAATCCAGGTTGCATCACAGCCTCTGAACGAATTTTGTAAGAATTTCTCTCTCTTTCACTGTCTTTGTTTTACGGGTTTTTAAAAGTAATTTAGTTTTATAATGGGGTTTAGCTGCTTTTCACGGCTGTGTTTATGCGGCTTTACACACACTTGACTCACTTCCAGACATATATCAATACATAGGTTTTAAGATTCTTACTAGTCACATATATTCTTGTGCGGTGAATAGGGGATGTTGAGTCCAGTTCACTGAGCAAGTAGTAGGTCTTGTCTATTACATATTGGGTGTATGGAACGGTATCTGAGCGAATTTGAAACCCTTGTTTTATGCATCACCCCACCTCACCTTTCCCGTTAAGCAGCCATAGTGTGTTTTCTAAACGTGTGACTCTGTTCTGTTTTGTAATTCAGTTCAAGTGTAGCGGTTTTTACATTCCCTCTATAAGTGATAGCTTATGATAAGTGTATTTTTCTGTGTGACTTATTTCACTTAGAATCGTCGTACCTAACTCCACTCATCTTGCTTCTACTAGCCTTATGACATTGATTTCATGTCTGAGTGATATTCCATTGTACATAAGGACCACAACTTCTTTATCCATTTTTCTCTTTCCTGGGATATTTAAGTTGTCATGAAGTGGAGGTTCTTGTCAACAGAGCAGCCCTAAACTTTGGGGTGCCTGTGTCTTGCTGATTTTTAGTTTTCCCAATTTATACGCCCATGAGTGGACGTGCCCTATGCTCCCTAAGCTGTGTTTTTTCGATGTTTCAGGACACACCGTACACATCTCCAGAGTGGCTGTTGGCAATTAACATCCCGCCCATCAGCGTAGCAAGGCTGCCATTTCTCCATGGCCTGTCCTGCATTTCTGGTTTTGACACTTTTTGCAGCATGACCCTTTTGACCGATGGGAAGCGAGACTTCTTTGTAGCGCTGATTTGCCTTTCCAGGTTGCTTGGTTGGCCAAAAAGGGCGTATGCGTTTTTTCCTGAATATATTCAGGAAAAAATGCATACGCCCTTTTTGGCCAAGAGCATCATTGTCGACGTTTTGCCGCTTTTCATGTGCTTTAAAGGCGATTCGAATCTACCTCCTGAAATCTGTTTCCTACAATTCTGCCTTGCTTTCAAATCCTCTTCGTTGCCTTCCCTCAATGTATTTGTGGACGAGAGTTATTTTTCAACTGTCTTTTTTGGGAGCTGGCCGCAAAAGCACGGGATTGCCTCAGGCCCTATTCTGGTTCCCGGCGGCAGGCTGAGCCTGTGGTTAATTCTTCTTCCTGATGGGAAAATAGAGTGACCTGTGCCTGTCCCAACACCTAGATCTAGTCTCTCATTGGTTGCCCCTTTTCCCGTTCATCCTCAGGGCAAATTGCAACATGTAGGGAACAGGAGTTTAAAGGTGCTAATTCTGCAAGTAGGGAGATTTCTAGTAAACTAGCTGGAAAGGCGAAAACGAGCACAAGGAGGTGAGAAATGGTGTGCGTTTTAGAAACCTTTCAAAATCACACGGTGTACCATCTTCTGAGTTTCTCATGCATGTTTTCGATGTAGGAAGATGCCCTTGAACCTGGAGATTTGGGACCCATGGGATGGGTACCACGCAGTATTACTTTAAAGGGTCTGCGTTTGCTCACCCAACCTCACCCAACCTCTCAGCCCCAAGAGTGTCCACCCTTATGTCTCATCCAGCTGTGTGTCTAGATATGGTCAATCCAGGTTGCATCACAGCCTCTGAACGAATTTTGTAAGAATTTCTCTCTCTTTCACTGTCTTTTTTTTACGGGTTTTTAAAAGTAATTTATTTTTATAATGGGGTTTAGCTGCTTTTCACGGCTGTGTTTATGCGGATTTACACCCACTTGACTCACTTCCAGACAGATATCAATACATAGGTTTTACGATTCTTACTAGTCAGATATATTCTTGTGCGGTGAATAGGGGGTGTTGAGTCCAGTTCACTGAGCAAGGTGTAGGTCTTGTCTATTACATATTGGGTGTATGGAACAGTATCTGAGCGAATTTGAAACCCTTCTTTTATGCATCACCCCACCTCACCTTTCCCGTTAAGCAGCCATAGTGTGTTTTCTAAACGTGTGACTCTGTTCTGTTTTGTAATTCAGCTCAAGTGTAGCAGTTTTTACATTCCCTCTATAAGTGATAGCTTATGATAAGTGTCTTTTTCTGTGTGACTTATTTCACTTAGAATCGTCGTACCTAAATCCACTCATCTTGCTTCTACTAGCCTTATGACATTGATTTCATGTCTGAGTGATATTCCATTGTTCATAAGGACCACAACTTCTTAATCCATTTTTCTCTTTCCTGGGATATTTAAGGTGTCATGAAGTGGAGGTTCTTGTCAACAGAGCAGCCCTAAACTTTGGGGTGCCTGTGTCTTGCTGATTTTTAGTTTTCCCAATTTATACGCCCATGAGTGGACGTGCCCTATGCTCCCTAAGCTGTGTTTTTTCGATGTTTCAGGACACACCGTACACTTCTCCAGAGTGGCTGTTGGCAATTAACATCCCGCCCATCAGCGTAGCAAGGCTGCCATTTCTCCATGGCCTGTCCTGCATTTCTGGTTTTGACACTTTTTGCAGCATGACCCTTTTGACCGATGGGAAGCGAGACTTCTTTGTAGCACTGATTTGCATTTCCAGGTTGCTTGGTTGGCCAAAAAGGGCGTATGCGTTTTTTCCTGAATATATTCAGGAAAAAACGCATACGCCCTTTTTGGCCAAGGGCATCATTGTCGACGTTTTGCCGCTTTTCATGTGCTTTAAAGGCGATTCGAATCTACCTCCTGAAACCTGTTTCCTGCAATTCTGCCTTGCTTTCAAATCCTCTTCGTTGCCTTCCCTCAATATATTTGTGGACGAGAGTTATCATTTATAACTCAGCAGGTTTGTGAATGGCAGTGCCCCTGAGCTCCATTTTTCAACTGTCCTTTTTGGGAGCTGGCCGCAAAAGCACGGGATTGCCTCAGGCCCTATTCTGGTTCCCGGCGGCAGGCTGAGCCTGTGCTTAATTCTTCTTCCTGATGGGAAAATAGAGTGACCTGTGCCTGTCCCAACACCTAGATCTATTCTCTCATTGGTTGCCCCTCTTCCCGTTCATCCTCAGGACAAATTGCAACCTGTACAGAACAGGAGGTTAAAGGTGCTGATTCTCCAAGTAGGGAGATTGCTAGTGAAGTAGCTGGAATGGCGAACCCGAGCACAAGGAGATGAGAAATGAGGTGCATTTTAGAAACCTTTCAAAATCACACGGTGTACCTTCTTCTGGGTTCCTCATGCAAGTTTTCGATGTAGGAAGATGCCCTTGAACCTGGAGATTTGGGACCCATGGGATGGGTACCATGCAGTATTACTTTAAAGGGTCTTCGTTTGCTCACCCAACCTCACCCAACCTCTCAGCCCCAAGAGTGTCCACCATTATGTCTCATCCAGCTGTGGGTCTAGATATGGTCAATCCAGGTTGCATCTCAGCCCCTGAACGAATTTTGTAAGAATTTCTCTCTCTTTCACTGTCTTTGTTTTACGGGTTTTTAAAAGTAATTTATTTTTATAATGGGGTTTAGCTGCTTTTCACGGCTGTGTTTATGCGGCTTTACACCCACTTGACTCACTTCCAGACAGATATCAATACATAGGTTTTAAGATTGTTACTAGTCACATATATTCTTGTGCGGTGAATAGGGGGTGTTCAGTCCATTTCACGGAGCAAGGAATAGGTCTTGTCTATTACATATTGGGTGTATGGAACGGTATCTGAGCAAATTTGAACCCCTTTTTTTATGCATCACCCCACCTCACCTTTCCCGTTAAGCAGCCATAGTGTGTTTTCTAAACGTATGACTCTGTTCTGTTTTGTAATTCAGTTCAAGTGTAGCGGTTTTTACATTCCCTCTATAAGTGATAGCTTATGATAAGTGTCTTTTTCTGTGTGACTTATTTCACTTAGAATCGTCGTACCTAAGTCCACTCATCTTGCTTCTACTAGCCTTATGACATTGATTTCATGTCTGAGTGATATTCCATTGTACATAAGGACCACAACTTTTTTATCCATTTTTCTCTTTCCTGGGATATTTAAGGTGTCATGAAGTGGAGGTTCTTGTCAACAGAGCAGCCCCAAACTTTGGGGTGCCTGTGTCTTGCTCATTTTTAGTTTTCCCAATTTATACGCCCATGAGTGGACGTGCCCTATGCTCCCTAAGCTGTGTTTTTTCGATGTTTCAGGACACACCGTACACTTCTCCAGAGTGGCTGTTGGCAATTTACATCCCGCCCATCAGCGTAGCAAGGCTGCCATTTCTCCATGGCCTGTCCTGCATTTCTGGTTTTGACACTTTTTGCAGCATGTCCCTTTTGGCCGATGGGAAGCGAGACTTCTTTGTAGCGCTGATTTGCCTTTCCAGGTTGCTTGGTTGGCCAAAAAGGGCGTATGCGTTTTTTCCTGAATATATTCAGGAAAAAACGCATACGCCCTTTTTGGCCAAGGGCATCATTGTCGACGTTTTGCCGCTTTTCATGTGCCTTAAAGGCGATTCGAATCTACCTCCTGAAATCTGTTTCCTGCAATTCTGCCTTGCTTTCAAATCCTCTTCGTTGCCTTCCCTCAATATATCTGTGGATGAGAGTTATCACTTATAACTCTGCGGGTTTGTGAATTGCAGTGTCCCTGAGCTCCATTTGTCAACTGTCTTTTTTGAGAGCTGGCCGCAAAAGCACGGGATTGCCTCAGGCCCTATTCTGGTTCCTGGCAGCAGGCTGAGCCTGTGGTTAATTCTTCTTCCTGATGGGAAAATAGAGTGACCTGTGCCTGTCCCAAAAGCTAGATCTAGTCTCTCATTGGTTCCCCCTCTTCCCGTTCATCCTCAGTACAAATTGCAACCTGTAGGGAACAGGAGGTTAAAGGTGCTGATTCTCCAATTAGGGAGATTGCTAGTAAAGTAGCTGGAATGGCGAACCCGAGCACAAGGAGATGAGAAATGAGGTGCGTTTTAGAAACCTTTCAAAATCACACGGTGTACCATCTTCTGAGTTTCTCATGCATGTTTTCGATGTAGGAAGATGCCCTTGAACCTGGAGACTTGGGACCCATGGGATGTGTACCACACAGTATTACTTTAAAGGGTCTGCGTTTGCTCACCCAACCTAACCCAACCTCTCAGCCCCAAGAGTGTCCACCCTTATGTCTCATCCAGCTGTGGGTCTAGATATGGTCAATCCAGGTTGCATCTCAGCCCCTGAACGAATTTTGTAAGAATTTCTCTCTCTTTCACTGTCTTTGTTTTACGGGTTTTTAAAAGTAATTTATTTTTATAATGGGGTTTAGCTGCTTTTCACGGCTGTGTTTATGCGGCTTTACACCCACTTCACTCACTTCCAGACAGATATCAATACATAGGTTTTAAGATTGTTACTAGTCACATATATTCTTGTGCGGTGAATAGGGGGTGTTGAGTCCAGTTCACTGAGCAAGGAGTAGGTCTTGTCTATTACATATTGGGTGTATGGAACGGTATCTGAGCGAATTTGAACCCCTTGTTTTATGCATCACCCCACCTCACCTTTCCCGTTAAGCAGCCATAGTGTGTTTTCTAAACTTGTGATTCTGTTCTGTTCTGTAATTCAGTTCAAGTGTAGCGGTTTTTACATTCCCTCTATAAGTGACAGCTTATGATAAGTGTCTTTTTCTGTGTGACTTATTTCACTTAGAATCGTCGTACCTAAGTCCACTCATCTTGCTTCTACTAGCCTTAAGACATTGATATCATGTCTGAGTGATATTCCATTGTACATAAGGACCACAACTTCTTTATCCATTTTTCTCTTTCCTGGGATATTTAAGGTGTCATGAAGTGGAGGTTCTTGTCAACAGAGCAGCCCTAAACTTTGGGGTGCCTGTGTCTTGCTGAATTTTAGTTTTCCCAATTTATACGCCCATGAGTGGACGTGCCCTATGCTCCCTAAGCTGTGTTTTTTCGATGTTTCAGGACACACCGTACACTTCTCCAGAGTGGCTGTTGGCAACTTACATCCCGCCCATCAGCGTAGCAAGGCTGCCATTTCTCCATGGCCTGTCCTGCATTTCTGGTTTTGACACTTTTTGCAGCATGGCCCTTTTGACCGATGTGAAGCGAGACTTCTTTGTAGCGCTGATTTGCCTTTCCAGGTTGCTTGGTTGGCCAAAAAGGGCGTATGCGTTTTTTCCTGAATATATTCAGGAAAAAACGCATACGCCCTTTTTGGCCAAGGGCATCATTGTCGACGTTTTGCCGCTTTTCATGTGCCTTAAAGGCGATTCGAATCTACCTCCTGAAATCTGTTTCCTGCAATTCTGCCTTGCTTTCAAATCCTCTTTGTTGCCTTACCTCAATATATCTGTGGATGAGAGTTATCACTTATAACTCTGCGCGTTTGTGAATTGCAGTGTCCCTGAGCTCCATTTTTCAACTGTCTTTTTTGAGAGCTGGCCGCAAAAGCACGGGATTGCCTCAGGCCCTATTCTGGTTCCTGGCAGCAGGCTGAGCCTGTGGTTAATTCTTCTTCCTGATGGGAAAATAGAGTGACCTGTGCCTGTCCCAACAGCTAGATCTAGTCTCTCATTGGTTCCCCCTCTTCCCGTTCATCCTCAGGACAAATTGCAACCTGTAGGGAACAGGAGGTTAAAGGTGCTGATTCTCCAAGTAAGTTGATTGCTAGTAAAGTAGCTGGAAAGGCGAACCCGAGCACAAGGAGATGAGAAATGGGGTGTGTTTTAGAAACCTTTCAAAATCACACGGTGTACAATCTTCTGAGTTTCTCATGCATGTTTTCGATGTAGGAAGATGCCCTTGAACCTGGAGATTTGGGACCCATGGGATGGGTACCACGCAGTATTACTTTAAAGAGTCTGCGTTTGCTCACCCAACCTCTCAGCCCCAAGAGTGTCCACCCTTATGTCTCATCCAGCTGTGGGTCTAGATATGGTCAATCCAGGTTGCATCTCAGCCCCTGAACGAATTTTGTAAGAATTTCTCTCTCTTTCACTGTCTTTGTTTTACGGGTTTTTAAAAGTAATTTATTTTTATAATGGGGTTTAGCTGCTTTTCACGGCTGTTTTTATGCGGATTTACACCCACTTGACTCTCTTCCAGACAGATATCAATACATAGGTTTTAAGATTGTTACTAGTCATATATATTCTTGTGCGGTGAATAGGGGGTGTTGAGTCCAGTTCACTGAGCAAGGAGTAGGTCTTGTCTATTACATATTGGGTGTATGGAACGGTATCTGAGCGAATTTGAACCCCTTGTTTTATGCATCACCCCACCTCACCTTTCCCGTTAAGCAGCCATAGTGTGTTTTCTAAACGTGTGACTCTGTTCTGTTTTGTAATTCAGTTCAAGTGTAGCGGTTTTTACATTCCCTCTATAAGTGATAGCTTATGATAAGTGTCTTTTTCTGTGTGACTTATTTCACTTAGAATCGTCGTACCTAAGTCCACTCATCTTGCTTCTACTAGCCTTATGACATTGATTTCATGTCTGAGTGATATTCCATTGTACATAAGGACCACAACTTCTTTATCCATTTTTCTCTTTCCTGGGATATTTAAGGTGTCATGAAGTGGAGGTTCTTGTCAACAGAGCAGCCCTAAACTTTGGGGTGGCTGTGTCTTGCTGATTTTTAGTTTTCCCAATTTATACGCCCATGAGTGGACGTGCCCTATGCTCCCTAAGCTGTGTTTTTTCGATGTTTCAGGACACACCGTACACTTCTCCAGAGTGGCTGTTGGCAACTTACATCCTGCCCATCAGCGTAGCAAGGCTGCCATTTCTCCATGGCCTGTCCTGCATTTCTGGTTTTGACACTTTTTGCAGCATGGCCCTTTTGACCGATGGGAAGCGAGACTTCTTTGTAGCGCTGATTTGCCTTTCCAGGTTGCTTGGTTGGCCAGAAAGTGCGTATGCGTTTTTTCCTGAATATATTCAGGATAAAACGCATACGCCCTTCTTGGCCAAGGGCATCATTGTCGACGTTTTGCCGCTTTTCATGTGCTTTACAGGCAATTCGAATCTACCTCCTGAAATCTGTTTCCTGCAATTCTGCCTTGCTTTCAAATCCTCTTCGTTGCCTTCCCTCAATATATCTGTGGATGAGAGTTATCATTTATAACTCTGCGGGTTTGTGAATTGCAGTGTCCCTGAGCTCCATTTTTCAACTCGCTTTTTTGGGAGCTGGCCGCAAAAGCGCGGGATTGCCTCAGGCCCTATTCTGCTTCTGGGCGGCAGGCTGAGCCTGTGGTTAATTCTTCTTCCTGATGGGAAAATAGAGTGACCTGTGCCTGTCCCAACACCTAGATCTAGTCTCTCATTGGTTGCCCCTCTTTCCGTTCATCCTCAGGACAAATTGCAACCTGTAGGGAACAGGAGGTTAAAGGTGCTGTTTCTCCAAGTAAGTTGATTGCTAGTAAAGTAGCTGGAAAGGCGAACCCGAGCACAAGGAGATGAGAAATGGGGTGTGTTTTAGAAACCTTTCAAAATCACACGGTGTACCATCTTCTGAGTTTCTCATGCATGTTTTCGATGTAGGAAGATGCCCTTGAACCTGGAGATTTGGGACCCATGGGATGGGTACCACGCAGTATTACTTTAAAGGGTCTGCGTTTGCTCACCCAACGTTTCAGCCCCAAGAATGTCCACCCTTATGTCTCATCCAGCTGTGCGTGTAGATATGGTCAATCCAGGTTGCATCACAGCCTCTGAACGAATTTTGTAAGAATTTCTCTCTCTTTCACTGTCTTTGTTTTACGGGTTTTTAAAAGTAATTTATTTTTATAATGGGGTTTAGCTGCTTTTCACGGCTGTGTTTATGCGGATTTACACCCACTTGACTCACTTCCAGACAGGTATCAATACATAGGTTTTAAGATTGTTACTAGTCACTTATATTCTTGTGCGGTGAAAAGGGCGTGTTGAGTCCAGTTCACTGAGCAAGGAATAGGTCTTGTCTATTACATATTGGGTGTATGGAACGGTATCTGAGCGAATTTGAACCCCTTGTTTTATGCATCACCCTACCTCACCTTTCCCGTTAAGCAGCCATAGTGTGTTTTCTAAACGTGTGATTCTGTTCTGTTCTGTAATTCAGTTCAAGTGTAGCGGTTTTTACATTCCCTCTATAAGTGATAGCTTATGATAAGTGTCTTTTTCTGTGTGACTTATTTCACTTAGAATCGTCGTACCTAAGTCCACTCATCTTGCTTCTACTAGCCTTATGACATTGATATCATGTCTGAGTGATATTCCATTGTACATAAGGACCACAACTTCTTTATCCATTTTTCTCTTTCCTGGTATATTTAAGGTGTCATGAAGTGGAGGTTCTTGTCAACAGAGCAGCCCTAAACTTTGGGGTGCCTTTGTCTTGCTGATTTTTAGTTTTCCCAATTTATACGCCCATGAGTGGACGTGCCCTATGCTCCCTAAGCTGTGTTTTTTCGATGTTTCAGGACACACCGTACACTTCTCCAGAGTGGCTGTTGGCAACTTACATCCCGCTCATCAGCGTAGCAAGGCTGCCATTTCTCCATGGCCTGTCCTGCATTTCTGGTTTTGACACTTTTTGCAGCATGGCCCTTTTGACCGATGGGAAGCGAGACTTCTTTGTAGCGCTGATTTGCCTTTCCAGGTTGCTTGGTTGGCCAAAAAGGGCGTATGCGTTTTTTCCTGAATATATTCAGGAAAAAACGCATACGCCCTTCTTGGCCAAGGGCATTATTGTCCACGTTTTGCCGCTTTTCATGTGCTTTACAGGCGATTCGAATCTACCTCCTGAAATCTGTTTCCTGCAATTCTGCCTTGCTTTCAAATCCTCTTCGTTGCCTTCCCTCAATATATTTGTGGACGAGAGTTATCATTTATAACTCAGCAGGTTTTTGAATGGCAGTCCCCCTGAGCTCCATTTTTCAACTCGCTTTTTTGGGAGCTGGCCGCAAAAGCACGGGATTGCCTCAGGCCCTATTCTGGTTCCCGGCGGCAGTCTGAGCCTGTGGTTAATTCTTCTTCCTGATGGGAAAATAGAGTGACCTGTGCCTGTCCCAACCCCTAGATCTATTCTCTCATTGGTTTCCCCTCTTCCCGTTCATCCTCAGGACAAATTGCAACCTGTACAGAACAGGAGGTTAAAGGTGCTGATTCTCCAAGTAGGGTGATTGCTAGTGAAGTAGCTGGAATGGCGAACCCGAGCACAAGGAGATGAGAAATGAGGTGCGTTTTAGAAACCTTTCAAAATCACACGGTGTACCTTCTTCTGGGTTCCTCATGCAAGTTTTCGATGTAGGAAGATGCCCTTGAACCTTGAGATTTGGGACCCATGGGATGGGTACCATGCAGTAATACTTTAAAGGGTCTGCGTTTGCTCACCCAACCTCACCCAACCTCTCAGCCCCAAGAGTGTCCACCCTTATGTCTCATCCAGCTGTGGGTCTAGATATGGTCAATCCAGGTTGCATCACAGCCCCTGAACGAATTTTGTAAGAATTTCTCTCTCTTTCACTGTCTTTGTTTTACGGGTTTTTAAAAGTAATTAATTTTTATAATGGGGTTTAGCTGCTTTTCACGGCTGTGTTTATGCGGCTTTACACCTACTTGACTCACTTCCAGACAGATATCAATACATAGGTTTTAAGATTGTTACTAGTCACATACATTCTTGTGCGGTGAATAAGGGGTGTTGAGTCCAGTTCACTGAGCAAGGAGTATGTCTTGTCTATTACATATTGGGTGTATGGAACGGTATCTGAGCGAATTTGAACCCCTTGTTTTATGCATCACCCCACCTCACCTTTCCCGTTAAGCAGCCATAGTGTGTTTTCTAAACGTGTGACTCTGTTCTGTTTTGTAATTCAGTTCAAGTGTAGCGGTTTTTACATTCCCTCTATAAGTGATAGCTTATGATAAGTGTCTTTTTCTGTGTGACTTATTTCACTTAGAATCGTCGTACCTAAGTCCACTCATCTTGCTTCTACTAGCCTTATGACATTGATTTCATGTCTGAGTGATATTCCATTGTACATAAGGACCACAACTTCTTTATCCATTTTTCTCTTTCCTGGGATATTTAAAGTGTCATGAAGTGGAGGTTCTTGTCAACAGAGCAGCCCTAAACTTTGGGGTGGCTGTGTCTTGCTGATTTTTAGTTTTCCCAATTTCTACGCCCATGAGTGGACGTGCCCTATGCTCCCTAAGCTGTGTTTTTTCGATGTTTCAGGACACACCGTACACTTCTCCAGAGTGGCTGTTGGCAACTTACATCCCGCCCATCAGCGTAGCAAGGCTGCCATTTCTCCATGGCCTGTCCTGCATTTCTGGTTTTGACACTTTTTGCAGCATGGCCCTTTTGACCGATGGGAAGCGAGACTTCTTTGTAGCGCTGATTTGCCTTTCCAGGTTGCTTGGTTGGCCAGAAAGTGCGTATGCGTTTTTTCCTGAATATATTCAGGAAAAAACGCATACGCCCTTCTTGGCCAAGGGCATCATTGTCGACGTTTTGCCGCTTTTCATGTGCTTTACAGGCAATTCGAATCTACCTCCTGAAATCTGTTTCCTGCAATTCTGCCTTGCTTTCAAATCCTCTTCGTTGCCTTCCCTCAATATATCTGTGGATGAGAGTTATCATTTATAACACTGCGGGTTTGTGAATTGCAGTGTCCCTGAGCTCCATTTTTCAACTCGCTTTTTTGGGAGCTGGCCACAAAAGCGCGGGATTGCCTCAGGCCCTATTCTGCTTCTGGGCGGCAGGCTGAGCCTGTGGTTAATTCTTCTTCCTGATGGGAAAATAGAGTGACCTGTGCCTGTCCCAACACCTAGATCTATTCTCTCATTGGTTTCCCCTCTTCCCGTTCATCCTCAGGACAAATTGCAACCTGTACAGAACAGGAGGTTAAAGGTGCTGATTCTCCAAGTAGGGAGATTGCTAGTGAAGTAGCTGGAATGGCGAACACGAGCACAAGGAGATGAGAAATGAGGTGCGTTTTAGAAACCTTTCAAAATCACACGGTGTACCTTCTTCTGGGTTCCTCATGCAAGTTTTCGATGTAGGAAGATGCCCTTGAACCTGGATATTTGGGACCCATGGGATGGGTACCATGCAGTAATACTTTAAAGGGTCTGCGTTTGCTCACCCAACCTCACCCAACCTCTCAGCCCCAAGAGTGTCCACCCTTATGTCTCATCCAGCTGTGGGTCTAGATATGGTCAATCCAGGTTGCATCACAGCCCCTGAACGAATTTTGTAAGAATTTCTCTCTCTTTCACTGTCTTTGTTTTACGGGTTTTTAAAAGTAATTAATTTTTATAATGGGGTTTAGCTGCTTTTCACGGCTGTGTTTATGCGGCTTTACACCTACTTGACTCACTTCCAGACAGATATCAATACATAGGTTTTAAGATTGTTACTAGTCACATACATTCTTGTGCGGTGAATAAGGGGTGTTGAGTCCAGTTCACTGAGCAAGGAGTAGGTCTTGTCTATTACATATTGGGTGTATGGAACGGTATCTGAGCGAATTTGAACCCCTTGTTTTATGCATCACCCCACCTCACCTTTCCCGTTAAGCAGCCATAGTGTGTTTTCTAAACGTGTGACTCTGTTCTGTTTTGTAATTCAGTTCAAGTGTAGCGGTTTTTACATTCCCTCTATAAGTGATAGCTTATGATAAGTGTCTTTTTCTGTGTGACTTATTTCACTTAGAATCGTCGTACCTAAGTCCACTCATCTTGCTTCTACTAGCCTTATGACATTGATTTCATGTCTGAGTGATATTCCATTGTACATAAGGACCACAACTTCTTTATCCATTTTTCTCTTTCCTGGGATATTTAAGGTGTCATGAAGTGGAGGTTCTTGTCAACAGAGCAGCCCTAAACTTTGGGGTGGCTGTGTCTTGCTGATTTTTAGTTTTCCCAATTTATACGCCCATGAGTGGACGTGCCCTATGCTCCCTAAGCTGTGTTTTTTCGATGTTTCAGGACACACCGTACACTTCTCCAGAGTGGCTGTTGGCAACTTACATCCTGCCCATCAGCGTAGCAAGGCTGCCATTTCTCCATGGCCTGTCCTGCATTTCTGGTTTTGACACTTTTTGCAGCATGGCCCTTTTGACCGATGGGAAGCGAGACTTCTTTGTAGCGCTGATTTGCCTTTCCAGGTTGCTTGGTTGGCCAGAAAGTGCGTATGCGTTTTTTCCTGAATATATTCAGGAAAAAACGCATACGCCCTTCTTGGCCAAGGGCATCATTGTCGACGTTTTGCCGCTTTTCATGTGCTTTACAGGCAATTCGAATCTACCTCCTGAAATCTGTTTCCTGCAATTCTGCCTTGCTTTCAAATCCTCTTCGTTGCCTTCCCTCAATATATCTGTGGATGAGAGTTATCATTTATAACTCTGCGGGTTTGTGAATTGCAGTGTCCCTGAGCTCCATTTTTCAACTCGCTTTTTTGGGAGCTGGCCGCAAAAGCGCGGGATTGCCTCAGGCCCTATTCTGCTTCTGGGCGGCAGGCTGAGCCTGTGGTTAATTCTTCTTCCTGATGGGAAAATAGAGTGACCTGTGCCTGTCCCAACACCTAGATCTAGTCTCTCATTGGTTGCCCCTCTTTCCGTTCATCCTCAGGACAAATTGCAACCTGTAGGGAACAGGAGGTTAAAGGTGCTGATTCTCCAAGTAAGTTGATTGCTAGTAAAGTAGCTGGAAAGGCGAACCCGAGCACAAGGAGATGAGAAATGGGGTGTGTTTTAGAAACCTTTCAAAATCACACGGTGTACCATCTTCTGAGTTTCTCATGCATGTTTTCGATGTAGGAAGATGCCCTTGAACCTGGAGATTTGGGACCCATGGGATGGGTACCACGCAGTATTACTTTAAAGGGTCTGCGTTTGCTCACCCAACGTTTCAGCCCCAAGAATGTCCACCCTTATGTCTCATCCAGCTGTGCGTGTAGATATGGTCAATCCAGGTTGCATCACAGCCTCTGAACGAATTTTGTAAGAATTTCTCTCTCTTTCACTGTCTTTGTTTTACGGGTTTTTAAAAGTAATTTATTTTTATAATGGGGTTTAGCTGCTTTTCACGGCTGTGTTTATGCGGATTTACACCCACTTGACTCACTTCCAGACAGGTATCAATACATAGGTTTTAAGATTGTTACTAGTCACTTATATTCTTGTGCGGTGAAAAGGGCGTGTTGAGTCCAGTTCACTGAGCAAGGAATAGGTCTTGTCTATTACATATTGGGTGTATGGAACGGTATCTGAGCGAATTTGAACCCCTTGTTTTATGCATCACCCTACCTCACCTTTCCCGTTAAGCAGCCATAGTGTGTTTTCTAAACGTGTGATTCTGTTCTGTTCTGTAATTCAGTTCAAGTGTAGCGGTTTTTACATTCCCTCTATAAGTGATAGCTTATGATAAGTGTCTTTTTCTGTGTGACTTATTTCACTTAGAATCGTCGTACCTAAGTCCACTCATCTTGCTTCTACTAGCCTTATGACATTGATATCATGTCTGAGTGATATTCCATTGTACATAAGGACCACAACTTCTTTATCCATTTTTCTCTTTCCTGGTATATTTAAGGTGTCATGAAGTGGAGGTTCTTGTCAACAGAGCAGCCCTAAACTTTGGGGTGGCTGTGTCTTGCTGATTTTTAGTTTTCCCAATTTCTACGCCCATGAGTGGACGTGCCCTATGCTCCCTAAGCTGTGTTTTTTCGATGTTTCAGGACACACCGTACACTTCTCCAGAGTGGCTGTTGGCAACTTACATCCCGCCCATCAGCGTAGCAAGGCTGCCATTTCTCCATGGCCTGTCCTGCATTTCTGGTTTTGACACTTTTTGCAGCATGGCCCTTTTGACCGATGGGAAGCGAGACTTCTTTGTAGCGCTGATTTGCCTTTCCAGGTTGCTTGGTTGGCCAGAAAGTGCGTATGCGTTTTTTCCTGAATATATTCAGGAAAAAACGCATACGCCCTTCTTGGCCAAGGGCACCATTGTCGACGTTTTGCCGCTTTTCATGTGCTTTACAGGCAATTCGAATCTACCTCCTGAAATCTGTTTCCTGCAATTCTGCCTTGCTTTCAAATCCTCTTCGTTGCCTTCCCTCAATATATCTGTGGATGAGAGTTATCATTTATAACACTGCGGGTTTGTGAATTGCAGTGTCCCTGAGCTCCATTTTTCAACTCGCTTTTTTGGGAGCTGGCCGCAAAAGCGCGGGATTGCCTCAGGCCCTATTCTGCTTCTGGGCGGCAGGCTGAGCCTGTGGTTAATTCTTCTTCCTGATGGGAAAATAGAGTGACCTGTGCCTGTCCCAACACCTAGATCTATTCTCTCATTGGTTTCCCCTCTTCCCGTTCATCCTCAGGACAAATTGCAACCTGTACAGAACAGGAGGTTAAAGGTGCTGATTCTCCAAGTAGGGAGATTGCTAGTGAAGTAGCTGGAATGGCGAACACGAGCACAAGGAGATGAGAAATGAGGTGCGTTTTAGAAACCTTTCAAAATCACACGGTGTACCTTCTTCTGGGTTCCTCATGCAAGTTTTCGATGTAGGAAGATGCCCTTGAACCTGGATATTTGGGACCCATGGGATGGGTACCATGCAGTAATACTTTAAAGGGTCTGCGTTTGCTCACCCAACCTCACCCAACCTCTCAGCCCCAAGAGTGTCCACCCTTATGTCTCATCCAGCTGTGGGTCTAGATATGGTCAATCCAGGTTGCATCACAGCCCCTGAACGAATTTTGTAAGAATTTCTCTCTCTTTCACTGTCTTTGTTTTACGGGTTTTTAAAAGTAATTAATTTTTATAATGGGGTTTAGCTGCTTTTCACGGCTGTGTTTATGCGGCTTTACACCTACTTGACTCACTTCCAGACAGATATCAATACATAGGTTTTAAGATTGTTACTAGTCACATACATTCTTGTGCGGTGAATAAGGGGTGTTGAGTCCAGTTCACTGAGCAAGGAGTAGGTCTTGTCTATTACATATTGGGTGTATGGAACGGTATCTGAGCGAATTTGAACCCCTTGTTTTATGCATCACCCCACCTCACCTTTCCCGTTAAGCAGCCATAGTGTGTTTTCTAAACGTGTGACTCTGTTCTGTTTTGTAATTCAGTTCAAGTGTAGCGGTTTTTACATTCCCTCTATAAGTGATAGCTTATGATAAGTGTCTTTTTCTGTGTGACTTATTTCACTTAGAATCGTCGTACCTAAGTCCACTCATCTTGCTTCTACTAGCCTTATGACATTGATTTCATGTCTGAGTGATATTCCATTGTACATAAGGACCACAACTTCTTTATCCATTTTTCTCTTTCCTGGGATATTTAAGGTGTCATGAAGTGGAGGTTCTTGTCAACAGAGCAGCCCTAAACTTTGGGGTGGCTGTGTCTTGCTGATTTTTAGTTTTCCCAATTTATACGCCCATGAGTGGACGTGCCCTATGCTCCCTAAGCTGTGTTTTTTCGATGTTTCAGGACACACCGTACACTTCTCCAGAGTGGCTGTTGGCAACTTACATCCTGCCCATCAGCGTAGCAAGGCTGCCATTTCTCCATGGCCTGTCCTGCATTTCTGGTTTTGACACTTTTTGCAGCATGGCCCTTTTGACCGATGGGAAGCGAGACTTCTTTGTAGCGCTGATTTGCCTTTCCAGGTTGCTTGGTTGGCCAGAAAGTGCGTATGCGTTTTTTCCTGAATATATTCAGGATAAAACGCATACGCCCTTCTTGGCCAAGGGCATCATTGTCGACGTTTTGCCGCTTTTCATGTGCTTTACAGGCAATTCGAATCTACCTCCTGAAATCTGTTTCCTGCAATTCTGCCTTGCTTTCAAATCCTCTTCGTTGCCTTCCCTCAATATATCTGTGGATGAGAGTTATCATTTATAACTCTGCGGGTTTGTGAATTGCAGTGTCCCTGAGCTCCATTTTTCAACTCGCTTTTTTGGGAGCTGGCCGCAAAAGCGCGGGATTGCCTCAGGCCCTATTCTGCTTCTGGGCGGCAGGCTGAGCCTGTGGTTAATTCTTCTTCCTGATGGGAAAATAGAGTGACCTGTGCCTGTCCCAACACCTAGATCTAGTCTCTCATTGGTTGCCCCTCTTTCCGTTCATCCTCAGGACAAATTGCAACCTGTAGGGAACAGGAGGTTAAAGGTGCTGTTTCTCCAAGTAAGTTGATTGCTAGTAAAGTAGCTGGAAAGGCGAACCCGAGCACAAGGAGATGAGAAATGGGGTGTGTTTTAGAAACCTTTCAAAATCACACGGTGTACCATCTTCTGAGTTTCTCATGCATGTTTTCGATGTAGGAAGATGCCCTTGAACCTGGAGATTTGGGACCCATGGGATGGGTACCACGCAGTATTACTTTAAAGGGTCTGCGTTTGCTCACCCAACGTTTCAGCCCCAAGAATGTCCACCCTTATGTCTCATCCAGCTGTGCGTGTAGATATGGTCAATCCAGGTTGCATCACAGCCTCTGAACGAATTTTGTAAGAATTTCTCTCTCTTTCACTGTCTTTGTTTTACGGGTTTTTAAAAGTAATTTATTTTTATAATGGGGTTTAGCTGCTTTTCACGGCTGTGTTTATGCGGATTTACACCCACTTGACTCACTTCCAGACAGGTATCAATACATAGGTTTTAAGATTGTTACTAGTCACTTATATTCTTGTGCGGTGAAAAGGGCGTGTTGAGTCCAGTTCACTGAGCAAGGAATAGGTCTTGTCTATTACATATTGGGTGTATGGAACGGTATCTGAGCGAATTTGAACCCCTTGTTTTATGCATCACCCTACCTCACCTTTCCCGTTAAGCAGCCATAGTGTGTTTTCTAAACGTGTGATTCTGTTCTGTTCTGTAATTCAGTTCAAGTGTAGCGGTTTTTACATTCCCTCTATAAGTGATAGCTTATGATAAGTGTCTTTTTCTGTGTGACTTATTTCACTTAGAATCGTCGTACCTAAGTCCACTCATCTTGCTTCTACTAGCCTTATGACATTGATATCATGTCTGAGTGATATTCCATTGTACATAAGGACCACAACTTCTTTATCCATTTTTCTCTTTCCTGGTATATTTAAGGTGTCATGAAGTGGAGGTTCTTGTCAACAGAGCAGCCCTAAACTTTGGGGTGCCTTTGTCTTGCTGATTTTTAGTTTTCCCAATTTATACGCCCATGAGTGGACGTGCCCTATGCTCCCTAAGCTGTGTTTTTTCGATGTTTCAGGACACACCGTACACTTCTCCAGAGTGGCTGTTGGCAACTTACATCCCGCTCATCAGCGTAGCAAGGCTGCCATTTCTCCATGGCCTGTCCTGCATTTCTGGTTTTGACACTTTTTGCAGCATGGCCCTTTTGACCGATGGGAAGCGAGACTTCTTTGTAGCGCTGATTTGCCTTTCCAGGTTGCTTGGTTGGCCAAAAAGGGCGTATGCGTTTTTTCCTGAATATATTCAGGAAAAAACGCATACGCCCTTCTTGGCCAAGGGCATTATTGTCCACGTTTTGCCGCTTTTCATGTGCTTTACAGGCGATTCGAATCTACCTCCTGAAATCTGTTTCCTGCAATTCTGCCTTGCTTTCAAATCCTCTTCGTTGCCTTCCCTCAATATATTTGTGGACGAGAGTTATCATTTATAACTCAGCAGGTTTTTGAATGGCAGTCCCCCTGAGCTCCATTTTTCAACTCGCTTTTTTGGGAGCTGGCCGCAAAAGCACGGGATTGCCTCAGGCCCTATTCTGGTTCCCGGCGGCAGTCTGAGCCTGTGGTTAATTCTTCTTCCTGATGGGAAAATAGAGTGACCTGTGCCTGTCCCAACCCCTAGATCTATTCTCTCATTGGTTTCCCCTCTTCCCGTTCATCCTCAGGACAAATTGCAACCTGTACAGAACAGGAGGTTAAAGGTGCTGATTCTCCAAGTAGGGTGATTGCTAGTGAAGTAGCTGGAATGGCGAACCCGAGCACAAGGAGATGAGAAATGAGGTGCGTTTTAGAAACCTTTCAAAATCACACGGTGTACCTTCTTCTGGGTTCCTCATGCAAGTTTTCGATGTAGGAAGATGCCCTTGAACCTTGAGATTTGGGACCCATGGGATGGGTACCATGCAGTAATACTTTAAAGGGTCTGCGTTTGCTCACCCAACCTCACCCAACCTCTCAGCCCCAAGAGTGTCCACCCTTATGTCTCATCCAGCTGTGGGTCTAGATATGGTCAATCCAGGTTGCATCACAGCCCCTGAACGAATTTTGTAAGAATTTCTCTCTCTTTCACTGTCTTTGTTTTACGGGTTTTTAAAAGTAATTTATTTTTATAATGGGGTTTAGCTGCTTTTCACGGCTGTGTTTATGCGGATTTACACCCACTTGACTCACTTCCAGACAGATATAAATACATAGGTTTTAAGATTCTTACTAGTCACATATATTCTTGTGAGGTGAATAGGGGGTGTTGAGTCCAGTTCACTGAGCAAGGAGTAGGTCTTGTCTATTACATATTGGGTGTATGGAACCGTATCTGAGCGAATTTGAAACCCTTGCTTTATGCATCACCCCACCTCACCTTTCCCGTTAAGCAGCCATAGTGTGTTTTCTAAACGTGTGATTCTGTTCTGTTCTGTAATTCAGTTCAAGTGTAGCGGTTTTTACATTCCCTCTATAAGTGATAGCTTATGATAAGTGTCTTTTTCTGTGTGACTTATTTCACTTAGAATCGTCGTACCTAAGTCCACTCATCTTGCTTCTACTAGCCTTATGACATTGATTTCATGTCTGAGTGATATTGCATTGTACATAAGGACCACAACTTCTTTATCCATTTTTCTCTTTCCTGGGATATTTAAGGTGTCATGAAGTGGAGGTTCTTGTCAACAGAGCAGCCCTAAACTTTGGGGTGCCTGTGTCTTGCTGATTTTTAGTTTTCCCAATTTATACGCCCATGAGTGGACGTGCCCTATGCTCCCTAAGCTGTGTTTTTTCGATGTTTCAGGACACACCGTACACTTCTCCAGAGTGGCTGTTGGCAATTAACATCCCGCCCATCAGCGTAGCAAGGCTGCCATTTCTCCATGGCCTGTCCTGCATTTCTGGTTTTGACACTTTTTGCAGCATGACCCTTTTGACCGATGGGAAGCGAGACTTCTTTGTAGCACTGATTTGCCTTTCCAGGTTGCTTGGTTGGCCAAAAAGGGCGTATGCGTTTTTTCCTGAATATATTCAGGAAAAAACGCATACGCCCTTTTTGGCCAAGGGCATCATTGTCGACGTTTTGCCGCTTTTCATGTGCTTTAAAGGCGATTCGAATCTACCTCCTGAAACCTGTTTCCTGCAATTCTGCCTTGCTTTCAAATCCTCTTCGTTGCCTTCCCTCAATATATTTGTGGACGAGAGTTATCATTTATAACTCAGCAGGTTTGTGAATGGCAGTCCCCCTGAGCTCCATTTTTCAACTGTCTTTTTTGGGAGCTGGCCGCAAAAGCACGGGATTGCCTCAGGCCCTATTCTGGTTCCCGGTGGCAGGCTGAGCCTGTGGTTAATTCTTCTTCCTGATGGGAAAATAGAGTGACCTGTGCCTGTCCCAACACCTAGATCTAGTCTCTCATTGGTTGCCCCTCTTCCCGTTCATCCTCAGGACAAATTGCAACCTGTAGGTAACAGGAGGTTAAAGGTGCTGATTCTCCAAGTAGGGTGATTGCTAGTAAAGTAGCTGGAATGGCGAACCCGAGCACAAGGAGATGAGAAATGAGGTGCGTTTTAGAAACCTTTCAAAATCACACGGTGTACCATCTTCTGAGATTCTCATGCATGTTTTCGATGTAGGAAGATGCCCTTGAACCTGGAGATTTGGGACCCATGGGATGGGTACCACGCAGTATTACTTTAAAGGGTCTGCGTTTGCTCACCCAACCTCACCCAACCTGTCAGCCCCAAGAGTGTCCACCCTTATGTCTCATCCAGCTGTGGGTCTAGATATGGTCAATCCAGGTTGCATCACAGCCCCTGAACGAATTTTGTAAGAATTTCTCTCTCTTTCACTGTCTTTGTTTTACAGGTTTTTAAAAGTAATTTATTTTTATAATGGGGTTTAGCTGCTTTTCACGGCTGTGTTTATGCGGATTTACACCCACTTGACTCACTTCCAGACAGATATCAATACATAGGTTTTAAGATTGTTACTAGTCACATATATTCTTGTGCGGTGAATAGGCGGTGTTGAGTCCAGTTCACTGAGCAAGGAGTAGGTATTGTCTATTACATATTGGGTGTATGGAACGGTATCTGAGCGAATTTGAACCCCTTGTTTTATGCATCACCCCACCTCACCTTTCCCGTTAAGCAGCCATAGTGTGTTTTCTAAACGTGTGATTCTGTTCTGTTCTGTAATTCAGTTCAAGTGTAGCGGTTTTTACATTCCCTCTATAAGTGATAGCTTATGATAAGTGTCTTTTTCTGTGTGACTTATTTCACTTAGAATCGTCGTGCCTAACTCCACTCATCTTGCTTCTACTTGCCTTATGACATTGATTTCATGTCTGAGTGATATTCCATTGTACATAAGGACCACAACTTCTTTATCCATTTTTCTCTTTCCTGGGATATTTAAGGTGTCATGAAGTGGAGGTTCTTGTCAACAGAGCAGCCCCAAACTTTGGGGTGCCTGTGTCTTGCTCATTTTTAGTTTTCCCAATTTATACGCCCATGAGTGGACGTGCCCTATGCTCCCTAAGCTGTGTTTTTTCGATGTTTCAGGACACACCGTACACTTCTCCAGAGTGGCTGTTGGCAAATTACATCCCGCCCATCAGCGTAGCAAGGCTGCCATTTCTCCATGGCCTATCCTGCATTTCTGGTTTTGACACTTTTTGCAGCATGGCCCTTTTGGCCGATGGGAAGCGAGACTTCTTTGTAGCGCTGATTTGCCTTTCCAGGTTGCTTGGTTGGCCAAAAAGGGCGTATGCGTTTTTTCCTGAATATATTCAGGAAAAAACGCATACGCCCTTTTTGTCCAAGGGCATCATTGTCGACGTTTTGCCGCTTTTCATGTGCTTTACAGGCGATTCGAATCTACCTCCTGAAACCTGTTTCCTGCAATTTGGCCTTGCTTTCAAATCCTCTTCGTTGCCTTCCCTCAATATATCTGTGGATGAGAGTTATCATTTATAACTCTGCGGGTTTGTGAATTGCAGTGTCCCTGAGCTCCATTTTTCAACTCGCTTTTTTGGGAGCTGGCCGCAAAAGCGCGGGATTGCCTCAGGCCCTATTCTGCTTCTGGGCGGCAGGCTGAGCCTGTGGTTAATTCTTCTTCCTGATGGGAAAATAGAGTGACCTGTGCCTGTCCCAACACCTAGATCTAGTCTCTCATTGGTTGCCCCTCTTCCCGTTCAACCTCAGGACAAATTGCAACCTGTAGGGAACAGGAGGTTAAAGGTGCTGATTCTCCAAGTAAGTTGATTGCTAGTAAAGTAGCTGGAAAGGCGAACCCGAGCACAAGGACATGAGAAATGGGGTGTGTTTTAGAAACCTTTCAAAATCACACGGTGTACCATCTTCTGAGTTTCTCATGCATGTTTTCGATGTAGGAAGATGCCCTTGAACCTGGAGACTTGGGACCCATGGGATGGGTACCACGCAGTATTACTTTAAAGGGTCTGCGTTTGCTCACCCAACCTAACCCAACCTTTCAGCCCCAAGACTGTCCACCCTTATGTCTCATCCAGCTGTGCGTGTAGATATGGTCAATCCAGGTTGCATCACAGCCTCTGAACGAATTTTGTAAGAATTTCTCTCTCTTTCACTGTCTTTGTTTTACGGGTTTTTAAAAGTAATTTATTTTTATAATGGGGTTTAGCTGCTTTTCACGGCTGTGTTTATGCGGATTTACACCCACTTGACTCACTTCCAGACAGATATCAATACATAGGTTTTAAGATTGTTACTAGTCACATATATTCTTGTGCGGTGAATAGGGGGTGTTGAGTCCAGTTCACTGAGCAAGGAGTAGGTCTTGTCTATTACATATTGGGTGTATGGAACGGTATCTGAGCGAATTTGAAACCCTTGTTTTATGCATCACCCCACCTCACCTTTCCCGTTAAGCAGCCATAGTGTGTTTTCTAAACGTGTGATTCTGTTCTGTTCTGTAATTCAGTTCAAGTGTAGCGGTTTTTACATTCCCTCTATAAGTGATAGCTTATGATAAGTGTCTTTTTCTGTGTGACTTATTTCACTTAGAATCGTCGTACCTAAGTCCACTCATCTTGCTTCTACTAGCCTTATGACATTGATTTCATGTCTGAGTGATATTGCATTGTACATAAGGACCACAACTTCTTTATCCATTTTCCTCTTTCCTGGGATATTTAAGGTGTCATGAAGTGGAGGTTCTTGTCAACAGAGCAGCCCTAAACTTTGGGGTGCCTGTGTCTTGCTGATTTTTAGTTTTCCCAATTTATACGCCTATGAGTGGACGTGCCCTATGCTCCCTAAGCTGTGTTTTTTCGATGTTTCAGGACACACCGTACACTTCTCCAGAGTGGCTGTTGGCAACTTACATCCCGCCCATCAGCGTAGCAAGGCTGCCATTTCTCCATGGCCTGTCCTGCATTTCTGGTTTTGACACTTTTTGCAGCATGGCCCTTTTGACCGATGGGAAGCGAGACTTCTTTGTAGCGCTGATTTGCCTTTCCAGGTTGCTTGGTTGGCCAAAAAGTGCGTATGCGTTTTTTCCTGAATATATTCAAGAAAAAACGCATACGCACTTCTTAGCCAAGGGCATCATTGTCGACGTTTTGCCGCTTTTCATGTGCTTTACAGGCGATTCGAATCTACCTCCTGAAATCTGTTTCCTGCAATTCTGCCTTGCTTTCAAATCCTCTTCGTTGACTTCCCTCAATATATTTGTGGACGAGAGTTATCATTTATAACTCAGCAGGTTTGTGAATGGCAGTCCCCCTGAGCTCCATTTTTCAACTGTCTTTTTTGGGAGCTGGCCGCAAAAGCACGGGATTGCCTCAGGCCCTATTCTGGTTCCCGGCGGCAGTCTGAGCCTGTGGTTAATTCTTCTTCCTGATGGGAAAATAGAGTGACCTGTGCCTGTCCCAACCCCTAGATCTATTCTCTCATTGGTTTCCCCTCTTCCCGTTCATCCTCAGGACAAATTGCAACCTGTACAGAACAGGAGGTTAAAGGTGCTGATTCTCCAAGTAGGGAGATTGCTAGTGAAGTAGCTGGAATGGCGAACCCGAGCACAAGGAGATGAGAAATGAGGTGCGTTTTAGAAACCTTTCAAAATCATACGGTGTACCTTCTTCTGGGTTCCTCATGCAAGTTTTCGATGTAGGAAGATGCCCTTGAACCTGGAGATTTGGGACCCATGGGATGGGTACCATGCAGTAATACTTTAAAGGGTCTGCGTCTGCTCACCCAACCTCACCCAACCTCTCTGCCCCAAGAGTGTCCACCCTTATGTCTCATCCAGCTGTGGGTCTAGATATGGTCAATCCAGGTTGCATCACAGCCCCTGAACGAATTTTGTAAGAATTTCTCTCTCTTTCACTGTCTTTGTTTTACGGGTTTTTAAAAGTAATTAATTTTTATAATGGGGCTTAGCTGCTTTTCACGGCTGTGTTTATGCGGCTTTACACCTACTTGACTCACTTCCAGACAGATATCAATACATAGGTTTTAAGATTGTTACTAGTCACATACATTCTTGTGCGGTGAATAAGGGGTGTTGAGTCCAGTTCACTGAGCAAGGAGTAGGTCTTGTCTATTACATATTGGGTGTATGGAACGGTATCTGAGCGAATTTGAACCCCTTGTTTTATGCATCACCCCACCTCACCTTTCCCGTTAAGCAGCCATAGTGTGTTTTCTAAACGTGTGACTCTGTTCTGTTTTGTAATTCAGTTCAAGTGTAGCGGTTTTTACATTCCCTCTATAAGTGATAGCTTATGATAAGTGTCTTTTTCTGTGTGACTTATTTCACTTAGAATCGTCGTACCTAAGTCCACTCATCTTGCTTCTACTAGCCTTATGACATTGATTTCATGTCTGAGTGATATTCCATTGTACATAAGGACCACAACTTCTTTATCCATTTTTCTCTTTCCTGGGATATTTAAGGTGTCATGAAGTGGAGGTTCTTGTCAACAGAGCAGCCCTAAACTTTGGGGTGGCTGTGTCTTGCTGATTTTTAGTTTTCCCAATTTATACGCCCATGAGTGGACGTGCCCTATGCTCCCTAAGCTGTGTTTTTTCGATGTTTCAGGACACACAGTACACTTCTCCAGAGTGGCTGTTGGCAACTTACATCCCGCCCATCAGCGTAGCAAGGCTGCCATTTCTCCATGGCCTGTCCTGCATTTCTGGTTTTGACACTTTTTGCAGCATGGCCCTTTTGACCGATGGGAAGCGAGACTTCTTTGTAGCGCTGATTTGCCTTTCCAGGTTGCTTGGTTGGCCAGAAAGTGCGTATGCGTTTTTTCCTGAATATATTCAGGAAAAAACGCATACGCCCTTCTTGGCCAAGGGCATCATTGTCGACGTTTTGCCGCTTTTCATGTGCTTTACAGGCAATTCGAATCTACCTCCTGAAATCTGTTTCCTGCAATTCTGCCTTGCTTTCAAATCCTCTTCGTTGCCTTCCCTCAATATATCTGTGGATGAGAGTTATCATTTATAACTCTGCGGGTTTGTGAATTGCAGTGTCCCTGAGCTCCATTTTTCAACTCGCTTTTTTGGGAGCTGGCCGCAAAAGCGCGGGATTGCCTCAGGCCCTATTCTGCTTCTGGGCGGCAGGCTGAGCCTGTGGTTAATTCTTCTTCCTGATGGGAAAATAGAGTGACCTGTGCCTGTCCCAACACCTAGATCTAGTCTCTCATTGGTTGCCCCTCTTTCCGTTCATCCTCAGGACAAATTGCAACCTGTAGGGAACAGGAGGTTAAAGGTGCTGATTCTCCAAGTAAGTTGATTGCTAGTAAAGTAGCTGGAAAGGCGAACCCGAGCACAAGGAGATGAGAAATGGGGTGTGTTTTAGAAACCTTTCAAAATCACACGGTGTACCATCTTCTGAGTTTCTCATGCATGTTTTCGATGTAGGAAGATGCCCTTGAACCTGCAGATTTGGGACCCATGGGATGGGTACCACGCAGTATTACTTTAAAGGGTCTGCGTTTGCTCACCCAACGTTTCAGCCCCATGAATGTCCACCCTTATGTCTCATCCAGCTGTGCGTGTAGATATGGTCAATCCAGGTTGCATCACAGCCTCTGAACGAATTTTGTAAGAATTTCTCTCTCTTTCACTGTCTTTGTTTTACGGGTTTTTAAAAGTAATTTATTTTTATAATGGGGTTTAGCTGCTTTTCACGGCTGTGTTTATGCGGATTTACACCCACTTGACTCACTTCCAGACAGGTATCAATACATAGGTTTTAAGATTGTTACTAGTCACTTATATTCTTGTGCGGTGAAAAGGGCGTGTTGAGTCCAGTTCACTGAGCAAGGAATAGGTCTTGTCTATTACATATTGGGTGTATGGAACGGTATCTGAGCGAATTTGAACCCCTTGTTTTATGCATCACCCTACCTCACCTTTCCCGTTAAGCAGCCATAGTGTGCTTTCTAAACGTGTGATTCTGTTCTGTTCTGTAATTCAGTTCAAGTGTAGCGGTTTTTACATTCCCTCTATAAGTGATAGCTTATGATAAGTGTCTTTTTCTGTGTGACTTATTTCACTTAGAATCGTCGTACCTAAGTCCACTCATCTTGCTTCTACTAGCCTTATGACATTGATTTCATGTCTGAGTGATATTCCATTGTACATAAGGACCACAACTTCTTTATCCATTTTTCTCTTTCCTGGTATATTTAAGGTGTCATGAAGTGGAGGTTCTTGTCAACAGAGCAGCCCTAAACTTTGGGGTGCCTGTGTCTTGCTGATTTTTAGTTTTCCCAATTTATACGCCCATGAGTGGACGTGCCCTATGCTCCCTAAGCTGTGTTTTTTCGATGTTTCAGGACACACCGTACACTTCTCCAGAGTGGCTGTTGGCAACTTACATCCCGCTCATCAGCGTAGCAAGGCTGCCATTTTTCCATGGCCTGTCCTGCATTTCTGGTTTTGACACTTTTTGCAGCATGGCCCTTTTGACCGATGGGAAGCGAGACTTCTTTGTAGCGCTGATTTGCCTTTCCAGGTTGCTTGGTTGGCCAAAAAGGGCTTATGCGTTTTTTCCTGAATATATTCAGGAAAAAACGCATACGCCCTTCTTGGCCAAGGGCATTATTGTCCACGTTTTGCCGCTTTTCATGTGCTTTACAGGCGATTCAAATCTACCTCCTGAAATCTGTTTCCTGCAATTCTGCCTTGCTTTCAAATCCTCTTCGTTGACTTCCCTCAATATATCTGTGGATGAGAGTTATCATTTATAACTCTGCGGGTTTGTGAATTGCAGTGACCCTGAGCTCCATTTTTCAACTCGCTTTTTTGGGAGCTGGCCGCAAAAGCGCGGGATTGCCTCAGGCCCTATTCTGCTTCTGGGGGACAGGCTGAGCCTGTGGTTAATTCTTCTTCCTGATGGGAAAATAGAGTGACCTGTGCCTGTCCCAACACCTAGATCTAGTCTCTCATTGGTTGCCCCTCTTCCCTTTCATCCTCAGGACAAATTGCAACCTGTAGGGAACAGGAGGTTAAAGGTGCTGATTCTCCAAGTAGGGAGATTGCTAGTAAAGTAGCTGGAATGGCGAACCCGAGCACAAGGAGATGAGAAATGAGGTGCGTTTTAGAAACCTTTCAAAATCACACGGTGTACCATCTTCTGAGTTTCTCATGCATGTTTTCGATGTAGGAAGATGCCCTTGAACCTGGAGACTTGGGACCCATGGGATGGGTACCACGCAGTATTACTTTAAAGGGTCTGCGTTTGCTCACCCAACCTAACCCAACCTTTCAGCGCCAAGACTGTCCACCCTTATGTCTCATCCAGCTGTGCGTGTAGATATGGTCAATCCAGGTTGCATCACAGCCTCTGAACGAATTTTGTAAGAATTTCTCTCTCTTTCACTGTCTTTGTTTTACGGGTTTTTAAAAGTAATTTATTTTTATAATGGGGTTTAGCTGCTTTTCACGGCTGTGTTTATGCGGCTTTACACCCACTTGACTCACTTCCAGACAGATATCAATACATAGGTTTTAAGATTGTTACTAGTCACATATATTCTTGTGCGGTGAATAGGGGGTGTTGAGTCCAGTTCACTGAGCAAGGAGTAGGTCTTGTCTATTACATATTGGGTGTATGGAACGGTATCTGAGCGAATTTGAACCCCTTGTTTTATGCATCACCCCACCTCACCTTTCCCGTTAAGCAGCCATAGTGTGTTTTCTAAACGTGTGATTCTGTTCTGTTCTGTAATTCAGTTCAAGTGTAGCGGTTTTTACATTCCCTCTATAAGTGATAGCTTATGATAAGTGTCTTTTTCTGTGTGACTTATTTCACTTAGAATCGTCGTGCCTAACTCCACTCATCTTGCTTCTACTTGCCTTATGACATTGATTTCATGTCTGAGTGATATTCCATTGTACATAAGGACCACAACTTCTTTATCCATTTTTCTCTTTCCTGGGATATTTAAGGTTTCATGAAGTGGAGGTTCTTGTCAACAGAGCAGCCCCAAACTTTGGGGTGCCTGTGTCTTGCTGATTTTTAGTTTTCCCAATTTATACGCCCATGAGTGGACGTGCCCTATGCTCCCTAAGCTGTGTTTTTTCTATGTTTCAGGACACACCGTACACTTCTCCAGAGTGGCTGTTGGCAAATTACATCCCGCCCATCAGCGTAGCAAGGCTGCCATTTCTCCATGGCCTGTCCTGCATTTCTGGTTTTGACACTTTTTGCAGCATGGCCCTTTTGGCCGATGGGAAGCGAGACTTCTTTGTAGCGCTGATTTGCCTTTCCAGGTTGCTTGGTTGGCCAAAAAGGGCGTATGCGTTTTTTCCTGAATATATTCAGGAAAAAACGCATACGCCCTTTTTGGCCAAGGGCATTATTGTCGACGTTTTGCCGCTTTTCATGTGCTTTACAGGCGATTCGAATCTACCTCCTGAAACCTGTTTCCTGCAATTCGGCCTTGCTTTCAAATCCTCTTCGTTGCCTTCCCTCAATATATCTGTGGATGAGAGTTATCATTTATAACTCTGCGGGTTTGTGAATTGCAGTGTCCCTGAGCTCCATTTTTCAACTCGCTTTTTTGGGAGCTGGCCGCAAAAGCGCGGGATTGCCTCAGGCCCTATTCTGCTTCTGGGCGGCAGGCTGAGCCTGTGGTTAATTCTTCTTCCTGATGGGAAAATAGAGTGACCTGTGCCTGTCCCAACACCTAGATCTAGTCTCTCATTGGTTGCCCCTCTTCCCGTTCAACCTCAGGACAAATTGCAACCTGTAGGGAACAGGAGGTTAAAGGTGCTGATTCTCCAAGTAAGTTGATTGCTAGTAAAGTAGCTGGAAAGGCGAACCCGAGCACAAGGACATGAGAAATGGGGTGTGTTTTAGAAACCTTTCAAAATCACACGGTGTACCATCTTCTGAGTTTCTCATGCATGTTTTCGATGTAGGAAGATGCCCTTGAACCTGGAGATTTGGGACCCATGGGATGGGTACCACGCAGTATTACTTTAAAGGGTCTGCGTTTGCTCACCCAACCTCTCAGCTCCAAGAGTGTCCACCCTTATGTCTCATCCAGCTGTGGGTCTAGATATGGTCAATCCAGGTTGCATCTCAGCCCCTGATCGAATTTTGTAAGAATTTCTCTCTCTTTCACTGTCTTTGTTTTACGGGTTTTTAAAAGTAATTTATTTTTATAATGGGGTTTAGCTGCTTTTCACGGCTGTGTTTATGCGGATTTACACCCACTTGACTCACTTCCAGACAGATATCAATACATAGGTTTTAAGATTGTTACTAGTCATATATATTCTTGTGCGGTGAATAGGGGGTGTTGAGTCCAGTTCACTGAGCAAGGAGTAGGTCTTGTGTGTTACATATTGGGTGTATGGAACGGTATCTGAGCGAATTTGAACCCCTTGTTTTATGCATCACCCCACCTCACCTTTCCCGTTAAGCAGCCATAGTGTGTTTTCTAAACGTGTGACTCTGTTCTGTTTTGTAATTCAGTTCAAGTGTAGCGGTTTTTACAGTCCCTCTATAAGTGATAGCTTATGATAAGTGTCTTTTTCTGTGTGACTTATTTCACTTAGAATCGTCGTACCTAAGTCCACTCATCTTGCTTCTACTAGCCTTATGACATTGATTTCATGTCTGACTGATATTCCATTGTACATAAGGACCACAAATTTTATCCATTTTTCTCTTTCCTGGGATATTTAAGGTGTCATGAAGTGGAGGTTCTTGTCAACAGAGCAGCCCCAAACTTTGGGGTGCCTGTGTCTTGCTGATTTTTAGTTTTCCCAATTTATACGCCCATGAGTGGACGTGCCCTATGCTCCCTAAGCTGTGTTTTTTCGATGTTTCAGGACACACCGTACACTTCTCCAGAGTGGCTGTTGGCAATTAACATCCCGCCCATCAGCGTAGCAAGGCTGCCATTTCTCCATGGCCTGTCCTGCATTTCTGGTTTTGACACTTTTTGCAGCATGACCCTTTTGACCGATGGGAAGCGAGACTTCTTTGTAGCACTGATTTGCCTTTCGAGGTTGCTTGGTTGGCCAAAAAGGGCGTATGCGTTTTTTCCTGAATATATTCAGGAAAAAACGCATACGCCCTTTTTGGCCAAGGGCATCATTGTCGACGTTTTGCCGCTTTTCATGTGCTTTAAAGGCGATTCGAATCTACCTCCTGAAACCTGTTTCCTGCAATTCTGCCTTGCTTTCAAATCCTCTTCGTTGCCTTCCCTCAATATATTTGTGGACGAGAGTTATCATTTATAACTCAGCAGGTTTGTGAATGGCAGTCCCCCTGAGCTCCATTTTTCAACTGTCTTTTTTGGGAGCTGGCCGCAAAAGCACGGGATTGCCTCAGGCCCTATTCTGGTTCCCGGTGGCAGGCTGAACCTGTGGTTAATTCTTCTTCCTGATGGGAAAATAGAGTGACCTGTGCCTGTCCCAACACCTAGATCTAGTCTCTCATTGGTTGCCCCTCTTCCCGTTCATCCTCAGGACAAATTGCAACCTGTAGGGAACAGGAGGTTAAAGGTGCTGATTCTCCAAGTAGGGAGATTGCTAGTAAAGTAGCTGGAATGGCGAACCCGAGCACAAGGAGATGAGAAATGAGGTGCGTTTTAGAAACCTTTCAAAATCACACGGTGTACCATCTTCTGAGTTTCTCATGCATGTTTTCGATGTAGGAAGATGCCCTTGAACCTGGAGATTTGCGACCCATGGGATGGGTACCACGCAGTATTACTTTAAAGGGTCTGCGTTTGCTCACCCAACCTCTCAGCCCCAAGAGTGTCCACCCTTATGTCTCATCCAGCTGTGGGTCTAGATATGGTCAATCCAGGTTGCATCTCAGCCCCTGATCGAATTTTGTAAGAATTTCTCTCTCTTTCACTGTCTTTGTTTTACGGGTTTTTAAAAGTAATTTATTTTTATAATGGGGTTTAGCTGCTTTTCACGGCTGTGTTTATGCGGATTTACACCCACTTGACTCACTTCCAGACAGATATCAATACATAGGTTTTAAGATTCTTACTAGTCACATATATTCTTGTGCGGTGAATAGGGGGTGTTGAGTCCAGTTCACTGAGAAAGGAGTAGGTCTTGTCTATTACATATTGGGTGTATGGAACGGTATCTGAGCGAATTTGAAACCCTTGTTTTATGCATCACCCCACCTCACCTTTCCCGTTAATCAGCCATAGTTTGTTTTCTAAACGTGTGACTCTGTTCTGTTTTGTAATTCAGCTCAAGTGTAGCCGTTTTTACATTCCCTCTATAAGTGATAGCTTATGATAAGTGTCTTTTTCTGTGTGACTTATTTCACTTAGAATCGTCGTATCTAAATCCACTCATCTTGCTTCTACTAGCCTTATGACATTGATTTCATGTCTGAGTGATATTCCATTGTACATAAGGACCACAACTTCTTTATCCATTTTTCTCTTTCCTGGGATATTTAAGGTGTCATGAAGTGGAGGTTCTTGTCAACAGAGCAGCCCTAAACTTTGGGGTGGCTGTGTCTTGCTGATTTTTAGTTTTCCCAATTTATACGCCCATGAGTGGACGTGCCCTATGCTCCCTAAGCTGTGTTTTTTCGATGTTTCAGGACACACCGTACACTTCTCCAGAGTGGCTGTTGGCAATTTAGATCCCGCCCATCAGCGTAGCAAGGCTGCCATTTCTCCATGGCTTGTCCTGCATTTCTGGTTTTGACACTTTTTGCAGCATGGCCCTTTTGACCGATGGGAAGCGAGACTTCTTTGTAGCGCTGATTAGCCTTTCCAGGTTGCTTGGTTGGCCAAACAGGGCGTATGCGTTTTTTCCTGAATATATTCAGGAAAAAACGCATACGCCCTGTTTGGCCAAGGGCATCATTGTCGACGTTTTGCCGCTTTTCATGTGCTTTAAATGCGATTCAAATCTACCTCGTGAAATCTGTTTCCTGCAATTCTACCTTGCTTTCAAATCCTCTTCGTTGCCTTCCCTCAATATATCTGTGGATGAGAGTTATCATTTATAACTCTGCGGGTTTGTGAATTGCAGTGTCCCTGAGCTCCATTTTTCAACTCGCTTTTTTGGGAGCTGGCCGCAAAAGCGCGGGATTGCCTCAGGCCCTATTCTGCTTCTGGGCGGCAGGCTGAGCCTGTGGTTAATTCTTCTTCCTGATGGGAAAATAGAGTGACCTGTGCCTGTCCCAACACCTAGATCTAGTCTCTCATTGGTTGCCCCTCTTCCCGTTCAACCTCAGGACAAATTGCAACCTGTAGGGAACAGGAGGTTAAAGGTGCTGATTCTCCAAGTAAGTTGATTGCTAGTAAAGTAGCTGGAAAGGCGAACCCGAGCACAAGGACATGAGAAATGGGGTGTGTTTTAGAAACCTTTCAAAATCACACGGTGTACCATCTTCTGAGTTTCTCATGCATGTTTTCGATGTAGGAAGATGCCCTTGAACCTGGAGATTTGGGACCCATGGGATGGGTACCACGCAGTATTACTTTAAAGGGTCTGCGTTTGCTCACCCAACCTCTCAGCTCCAAGAGTGTCCACCCTTATGTCTCATCCAGCTGTGGGTCTAGATATGGTCAATCCAGGTTGCATCTCAGCCCCTGATCGAATTTTGTAAGAATTTCTCTCTCTTTCACTGTCTTTGTTTTACGGGTTTTTAAAAGTAATTTATTTTTATAATGGGGTTTAGCTGCTTTTCACGGCTGTGTTTATGCGGATTTACACCCACTTGACTCACTTCCAGACAGATATCAATACATAGGTTTTAAGATTGTTACTAGTCATATATATTCTTGTGCGGTGAATAGGGGGTGTTGAGTCCAGTTCACTGAGCAAGGAGTAGGTCTTGTGTGTTACATATTGGGTGTATGGAACGGTATCTGAGCGAATTTGAACCCCTTGTTTTATGCATCACCCCACCTCACCTTTCCCGTTAAGCAGCCATAGTGTGTTTTCTAAACGTGTGACTCTGTTCTGTTTTGTAATTCAGTTCAAGTGTAGCGGTTTTTACAGTCCCTCTATAAGTGATAGCTTATGATAAGTGTCTTTTTCTGTGTGACTTATTTCACTTAGAATCGTCGTACCTAAGTCCACTCATCTTGCTTCTACTAGCCTTATGACATTGATTTCATGTCTGACTGATATTCCATTGTACATAAGGACCACAAATTTTATCCATTTTTCTCTTTCCTGGGATATTTAAGGTGTCATGAAGTGGAGGTTCTTGTCAACAGAGCAGCCCCAAACTTTGGGGTGCCTGTGTCTTGCTGATTTTTAGTTTTCCCAATTTATACGCCCATGAGTGGACGTGCCCTATGCTCCCTAAGCTGTGTTTTTTCGATGTTTCAGGACACACCGTACACTTCTCCAGAGTGGCTGTTGGCAATTAACATCCCGCCCATCAGCGTAGCAAGGCTGCCATTTCTCCATGGCCTGTCCTGCATTTCTGGTTTTGACACTTTTTGCAGCATGACCCTTTTGACCGATGGGAAGCGAGACTTCTTTGTAGCACTGATTTGCCTTTCGAGGTTGCTTGGTTGGCCAAAAAGGGCGTATGCGTTTTTTCCTGAATATATTCAGGAAAAAACGCATACGCCCTTTTTGGCCAAGGGCATCATTGTCGACGTTTTGCCGCTTTTCATGTGCTTTAAAGGCGATTCGAATCTACCTCCTGAAACCTGTTTCCTGCAATTCTGCCTTGCTTTCAAATCCTCTTCGTTGCCTTCCCTCAATATATTTGTGGACGAGAGTTATCATTTATAACTCAGCAGGTTTGTGAATGGCAGTCCCCCTGAGCTCCATTTTTCAACTGTCTTTTTTGGGAGCTGGCCGCAAAAGCACGGGATTGCCTCAGGCCCTATTCTGGTTCCCGGTGGCAGGCTGAACCTGTGGTTAATTCTTCTTCCTGATGGGAAAATAGAGTGACCTGTGCCTGTCCCAACACCTAGATCTAGTCTCTCATTGGTTGCCCCTCTTCCCGTTCATCCTCAGGACAAATTGCAACCTGTAGGGAACAGGAGGTTAAAGGTGCTGATTCTCCAAGTAGGGAGATTGCTAGTAAAGTAGCTGGAATGGCGAACCCGAGCACAAGGAGATGAGAAATGAGGTGCGTTTTAGAAACCTTTCAAAATCACACGGTGTACCATCTTCTGAGTTTCTCATGCATGTTTTCGATGTAGGAAGATGCCCTTGAACCTGGAGATTTGCGACCCATGGGATGGGTACCACGCAGTATTACTTTAAAGGGTCTGCGTTTGCTCACCCAACCTCTCAGCCCCAAGAGTGTCCACCCTTATGTCTCATCCAGCTGTGGGTCTAGATATGGTCAATCCAGGTTGCATCTCAGCCCCTGATCGAATTTTGTAAGAATTTCTCTCTCTTTCACTGTCTTTGTTTTACGGGTTTTTAAAAGTAATTTATTTTTATAATGGGGTTTAGCTGCTTTTCACGGCTGTGTTTATGCGGATTTACACCCACTTGACTCACTTCCAGACAGATATCAATACATAGGTTTTAAGATTCTTACTAGTCACATATATTCTTGTGCGGTGAATAGGGGGTGTTGAGTCCAGTTCACTGAGCAAGGAGTAGGTCTTGTCTATTACATATTGGGTGTATGGAACGGTATCTGAGCGAATTTGAAACCCTTGTTTTATGCATCACCCCACCTCACCTTTCCCGTTAATCAGCCATAGTTTGTTTTCTAAACGTGTGACTCTGTTCTGTTTTGTAATTCAGCTCAAGTGTAGCCGTTTTTACATTCCCTCTATAAGTGATAGCTTATGATAAGTGTCTTTTTCTGTGTGACTTATTTCACTTAGAATCGTCGTATCTAAATCCACTCATCTTGCTTCTACTAGCCTTATGACATTGATTTCATGTCTGAGTGATATTCCATTGTACATAAGGACCACAACTTCTTTATCCATTTTTCTCTTTCCTGGGATATTTAAGGTGTCATGAAGTGGAGGTTCTTGTCAACAGAGCAGCCCTAAACTTTGGGGTGGCTGTGTCTTGCTGATTTTTAGTTTTCCCAATTTATACGCCCATGAGTGGACGTGCCCTATGCTCCCTAAGCTGTGTTTTTTCGATGTTTCAGGACACACCGTACACTTCTCCAGAGTGGCTGTTGGCAATTTAGATCCCGCCCATCAGCGTAGCAAGGCTGCCATTTCTCCATGGCTTGTCCTGCATTTCTGGTTTTGACACTTTTTGCAGCATGGCCCTTTTGACCGATGGGAAGCGAGACTTCTTTGTAGCGCTGATTAGCCTTTCCAGGTTGCTTGGTTGGCCAAACAGGGCGTATGCGTTTTTTCCTGAATATATTCAGGAAAAAACGCATACGCCCTGTTTGGCCAAGGGCATCATTGTCGACGTTTTGCCGCTTTTCATGTGCTTTAAATGCGATTCAAATCTACCTCGTGAAATCTGTTTCCTGCAATTCTACCTTGCTTTCAAATCCTCTTCGTTGCCTTCCCTCAATATATCTGTGGATGAGAGTTATCATTTATAACTCTGCGGGTTTGTGAATTGCAGTGTCCCTGAGCTCCATTTTTCAACTCGCTTTTTTGGGAGCTGGCCGCAAAAGCGCGGGATTGCCTCAGGCCCTAATCTGCTTCTGGGCGGCAGGCTGAGCCTGTGGTTAATTCTTCTTCCTGATGGGAAAATAGAGTGACCTGTGCCTGTCCCAACACCTAGATCTAGTCTCTCATTGGTTGCCCCTCTTCCCGTTCATCCTCAGGACAAATTGCAACCTGTAGGGAAGAGGAGCTTAAAGGTGCTGATTCTCCAAGTAGGGAGATTGCTAGTAAAGTAGCTGGAAAGGCGAACCCGAGCACAAGGAGATGAGAAATGAGGTGCATATTAGAAACCTTTCAAAATCACACGGTGTACCATCTTCTGGGTTACTCATGCATGTTTTCAATGTAGGAAGATGCCCTTGAACCTGGAGATTTGGGACCCATGGGATGGGTACCACGCAGTATTACTTTAAAGGGTCTGCGTTTGCTCACCCAACCTCACCCAACCTTTCAGCCCCAAGAGTGTCCACCCTTATGTCTCATCCAGCTGTGGGTCTAGATATGGTCAATCCAGGTTGCATCACAGCCTCTGAACGAATTTTGTAAGAATTTCTCTCTCTTTCACTGTCTTTGTTTTACGGGTTTTTAAAAGTAGTTTATTTTTATAATGGGGTTTAGCTGCTTTTCACGGCTGTGTTTATGCGGCTTTACACCCACTTGACTCACTTCCAGACAGATATCAATACATAGGTTTTAAGATTCTTACTAGTCACATATATTCTTGTGCGGTGAATAGGGGGTGTTGAGTCCAGTTCACTGAGCAAGGAGTAGGTCTTGTCTATTACATATAGGGTGTATGGAACGGTATCTGAGCGAATTTGAAACCCTTGTTTTATGCATCACCCCACCTCACCTTTCCCGTTAAGCAGCCATAGTGTGTTTTCTAAACGTGTGATTCTGTTCTGTTCTGTAATTCAGTTCAAGTGTAGCGGTTTTTACATTCCCTCTATAAGTGATAGCTTATGATAAGTGTCTTTTTCTGTGTGACTTATTTCACTTAGAATCGTCGTACCTAAGTCCACTCATCTTGCTTCTACTAGCCTTATGACATTGATTTCATGTCTGAGTGATATTCCATTGTACATAAGGACCACAACTTCTTTATTCATTTTTCTCTTTCCTGGGATATTTAAGGTGTCATGAAGTGGAGGTTCTTGTCAACAGAGCAGCCCCAAACTTTGGGGTGCCTGTGTCTTGCTGATTTTTAGTTTTCCCAATTTATACGCCCATGAGTGGACGTGCCCTGTGCTCACTAAGCTGTGTTTTTTCGATGTTTCAGGACACACCGTACACTTCTCCAGAGTGGCTGTTGGCAATTTACATCCCGCCCATCAGCGTAGCAAGGCTGCCATTTCTCCATGGCCTGTCCTGCATTTCTGGTTTTGACACTTTTTGCAGCATGGCCCTTTTGACCCATGGGAAGCGAGACTTCTTTGTAGCGCTGATTTGCCTTTCCAGGTTGCTTGGTTGGCCAAAAAGGGCGTATGCGTTTTTTCCTGAATATATTCAGGAAAAAACGCATACGCCCTTTTTGGCCAAGGGCATCATTGTCGACGTTTTGCCGCTTTTCATGTGCTTTACAGGCAATTCGAATCTACCTCCTGAAATCTGTTTCCTGCAATTCTGCCTTGCTTTCAAATCCTCTTCGTTGCCTTCCCTCAATATATCTGTGGATGAGAGTTATCATTTATAACTCTGCGGGTTTGTGAATTGCAGTGTCCCTGAGCTCCATTTTTCAACTCGCTTTTTTGGGAGCTGGCCGCAAAAGCGCGGGATTGCCTCAGGCCCTATTGTGCTTCTGGGCTGCAGGCTGAGCCTGTGGTTAATTCTTCTTCCTGATGGGAAAATAGAGTGACCTGTGCCTGTCCCAACACCTAGATCTAGTCTCTCATTGGTTGCCCCTCTTCCCGTTCATCCTCAGGACAAATTGCAACCTGTAGGGAAGAGGAGCTTAAAGGTGCTGATTCTCCAAGTAGGGAGATTGCTAGTAAAGTAGCTGGAAAGGCGAACCCGAGCACAAGGAGATGAGAAATGAGGTGCATATTAGAAACCTTTCAAAATCACACGGTGTACCATCTTCTGGGTTACTCATGCATGTTTTCAATGTAGGAAGATGCCCTTGAACCTGGAGATTTGGGACCCATGGGATGGGTACCACGCAGTATTACTTTAAAGGGTCTGCGTTTGCTCACCCAACCTCACCCAACCTTTCAGCCCCAAGAGTGTCCACCCTTATGTCTCATCCAGCTGTGGGTCTAGATATGGTCAATCCAGGTTGCATCACAGCCTCTGAACGAATTTTGTAAGAATTTCTCTCTCTTTCACTGTCTTTGTTTTACGGGTTTTTAAAAGTAGTTTATTTTTATAATGGGGTTTAGCTGCTTTTCACGGCTGTGTTTATGCGGCTTTACACCCACTTGACTCACTTCCAGACAGATATCAATACATAGGTTTTAAGATTCTTACTAGTCACATATATTCTTGTGCGGTGAATAGGGGGTGTTGAGTCCAGTTCACTGAGCAAGGAGTAGGTCTTGTCTATTACATATAGGGTGTATGGAACGGTATCTGAGCGAATTTGAAACCCTTGTTTTATGCATCACCCCACCTCACCTTTCCCGTTAAGCAGCCATAGTGTGTTTTCTAAACGTGTGATTCTGTTCTGTTCTGTAATTCAGTTCAAGTGTAGCGGTTTTTACATTCCCTCTATAAGTGATAGCTTATGATAAGTGTCTTTTTCTGTGTGACTTATTTCACTTAGAATCGTCGTACCTAAGTCCACTCATCTTGCTTCTACTAGCCTTATGACATTGATTTCATGTCTGAGTGATATTCCATTGTACATAAGGACCACAACTTCTTTATTCATTTTTCTCTTTCCTGGGATATTTAAGGTGTCATGAAGTGGAGGTTCTTGTCAACAGAGCAGCCCCAAACTTTGGGGTGCCTGTGTCTTGCTGATTTTTAGTTTTCCCAATTTATACGCCCATGAGTGGACGTGCCCTGTGCTCACTAAGCTGTGTTTTTTCGATGTTTCAGGACACACCGTACACTTCTCCAGAGTGGCTGTTGGCAATTTACATCCCGCCCATCAGCGTAGCAAGGCTGCCATTTCTCCATGGCCTGTCCTGCATTTCTGGTTTTGACACTTTTTGCAGCATGGCCCTTTTGACCCATGGGAAGCGAGACTTCTTTGTAGCGCTGATTTGCCTTTCCAGGTTGCTTGGTTGGCCAAAAAGGGCGTATGCGTTTTTTCCTGAATATATTCAGGAAAAAACGCATACGCCCTTTTTGGCCAAGGGCATCATTGTCGACGTTTTGCCGCTTTTCATGTGCTTTACAGGCGATTCGAATCTACCTCCTGAAATCTGTTTCCTGCAATTCTGCCTTGCTTTCAAATCCTCTTCGTTGCCTTCCCTCAATATATCTGTGGATGAGAGTTATCATTTATAACTCTGCGGGTTTGTGAATTGCAGTGTCCCTGAGCTCCATTTTTCAACTCGCTTTTTTGGGAGCTGGCCGCAAAAGCGCGGGATTGCCTCAGGCCCTATTGTGCTTCTGGGCTGCAGGCTGAGCCTGTGATTAATTCTTCTTCCTGATGGGAAAATAGATTGACCTGTGCCTGTCCCAACACCTATATCTAGTCTCTCATTGGTTGCCCCTCTTCCCGTTCATCCTCAGGACAAATTGCAACCTGTAGGGAACAGGAGGTTAAAGGTGCTGATTCTCCAAGTAAGTTGATTGCTAGTAAAGTAGCTGGAAAGGCGAACCCGAGCACAAGGAGATGAGAAATGGGGTGTGTTTTAGAAACCTTTCAAAATCACACGGTGTACCATCTTCTGAGTTTCTCATGCATGTTTTCGATGTAGGAAGATGCCCTTGAACCTGGAGATTTGCGACCCATGGGATGGGTACCACGCAGTATTACTTTAAAGGGTCTGCGTTTGCTCACCCAACCTCTCAGCCCCAAGAGTGTCCACCCTTATGTCTCATCCAGCTGTGGGTCTAGATATGGTCAATCCAGGTTGCATCTCAGCCCCTGATCGAATTTTGTAAGAATTTCTCTCTCTTTCACTGTCTTTGTTTTACGGGTTTTTAAAAGTAATTTATTTTTATAATGGGGTTTAGCTGCTTTTCACGGCTGTGTTTATGCGGATTTACACCCACTTGACTCACTTCCAGACAGATATCAATACATAGGTTTTAAGATTCTTACTAGTCACATATATTCTTGTGCGGTGAATAGGGGGTGTTGAGTCCAGTTCACTGAGCAAGGAGTAGGTCTTGTCTATTACATATTGGGTGTATGGAACGGTATCTGAGCGAATTTGAAACCCTTGTTTTATGCATCACCCCACCTCACCTTTCCCGTTAATCAGCCATAGTTTGTTTTCTAAACGTGTGACTCTGTTCTGTTTTGTAATTCAGCTCAAGTGTAGCCGTTTTTACATTCCCTCTATAAGTGATAGCTTATGATAAGTGTCTTTTTCTGTGTGACTTATTTCACTTAGAATCGTCGTATCTAAATCCACTCATCTTGCTTCTACTAGCCTTATGACATTGATTTCATGTCTGAGTGATATTCCATTGTACATAAGGACCACAACTTCTTTATCCATTTTTCTCTTTCCTGGGATATTTAAGGTGTCATGAAGTGGAGGTTCTTGTCAACAGAGCAGCCCTAAACTTTGGGGTGGCTGTGTCTTGCTGATTTTTAGTTTTCCCAATTTATACGCCCATGAGTGGACGTGCCCTATGCTCCCTAAGCTGTGTTTTTTCGATGTTTCAGGACACACCGTACACTTCTCCAGAGTGGCTGTTGGCAATTTAGATCCCGCCCATCAGCGTAGCAAGGCTGCCATTTCTCCATGGCTTGTCCTGCATTTCTGGTTTTGACACTTTTTGCAGCATGGCCCTTTTGACCGATGGGAAGCGAGACTTCTTTGTAGCGCTGATTAGCCTTTCCAGGTTGCTTGGTTGGCCAAACAGGGCGTATGCGTTTTTTCCTGAATATATTCAGGAAAAAACGCATACGCCCTGTTTGGCCAAGGGCATCATTGTCGACGTTTTGCCGCTTTTCATGTGCTTTAAATGCGATTCAAATCTACCTCGTGAAATCTGTTTCCTGCAATTCTACCTTGCTTTCAAATCCTCTTCGTTGCCTTCCCTCAATATATCTGTGGATGAGAGTTATCATTTATAACTCTGCGGGTTTGTGAATTGCAGTGTCCCTGAGCTCCATTTTTCAACTCGCTTTTTTGGGAGCTGGCCGCAAAAGCGCGGGATTGCCTCAGGCCCTAATCTGCTTCTGGGCGGCAGGCTGAGCCTGTGGTTAATTCTTCTTCCTGATGGGAAAATAGAGTGACCTGTGCCTGTCCCAACACCTAGATCTAGTCTCTCATTGGTTGCCCCTCTTCCCGTTCATCCTCAGGACAAATTGCAACCTGTAGGGAAGAGGAGCTTAAAGGTGCTGATTCTCCAAGTAGGGAGATTGCTAGTAAAGTAGCTGGAAAGGCGAACCCGAGCACAAGGAGATGAGAAATGAGGTGCATATTAGAAACCTTTCAAAATCACACGGTGTACCATCTTCTGGGTTACTCATGCATGTTTTCAATGTAGGAAGATGCCCTTGAACCTGGAGATTTGGGACCCATGGGATGGGTACCACGCAGTATTACTTTAAAGGGTCTGCGTTTGCTCACCCAACCTCACCCAACCTTTCAGCCCCAAGAGTGTCCACCCTTATGTCTCATCCAGCTGTGGGTCTAGATATGGTCAATCCAGGTTGCATCACAGCCTCTGAACGAATTTTGTAAGAATTTCTCTCTCTTTCACTGTCTTTGTTTTACGGGTTTTTAAAAGTAGTTTATTTTTATAATGGGGTTTAGCTGCTTTTCACGGCTGTGTTTATGCGGCTTTACACCCACTTGACTCACTTCCAGACAGATATCAATACATAGGTTTTAAGATTCTTACTAGTCACATATATTCTTGTGCGGTGAATAGGGGGTGTTGAGTCCAGTTCACTGAGCAAGGAGTAGGTCTTGTCTATTACATATAGGGTGTATGGAACGGTATCTGAGCGAATTTGAAACCCTTGTTTTATGCATCACCCCACCTCACCTTTCCCGTTAAGCAGCCATAGTGTGTTTTCTAAACGTGTGATTCTGTTCTGTTCTGTAATTCAGTTCAAGTGTAGCGGTTTTTACATTCCCTCTATAAGTGATAGCTTATGATAAGTGTCTTTTTCTGTGTGACTTATTTCACTTAGAATCGTCGTACCTAAGTCCACTCATCTTGCTTCTACTAGCCTTATGACATTGATTTCATGTCTGAGTGATATTCCATTGTACATAAGGACCACAACTTCTTTATCCATTTTTCTCTTTCCTGGGATATTTAAGGTGTCATGAAGTGGAGGTTCTTGTCAACAGAGCAGCCCTAAACTTTGGGGTGGCTGTGTCTTGCTGATTTTTAGTTTTCCCAATTTATACGCCCATGAGTGGACGTGCCCTATGCTCCCTAAGCTGTGTTTTTTCGATGTTTCAGGACACACCGTACACTTCTCCAGAGTGGCTGTTGGCAATTTAGATCCCGCCCATCAGCGTAGCAAGGCTGCCATTTCTCCATGGCTTGTCCTGCATTTCTGGTTTTGACACTTTTTGCAGCATGGCCCTTTTGACCGATGGGAAGCGAGACTTCTTTGTAGCGCTGATTAGCCTTTCCAGGTTGCTTGGTTGGCCAAACAGGGCGTATGCGTTTTTTCCTGAATATATTCAGGAAAAAACGCATACGCCCTGTTTGGCCAAGGGCATCATTGTCGACGTTTTGCCGCTTTTCATGTGCTTTAAATGCGATTCAAATCTACCTCGTGAAATCTGTTTCCTGCAATTCTACCTTGCTTTCAAATCCTCTTCGTTGCCTTCCCTCAATATATCTGTGGATGAGAGTTATCATTTATAACTCTGCGGGTTTGTGAATTGCAGTGTCCCTGAGCTCCATTTTTCAACTCGCTTTTTTGGGAGCTGGCCGCAAAAGCGCGGGATTGCCTCAGGCCCTAATCTGCTTCTGGGCGGCAGGCTGAGCCTGTGGTTAATTCTTCTTCCTGATGGGAAAATAGAGTGACCTGTGCCTGTCCCAACACCTAGATCTAGTCTCTCATTGGTTGCCCCTCTTCCCGTTCATCCTCAGGACAAATTGCAACCTGTAGGGAAGAGGAGCTTAAAGGTGCTGATTCTCCAAGTAGGGAGATTGCTAGTAAAGTAGCTGGAAAGGCGAACCCGAGCACAAGGAGATGAGAAATGAGGTGCATATTAGAAACCTTTCAAAATCACACGGTGTACCATCTTCTGGGTTACTCATGCATGTTTTCAATGTAGGAAGATGCCCTTGAACCTGGAGATTTGGGACCCATGGGATGGGTACCACGCAGTATTACTTTAAAGGGTCTGCGTTTGCTCACCCAACCTCACCCAACCTTTCAGCCCCAAGAGTGTCCACCCTTATGTCTCATCCAGCTGTGGGTCTAGATATGGTCAATCCAGGTTGCATCACAGCCTCTGAACGAATTTTGTAAGAATTTCTCTCTCTTTCACTGTCTTTGTTTTACGGGTTTTTAAAAGTAGTTTATTTTTATAATGGGGTTTAGCTGCTTTTCACGGCTGTGTTTATGCGGCTTTACACCCACTTGACTCACTTGCAGACAGATATCAATACATAGGTTTTAAGATTCTTACTAGTCACATATATTCTTGTGCGGTGAATAGGGGGTGTTGAGTCCAGTTCACTGAGCAAGGAGTAGGTCTTGTCTATTACATATAGGGTGTATGGAACGGTATCTGAGCGAATTTGAAACCCTTGTTTTATGCATCACCCCACCTCACCTTTCCCGTTAAGCAGCCATAGTGTGTTTTCTAAACGTGTGATTCTGTTCTGTTCTGTAATTCAGTTCAAGTGTAGCGGTTTTTACATTCCCTCTATAAGTGATAGCTTATGATAAGTGTCTTTTTCTGTGTGACTTATTTCACTTAGAATCGTCGTACCTAAGTCCACTCATCTTGCTTCTACTAGCCTTATGACATTGATTTCATGTCTGAGTGATATTCCATTGTACATAAGGACCACAACTTCTTTATTCATTTTTCTCTTTCCTGGGATATTTAAGGTGTCATGAAGTGGAGGTTCTTGTCAACAGAGCAGCCCCAAACTTTGGGGTGCCTGTGTCTTGCTGATTTTTAGTTTTCCCAATTTATACGCCCATGAGTGGACGTGCCCTGTGCTCACTAAGCTGTGTTTTTTCGATGTTTCAGGACACACCGTACACTTCTCCAGAGTGGCTGTTGGCAATTTACATCCCGCCCATCAGCGTAGCAAGGCTGCCATTTCTCCATGGCCTGTCCTGCATTTCTGGTTTTGACACTTTTTGCAGCATGGCCCTTTTGACCCATGGGAAGCGAGACTTCTTTGTAGCGCTGATTTGCCTTTCCAGGTTGCTTGGTTGGCCAAAAAGGGCGTATGCGTTTTTTCCTGAATATATTCAGGAAAAAACGCATACGCCCTTTTTGGCCAAGGGCATCATTGTCGACGTTTTGCCGCTTTTCATGTGCTTTACAGGCAATTCGAATCTACCTCCTGAAATCTGTTTCCTGCAATTCTGCCTTGCTTTCAAATCCTCTTCGTTGCCTTCCCTCAATATATCTGTGGATGAGAGTTATCATTTATAACTCTGCGGGTTTGTGAATTGCAGTGTCCCTGAGCTCCATTTTTCAACTCGCTTTTTTGGGAGCTGGCCGCAAAAGCGCGGGATTGCCTCAGGCCCTATTGTGCTTCTGGGCTGCAGGCTGAGCCTGTGGTTAATTCTTCTTCCTGATGGGAAAATAGAGTGACCTGTGCCTGTCCCAACACCTAGATCTAGTCTCTCATTGGTTGCCCCTCTTTCCGTTCATCCTCAGGACAAATTGCAACCTGTAGGGAAGAGGAGCTTAAAGGTGCTGATTCTCCAAGTAGGGAGATTGCTAGTAAAGTAGCTGGAAAGGCGAACCCGAGCACAAGGAGATGAGAAATGAGGTGCATATTAGAAACCTTTCAAAATCACACGGTGTACCATCTTCTGGGTTACTCATGCATGTTTTCAATGTAGGAAGATGCCCTTGAACCTGGAGATTTGGGACCCATGGGATGGGTACCACGCAGTATTACTTTAAAGGGTCTGCGTTTGCTCACCCAACCTCACCCAACCTTTCAGCCCCAAGAGTGTCCACCCTTATGTCTCATCCAGCTGTGGGTCTAGATATGGTCAATCCAGGTTGCATCACAGCCTCTGAACGAATTTTGTAAGAATTTCTCTCTCTTTCACTGTCTTTGTTTTACGGGTTTTTAAAAGTAGTTTATTTTTATAATGGGGTTTAGCTGCTTTTCACGGCTGTGTTTATGCGGCTTTACACCCACTTGACTCACTTCCAGACAGATATCAATACATAGGTTTTAAGATTCTTACTAGTCACATATATTCTTGTGCGGTGAATAGGGGGTGTTGAGTCCAGTTCACTGAGCAAGGAGTAGGTCTTGTCTATTACATATAGGGTGTATGGAACGGTATCTGAGCGAATTTGAAACCCTTGTTTTATGCATCACCCCACCTCACCTTTCCCGTTAAGCAGCCATAGTGTGTTTTCTAAACGTGTGATTCTGTTCTGTTCTGTAATTCAGTTCAAGTGTAGCGGTTTTTACATTCCCTCTATAAGTGATAGCTTATGATAAGTGTCTTTTTCTGTGTGACTTATTTCACTTAGAATCGTCGTACCTAAGTCCACTCATCTTGCTTCTACTAGCCTTATGACATTGATTTCATGTCTGAGTGATATTCCATTGTACATAAGGACCACAACTTCTTTATTCATTTTTCTCTTTCCTGGGATATTTAAGGTGTCATGAAGTGGAGGTTCTTGTCAACAGAGCAGCCCCAAACTTTGGGGTGCCTGTGTCTTGCTGATTTTTAGTTTTCCCAATTTATACGCCCATGAGTGGACGTGCCCTGTGCTCACTAAGCTGTGTTTTTTCGATGTTTCAGGACACACCGTACACTTCTCCAGAGTGGCTGTTGGCAATTTACATCCCGCCCATCAGCGTAGCAAGGCTGCCATTTCTCCATGGCCTGTCCTGCATTTCTGGTTTTGACACTTTTTGCAGCATGGCCCTTTTGACCCATGGGAAGCGAGACTTCTTTGTAGCGCTGATTTGCCTTTCCAGGTTGCTTGGTTGGCCAAAAAGGGCGTATGCGTTTTTTCCTGAATATATTCAGGAAAAAACGCATACGCCCTTTTTGGCCAAGGGCATCATTGTCGACGTTTTGCCGCTTTTCATGTGCTTTACAGGCGATTCGAATCTACCTCCTGAAATCTGTTTCCTGCAATTCTGCCTTGCTTTCAAATCCTCTTCGTTGCCTTCCCTCAATATATCTGTGGATGAGAGTTATCATTTATAACTCTGCGGGTTTGTGAATTGCAGTGTCCCTGAGCTCCATTTTTCAACTCGCTTTTTTGGGAGCTGGCCGCAAAAGCGCGGGATTGCCTCAGGCCCTATTGTGCTTCTGGGCTGCAGGCTGAGCCTGTGATTAATTCTTCTTCCTGATGGGAAAATAGATTGACCTGTGCCTGTCCCAACACCTATATCTAGTCTCTCATTGGTTGCCCCTCTTCCCGTTCATCCTTAGGACAAATTGCAACCTGTAGGGAACCGGATTTTAAAGGTGCTGATTCTCCAAGTAAGTTGATTGCTAGTAAAGTAGCTGGAAAGGCGAACCCGAGCACAAGGAGATGAGAAATGGGGTGTGTTTTAGAAACCTTTCAAAATCACACGGTGTACCATCTTCTGAGTTTCTCATGCATGTTTTCGTTGTAGGAAGATGCCCTTGAACCTGGAGATTTGGGACCCATGGGATGGGTACCACGCAGTATTACTTTAAAGGGTCTGGGTTTGCTCACTCAACCTCTCAGCCCCAAGAGTGTCCACCCTTATGTCTCATCCAGCTGTGGGTCTAGATATGGTCAATCCAGGTGGCATCACAGCCCCTGAACGAATTTTGTAAGAATTTCTCTCTCTTTCACTGTCTTTGTTTTACGGGTTTTTAAAAGTAATTTATTTTTATAATGGGGTTTAGCTGCTTTTCACGGCTGTGTTTATGCGGATTTACACCCACTTGACTAACTTCCAGACAGATATCAATACATAGGTTTTAAGATTGTTACTAGTCACATATATTCTTGTGCGGTGAATAGGGGGTGTTGAGTCCAGTTCACGGAGCAAGGAGTAGGTCTTGTCTATTACATATTGGGTGTATGGAACGGTATCTGAGCGAATTTGAAACCCTTGTTTTATGCATCACCCCACCTCACCTTTCCCGTTAAGCAGCCATAGTGTGTTTTCTAAACGTGTGATTCTGTTCTGTTCTGTAATTCAGTTCAAGTGTAGCGGTTTTTACATTCCCTCTATAAGTGATAGCTTATGATAAGTGTCTTTTTCTGTGTGACTTATTTCACTTAGAATCGTCGTACCTAAGTCCACTCATCTTGCTTCTACTAGCCTTATGACATTGATTTCATGTCTGAGTGATATTGCATTGTACATAAGGACCACAACTTCTTTATCCATTTTTCTCTTTCCTGGGATATTTAAGGTGTCATGAAGTGGAGGTTCTTGTCAACAGAGCAGCCCTAAACTTTGGGGTGCCTGTGTCTTGCTGATTTTTAGTTTTCCCAATTTATACGCCCATGAGTGGACGTGCCCTATGCTCCCTAAGCTGTGTTTTTTCGATGTTTCAGGACACACCGTACACTTCTCCAGAGTGGCTGTTGGCAACTTACATCCCCCCCATCAGTGTAGCAAGGCTGCCATTTCTCCATGGCCTGTCCTGCATTTCTGGTTTTGACACTTTTTGCAGCATGGCCCTTTTGACCGATGGGAAGCGAGACTTCTTTGTAGCGCTGATTTGCCTTTCCAGGTTGCTTGGTTGGCCAAAAAGTGCGTATGCGTTTTTTCCTGAATATATTCAGGAAAAAACGCATACGCCCTTCTTGGCCAAGGGCATCATTGTCGACGTTTTGCCGCTCATCATGTGCTTTACAGGCGATTCGAATCTACCTCCTGAAATCTGTTTCCTGCAATTCTGCCTTGCTTTCAAATCCTCTTCGTTGCCTTCCCTCAATATATCTGTGGATGAGAGTTATCATTTATAACTCTGCGGGTTTGTGAATTGCAGTGTCCCTGAGCTCCATTTTTCAACTCGCTTTTTTGGGAGCTGGCCGCAAAAGCGCGGGATTGCCTCAGGCCCTATTGTGCTTCTGGGCGGCAGGCTGAGCCTGTGATTAATTCTTCTTCGTGATGGGAAAATAGAGTGACCTGTGCCTGTCCCAACACCTAGATCTAGTCTCTCATTGGTTGCCCCTCTTCCCGTTCATCCTCAGGACAAATTGCAACCTGTAGGGAACAGGAGGTTAAAGGTGCTGATTCTCCAAGTAAGTTGATTGCTAGTAAAGTAGCTGGAAAGGCGAACCCGAGCACAAGGAGATGAGAAATGGGGTGTGTTTTAGAAACCTTTCAAAATCACACGGTGTACCATCTTCTGAGTTTCTCATGCATATTTTCGATGTTGGAAGATGCCCTTGTACCTGGAGATTTGGGACCCATGGGATGGGTATCACGCAGTATTACTTTAAAGGGTCTGCGTTTGCTCACCCAACCTAACCCAACCTTTCAGCCCCAAGAGTGTCCACCCTTATGTCTCATCCAGCTGTGCGTGTAGATATGGTCAATCCAGGTTGCATCACAGCCTCTGAACGAATTTTGTAAGAATTTCTCTCTCTTTCACTGTCTTTGTTTTACGGGTTTTTAAAAGTAATTTATTTTTATAATAGGGTTTAGCTGCTTTTCACGGCTGTGTTTATGCGGCTTTACACCCACTTGACTCACTTCCAGACAGATATCAATACATAGGTTTTAAGATTGTTACTAGTCACATATATTCTTGTGCGGTGAATAGGGGGTGTTGAGTCCAGTTCACGGAGCAAGGAGTAGGTCTTGTCTATTACATATTGGGTGTATGGAACGGTATCTGAGCAAATTTGAACCCCTTGTTTTATGCATCACCCCACCTCACCTTTCCCGTTAAGCAGCCATAGTGTGTTTTCTAAACGTGTGACTCTGTTCTGTTTTGTAATTCAGTTCAAGTGTAGCGGTTTTTACATTCCCTCTATAAGTGATAGCTTATGATAAGTGTCTTTTTCTGTGTGACTTATTTCACTTAGAATCGTCGTACCTAAGTCCACTCATCTTGCTTCTACTAGCCTTATGACATTGATTTCATGTCTGAGTGATATTGCATTGTACATAAGGACCACAACTTCTTTATCCATTTTTCTCTTTCCTGGGATATTTAAGGTGTCATGAAGTGGAGGTTCTTGTCAACAGAGCAGCCCTTAACTTTGGGGTGCCTGTGTCTTGCTGATTTTTAGTTTTCCCAATTTATACGCCCATGAGTGGACGTGCCCTATGCTCCCTAAGCTGTGTTTTTTCGATGTTTCAGGACACACCGTACACTTCTCCAGAGTGGCTGTTGGCAATTAACATCCCGCCCATCAGCGTAGCAAGGCTGCCATTTCTCCATGGCCTGTCCTGCATTTCTGGTTTTGACACTTTTTGCAGCATGGCCCTTTTGACCGATGGGAAGCGAGACTTCTTTGTAGCACTGATTTGCCTTTCCAGGTTGCTTGGTTGGCCAAAAAGGGCGTATGCGTTTTTTCCTGAATATATTCAGGAAAAAACGCATACGCCCTTTTTGGCCAAGGGCATCATTGTCGACGTTTTGCCGCTTTTCATGTGCTTTAAAGGCGATTCGAATCTACCTCCTGAAACCTGTTTCCTGCAATTCTGCCTTGCTTTCAAATCCTCTTCGTTGCCTTCCCTCAATATATTTGTGGACGAGAGTTATCATTTATAACTCAGCAGGTTTGTGAATGGCAGTCCCCCTGAGCTCCATTTTTCAACTGTCTTTTTTGGGAGCTGGCCGCAAAAGCACGGGATTGCCTCAGGCCCTATTCTGGTTCCCGGTGGCAGGCTGAGCCTGTGGTTAATTCTTCTTCCTGATGGGAAAATAGAGTGACCTGTGCCTGTCCCAACACCTAGATCTAGTCTCTCATTGGTTGCCCCTCTTCCCGTTCATCCTCAGGACAAATTGCAACCTGTAGGGAACAGGAGGTTAAAGGTGCTGATTCTCCAAGTAGGGAGATTGCTAGTAAAGTAGCTGGAATGGCGAACCCGAGCACAAGGAGATGAGAAATGAGGTGCGTTTTAGAAACCTTTCAAAATCACACGGTGTACCATCTTCTGAGTTTCTCATGCATGTTTTTGATGTAGGAAGATGCCCTTGAACCTGGAGATTTGGGACCCATGGGATGGGTACCACGCAGTATTACTTTAAAGGGTCTGCATTTGCTCACCCAACCTCACCCAACCTGTCAGCCCCAAGAGTGTCCACCCTTATGTCTCATCCAGCTGTGGGTCTAGATATGGTCAATCCAGGTTGCATCACAGCCCCTGAACGAATTTTGTAAGAATTTCTCTCTCTTTCACTGTCTTTGTTTTACGGGTTTTTAAAAGTAATTTATTTTTATAATGGGGTTTAGCTGCTTTTCACGGCTGTGTTTATGCGGCTTTACACCCACTTGACTCACTTCCAGACAGATATCAATACATAGGTTTTAAGATTGTTACTAGTCACATATATTCTTGTGCGGTGAATAGGGGGTGTTGAGTCCAGTTCACTGAGCAAGGAGTAGGTCTTGTCTATTACATATTGGGTGTATGGAACGGTATCTGAGCGAATTTGAACCCCTTGTTTTATGCATCACCCCACCTCACCTTTCCCGTTAAACAGCCATAGTGTGTTTTCTAAACGTGTGATTCTGTTCTGTTCTGTAATTCAGTTCAAGTGTAGCGGTTTTTACATTCCCTCTATAAGTGATAGCTTATGATAAGTGTCTTTTTCTGTGTGACTTATTTCACTTAGAATCGTCGTGCCTAACTCCACTCATCTTGCTTCTACTTGCCTTATGACATTGATTTCATGTCTGAGTGATATTCCATTGTACATAAGGACCACAACTTCTTTATCCATTTTTCTCTTTCCTGGGATATTTAAGGTGTCATGAAGTGGAGGTTCTTGTCAACAGAGCAGCCCCAAACTTTGGGGTGCCTGAGTCTTGCTCATTTTTAGTTTTCCCAATTTATACGCCCATGAGTGGACGTGCCCTATGCTCCCTAAGCTGTGTTTTTTCGATGTTTCAGGACACACCGTACACTTCTCCAGAGTGGCTGTTGGCAACTTACATCCCGCCCATCAGCGTAGCAAGGCTGCCATTTCTCCATGGCCTGTCCTGCATATCTGGTTTTGACACTTTTTGCAGCATGACCCTTTTGACCGATGGGAAGCGAGACTTCTTTGTAGCACTGATTTGCCTTTCCAGGTTGCTTGGTTGGCCAAAAAGGGCGTATGCGTTTTTTCCTGAATATATTTAGGAAAAAACGCATACGCCCTTTTTGGCCAAGGGCATCATTGTCCACGTTTTGCCGCTTTTCATTTGCTTTACAGGCGATTCGAATCTACCTCCTGAAACCTGTTTCCTGCAATTCTGCCTTGCTTTCAAATCCTCTTCGTTGCCTTCCCTCAATATATCTGTGGATGAGAGTTATCATTTATAACTCTGCGGGTTTGTGAATTGCAGTGTCCCTGAGCTCCATTTTTCAACTCGCTTTTTTGGGAGCTGGCCGCAAAAGCGCGGGATTGCCTCAGGCCCTATTCTGCTTCTGGGCGGCAGGCTGAGCCTGTGGTTAATTCTTCTTCCTGATGGGAAAATAGAGTGACCTGTGCCTGTCCCAACACCTAGATCTAGTCTCTCATTGGTTGCCCCTCTTCCCGTTCAACCTCAGGTCAAATTGCAACCTGTAGGGAACAGGAGGTTAAAGGTGCTGATTCTCCAAGTAAGTTGATTGCTAGTAAAGTAGCTGGAAAGGCGAACCCGAGCACAAGGACATGAGAAATGGGGTGTGTTTTAGAAACCTTTCAAAATCACACGGTGTACCATCTTCTGAGTTTCTCATGCATGTTTTCGATGTAGGAAGATGCCCTTGAACCTGGAGATTTGGGACCCATGGGATGGGTACCACGCAGTATTACTTTAAAGGGTCTGCGTTTGCTCACCCAACCTCTCAGCCCCAAGAGTGTCCACCCTTATGTCTCATCCAGCTGTGGGTCTAGATATGGTCAATCCAGGTTGCATCTCAGCCCCTGATCGAATTTTGTAAGAATTTCTCTCTCTTTCACTGTCTTTGTTTTACAGGTTTTTAAAAGTAATTTATTTTTATAATGGGGTTTAGCTGCTTTTCACGGCTGTGTTTATGCGGATTTACACCCACTTGACTCACTTCCAGACAGATATCAATACATAGGTTTTAAGATTGTTACTAGTCATATATATTCTTGTGCGGTGAATAGGGGGTGTTGAGTCCAGTTCACTGAGCAAGGAGTAGGTCTTGTGTGTTACATATTGGGTGTATGGAACGGTATCTGAGCGAATTTGAACCCCTTGTTTTATGCATCACCCCACCTCACCTTTCCCGTTAAGCAGCCATAGTGTGTTTTCTAAACGTGTGACTCTGTTCTGTTTTGTAATTCAGTTCAAGTGTAGCGGTTTTTACAGTCCCTCTATAAGTGATAGCTTATGATAAGTGTCTTTTTCTGTGTGACTTATTTCACTTAGAATCGTCGTACCTAAGTCCACTCATCTTGCTTCTACTAGCCTTATGACATTGATTTCATGTCTGACTGATATTCCATTGTACATAAGGACCACAAATTTTATCCATTTTTCTCTTTCCTGGGATATTTAAGGTGTCATGAAGTGGAGGTTCTTGTCAACAGAGCAGCCCCAAACTTTGGGGTGCCTGTGTCTTGCTGATTTTTAGTTTTCCCAATTTATACGCCCATGAGTGGACGTGCCCTATGCTCACTAAGCTGTGTTTTTTCGATGTTTCAGGACACACCGTACACTTCTCCAGCGTGGCTGTTGGCAATTTACATCCCGCCCATCAGCGTAGCAAGGCTGCCATTTCTCCATGGCCTGTCCTGCATTTCTGGTTTTGACACTTTTTGCAGCATGGCCCTTTTGACCCATGGGAAGCGAGACTTCTTTGTAGCGCTGATTTGCCTTTCCAGGTTGCTTGGTTGGCCAAAAAGGGCGTATGCGTTTTTTCCTGAATATATTCAGGAAAAAACGCATACGCCCTTTTTGGCCAAGGGCATCATTGTCGACGTTTTGCCGCTTTTCATGTGCCTTAAAGGCGATTCGAATCTACCTCCTGAAATCTGTTTCCTGCAATTCTGCCTTGCTTTCAAATCCTCTTCGTTGACTTCCCTCAATATATCTGTGGATGAGAGTTATCACTTATAACTCTGCGGGTTTGTGAATTGCAGTGTCCCTGAGCTCCATTTTTCAACTGTCTTTTTTGAGAGCTGGCCGCAAAAGCACGGGATTGCCTCAGGCCCTATTCTGGTTCCTGGCAGCCGGCTGAGCCTGTGGTTAATTCTTCTTCCTGATGGGAAAATAGAGTGACCTGTGCCTGTCCCAACAGCTAGATCTAGTCTCTCATTGGTTGCCCCTCTTCCCGTTCATCCTCAGGACAAATTGCAACCTGTAGGGAACAGGAGGTTAAAGGTGCTGATTCTCCAAGTAGGGAGATTGCTAGTAAAGTAGCTGGAATGGCGAACCCGAGCACAAGGAGATGAGAAATGAGGTGCGTTTTAGAAACCTTTCAAAATCACACGGTGTACCATCTTCTGAGTTTCTCATGCATGTTTTCGATGTAGGAAGATGCCCTTGAACCTGGAGACTTGGGACCCATGGGATGGGTACCACGCAGTATTACTTTAAAGGGTCTGCGTTTGCTCACCCAACCTAACCCAAACTTTCAGCGCCAAGACTGTCCACCCTTATGTCTCATCCAGCTGTGGGTGTAGATATGGTCAATCCAGGTTGCATCACAGCCTCTGAACGAATTTTGTAAGAATTTCTCTCTCTTTCACTGTCTTTGTTTTACGGGTTTTTAAAAGTAATTTATTTTTATAATGGGGTTTAGCTGCTTTTCACGGCTGTGTTTATGCGGATTTACACCCACTTGACTCACTTCCAGACAGATATCAATACATAGGTTTTAAGATTCTTACTAGTCACATATATTCTTGTGAGGTGAATAGGGGGTGTTGAGTCCAGTTCACTGAGCAAGGAGTAGGTCTTGTCTATTACATATTGGGTGTATGGAACGGTATCTGAGCGAATTTGAAACCCTTGTTTTATGCATCACCCCACCTCACCTTTCCCGTTAAGCAGCCATAGTGTGTTTTCTAAACGTGTGATTCTGTTCTGTTCTGTAATTCAGTTCAAGTGTAGCGGTTTTTACATTCCCTCTATAAGTGATAGCTTATGATAAGTGTCTTTTTCTGTGTGACTTATTTCACTTAGAATCGTCGTACCTAAGTCCACTCATCTTGCTTCTACTAGCCTTATGACATTGATTTCATGTCTGAGTGATATTGCATTGTACATAAGGACCACAACTTCTTTATCCATTTTTCTCTTTCCTGGGATATTTAAGGTGTCATGAAGTGGAGGTTCTTGTCAACAGAGCAGCCCTAAACTTTGGGGTGCCTGTGTCTTGCTGATTTTTAGTTTTCCCAATTTATACGCCCATGAGTGGACGTGCCCTATGCTCACTAAGCTGTGTTTTTTCGATGTTTCAGGACACACCGTACACTTCTCCAGAGTGGCTGTTGGCAATTAACATCCCGCCCATCAGCGTAGCAAGGCTGCCATTTCTCCATGGCCTGTCCTGCATTTCTGGTTTTGACACTTTTTGCAGCATGACCCTTTTGACCGATGGGAAGCGAGACTTCTTTGTAGCACTGATTTGCCATTCCAGGTTGCTTGGTTGGCCAAAAAGGGCGTATGCGTTTTTTCCTGAATATATTCAGGAAAAAACGCGTACGCCCTTTTTGGCCAAGGGCATCATTGTCGACGTTTTGCCGCTTTTCATGTGCTTTAAAGGCGATTCGAATCTACCTCCTGAAACCTGTTTCCTGCAATTCTGCCTTGCTTTCAAATCCTCTTCCTTGCCTTCCCTCAATATATTTGTGGACGAGAGTTATCATTTATAACTCAGCAGGTTTGTGAATGGCAGTCCCCCTGAGCTCCATTTTTCAACTGTCTTTTTTGGGAGCTGGCCGCAAAAGCACGGGATTGCCTCAGGCCCTATTCTGGTTCCCGGTGGCAGGCTGAGCCTGTGGTTAATTCTTCTTCCTGATGGGAAAATAGAGTGACCTGTGCCTGTCCCAACACCTAGATCTAGTCTCTCATTGGTTGCCCCTCTTCCCGTTCATCCTCAGGACAAATTGCAACCTGTAGGGAACAGGAGGTTAAAGGTGCTGATTCTCCAAGTAGGGAGATTGCTAGTAAAGTAGCTGGAATGGCGAACCCGAGCACAAGGAGATGAGAAATGAGGTGCGTTTTAGAAACCTTTCAAAATCACACGGTGTACCATCTGCTGAGTTTCTCATGCATGTTTTCGATGTAGGAAGATGCCCTTGAACCTGGAGATTTGGGACCCATGGGATGGGTACCACGCAGTATTACTTTAAAGGGTCTGCGTTTGCTCACCCAACCTCACCCAACCTGTCAGCCCCAAGAGTGTCCACCCTTATGTCTCATCCAGCTGTGGGTCTAGATATGGTCAATCCAGGTTGCATCACAGCCCCTGAACGAATTTTGTAAGAATTTCTCTCTCTTTCACTGTCTTTGTTTTACGGGTTTTTAAAAGTAATTTATTTTTATAATGGGGTTTAGCTGCTTTTCACGGCTGTGTTTATGCGGCTTTACACCCACTTGACTCACTTCCAGACAGATATCAATACATAGGTTTTAAGATTGTTACTAGTCACATATATTCTTGTGCGGTGAATAGGGGGTGTTGAGTCCAGTTCACTGAGCAAGGAGTAGGTCTTGTCTATTATATATTGGGTGTATGGAACGGTATCTGAGCGAATTTGAACCCCTTGTTTTATGCATCACCCCACCTCACCTTTCCCGTTAAGCAGCCATAGTGTGTTTTCTAAACGTGTGATTCTGTTCTGTTCTGTAATTCAGTTCAAGTGTAGCGGTTTTTACATTCCCTCTATAAGTGATAGCTTATGATAAGTGTCTTTTTCTGTGTGACTTATTTCACTTAGAATCGTCGTGCCTAACTCCACTCATCTTGCTTCTACTTGCCTTATGACATTGATTTCATGTCTGAGTGATATTCCATTGTACATAAGGACCACAACTTCTTTATCCATTTTTCTCTTTCCTGGGATATTTAATGTGTCATGAAGTGGAGGTTCTTGTCAACAGAGCAGCCCCAAACTTTGGGGTGCCTGAGTCTTGCTCATTTTTAGTTTTCCCAATTTATACGCCCATGAGTGGACGTGCCCTATGCTCCCTAAGCTGTGTTTTTTCGATGTTTCAGGACACACCGTACACTTCTCCAGAGTGGCTGTTGGCAATTTACATCCCGCCCATCAGCGTAGCAAGGCTGCCATTTCTCCATGGCCTGTCCTGCATTTCTGGTTTTGACACTTTTTGCAGCATGACCCTTTTGACCGATGGGAAGCGAGACTTCTTTGTAGCACTGATTTGCCTTTCCAGGTTGCTTGGTTGGCCAAAAAGGGCGTATGCGTTTTTTCCTGAATATATTTAGGAAAAAACGCATACGCCCTTTTTGGCCAAGGGCATCATTGTCCACGTTTTGCCGCTTTTCATGTGCTTTACAGGCGATTCGAATCTACCTCCTGAAACCTGTTTCCTGCAATTCTGCCTTGCTTTCAAATCCTCTTCGTTGCCTTCCCTCAATATATCTGTGGATGAGAGTTATCATTTATAACTCTGCGGGTTTGTGAATTGCAGTGTCCCTGAGCTCCATTTTTCAACTCGCTTTTTTGGGAGCTGGCCGCAAAAGCGCGGGATTGCCTCAGGCCCTATTCTGCTTCTGGGCGGCAGGCTGAGCCTGTGGTTAATTCTTCTTCCTGATGGGAAAATAGAGTGACCTGTGCCTGTCCCAACACCTAGATCTAGTCTCTCATTGGTTGCCCCTCTTCCCGTTCAACCTCAGGACAAATTGCAACCTGTAGGGAACAGGAGGTTAAAGGTGCTGATTCTCCAAGTAAGTTGATTGCTAGTAAAGTAGCTGGAAAGGCGAACCCGAGCACAAGGACATGAGAAATGGGGTGTGTTTTAGAAACCTTTCAAAATCACACGGTGTACCATCTTCTGAGTTTCTCATGCATGTTTTCGATGTAGGAAGATGCCCTTGAACCTGGAGATTTGGGACCCATGGGATGGGTACCACGCAGTATTACTTTAAAGGGTCTGCGTTTGCTCACCCAACCTCTCAGCCCCAAGAGTGTCCACCCTTATGTCTCATCCAGCTGTGGGTCTAGATATGGTCAATCCAGGTTGCATCTCAGCCCCTGATCGAATTTTGTAAGAATTTCTCTCTCTTTCACTGTCTTTGTTTTACGGGTTTTTAAAAGTAATTTATTTTTATAATGGGGTTTAGCTGCTTTTCACGGCTGTGTTTATGCGGATTTACACCCACTTGACTCACTTCCAGACAGATATCAATACATAGGTTTTAGATTGTTACTAGTCATATATATTCTTGTGCGGTGAATAGGGGGTGTTGAGTCCAGTTCACTGAGCAAGGAGTAGGTCTTGTGTGTTACATATTGGGGGTATGGAACGGTATCTGAGCGAATTTGAACCCCTTGTTTTATGCATCACCCCACCTCACCTTTCCCGTTAAGCAGCCATAGTGTGTTTTCTAAACGTGTGACTCTGTTCTGTTTTGTAATTCAGTTCAAGTGTAGCGGTTTTTACAGTCCCTCTATAAGTGATAGCTTATGATAAGTGTCTTTTTCTGTGTGACTTATTTCACTTAGAATCGTCGTACCTAAGTCCACTCATCTTGCTTCTACTAGCCTTATGACATTGATTTCATGTCTGACTGATATTCCATTGTACATAAGGACCACAAATTTTATCCATTTTTCTCTTTCCTGGGATATTTAAGGTGTCATGAAGTGGAGGTTCTTGTCAACAGAGCAGCCCCAAACTTTGGGGTGCCTGTGTCTTGCTGATTTTTAGTTTTCCCAATTTATACGCCCATGAGTGGACGTGCCCTATGCTCACTAAGCTGTGTTTTTTCGATGTTTCAGGACACACCGTACACTTCTCCAGAGTGGCTGTTGGCAATTTACATCCCGCCCATCAGCGTAGCAAGGCTGCCATTTCTCCATGGCCTGTCCTGCATTTCAGGTTTTGACACTTTTTGCAGCATGGCCCTTTTGACCCATGGGAAGCGAGACTTCTTTGTAGCGCTGATTTGCCTTTCCAGGTTGCTTGGTTGGCCAAAAAGGGCGTATGCGTTTTATCCTGAATATATTCAGGAAAAAACGCATACGCCCTTTTTGGCCAAGGGCATCATTGTCGACGTTTTGCCGCTTTTCATGTGCCTTAAAGGCGATTCGAATCTACCTCCTGAAATCTGTTTCCTGCAATTCTGCCTTGCTTTCAAATCCTCTTCGTTGACTTCCCTCAATATATCTGTGGATGAGAGTTATCACTTATAACTCTGCGGGTTTGTGAATTGCAGTGTCCCTGAGCTCCATTTTTCAACTGTCTTTTTTGAGAGCTGGCCGCAAAAGCACGGGATTGCCTCAGGCCCTATTCTGGTTCCTGGCAGCAGGCTGAGCCTGTGGTTAATTCTTCTTCCTGATGGGAAAATAGAGTGACCTGTGCCTGTCCCAACAGCTAGATCTAGTCTCTCATTGGTTGCCCCTCTTCCCGTTCATCCTCAGGACAAATTGCAACCTGTAGGGAACAGGAGGTTAAAGGTGCTGATTCTCCAAGTAGGGAGATTGCTAGTAAAGTAGCTGGAATGGCGAACCCGAGCACAAGGAGATGAGAAATGAGGTGCGTTTTAGAAACCTTTCAAAATCACACGGTGTACCATCTTCTGAGTTTCTCATGCATGTTTTCGATGTAGGAAGATGCCCTTGAACCTGGAGACTTGGGACCCATGGGATGGGTACCACGCAGTATTACTTTAAAGGGTCTGCGTTTGCTCACCCAACCTAACCCAACCTTTCAGCGCCAAGACTGTCCACCCTTATGTCTCATCCAGCTGTGCGTGTAGATATGGTCAATCCAGGTTGCATCACAGCCTCTGAACGAATTTTGTAAGAATTTCTCTCTCTTTCACTGTCTTTGTTTTACGGGTTTTTAAAAGTAATTTATTTTTATAATGGGGTTTAGCTGCTTTTCACGGCTGTGTTTATGCGGATTTACACCCACTTGACTCACTTCCAGACAGATATCAATACATAGGTTTTAAGATTGTTACTAGTCACATATATTCTTGTGCGGTGAATAGGGGGTGTTGAGTCCAGTTCACTGAGCAAGGAGTAGGTCTTGTCTATTACATATTGGGTGTATGGAACGGTATCTGAGCGAATTTGAACCCCTTGTTTTATGCATCACCCCACCTCACCTTTCCCGTTAAGCAGCCATAGTGTGTTTTCTAAACGTGTGATTCTGTTCTGTTCTGTAATTCAGTTCAAGTGTAGCGGTTTTTACATTCCCTCTATAAGTGATAGCTTATGATAAGTGTCTTTTTCTGTGTGACTTATTTCACTTAGAATCGTCGTGCCTAACTCCACTCATCTTGCTTCTACTTGCCTTATGACATTGATTTCATGTCTGAGTGATATTCCATTGTACATAAGGACCACAACTTCTTTATCCATTTTTCTCTTTCCTGGGATATTTAAGGTGTCATGAAGTGGAGGTTCTTGTCAACAGAGCAGCCCCAAACTTTGGGGTGCCTGAGTCTTGCTCATTTTTAGTTTTCCCAATTTATACGCCCATGAGTGGACGTGCCCTATGCTCCCTAAGCTGTGTTTTTTCGATGTTTCAGGACACACCGTACACTTCTCCAGAGTGGCTGTTGGCAACTTACATCCCGCCCATCAGCGTAGCAAGGCTGCCATTTCTCCATGGCCTGTCCTGCATATCTGGTTTTGACACTTTTTGCAGCATGACCCTTTTGACCGATGGGAAGCGAGACTTCTTTGTAGCACTGATTTGCCTTTCCAGGTTGCTTGGTTGGCCAAAAAGGGCGTATGCGTTTTTTCCTGAATATATTTAGGAAAAAACGCATACGCCCTTTTTGGCCAAGGGCATCATTGTCCACGTTTTGCCGCTTTTCATGTGCTTTACAGGCGATTCGAATCTACCTCCTGAAACCTGTTTCCTGCAATTCTGCCTTGCTTTCAAATCCTCTTCGTTGCCTTCCCTCAATATATCTGTGGATGAGAGTTATCATTTATAACTCTGCGGGTTTGTGAATTGCAGTGTCCCTGAGCTCCATTTTTCAACTCGCTTTTTTGGGAGCTGGCCGCAAAAGCGCGGGATTGCCTCAGGCCCTATTCTGCTTCTGGGCGGCAGGCTGAGCCTGTGGTTAATTCTTCTTCCTGATGGGAAAATAGAGTGACCTGTGCCTGTCCCAACACCTAGATCTAGTCTCTCATTGGTTGCCCCTCTTCCCGTTCAACCTCAGGACAAATTGCAACCTGTAGGGAACAGGAGGTTAAAGGTGCTGATTCTCCAAGTAAGTTGATTGCTAGTAAAGTAGCTGGAAAGGCGAACCCGAGCACAAGGACATGAGAAATGGGGTGTGTTTTAGAAACCTTTCAAAATCACACGGTGTACCATCTTCTGAGTTTCTCATGCATGTTTTCGATGTAGGAAGATGCCCTTGAACCTGGAGATTTGGGACCCATGGGATGGGTACCACGCAGTATTACTTTAAAGGGTCTGCGTTTGCTCACCCAACCTCTCAGCCCCAAGAGTGTCCACCCTTATGTCTCATCCAGCTGTGGGTCTAGATATGGTCAATCCAGGTTGCATCTCAGCCCCTGATCGAATTTTGTAAGAATTTCTCTCTCTTTCACTGTCTTTGTTTTACGGGTTTTTAAAAGTAATTTATTTTTATAATGGGGTTTAGCTGCTTTTCACGGCTGTGTTTATGCGGATTTACACCCACTTGACTCACTTCCAGACAGATATCAATACATAGGTTTTAAGATTGTTACTAGTCATATATATTCTTGTGCGGTGAATAGGGGGTGTTGAGTCCAGTTCACTGAGCAAGGAGTAGGTCTTGTGTGTTACATATTGGGTGTATGGAACGGTATCTGAGCGAATTTGAACCCATTGTTTTATGCATCACCCCACCTCACCTTTCCCGTTAAGCAGCCATAGTGTGTTTTCTAAACGTGTGACTCTGTTCTGTTTTGTAATTCAGTTCAAGTGTAGCGGTTTTTACAGTCCCTCTATAAGTGATAGCTTATGATAAGTGTCTTTTTTTGTGTGACTTATTTCACTTAGAATCGTCGTACCTAAGTCCACTCATCTTGCTTCTACTAGCCTTATGACATTGATTTCATGTCTGACTGATATTCCATTGTACATAAGGACCACAAATTTTATCCATTTTTCTCTTTCCTGGGATATTTAAGGTGTCATGAAGTGGAGGTTCTTGTCAACAGAGCAGCCCCAAACTTTGGGGTGCCTGTGTCTTGCTGATTTTTAGTTTTCCCAATTTATACGCCCATGAGTGGACGTGCCCTATGCTCACTAAGCTGTGTTTTTTCGATGTTTCAGGACACACCGTACACTTCTCCAGCGTGGATGTTGGCAATTAACATCCCGCCCATCAGCGTAGCAAGGCTGCCATTTCTCCATGGCCTGTCCTGCATTTCTGGTTTTGACACTTTTTCAGCATGACCCTTTTGACCGATGGGAAGCGAGACTTCTTTGTAGCACTGATTTGCCTTTCCAGGTTGCTTGGTTGGCCAAAAAGGGCGTATGCGTTTTTTCCTGAATATATTCAGGAAAAAACGCATACGCCCTTTTTGGCCAAGGGCATCATTGTCGACGTTTTGCCGCTTTTCATGTGCCTTAAAGGCGATTCGAATCTACCTCCTGAAATCTGTTTCCTGCAATTCTACCTTGCTTTCAAATCCTCTTCGTTGCCTTCCCTCAATATATCTGTGGATGAGAGTTATCATTTATAACTCTGCGGGTTTGTGAATTGCAGTGTCCCTGAGCTCCATTTTTCAACTCGCTTTTTTGGGAGCTGGCCGCAAAAGCGCGGGATTGCCTCAGGCCCTATTCTGCTTCTGGGCGGCAGGCTGAGCCTGTGCTTAATTCTTCTTCCTGATGGGAAAATAGAGTGACCTGTGCCTGTCCCAACACCTAGATCTAGTCTCTCATTGGTTGCCCCTCTTCCCGTTCATCCTCAGGACAAATTGCAACCTGTAGGGAACAGGAGGTTAAAGGTGCTGATTCTCCAAGTAGGGAGATTGCTAGTAAAGTAGCTGGAATGGCGAACCCGAGCACAAGGAGATGAGAAATGAGGTGCGTTTTAGAAACCTTTCAAAATCACACGGTGTACCATCTTCTGAGTTTCTCATGCATGTTTTTGATGTAGGAAGATGCCCTTGAACCTGGAGATTTGGGACCCATGGGATGGGTACCACGCAGTATTACTTTAAAGGGTCTGCGTTTGCTCACCCAACCTCACCCAACCTGTCAGCCCCAAGAGTGTCCACCCTTATGTCTCATCCAGCTGTGGGTCTAGATATGGTCAATCCAGGTTGCATCACAGCCCCTGAACGAATTTTGTAAGAATTTCTCTCTCTTTCACTGTCTTTGTTTTACGGGTTTTTAAAAGTAATTTATTTTTATAATGGGGTTTAGCTGCTTTTCACGGCTGTGTTTATGCGGCTTTACACCCACTTGACTCACTTCCAGACAGATATCAATACATAGGTTTTAAGATTGTTACTAGTCACATATATTCTTGTGCGGTGAATAGGGGGTGTTGAGTCCAGTTCACTGAGCAAGGAGTAGGTCTTGTCTATTATATATTGGGTGTATGGAACGGTATCTGAGCGAATTTGAACCCCTTGTTTTATGCATCACCCCACCTCACCTTTCCCGTTAAGCAGCCATAGTGTGTTTTCTAAACGTGTGATTCTGTTCTGTTCTGTAATTCAGTTCAAGTGTAGCGGTTTTTACATTCCCTCTATAAGTGATAGCTTATGATAAGTGTCTTTTTCTGTGTGACTTATTTCACTTAGAATCGTCGTGCCTAACTCCACTCATCTTGCTTCTACTTGCCTTATGACATTGATTTCATGTCTGAGTGATATTCCATTGTACATAAGGACCACAACTTCTTTATCCATTTTTCTCTTTCCTGGGATATTTAATGTGTCATGAAGTGGAGGTTCTTGTCAACAGAGCAGCCCCAAACTTTGGGGTGCCTGAGTCTTGCTCATTTTTAGTTTTCCCAATTTATACGCCCATGAGTGGACGTGCCCTATGCTCCCTAAGCTGTGTTTTTTCGATGTTTCAGGACACACCGTACACTTCTCCAGAGTGGCTGTTGGCAATTTACATCCCGCCCATCAGCGTAGCAAGGCTGCCATTTCTCCATGGCCTGTCCTGCATTTCTGGTTTTGACACTTTTTGCAGCATGACCCTTTTGACCGATGGGAAGCGAGACTTCTTTGTAGCACTGATTTGCCTTTCCAGGTTGCTTGGTTGGCCAAAAAGGGCGTATGCGTTTTTTCCTGAATATATTTAGGAAAAAACGCATACGCCCTTTTTGGCCAAGGGCATCATTGTCCACGTTTTGCCGCTTTTCATGTGCTTTACAGGCGATTCGAATCTACCTCCTGAAACCTGTTTCCTGCAATTCTGCCTTGCTTTCAAATCCTCTTCGTTGCCTTCCCTCAATATATCTGTGGATGAGAGTTATCATTTATAACTCTGCGGGTTTGTGAATTGCAGTGTCCCTGAGCTCCATTTTTCAACTCGCTTTTTTGGGAGCTGGCCGCAAATGCGCGGGATTGCCTCAGGCCCTATTCTGCTTCTGGGCGGCAGGCTGAGCCTGTGGTTAATTCTTCTTCCTGATGGGAAAATAGAGTGACCTGTGCCTGTCCCAACACCTAGATCTAGTCTCTCATTGGTTGCCCCTCTTCCCGTTCAACCTCAGGACAAATTGCAACCTGTAGGGAACAGGAGGTTAAAGGTGCTGATTCTCCAAGTAAGTTGATTGCTAGTAAAGTAGCTGGAAAGGCGAACCCGAGCACAAGGACATGAGAAATGGGGTGTGTTTTAGAAACCTTTCAAAATCACACGGTGTACCATCTTCTGAGTTTCTCATGCATGTTTTCGATGTAGGAAGATGCCCTTGAACCTGGAGATTTGGGACCCATGGGATGGGTACCACGCAGTATTACTTTAAAGGGTCTGCGTTTGCTCACCCAACCTCTCAGCCCCAAGAGTGTCCACCCTTATGTCTCATCCAGCTGTGGGTCTAGATATGGTCAATCCAGGTTGCATCTCAGCCCCTGATCGAATTTTGTAAGAATTTCTCTCTCTTTCACTGTCTTTGTTTTACGGGTTTTTAAAAGTAATTTATTTTTATAATGGGGTTTAGCTGCTTTTCACGGCTGTGTTTATGCGGATTTACACCCACTTGACTCACTTCCAGACAGATATCAATACATAGGTTTTAAGATTGTTACTAGTCATATATATTCTTGTGCGGTGAATAGGGGGTGTTGAGTCCAGTTCACTGAGCAAGGAGTAGGTCTTGTGTGTTACATATTGGGTGTATGGAACGGTATCTGAGCGAATTTGAACCCCTTGTTTTTTGCATCACCCCACCTCACCTTTCCCGTTAAGCAGCCATAGTGTGTTTTCTAAACGTGTGACTCTGTTCTGTTTTGTAATTCAGTTCAAGTGTAGCGGTTTTTACAGTCCCTCTATAAGTGATAGCTTATGATAAGTGTCTTTTTCTGTGTGACTTATTTCACTTAGAATCGTCGTACCTAAGTCCACTCATCTTGCTTCTACTAGCCTTATGACATTGATTTCATGTCTGACTGATATTCCATTGTACATAAGGACCACAAATTTTATCCATTTTTCTCTTTCCTGGGATATTTAAGGTGTCATGAAGTGGAGGTTCTTGTCAACAGAGCAGCCCCAAACTTTGGGGTGCCTGTGTCTTGCTGATTTTTAGTTTTCCCAATTTATACGCCCATGAGTGGACGTGCCCTATGCTCACTAAGCTGTGTTTTTTCGATGTTTCAGGACACACCGTACACTTCTCCAGAGTGGCTGTTGGCAATTTACATCCCGCCCATCAGCGTAGCAAGGCTGCCATTTCTCCATGGCCTGTCCTGCATTTCTGGTTTTGACACTTTTTGCAGCATGGCCCTTTTGACCCATGGGAAGCGAGACTTCTTTGTAGCGCTGATTTGCCTTTCCAGGTTGCTTGGTTGGCCAAAAAGGGCGTATGCGTTTTTTCCTGAATATATTCAGGAAAAAACGCATACGCCCTTTTTGGCCAAGGGCATCATTGTCGACGTTTTGCCGCTTTTCATGTGCCTTAAAGGCGATTCGAATCTACCTCCTGAAATCTGTTTCCTGCAATTCTGCCTTGCTTTCAAATCCTCTTCGTTGACTTCCCTCAATATATCTGTGGATGAGAGTTATCACTTATAACTCTGCGGGTTTGTGAATTGCAGTGTCCCTGAGCTCCATTTTTCAACTGTCTTTTTTGAGAGCTGGCCGCAAAAGCACGGGATTGCCTCAGGCCCTATTCTGGTTCCTGGCAGCAGGCTGAGCCTGTGGTTAATTCTTCTTCCTGATGGGAAAATAGAGTGACCTGTGCCTGTCCCAACAGATAGATCTAGTCTCTCATTGGTTGCCCCTCTTCCCGTTCATCCTCAGGACAAATTGCAACCTGTAGGGAACAGGAGGTTAAAGGTGCTGATTCTCCAAGTAGGGAGATTGCTAGTAAAGTAGCTGGAATGGCGAACCCGAGCACAAGGAGATGAGAAATGAGGTGCGTTTTAGAAACCTTTCAAAATCACACGGTGTACCATCTTCTGAGTTTCTCATGCATGTTTTCGATGTAGGAAGATGCCCTTGAACCTGGAGACTTGGGACCCATGGGATGGGTACCACGCAGTATTACTTTAAAGGGTCTGCGTTTGCTCACCCAACCTAACCCAACCTTTCAGCGCCAAGACTGTCCACCCTTATGTCTCATCCAGCTGTGCGTGTAGATATGGTCAATCCAGGTTGCATCACAGCCTCTGAACGAATTTTGTAAGAATTTCTCTCTCTTTCACTGTCTTTGTTTTACGGGTTTTTAAAAGTAATTTATTTTTATAATGGGGTTTAGCTGCTTTTCACGGCTGTGTTTATGCGGATTTACACCCACTTGACTCACTTCCAGACAGATATAAATACATAGGTTTTAAGATTCTTACTAGTCACATATATTCTTGTGAGGTGAATAGGGGGTGTTGAGTCCAGTTCACTGAGCAAGGAGTAGGTCTTGTCTATTACATATTGGGTGTATGGAACGGTATCTGAGCGAATTTGAAACCCTTGTTTTATGCATCACCCCACCTCACCTTTCCCGTTAAGCAGCCATAGTGTGTTTTCTAAACGTGTGATTCTGTTCTGTTCTGTAATTCAGTTCAAGTGTAGCGGTTTTTACATTCCCTCTATAAGTGATAGCTTATGATAAGTGTCTTTTTCTGTGTGACTTATTTCACTTAGAATCGTCGTACCTAAGTCCACTCATCTTGCTTCTACTAGCCTTATGACATTGATTTCATGTCTGAGTGATATTGCATTGTACATAAGGAACACAACTTCTTTATCCATTTTTCTCTTTCCTGGGATATTTAAGGTGTCATGAAGTGGAGGTTCTTGTCAACAGAGCAGCCCTAAACTTTGGGGTGCCTGTGTCTTGCTGATTTTTAGTTTTCCCAATTTATACGCCCATGAGTGGACGTGCCCTATGCTCCCTAAGCTGTGTTTTTTCGATGTTTCAGGACACACCGTACACTTCTCCAGAGTGGCTGTTGGCAATTAACATCCCGCCCATCAGCGTAGCAAGGCTGCCATTTCTCCATGGCCTGTCCTGCATTTCTGGTTTTGACACTTTTTGCAGCATGACCCTTTTGACCGATCGGAAGCGAGACTTCTTTGTAGCACTGATTTGCCTTTCCAGGTTGCTTGGTTGGCCAAAAAGGGCGTATGCGTTTTTTCCTGAATATATTCAGGAAAAAACGCATACGCCCTTTTTGGCCAAGGGCATCGTTGTCGACGTTTTGCCGCTTTTCATGTGCTTTAAAGGCGATTCGAATCTACCTCCTGAAACCTGTTTCCTGCAATTCTGCCTTGCTTTCAAATCCTCTTCGTTGCCTTCCCTCAATATATTTGTGGACGAGAGTTATCATTTATAACTCAGCAGGTTTGTGAATGGCAGTCCCCCTGAGCTCCATTTTTCAACTGTCTTTTTTGGGAGCTGGCCGCAAAAGCACGGGATTGCCTCAGGCCCTATTCTGGTTCCCGGTGGCAGGCTGAGCCTGTGGTTAATTCTTCTTCCTGATGGGAAAATAGAGTGACCTGTGCCTGTCCCAAAACCTAGATCTAGTCTCTCATTGGTTGCCCCTCTTCCCGTTCATCCTCAGGACAAATTGCAACCTGTAGGGAACAGGAGGTTAAAGGTGCTGATTCTCCAAGTAGGGAGATTGCTAGTAAAGTAGCTGGAATGGCGAACCCGAGCACAAGGAGATGAGAAATGAGGTGCGTTTTAGAAACCTTTCAAATCACACGGTGTACCATCTTCTGAGTTTCTCATGCATGTTTTCGATGTAGGAAGATGCCCTTGAACCTGGAGATTTGGGACCCATGGGATGGGTACCACGCAGTATTACTTTAAAGGGTCTGCGTTTGCTCACCCAACCTCTCAGCCCCAAGAGTGTCCACCCTTATGTCTCATCCAGCTGTGGGTCTAGATATGGTCAATCCAGGTTGCATCTCAGCCCCTGATCGAATTTTGTAAGAATTTCTCTCTCTTTCACTGTCTTTGTTTTACGGGTTTTTAAAAGTAATTTATTTTTATAATGGGGTTTAGCTGCTTTTCACGGCTGTGTTTATGCGGATTTACACCCACTTGACTCACTTCCAGACAGATATCAATACATAGGTTTTAAGATTCTTACTAGTCACATATATTCTTGTGCGGTGAATAGGGGGTGTTGAGTCCAGTTCACTGAGCAAGGAGTAGGTCTTGTCTATTACATATTGGGTGTATGGAACGGTATCTGAGCGAATTTGAAACCCTTGTTTTATGCATCACCCCACCTCACCTTTCCCGTTAATCAGCCATAGTGTGTTTTCTAAACGTGTGACTCTGTTCTGTTTTGTAATTCAGCTCAAGTGTAGCCGTTTTTACATTCCCTCTATAAGTGATAGCTTATGATAAGTGTCTTTTTCTGTGTGACTTATTTCACTTAGAATCGTCGTATCTAAATTCACTCATCTTGCTTCTACTAGCCTTATGACATTGATTTCATGTCTGAGTGATATTCCATTGTACATAAGGACCACAACTTCTTTATCCATTTTTCTCTTTCCTGGGATATTTAAGGTGCCATGAAGTGGAGGTTCTTGTCAACAGAGCAGCCCTTACTTTGGGGGTGCCTGTGTCTTGCTGATTTTTCTTTTTCCCAATTTATACGCCCATGAGTGGACGTGCCCTATGCTCACTAAGCTGTGTTTTTTCGATGTTTCAGGACACACCATACACTTCTCCAGAGTGGTTGTTGGCAATTTACATCCCGCCCATCAGCGTAGCAAGGCTGCCATTTCTCCATGGCCTGTCCTGCATTTCTGGTTTTGACACTTTTTGCAGCATGGCCCTTTTGACCCATGGGAAGCGAGACTTCTTTGTAGCGCTGATTTGCCTTTCCAGGTTGCTTGGTTGGCCAAAAAGGGCGTATGCGTTTTTTCCTGAATATATTCAGGAAAAAACGCATACGCCCTTTTTGGCCAAGGGCATCATTGTCGACGTTTTGCCGCTTTTCATGTGCCTTAAAGGCGATTCGAATCTACCTCCTGAAATCTGTTTCCTGCAATTCTGCCTTGCTTTCATATCCTCTTCGTTGACTTCCCTCAATATATCTGTGGATGAGAGTTATCACTTATAACTCTGCGGGTTTGTGAATTGCAGTGTCCCTGAGCTCCATTTTTCAACTGTCTTTTTTGAGAGCTGGCCGCAAAAGCACGGGATTGCCTCAGGCCCTATTCTGGTTCCTGGCAGCAGGCTGAGCCTGTGGTTAATTCTTCTTCCTGATGGGAAAATAGAGTGACCTGTGCCTGTCCCAGCAGCTAGATCTAGTCTCTCATTGGTTGCCCCTCTTCCCGTTCATCCTCAGGACAAATTGCAACCTGTAGGGAACAGGAGGTTAAAGGTGCTGATTCTCCAAGTAGGGAGATTGCTAGTAAAGTAGCTGGAATGGCGAACCCGAGCACAAGGAGATGAGAAATGAGGTGCGTTTTAGAAACCTTTCAAAATCACACGGTGTACCATCTTCTGAGTTTCTCATGCATGTTTTCGATGTAGGAAGATGCCCTTGAGCCTGGAGACTTGGGACCCATGGGATGGGTACCACGCAGTATTACTTTAAAGGGTCTGCGTTTGCTCACCCAACCTCACCCAACCTTTCAGCCCCAAGACTGTCCACCCTTATGTCTCATCCAGCTGTGGGTCTAGATATGGTCAATCCAGGTTGCATCACAGCCTCTGAACGAATTTTGTAAGAATTTCTCTCTCTTTCACTGTCTTTGTTTTACGGGTTTTTAAAAGTAGTTTATTTTTATAATGGGGTTTAGCTGCTTTTCACGGCTGTGTTTATGCGGCTTTACACCCACTTGACTCACTTCCAGACAGATATCAATACATAGGTTTTAAGATTCTTACTAGTCACATATATTCTTGTGCGGTGAATAGGGGGTGTTGAGTCCAGTTCACTGAGCAAGGAGTAGGTCTTGTCTATTACATATTGGGTGTATGGAACTGTATCTGAGCGAATTTGAAACCCTTGTTTTATGCATCACCCCACCTCACCTTTCCCGTTAAGCAGCCATAGTGTGTTTTCTAAACGTGTGATTCTGTTCTGTTCTGTAATTCAGTTCAAGTGTAGCGGTTTTTACATTCCCTCTATAAGTGATAGCTTATGATAAGTGTCTTTTTCTGTGTGACTTATTTCACTTAGAATCGTCGTACCTAAGTCCACTCATCTTGCTTCTACTAGCCTTATGACATTGATTTCATGTCTGAGTGATATTCCATTGTACATAAGGACCACAACTTCTTTATCCATTTTTCTCTTTCCTGGGATATTTAAGGTGTCATGAAGTGGAGGTTCTTGTCAACAGAGCAGCCCCAAACTTTAGGGTGCCTGTGTCTTGCTGATTTTTAGTTTTCCCAATTTATACGCCCATGAGTGGACGTGCCCTGTGCTCACTAAGCTGTGTTTTTTCGATGTTTCAGGACACACCGTACACTTCTCCAGAGTGGCTGTTGGCAATTTACATCCCGCCCATCAGCGTAGCAAGGCTGCCATTTCTCCATGGCCTGTCCTGCATTTCTGGTTTTGACACTTTTTGCAGCATGGCCCTTTTGACCCATGGGAAGCGAGAGTTTTTTGTAGCGCTGATTTGCCTTTCCAGGTTGCTTGGTTGGCCAAAAAGGGCGTATGCGTTTTTTCCTGAATATATTCAGGAAAAAACGCATACGCCCTTTTTGGCCAAGGGCATCATTGTCGACGTTTTGCCGCTTTTCATGTGCTTTACAGGCGATTCGAATCTACCTCCTGAAATCTGTTTCCTGCCATTCTGCCTTGCTTTCAAATCCTCTTCGTTGCCTTCCCTCAATATATCTGTGGATGAGAGTTATCATTTATAACTCTGCGGGTTTGTGAATTGCAGTGTCCCTGAGCTCCATTTTTCAACTCGCTTTTTTGGGAGCTGGCCGCAAAAGCGCGGGATTGCCTCAGGCCCTATTGTGCTTCTGGGCTGCAGGCTGAGCCTGTGATTAATTCTTCTTCCTGATGGGAAAATAGAGTGACCTGTGCCTGTCCCAACAGCTAGATCTAGTCTCTCATTGGTTGCCCCTCTTCCCGTTCATCCTCAGGACAAATTGCAACCTGTAGGGAACAGGAGCTTAAAGGTGCTGATTCTCCAAGTAGGGAGATTGCTAGTAAAGTAGCTGGAATGGCGAACCCGAGCACAAGGAGATGAGAAATGAGGTGCGTTTTAGAAACCTTTCAAAATCACACGGTGTACCATCTTCTGAGTTTCTCATGCATGTTTTCGATGTAGGAAGATGCCCTTGAACCTGGAGACTTGGGACCCATGGGATGGGTACCACGCAGTATTACTTTAAAGGGTCTGCGTTTGCTCACCCAACCTCTCAGCCCCAAGAGTGTCCACCCTTATGTCTCATCCAGCTGTGAGTCTAGATATGGTCAATCCAGGGGGCATCACAGCCCCTGAACGAATTTTGTAAGAATTTCTCTCTCTTTCACTGTCTTTGTTTTACGGGTTTTTAAAAGTAATTTATTTTTATAATGGGGTTTAGCTGCTTTTCACGGCTGTGTTTATGCGGCTTTACACCCACTTGACTCACTTCCAGACAGATATCAATACATAGGTTTTAAGATTGTTACTAGTCACATATATTCTTGTGCGGTGAATAGGGGGTGTTGAGTCCAGTTCACTGAGCAAGGAGTAGGTCTTGTCTATTACATATTGGGTGTATGGAACGGTATCTGAGCGAATTTGAACCCCTTGTTTTATGCATCACCCCACCTCACCTTTCCCGTTAAGCAGCCATAGTGTGTTTTCTAAACGTGTGACTCTGTTCTGTTTTCTAATTCAGTTCAAGTGTAGCGGTTTTTACATTCCCTCTATAAGTGATAGCTTATGATAAGTGTCTTTTTCTCTGTGACTTATTTCCCTTAGAATCGTCGTACCTAAGTCCACTCATCTTGCTTCTACTAGCCTTATGACATTGATTTCATGTCTGAGTGATATTCCATTGTACATAAGGACCACAACTTTTTTATCCATTTTTCTCTTTCCTGGGATATTTAAGGTGTCATGAAGTGGAGGTTCTTGTCAACAGAGCAGCCCCAAATTTTGGGGTGCCTGTGTCTTGCTGATTTTTAGTTTTCCCAATTTATACGCCCATGAGTGGACGTGCCCTATGCTCACTAAGCTGTGTTTTTTCGATGTTTCAGGACACACCGTACACTTCTCCAGAATGGCTGTTGGCAATTTACATCCCTCCCATCAGCGTAGCAAGGCTGCCATTTCTCCATGGCCTGTCCTGCATTTCTGGTTTTGACGCTTTTTGCAGCATGGCCCTTTTGACCCATGGGAAGCGAGACTTCTTTGTAGCGCTGATTTGCCTTTCCAGGTTGCTTGGTTGGCCAAAAAGGGCGTATGCGTTTTTTCCTGAATATATTCAGGAAAAAACGCATACGCCCTTTTTGGCCAAGGGCATCATTGTCGACGTTTTGCCGCTTTTCATGTGCCTTAAAGGCGATTCGAATCTACCTCCTGAAATCTGTTTCCTTCAATTCTGCCTTGCTTTCAAATCCTCTTCGTTGACTTCCCTCAATATATCTGTGGATGAGAGTTATCATTTATAACTCTGCGGGTTTGTGAATTGCAGTGTCCCTGAGCTCCATTTTTCAACTGTCTTTTTTGAGAGCTGGCCACAAAAGCACGGGATTGCCTCAGGCCCTATTCTGGTTCCTGGCAGTAGGCTGAGCCTGTGGTTAATTCTTCTTCCTGATGGGAAAATAGAGTGACCTGTGCCTGTCCCAACAGCTAGATCTAGTCTCTCATTGGTTGCCCCTCTTCCCGTTCATCCTCAGGACAAATTACAACCTGTAGGGAACAGGAGGTTAAAGGTGCTGATTCTCCAAGTAGGGAGATTGCTAGTGAAGTAGCTGGAATGGCGAACCCGAGCACAAGGAGATGAGAAATGAGGTGCGTTTTAGAAACCTTTCAAAATCACACGGTGTACCATCTTCTGAGTTTCTCATGCATGTTTTCGATGTAGGAAGATGCCCTTTAACCTGGAGACTTGGGACCCATGGGATGGGTACCACGCAATATTACTTTAAAGGGTCTGCGTTTGCTCACCCAACCTAACCCAACCTTTCAGCCCCAAGACTGTCCACCCTTATGTCTCATCCAGCTGTGCGTGTAGATATGGTCAATCCAGGTTGCATCACAGCCTCTGAACGAATTTTGTAAGAATTTCTCTCTCTTTCACTGTCTTTGTTTTACGGGTTTTTAAAAGTAATTTATTTTTATAATGGGGTTTAGCTGCTTTTCACGGCTATGTTTATGCGGATTTACACCCACTTGACTCACTTCCAGACAGATATCAATACATAGGTTTTAAGATTGTTACTAGTCACATATATTCTTGTGCGGTGAATAGGGCGTGTTGAGTCCAGTTCACTGAGCAAGGAGTAGGTCTTGTCTATTACATATTGGGTGTATGGAACGGTATCTGAGCGAATTTGAACCCCTTGTTTTATGCATCACCCCACCTCACCTTTCCCGTTAAGCAGCCATAGTGTGTTTTCTAAACGTGTGATTCTGTTCTGTTCTTTAATTCAGTTCAAGTGTAGCGGTTTTTACATTCCCTCTATAAGTGATAGCATATGATAAGTGTCTTTTTCTGTGTGACTTATTTCACTTAGAATCGTCGTACCTAAGTCCACTCATCTTGCTTCTACTAGCCTTATGACCTTGATTTCATGTCTGAGTGATATTGCATTGTACATAAGGACCACAACTTCTTTATCCATTTTTCTCTTTCCTGGGATATTTAAGGTGTCATGAAGTGGAGGTTCTTGTCAACAGAGCAGCCCTAAACTTTGGGGTGCCTGTATCTTGCTGATTTTTAGTTTTCCCAATTTATACGCCCATGAGTGGACGTGCCCTATGCTACCTAAGCTGTGTTTTTTCGATGTTTCAGGACACACCGTACACTTCTCCAGAGTGGCTGTTGGCAACTTACATCCCGCTCATCAGCGTAGCAAGGCTGCCATTTCTCCATGGCCTGTCCTGCATTTCTGGTTTTGACACTTTTTGCAGCATGGCCCTTTTGACCGATGGGAAGCGAGACTTCTTTGTAGCGCTGATTTCCCTTTCCAGGTTGCTTGGTTGGCCAAAAAGGGCGTATGCGTTTTTTCCTGAATATATTCAGGAAAAAACGCATACGCCGTTCTTGGCCAAGTGCATCATTGTCGACGTTTTGCCGCTTTACATGTGCTTTACAGGCGATTCGAATCTACCTCCTGAAATCTGTTTCCTGCAATTCTGCCTTGCTTTCAAATCCTCTTCGTTGCCTTCCCTCAATATATCTGTGGATGAGAGTTATCATTTATAACTCTGCGGGTTTATGAATTGCAGTGTCCCTGAGCTCCATTTTTCAACTCGCTTTTTTGGGAGCTGGCCGCAAAAGCGCGGGATTGCCTCAGGCCCTATTGTGCTTCTGGGCGGCAGGCTGAGCCTGTGATTAATTCTTCTTCCTGATGGGAAAATAGAGTGACCTGTGCCTGTCCCAACACCTAGATCTAGTCTCTCATTGGTTGCCCTTCTTCCCGTTCATCCTCAGGACAAATTGCAACCTGTAGGGAACAGGAGGTTAAAGGTGCTGATTCTCCAAGTAAGTTGATTGCTAGTAAAGTAGCTGGAAAGGCGAACCCGAGCACAAGGAGATGAGAAATCGGGTGTGTTTTAGAAACCTTTCAAAATCACACGGTGTACCATCTTCTGAGTTTCTCATGCACTTTTTCGATGTAGGAAGATGCCCTTGAACCTGGAGATTTGGGACCCATGGGATGGGTATCACGCAGTATTACTTTAAAGGGTCTGCGTTTGCTCACCCAACCTCTCAGCCCCAAGAGTGTCCACCCTTATGTCTCATCCAGCTGTGGGTCTAGATATGGTCAATCCAGGTGGCATCACAGCCCCTGAACGAATTTTGTAAGAATTTCTCTCTCTTTCACTGTCTTTGTTTTACGGGTTTTTAAAAGTAATTTATTTTTATAATGGGGTTTAGCTGCTTTTCACGGCTGTGTTTATGCGGATTTACACCCACTTGACTCACTTCCAGACAGATATCAATACATAGGTTTTAAGATTGTTACTAGTCACATATATTCTTGTGCGGTGAATAGGGGGTGTTGAGTCCAGTTCACGGAGCAAAGAGTAGGTCTTGTCTATTACATATTGGGTGTATGGAACGGTATCTGAGCAAATTTGAACCCCTTGTTTTATGCATCACCCCACCTCACCTTTCCCGTTAAGCAGCCATAGTGTGTTTTCTAAACGTGTGACTCTGTTCTGTTTTGTAATTCAGTTCAAGTGTAGCGGTTTTTACATTCCCTCTATAAGTGATAGCTTATGATAAGTGTCTTTTTCTGTGTGACTTATTTCACTTAGAATCGTCGTACCTAAGTCCACTCATCTTGCTTCTACTAGCCTTATGACATTGATTTCATGTCTGAGTGATATTGCATTGTACATAAGGACCACAACTTCTTTATCCATTTTTCTCTTTCCTGGGATATTTAAGGTGTCATGAAGTGGAGGTTCTTGTCAACAGAGCAGCCCTAAACTTTGGGGTGCCTGTGTCTTGCTGATTTTTAGTTTTCCCAATTTATACGCCCATGAGTGGACGTGCCCTATGCTCCCTAAGCTGTGTTTTTTCGATGTTTCAGGACACACCGTACACTTCTCCAGAGTGGCTGTTGGCAATTAACATCCCGCCCATCAGCGTAGCAAGGCTGCCATTTCTCCATGGCCTGTCCTGCATTTCTGGTTTTGACACTTTTTGCAGCATGACCCTTTTGACTGATGGGAAGCGAGACTTCTTTGTAGCACTGATTTGCCTTTCCAGGTTGCTTGGTTGGCCAAAAAGGGCGTATGCGTTTTTTCCTGAATATATTCAGGAAAAAACGCATACGCCCTTTTTGGCCAAGGGCATCATTGTCGACGTTTTGCCGCTTTTCATGTGCTTTAAAGGCGATTCGAATCTACCTCCTGAAACCTGTTTCCTGCAATTCTGCCTTGCTTTCACATCCTCTTCCTTGCCTTCCCTCAATATATTTGTGGACGAGAGTTATCATTTATAACTCAGCGGGTTTGTGAATGGCAGTCCCCCTGAGCTCCATTTTTCAACTGTCTTTTTTTGGAGCTGGCCGCAAAAGCACGGGATTGCCTCAGGCCCTATTCTGGTTCCCGGCGGCAGGCTGAGCTTGTGGTTAATTCTTCTTCCTGATGGGAAAATAGAGTGACCTGTGCCTGTCCCAACACCTAGATCTAGTCTCTCATTGGTTGCCCCTCTTCCCGTTCATCCTCAGGACAAATTGCAACCTGTACAGAACAGGAGGTTAAAGGTGCTGATTCTCCAAGTAGGGAGATTGCTAGTGAAGTAGCTGGAATGGCGAACCCGAGCACAAGGAGATGAGAAATGAGGTGCGTTTTAGAAACCTTTCAAAATCACACGGTGTACCTTCTTCTGGGTTCCTCATGCAAGTTTTCGATGTAGGAAGATGCCCTTGAACCTGGAGATTTGGGACCCATGGGATGGGTACCATGCAGTATTACTTTAAAGGGTCTGCGTTTGCTCACCCAACCTCACCCAACCTCTCAGCCCCAAGAGTGTCCACCCTTATGTCTCATCCAGCTGTGGGTCTAGATATGGTCAATCCAGGTTGCATCACAGCCCCTGAACGAATTTTGTAAGAATTTCTCTCTCTTTCACTGTCTTTGTTTTACGGGTTTTTAAAAGTAATTTATTTTTATAATGGGGTTTAGCTGCTTTTCACGGCTGTGTTTATGCGGCTTTACACCCACTTGACTCACTTCCAGACAGATATCAATACATAGGTTTTAAGATTGTTACTAGTCACATATATTCTTGTGCGGTGAATAGGCGGTGTTGAGTCCAGTTCACTGAGCAAGGAGTAGGTCTTGTCTATTACATATTGGGTGTATGGAACGGTATCTGAGCGAATTTGAACCCCTTGTTTTATGCATCACCCCACCTCACCTTTCCCGTTAAGCAGCCATAGTGTGTTTTCTAAACGTGTGATTCTGTTCTGTTCTGTAATTCAGTTCAAGTGTAGCGGTTTTTACATTCCCTCTATAAGTGATAGCTTATGATAAGTGTCTTTTTCTGTGTCACTTATTTCACTTAGAATCGTCGTACCTAAGTCCACTCATCTTGCTTCTACTAGCCTTATGACATTGATTTCATGTCTGAGTGATATTGCATTGTACATAAGGACCACAACTTCTTTATCCATTTTTCTCTTTCCTGGGATATTTAAGGTGTCATGAAGTGGAGGTTCTTGTCAACAGAGCAGCCCTAAACTTTGGGGTGCCTGTGTCTTGCTGATTTTTAGTTTTCCCAATTTATACGCCCATGAGTGGACGTGCCCTATGCTCCCTAAGCTGTGTTTTTTCGATGTTTCAGGACACACCGTACACTTCTCCAGAGTGGCTGTTGGCAACTTACATCCCGCCCATCAGCGTAGCAAGGCTGCCATTTCTCCATGGCCTGTCCTGCTATTCTGGTTTTGACACTTTTTGCAGCATGGCCCTTTTGACCGATGGGAAGCGAGACTTCTTTGTAGCGCTGATTTGCCTTTCCAGGTTGCTTGGTTGGCCAAAAAGTGCGTATGCGTTTTTTCCTGAATATATTCAGGAAAAAACGCATACGCCCTTCTTGGCCAAGGGCATCATTGTCGACGTTTTGCCGCTTTTCATGTGCTTTACAGGCGATTCGAATCTACCTCCTGAAATCTGTTTCCTGCAATTCTGCCTTGCTTTCAAATCCTCTTCGTTGCCTTCCCTCAATATATCTGTGGATGAGAGTTATCATTTATAACTCTGCGGGTTTGTGAATTGCAGTGTCCCTGAGCTCCATTTTTCAACTCGCTTTTTTGGGAGCTGGCCGCAAAAGCGCGGGATTGCCTCAGGCCCTATTGTGCTTCTGGGCGGCAGGCTGAGCCTGTGATTAATTCTTCTTCCTGATGGGAAAATAGAGTGACCTGTGCCTGTCCCAACACCTAGATCTAGTCTCTCATTGGTTGCCCCTCTTCCCGTTCATCCTCAGGACAAATTGCAACCTGTAGGGAACAGGAGGTTAAAGGTGCTGATTCTCCAAGTAAGTTGATTGCTAGTAAAGTAGCTGGAAAGGCGAACCCGAGCACAAGGAGATGAGAAATCGGGTGTGTTTTAGAAACCTTTCAAAATCACACGGTGTACCATCTTCTGAGTTTCTCATGCATGTTTTCGATGTAGGAAGATGCCCTTGAACCTGGAGATTTGGGACCCATGGGATGGGTATCACGCAGTATTACTTTAAAGGGTCTGCGTTTGCTCACCCAACCTCTCAGCCCCAAGAGTGTCCACCCTTATGTCTCATCCAGCTGTGGGTCTAGATATGGTCAATCCAGGTGGCATCACAGCCCCTGAACGAATTTTGTAAGAATTTCTCTCTCTTTCACTGTCTTTGTTTTACGGGTTTTTAAAAGTAATTTATTTTTATAATGGGGTTTAGCTGCTTTTCACAGCTGTGTTTATGCGGATTTACACCCACTTGACTCACTTCCAGACAGATATCAATACATAGGTTTTAAGATTGTTACTAGTCACATATATTCTTGTGCGGTGAATAGGGGGTGTTGAGTCCAGTTCACGGAGCAAGGAGTAGGTCTTGTCTATTACATATTGGGTGTATGGAACGGTATCTGAGCAAATTTGAACCCCTTGTTTTATGCATCACCCCACCTCACCTTTCCCGTTAAGCAGCCATAGTGTGTTTTCTAAACGTGTGACTCTGTTCTGTTTTGTAATTCAGTTCAAGTGTAGCGGTTTTTACATTCCCTCTATAAGTGATAGCTTATGATAAGTGTCTTTTTCTGTGTGACTTATTTCACTTAGAATCGTCGTACCTAAGTCCACTCATCTTGCTTCTACTAGCCTTATGACATTGATTTCATGTCTGAGTGATATTCCATTGTACATAAGGACCACAACTTTTTTATCCATTTTTCTCTTTCCTGGGATATTTAAGGTGTCATGAAGTGGAGGTTCTTGTCAATAGAGCAGCCCCAAACTTTGGGGTGCCTGTGTCTTGCTGATTTTTCTTTTTCCCAATTTATACGCCCATGAGTGGACGTGCCCTATGCTCACTAAGCTGTGTTTTTTCGATGTTTCAGGACACACCATACACTTCTCCAGAGTGGTTGTTGGCAATTTACATCCCGCCCATCAGCGTAGCAAGGCTGCCATTTCTCCATGGCCTGTCCTGCATTTCTGGTTTTGACACTTTTTGCAGCATGGCCCTTTTGACCCATGGGAAGCGAGACTTCTTTGTAGCGCTGATTTGCCTTTCCAGGTTGCTTGGTTGGCCAAAAAGGGCGTATGCGTTTTTTCCTGAATATATTCAGGAAAAAACGCATACGCCCTTTTTGGCCAAGGGCATCATTGTCGACGTTTTGCCGCTTTTCATGTGCCTTAAAGGCGATTCGAATCTACCTCCTGAAATCTGTTTCCTGCAATTCTGCCTTGCTTTCAAATCCTCTTCGTTGACTTCCCTCAATATATCTGTGGATGAGAGTTATCACTTATAACTCTGCGGGTTTGTGAATTGCAGTGTCCCTGAGCTCCATTTTTCAACTGTCTTTTTTGAGAGCTGGCCGCAAAAGCACGGGATTGCCTCAGGCCCTATTCTGGTTCCTGGCAGCAGGCTGAGCCTGTGGTTAATTCTTCTTCCTGATGGGAAAATAGAGTGACCTGTGCCTGTCCCAACAGCTAGATCTAGTCTCTCTTTGGTTGCCCCTCTTCCCGTTCATCCTCAGGACAAATTGCAACCTGTAGGGAACAGGAGGTTAAAGGTGCTGATTCTCCAAGTAGGGAGATTGCTAGTAAAGTAGCTGGAATGGCGAACCCGAGCACAAGGAGATGAGAAATGAGGTGCGTTTTAGAAACCTTTCAAAATCACACGGTGTACCATCTTCTGAGTTTCTCATGCATGTTTTCGATGTAGGAAGATGCCCTTGAACCTGGAGACTTGGGACCCATGGGATGGGTACCACGCAGTATTACTTTAAAGGGTCTGCGTTTGCTCACCCAACCTAACCCAACCTTTCAGCCCCAAGACTGTCCACCCTTATGTCTCATCCAGCTGTGCGTGTAGATATGGTCAATCCAGGTTGCATCACAGCCTCTGAACGAATTTTGTAAGAATTTCTCTCTCTTTCACTGTCTTTGTTTTACGGGTTTTTAAAAGTAATTTATTTTTATAATGGGGTTTAGCTGCTTTTCACGGCTGTGTTTATGCGGATTTACACCCACTTGACTCACTTCCAGACAGATATCAATACATAGGTTTTAAGATTTTTACTAGTCACATATATTCTTGTGCGGTGAATAGGGGGTGTTGAGTCCAGTTCACTGAGCAAGGAGTAGGTCTTGTCTATTACATATTGGGTGTATGGAACGGTATCTGAGCGAATTTGAAACCCTTGTTTTATGCATCACCCCACCTCACCTTTCCCGTTAAGCAGCCATAGTGTGTTTTCTAAACGTGTGATTCTGTTCTGTTCTGTAATTCAGTTCATGTGTAGCGGTTTTTACATTCCCTCTATAAGTGATAGCTTATGATAAGTGTCTTTTTCTGTGTGACTTATTTCACTTAGAATCGTCGTACCTAAGTCCACTCATCTTGCTTCTACTAGCCTTATGACATTGATTTCATGTCTGAGTGATATTGCATTGTACATAAGGACCACAACTTCTTTATCCATTTTTCTCTTTCCTGGGATATTTAAGGTGTCATGAAGTGGAGGTTCTTGTCAACAGAGCAGCCCTAAACTTTGGGGTGCCTGTGTCTTGCTGATTTTTAGTTTTCCCAATTTATACGCCCATGAGTGGACGTGCCATATGCTCCCTAAGCTGTGTTTTTTCGATGTTTCAGGACACACCGTACACTTCTCCAGAGTGGCTGTTGGCAATTAACATCCCGCCCATCAGCGTAGCAAGGCTGCCATTTCTCCATGGCCTGTCCTGCATTTCTGGTTTTGACACTTTTTGCAGCATGACCCTTTTGACCGATGGGAAGCGAGACTTCTTTGTAGCACTGATTTGCCTTTCCAGGTTGCTTGGTTGGCCAAAAAGGGCGTATGCGTTTTTTCCTGAATATATTCAGGAAAAAACGCATACGCCCTTTTTGGCCAAGGGCATCATTGTCGACCTTTTGCCGCTTTTCATGTGCTTTAAAGGCGATTCGAATCTACCTCCTGAAACCTGTTTCCTGCAATTCTGCCTTGCTTTCAAATCCTCTTCCTTGCCTTCCCTCAATATATTTGTGGACGAGAGTTATCATTTATAACTCAGCAGGTTTGTGAATGGCAGTCCCCCTGAGCTCCATTTTTCAACTGTCTTTTTTGGGAGCTGGCCGCAAAAGCACAGGATTGCCTCAGGCCCTATTCTGGTTCCCGGCGGCAGGCTGAGCCTGTGGTTAATTCTTCTTCCTGATGGGAAAATAGAATGACCTGTGCCTGTCCCAACACCTAGGTCTATTCTCTCATTGGTTTCCCCTCTTCCCGTTCATCCTCAGGACAAATTGCAACCTGTACAGAACAGGAGGTTAAAGGTGCTGATTCTCCAAGTAGGGAGATTGCTAGTGAAGTAGCTGGAATGGCGAACCCGAGCACAAGGAGATGAGAAATGAGGTGCGTTTTAGAAACCTTTCAAAATCACACGGTGTACCTTCTTCTGGGTTCCTCATGCAAGTTTTCGATGTAGGAAGATGCCCTTGAACCTGGAGATTTGGGACCCATGGGATGGGTACCATGCAGTATTACTTTAAAGCTTCTGCGTTTGCTCACCCAACCTCACCCAACCTCTCAGCCCCAAGAGTGTCCACCCTTATGTCTCATCCAGCTGTGGGTCTAGATATGGTCAATCCAGGTTGCATCACAGCCCCTGAACGAATTTTGTAAGAATTTCTCTCTCTTTCACTGTCTTTGTTTTACGGGTTTTTAAAAGTAATTTATTTTTATAATGGGGTTTAGCTGCTTTTCACGGCTGTGTTTATGCGGCTTTACACCCACTTGACTCACTTCCAGACAGATATCAATACATAGGTTTTAAGATTGTTACTAGTCACATATATTCTTGTGCGGTGAATAGGCGGTGTTGAGTCCAGTTCACTGAGCAAGGAGTAGGTCTTGTCTATTACATATTGGGTGTATGGAACGGTATCTGAGCGAATTTGAACCCCTTGTTTTATGCATCACCCCACCTCACCTTTCCCGTTAAGCAGCCATAGTGTGTTTTCTAAACGTGTGATTCTGTTCTGTTCTGTAATTCAGTTCAAGTGTAGCGGTTTTTACATTCCCTCTATAAGTGATAGCTTATGATAAGTGTCTTTTTCTGTGTCACTTATTTCACTTAGAATCGTCGTACCTAAGTCCACTCATCTTGCTTCTACTAGCCTTATGACATTGATTTCATGTCTGAGTGATATTGCATTGTACATAAGGACCACAACTTCTTTATCCATTTTTCTCTTTCCTGGGATATCTAAGGTGTCATGAAGTGGAGGTTCTTGTCAACAGAGCAGCCCTAAACTTTGGGGTGCCTGTGTCTTGCTGATTTTTAGTTTTCCCAATTTATACGCCCATGAGTGGACGTGCCCTATGCTCCCTAAGCTGTGTTTTTTCGATGTTTCAGGACACACCGTACACTTCTCCAGAGTGGCTGTTGGCAACTTACATCCCGCCCATCAGCGTAGCAAGGCTGCCATTTCTCCATGGCCTGTCCTGCTATTCTGGTTTTGACACTTTTTGCAGCATGGCCCTTTTGACCGATGGGAAGCGAGACTTCTTTGTAGCGCTGATTTGCCTTTCCAGGTTGCTTGGTTGGCCAAAAAGTGCGTATGCGTTTTTTCCTGAATATATTCAGGAAAAAACGCATACGCCCTTCTTGGCCAAGGGCATCATTGTCGACGTTTTGCCGCTTTTCATGTGCTTTACAGGCGATTCGAATCTACCTCCTGAAATCTGTTTCCTGCAATTCTGCCTTGCTTTCAAATCCTCTTCGTTGCCTTCCCTCAATATATCTGTGGATGAGAGTTATCATTTATAACTCTGCGGGTTTGTGAATTGCAGTGTCCCTGAGCTCCATTTTTCAACTCGCTTTTTTGGGAGCTGGCCGCAAAAGCGCGGGATTGCCTCAGGCCGTATACTGCTTCTGGGCGGCAGGCTGAGCCTGTGGTTAATTCTTCTTCCTGATGGGAAAATAGAGTGACCTGTGCCTGTCCCAACACCTAGATCTAGTCTCTCATTGGTTGCCCCTCTTCCCGTTCATCCTCAGGACAAATTGCAACCTGTAGGGAACAGGAGGTTAAAGGTGCTGATTCTCCAAGTAAGTTGATTGCTAGTAAAGTAGCTGGAAAGGCGAACCCGAGCACAAGGAGATGAGAAATCGGGTGTGTTTTAGAAACCTTTCAAAATCACACGGTGTACCATCTTCTGAGTTTCTCATGCATGTTTTCGATGTAGGAAGATGCCCTTGAACCTGGAGATTTGGGACCCATGGGATGGGTATCACGCAGTATTACTTTAAAGGGTCTGCGTTTGCTCACCCAACCTCTCAGCCCCAAGAGTGTCCACCCTTATGTCTCATCCAGCTGTGGGTCTAGATATGGTCAATCCAGGTGGCATCACAGCCCCTGAACGAATTTTGTAAGAATTTCTCTCTCTTTCACTGTCTTTGTTTTACGGGTTTTTAAAAGTAATTTATTTTTATAATGGGGTTTAGCTGCTTTTCACAGCTGTGTTTATGCGGATTTACACCCACTTGACTCACTTCCAGACAGATATCAATACATAGGTTTTAAGATTGTTACTAGTCACATATATTCTTGTGCGGTGAATAGGGGGTGTTGAGTCCAGTTCACGGAGCAAGGAGTAGGTCTTGTCTATTACATATTGGGTGTATGGAACGGTATCTGAGCAAATTTGAACCCCTTGTTTTATGCATCACCCCACCTCACCTTTCCCGTTAAGCAGCCATAGTGTGTTTTCTAAACGTGTGACTCTGTTCTGTTTTGTAATTCAGTTCAAGTGTAGCGGTTTTTACATTCCCTCTATAAGTGATAGCTTATGATAAGTGTCTTTTTCTGTGTGACTTATTTCACTTAGAATCGTCGTACCTAAGTCCACTCATCTTGCTTCTACTAGCCTTATGACATTGATTTCATGTCTGAGTGATATTCCATTGTACATAAGGACCACAACTTTTTTATCCATTTTTCTCTTTCCTGGGATATTTAAGGTGTCATGAAGTGGAGGTTCTTGTCAATAGAGCAGCCCCAAACTTTGGGGTGCCTGTGTCTTGCTGATTTTTCTTTTTCCCAATTTATACGCCCATGAGTGGACGTGCCCTATGCTCACTAAGCTGTGTTTTTTCGATGTTTCAGGACACACCATACACTTCTCCAGAGTGGTTGTTGGCAATTTACATCCCGCCCATCAGCGTAGCAAGGCTGCCATTTCTCCATGGCCTGTCCTGCATTTCTGGTTTTGACACTTTTTGCAGCATGGCCCTTTTGACCCATGGGAAGCGAGACTTCTTTGTAGCGCTGATTTGCCTTTCCAGGTTGCTTGGTTGGCCAAAAAGGGCGTATGCGTTTTTTCCTGAATATATTCAGGAAAAAACGCATACGCCCTTTTTGGCCAAGGGCATCATTGTCGACGTTTTGCCGCTTTTCATGTGCCTTAAAGGCGATTCGAATCTACCTCCTGAAATCTGTTTCCTGCAATTCTGCCTTGCTTTCATATCCTCTTCGTTGACTTCCCTCAATATATCTGTGGATGAGAGTTATCACTTATAACTCTGCGGGTTTGTGAATTGCAGTGTCCCTGAGCTCCATTTTTCAACTGTCTTTTTTGAGAGCTGGCCGCAAAAGCACGGGATTGCCTCAGGCCCTATTCTGGTTCCTGGCAGCAGGCTGAGCCTGTGGTTAATTCTTCTTCCTGATGGGAAAATAGAGTGACCTGTGCCTGTCCCAGCAGCTAGATCTAGTCTCTCATTGGTTGCCCCTCTTCCCGTTCATCCTCAGGACAAATTGCAACCTGTAGGGAACAGGAGGTTAAAGGTGCTGATTCTCCAAGTAGGGAGATTGCTAGTAAAGTAGCTGGAATGGCGAACCCGAGCACAAGGAGATGAGAAATGAGGTGCGTTTTAGAAACCTTTCAAAATCACACGGTGTACCATCTTCTGAGTTTCTCATGCATGTTTTCGATGTAGGAAGATGCCCTTGAGCCTGGAGACTTGGGACCCATGGGATGGGTACCACGCAGTATTACTTTAAAGGGTCTGCGTTTGCTCACCCAACCTAACCCAACCTTTCAGCCCCAAGACTGTCCACCCTTATGTCTCATCCAGCTGTGCGTGTAGATATGGTCAATCCAGGTTGCATCACAGCCACTGAACGAATTTTGTAAGAATTTCTCTCTCTTTCACTGTCTTTGTTTTACGGGTTTTTAAAAGTAATTTATTTTTATAATGGGGTTTAGCTGCTTTTCACGGCTGTGTTTATGCGGATTTACACCCACTTGACTCACTTCCAGACAGATATCAATACATAGGTTTTAAGATTGTTACTAGTCACATATATTCTTGTGCGGTGAATAGGGGGTGTTGAGTCCAGTTCACTGAGCAAGGAGTAGGTCTTGTCTATTACATATTGGGTGTATGGAACGGTATCTGAGCGAATTTGAAACCCTTGTTTTATGCATCACCCCACCTCACCTTTCCCGTTAAGCAGCCATAGTGTGTTTTCTAAACGTGTGATTCTGTTCTGTTCTGTAATTCAGTTCAAGTGTAGCGGTTTTTACATTCCCTCTATAAGTGATAGCTTATGATAAGTGTCTTTTTCTGTGTGACTTATTTCACTTAGAATCGTCGTACCTAAGTCCACTCATCTTGCTTCTACTAGCCTTATGACATTGATTTCATGTCTGAGTGATATTGCATTGTACATAAGGACCACAACTTCTTTATCCATTTTTCTCTTTCCTGGGATATTTAAGGTGTCATGAAGTGGAGGTTCTTGTCAACAGAGCAGCCCTAAACTTTGGGGTGCCTGTGTCTTGCTGATATTTAGTTTTCCCAATTTATACGCCCATGAGTGGACGTGCCCTATGCTCCCTAAGCTGTGTTTTTTCGATGTTTCAGGACACACCGTACACTTCTACAGAGTGGCTGTTGGCAACTTACTTCCCGCCCATCAGCGTAGCAAGGCTGCCATTTCTCCATGGCCTGTCCTGCATTTCTGGTTTTGACACTTTTTGCAGCATGGCCCTTTTGACCGATGGGAAGCGAGACTTCTTTGTAGCGCTGATTTGCCTTTCCAGGTTGCTTGGTTGGCCAAAAAGTGCGTATGCGTTTTTTCCTGAATATATTCAGGAAAAAACGCATACGCCCTTCTTGGCCAAGGGCATCATTGTCGACGTTTTGCCGCTTTTCATGTGCTTTACAGGCGATTCGAATCTACCTCTTGAAATCTGTTTCCTGCTATTCTGCCTTGCTTTCAAATCCTCTTCGTTGCCTTCCCTCAATATATTTGTGGACGAGAGTTATCATTTATAACTCAGCAGGTTTGTGAATGGCAGTCCCCCTGAGCTCCATTTTTCAACTGTCTTTTTTGGGAGCTGGCCGCAAAAGCACGGGATTGCCTCAGGCCCTATTCTGGTTCCCGGCGGCAGTCTGAGCCTGTGGTTAATTCTTCTTCCTGATGGGATAATAGAGTGACCTGTGCCTGTCCCAACCCCTAGATCTATTCTCTCATTGGTTTCCCCTCTTCCCGTTCATCCTCAGGACAAATTGCAACCTGTAGGGAACAGGAGGTTAAAGGTGCTGATTCTCCAAGTAAGTTGATTGCTAGTAAAGTAGCTGGAAAGGCGAACCCGAGCACAAGGAGATGAGAAATCGGGTGTGTTTTAGAAACCTTTCAAAATCACACGGTGTACCATCTTCTGAGTTTCTCATGCATGTTTTCGATGTAGGAAGATGCCCTTGAACCTGGAGATTTGGGACCCATGGGATGGGTATCACGCAGTATTACTTTAAAGGGTCTGCGTTTTCTCACCCAACCTCTCAGCCCCAAGAGTGTCCACCCTTATGTCTCATCCAGCTGTGGGTCTAGATATGGTCAATCCAGGTGGCATCACAGCCCCTGAACGAATTTTGTAAGAATTTCTCTCTCTTTCACTGTCTTTGTTTTACGGGTTTTTAAAAGTAATTTATTTTTATAATGGGGTTTAGCTGCTTTTCACGGCTGTGTTTATGCGGATTTACACCCACTTGACTCACTTCCAGACAGATATCAATACATAGGTTTTAAGATTGTTACTAGTCACATATATTCTTGTGCGGTGAATAGGGGGTGTTGAGTCCAGTTCACGGAGCAAGGAGTAGGTCTTGTCTATTACATATTGGGTGTATGGAACGGTATCTGAGCAAATTTGAAACCCTTGTTTTATGCATCACCCCACCTCACCTTTCCCGTTAAGCAGCCATAGTGTGTTTTCTAAACGTGTGACTCTGTTCTGTTTTGTAATTCAGTTCAAGTGTAGCGGTTTTTACATTCCCTCTATAAGTGATAGCTTATGATAAGTGTCTTTTTCTGTGTGACTTATTTCACTTAGAATCGTCGTACCTAAGTCCACTCATCTTGCTTCTACTAGCCTTATGACATTGATTTCATGTCTGAGTGATATTCCATTGTACATAAGGACCACAACTTTTTTATCCATTTTTCTCTTTCCTGGGATATTTAAGGTGTCATGAAGTGGAGGTTCTTGTCAACAGAGCAGCCCCAAACTTTGGGGTGCCTGTGTCTTGCTGATTTTTCTTTTTCCCAATTTATACGCCCATGAGTGGACGTGCCCTATGCTCACTAAGCTGTGTTTTTTCGATGTTTCAGGACACACCATACACTTCTCCAGAGTGGCTGTTGGCAATTTACATCCCGCCCATCAGCGTAGCAAGGCTGCCATTTCTCCATGGCCTGTCCTGCATTTCTGGTTTTGACACTTTTTGCAGCATGGCCCTTTTGACCCATGGGAAGCGAGACTTCTTTGTAGCGCTGATTTGCCTTTCCAGGTTGCTTGGTTGGCCAAAAAGGGCGTATGCGTTTTTTCCTGAATATATTCAGGAAAAAACGCATACGCCCTTTTTGGCCAAGGGCATCATTGTCGACGTTTTGCCGCTTTTCATGTGCTTTAAAGGCGATTCTAATCTACCTCCTGAAACCTGTTTCCTGCAATTCTGCCTTGCTTTCAAATCCTCTTCATTGCCTTCCCTCAATATATTTGTGGACGAGAGTTATCATTTATAACTCAGCAGGTTTGTGAATGGCAGTCCCCCTGAGCTCCATTTTTCAACTGTCTTTTTTGGGAGCTGGCCCAAAAGCACGGGATTGCCTCAGGCCCTATTCTGGTTCCCGGCGGCAGGCTGAGCCTGTGGTTAATTCTTCTTCCTGATGGGAAAATAGAATGACCTGTGCCTGTCCCAACACCTAGGTCTATTCTCTCATTGGTTTCCCCTCTTCCCGTTCATCCTCAGGACAAATTGCAACCTGTACAGAACAGGAGGTTAAAGGTGCTGATTCTCCAAGTAGGGAGATTGCTAGTGAAGTAGCTGGAATGGCGAACCCGAGCACAAGGAGATGAGAAATGAGGTGCGTTTTAGAAACCTTTCAAAATCACACGGTGTACCTTCTTCTGGGTTCCTCATGCAAGTTTTCGATGTAGGAAGATGCCCTTGAACCTGGAGATTTGGGACCCATGGGATGGGTACCATGCAGTATTACTTTAAAGGGTCTGCGTTTGCTCACCCAACCTCACCCAACCTCTCAGCCCCAAGAGTGTCCACCCTTATGTCTCATCCAGCTGTGGGTCTAGATATGGTCAATCCAGGTTGCATCACAGCCCCTGAACGAATTTTGTAAGAATTTCTCTCTCTTTCACTGTCTTTGTTTTACGGGTTTTTAAAAGTAATTTATTTTTATAATGGGGTTTAGCTGCTTTTCACGGCTGTGTTTATGCGGCTTTACACCCACTTGACTCACTTCCAGACAGATATCAATACATAGGTTTTAAGATTGTTACTAGTCACATATATTATTGTGCGGTGAATAGGCGGTGTTGAGTCCTGTTCACTGAGCAAGGAGTAGGTCTTTTCTATTACATATTGGGTGTATGGAACGGTATCTGAGCGAATTTGAACCCCTTGTTTTATGCATCACCCCACCTCACCTTTCCCGTTAAGCAGCCATAGTGTGTTTTCTAAACGTGTGATTCTGTTCTGTTCTGTAATTCAGTTCAAGTGTAGCGGTTTTTACATTCCCTCTATAAGTGATAGCTTATGATAAGTGTCTTTTTCTGTGTGACTTATATCACTTAGAATCGTCGTACCTAAGTCCACTCATCTTGCTTCTACTAGCCTTATGACATTGATTTCATGTCTGAGTGATATTGCATTGTACATAAGGACCACAACTTCTTTATCCATTTTTCTCTTTCCTGGGATATTTAAGGTGTCATGAAGTGGAGGTTCTTGTCAACAGAGCAGCCCTAAACTTTGGGGTGCCTGTGTCTTGCTGATTTTTAGTTTTCCCAATTTATACGCCCATGAGTGGACGTGCCCTATGCTCCCAAAGCTGTGTTTTTTCGATGTTTCAGGACACACCGTACACTTCTCCAGAGTGGCTGTTGGCAACTTACATCCCGCCCATCAGCGTAGCAAGGCTGCCATTTCTCCATGGCCTGTCCTGCATTTCTGGTTTTGACACTTTTTGCAGCATGGCCCTTTTGACCGATGGGAAGCGAGACTTCTTTGTAGCGCTGATTTGCCTTTCCAGGTTGCTTGGTTGGCCAAAAAGTGCGTATGCGTTTTTTCCTGAATATATTCAGGAAAAAACGCATACGCCCTTCTTGGCCAAGGGCATCATTGTCGACGTTTTGCCGCTTTTCATGTGCTTTACAGGCGATTCGAATCTACCTCCTGAAATCTGTTTCCTGCAATTCTGCCTTGCTTTCAAATCCTCTTCGTTGCCTTCCCTCAATATATCTGTGGATGAGAGTTATCATTTATAACTCTGCGGGTTTGTGAATTGCAGTGTCCCTGAGCTCCATTTTTCAACTGTCTTTTTTGAGAGCTGGCCGCAAAAGCACGGGATTGCCTCAGGCCCTATTCTGGTTCCTGGCAGCAGGCTGAGCCTGTGGTTAATTCTTCTTCCTGATGGGAAAATAGAGTGACCTGTGCCTGTCCCAACAGCTAGATCTAGTCTCTCATTGGTTGCCCCTCTTCCCGTTCATCCTCAGGACAAATTGCAACCTGTAGGGAACAGGAGGTTAAAGGTGCTGATTCTCCAAGTAGGGAGATTGCTAGTAAAGTAGCTGGAATGGCGAACCCGAGCACAAGGAGATGAGAAATGAGGTGCGTTTTAGAAACCTTTCAAAATCACACGGTGTACCATCTTCTGAGTTTCTCATGCATGTTTTCGATGTAGGAAGATGCCCTTGAACCTGGAGACTTGGGACCCATGGGATGGGTACCACGCAGTATTACTTTAAAGGGTCTGCGTTTGCTCACCCAACCTAACCCAACCTTTCAGCCCCAAGACTGTCCACCCTTATGTCTCATCCAGCTGTGCGTGTAGATATGGTCAATCCAGGTTGCATCACAGCCTCTGAACGAATTTTGTAAGAATTTCTCTCTCTTTCACTGTCTTTGTTTTACGGGTTTTTAAAAGTAATTTATTTTTATAATGGGGTTTAGCTGCTTTTCACGGCTGTGTTTATGCGGATTTACACCCACTTGACTCACTTCCAGACAGATATCAATACATAGGTTTTAAGATTGTTACTAGTCACATATATTCTTGTGCGGTGAATAGGGGGTGTTGAGTCCAGTTCAGGGAGCAAGGAGTAGGTCTTGTCTATTACATATTGGGTGTATGGAACGGTATCTGAGCGAATTTGAAACCCTTGTTTTATGCATCACCCCACCTCACCTTTCCCGTTAAGCAGCCATAGTGTGTTTTCTAAACGTGTGATTCTGTTCTGTTCTGTAATTCAGTTCAAGTGTAGCGGTTTTTACATTCCCTCTATAAGTGATAGCTTATGATAAGTGTCTTTTTCTGTGTGACTTATTTCACTTAGAATCGTCGTACCTAAGTCCACTCATCTTGCTTCTACTAGCCTTATGACATTGATTTCATGTCTGAGTGATATTGCATTGTACATAAGGACCACAACTTCTTTATCCATTTTTCTCTTTCCTGGGATATTTAAGGTGTCATGAAGTGGAGGTTCTTGTCAACAGAGCAGCCCTAAACTTTGGGGTGCCTGTGTCTTGCTGATTTTTAGTTTTCCCAATTTATACGCCCATGAGTGGACGTGCCCTATGCTCCCTAAGCTGTGTTTTTTCGATGTTTCAGGACACACCGTACACTTCTCCAGAGTGGCTGTTGGCAACTTACTTCCCGCCCATCAGCGTAGCAAGGCTGCCATTTCTCCATGGCCTGTCCTGCATTTCTGGTTTTGACACTTTTTGCAGCATGGCCCTTTTGACCGATGGGAAGCGAGACTTCTTTGTAGCGCTGATTTGCCTTTCCAGGTTGCTTGGTTGGCCAAAAAGTGCGTATGCGTTTTTTCCTGAATATATTCAGGAAAAAACGCATACGCCCTTCTTGGCCAAGGGCATCATTGTCGACGTTTTGCCGCTTTTCATGTGCTTTACAGGCGATTCGAATCTACCTCCTGAAATCTGTTTCCTGCAATTCTGCCTTGCTTTCAAATCCTCTTCGTTGCCTTCCCTCAATATATTTGTGGACGAGAGTTATCATTTATAACTCAGCAGGTTTGTGAATGGCAGTCCCCCTGAGCTCCATTTTTCAACTGTCTTTTTTGGGAGCTGGCCGCAAAAGCACGGGATTGCCTCAGGCCCTATTCTGGTTCCCGGCGGCAGTCTGAGCCTGTGGTTAATTCTTCTTCCTGATGGGAAAATAGAGTGACCTGTGCCTGTCCCAACCCCTAGATCTATTCTCTCATTGGTTTCCCCTCTTCCCGTTCATCCTCAGGACAAATTGCAACCTGTAGGGAACAGGAGGTTAAAGGTGCTGATTCTCCAAGTAAGTTGATTGCTAGTAAAGTAGCTGGAAAGGCGAACCCGAGCACAAGGAGATGAGAAATCGGGTGTGTTTTAGAAACCTTTCAAAATCACACGGTGTACCATCTTCTGAGTTTCTCATGCATGTTTTCTATGTAGGAAGATGCCCTTGAACCTGGAGATTTGGGACCCATGGGATGGGTATCACGCAGTATTACTTTAAAGGGTCTGCGTTTGCTCACCCAACCTCTCAGCCCCAAGAGTGTCCACCCTTATGTCTCATCCAGCTGTGGGTCTAGATATGGTCAATCCAGGTGGCATCACAGCCCCTGAACGAATTTTGTAAAAATTTCTCTCTCTTTCACTGTCTTTGTTTTACGGGTTTTTAAAAGTAATTTATTTTTATAATGGGGTTTAGCTGCTTTTCACGGCTGTGTTTATGCGGATTTACACCCACTTGACTCACTTCCAGACAGATATCAATACATAGGTTTTAAGATTGTTACTAGTCACATATATTCTTGTGCGGTGAATAGGGGGTGTTGAGTCCAGTTCACGGAGCAAGGAGTAGGTCTTGTCTATTACATATTGGGTGTATGGAACGGTATCTGAGCAAATTTGAACCCCTTGTTTTATGCATCACCCCACCTCACCTTTCCCGTTAAGCAGCCATAGTGTGTTTTCTAAACGTGTGACTCTGTTCTGTTTTGTAATTCAGTTCAAGTGTAGCGGTTTTTACATTCCCTCTATAAGTGATAGCTTATGATAAGTGTCTTTTTCTGTGTGACTTATTTCACTTAGAATCGTCGTACCTAAGTCCACTCATCTTGCTTCTACTAGCCTTATGACATTGATTTCATGTCTGAGTGATATTCCATTGTACATAAGGACCACAACTTTTTTATCCATTTTTCTCTTTCCTGGGATATTTAAGGTGTCATGAAGTGGAGGTTCTTGTCAACAGAGCAGCCCCAAACTTTGGGGTGCCTGTGTCTTGCTGATTTTTCTTTTTCCCAATTTATACGCCCATGAGTGGACGTGCCCTATGCTCACTAAGCTGTGTTTTTTCGATGTTTCAGGACACACCGTACACTTCTCCAGAGTGGCTGTTGGCAATTTACATCCCGCCCATCAGCGTAGCAAGGCTGCCATTTCTCCATGGCCTGTCCTGCATTTCTGGTTTTGACACTTTTTGCAGCATGGCCCTTTTGACCCATGGGAAGCGAGACTTCTTTGTAGCGCTGATTTGCCTTTCCAGGTTGCTTGGTTGGCCAAAAAGGGCGTATGCGTTTTTTCCTGAATATATTCAGGAAAAAACGCATACGCCCTTTTTGGCCAAGGGCATCATTGTCGACGTTTTGCCGCTTTTCATGTGCCTTAAAGGCGATTCGAATCTACCTCCTGAAATCTGTTTCCTGCAATTCTGCCTTGCTTTCAAATCCTCTTCGTTGACTTCCCTCAATATATCTGTGGATGAGAGTTATCACTTATAACTCTGCGGGTTTGTGAATTGCAGTGTCCCTGAGCTCCATTTTTCAACTGTCTTTTTTGAGAGCTGGCCGCAAAAGCACGGGATTGCCTCAGGCCCTATTCTGGTTCCTGGCAGCAGGCTGAGCCTGTGGTTAATTCTTCTTCCTGATGGGAAAATAGAGTGACCTGTGCCTGTCCCAACAGCTAGATCTAGTCTCTCTTTGGTTGCCCCTCTTCCCGTTCATCCTCAGGACAAATTGCAACCTGTAGGGAACAGGAGGTTAAAGGTGCTGATTCTCCAAGTAGGGAGATTGCTAGTAAAGTAGCTGGAATGGCGAACCCGAGCACAAGGAGATGAGAAATGAGGTGCGTTTTAGAAACCTTTCAAAATCACACGGTGTACCATCTTCTGAGTTTCTCATGCATGTTTTCGATGTAGGAAGATTCCCTTGAACCTGGAGACTTGGGACCCATGGGATGGGTACCACGCAGTATTACTTTAAAGGGTCTGCGTTTGCTCACCCAACCTAACCCAACCTTTCAGCCCCAAGACTGTCCACCCTTATGTCTCATCCAGCTGTGCGTGTAGATATGGTCAATCCAGGTTGCATCACAGCCTCTGAACGAATTTTGTAAGAATTTCTCTCTCTTTCACTGTCTTTGTTTTACGGGTTTTTAAAAGTAATTTATTTTTATAATGGGGTTTAGCTGCTTTTCACGGCTGTGTTTATGCGGATTTACACCCACTTGACTCACTTCCAGACAGATATCAATACATAGGTTTTAAGATTGTTACTAGTCACATATATTCTTGTGCGGTGAATAGGGGGTGTTGAGTCCAGTTCAGGGAGCAAGGAGTAGGTCTTGTCTATTACATATTGGGTGTATGGAACGGTATCTGAGCGAATTTGAAACCCTTGTTTTATGCATCACCCCACCTCACCTTTCCCGTTAAGCAGCCATAGTGTGTTTTCTAAACGTGTGATTCTGTTCTGTTCTGTAATTCAGTTCAAGTGTAGCGGTTTTTACATTCCCTCTATAAGTGATAGCTTATGATAAGTGTCTTTTTCTTTGTGACTTATTTCACTTAGAATCGTCGTACCTAAGTCCACTCATCTTGCTTCTACTAGCCTTATGACATTGATTTCATGTCTGAGTGATATTGCATTGTACATAAGGACCACAACTTCTTTATCCATTTTTCTCTTTCCTGGGATATTTAAGGTGTCATGAAGTGGAGGTTCTTGTCAACAGAGCAGCCCTAAACTTTGGGGTGCCTGTGTCTTGCTGATTTTTAGTTTTCCCAATTTATACGCCCATGAGTGGACGTGCCCTATGCTCCCTAAGCTGTGTTTTTTCGATGTTTCAGGACACACCGTACACTTCTCCAGAGTGGCTGTTGGCAATTAACATCCCGCCCATCAGCGTAGCAAGGCTGCCATTTCTCCATGGCCTGTCCTGCATTTCTGGTTTTGACACTTTTTGCAGCATGACCCTTTTGACCGATGGGAAGCGAGACTTCTTTGTAGCACTGATTTGCCTTTCCAGGTTGCTTGTTTGGCCAAAAAGGGCGTATGCGTTTTTTCCTGAATATATTCAGGAAAAAACGCATACGCCCTTTTTGGCCAAGGGCATCATTGTTGACGTTTTGCCGCTTTTCATGTGCTTTAAAGGCGATTCGAATCTACCTCCTGAAACCTGTTTCCTGCAATTCTGCCTTGCTTTCAAATCCTCTTCGTTGCCTTCCCTCAATATATTTGTGGACGAGAGTTATCATTTATAACTCAGCAGGTTTGTGAATGGCAGTCCCCCTGAGCTCCATTTTTCAACTGTCTTTTTTGGGAGCTGGCCCAAAAGCACGGGATTGCCTCAGGCCCTATTCTGGTTCCCGGCGGCAGGCTGAGCCTGTGTTTAATTTTTCTTCCTGATGGGAAAATAGAATGACCTGTGCCTGTCCCAACACCTAGGTCTATTCTCTCATTGGTTTCCCCTCTTCCCGTTCATCCTCAGGACAAATTGCAACCTGTACAGAACAGGAGGTTAAAGGTGCTGATTCTCCAAGTAGGGAGATTGCTAGTGAAGTAGCTGGAATGGCGAACCCGAGCACAAGGAGATGAGAAATGAGGTGCGTTTTAGAAACCTTTCAAAATCACACGGTGTACCTTCTTCTGGGTTCCTCATGCAAGTTTTCGATGTAGGAAGATGCCCTTGAACCTGGAGATTTGGGACCCATGGGATGGGTACCATGCAGTATTACTTTAAAGGGTCTGCGTTTGCTCACCCAACCTCACCCAACCTCTCAGCCCCAAGAGTGTCCACCCTTATGTCTCATCCAGCTGTGGGTCTAGATATGGTCAATCCAGGTTGCATCACAGCCCCTGAACGAATTTTGTAAGAATTTCTCTCTCTTTCACTGTCTTTGTTTTACGGGTTTTTAAAAGTAATTTATTTTTATAATGGGGTTTAGCTGCTTTTCACGGCTGTGTTTATGCGGCTTTACACCCACTTGACTCACTTCCAGACAGATATCAATACATAGGTTTTAAGATTGTTACTAGTCACATATATTATTGTGCGGTGAATAGGCGGTGTTGAGTCCAGTTCACTGAGCAAGGAGTAGGTCTTGTCTATTACATATTGGGTGTATGGAACGGTATCTGAGCGAATTTGAACCCCTTGTTTTATGCATCACCCCACCTCACCTTTCCCGTTAAGCAGCCATAGTGTGTTTTCTAAACGTGTGATTCTGTTCTGTTCTGTAATTCAGTTCAAGTGTAGCGGTTTTTACATTCCCTCTATAAGTGATAGCTTATGATAAGTGTCTTTTTCTGTGTGACTTATTTCACTTAGAATCGTCGTACCTAAGTCCACTCATCTTGCTTCTACTAGCCTTATGACATTGATTTCATGTCTGAGTGATATTGCATTGTACATAAGGACCACAACTTCTTTATCCATTTTTCTCTTTCCTGGGATATTTAAGGTGTCATGAAGTGGAGGTTCTTGTCAACAGAGCAGCCCTAAACTTTGGGGTGCCTGTGTCTTGCTGATTTTTAGTTTTCCCAATTTATACGCCCATGAGTGGACGTGCCCTATGCTCCCTAAGCTGTGTTTTTTCGATGTTTCAGGACACACCGTACACTTCTCCAGAGTGGCTGTTGACAACTTACATCCCGCCCATCAGCGTAGCAAGGCTGCCATTTCTCCATGGCCTGTCCTGCATTTCTGGTTTTGACACTTTTTGCAGCATGGCCCTTTTGACCGATGGGAAGCGAGACTTCTTTGTAGCGCTGATTTGCCTTTCCAGGTTGCTTGGTTGGCCAAAAAGGGCGTATGCGTTTTTTCCTGAATATATTCAGGAAAAAACGCATACGCCCTTCTTGGCCAAGGGCATCATTGTTGACGTTTTGCCGCTTTTCATGTGCTTTACAGGCGATTCGAATCTACCTCCTGAAATCTGTTTCCTGCAATTCTGCCTTGCTTTCAAATCCTCTTCGTTGCCTTCCCTCAATATATCTGTGGATGAGAGTTATCATTTATAACTCTGCGGGTTTGTGAATTGCAGTGTCCCTGAGCTCCATTTTTCAACTCGCTTTTTTGGGAGCTGGCCGCAAAAGCGCGGGATTGCCTCAGGCCCTATTGTGCTTCTGGGCGGCAGGCTGAGCCTGTGATTAATTCTTCTTCCTGATGGGAAATAGAGTGACCTGTGCCTGTCCCAACACCTAGATCTAGTCTCTCATTGGTTGCCCCTCTTCCCGTTCATCCTCAGGACAAATTGCAACCTGTAGGGAACAGGAGGTTAAAGGTGCTGATTCTCCAAGTAAGTTGATTGCTAGTAAAGTAGCTGGAAAGGCGAACCCGAGCACAAGGAGATGAGAAATGGGGTGTGTTTTAGAAACCTTTCAAAATCACACGGTGTACCATCTTCTGAGTTTCTCATGCATGTTTTCGATGTAGGAAGATGCCCTTGAACCTGGAGATTTGGGACCCATGGGATGGGTACCACGCAGTATTACTTTAAAGGGTCTGCGTTTGCTCACCCAACCTCTCAGCCCCAAGAGTGTCCACCCTTATGTCTCATCCAGCTGTGGGTCTAGATATGGTCAATCCAGGTGGCATCTCAGCCCCTGATCGAATTTTGTAAGAATTTCTCTCTCTTTCACTGTCTTTGTTTTACGGGTTTTTAAAAGTAATTTATTTTTATAATGGGGTTTAGCTGCTTTTCACGGCTGTGTTTATGCGGATTTACACCCACTTGACTCACTTCCAGACAGATATCAATACATAGGTTTTAAGATTGTTACTAGTCACATATATTCTTGTGCGGTGAATAGGGGGTGTTGAGTCCAGTTCACGGAGCAAGGAGTAGGTCTTGTCTATTACATATTGGGTGTATGGAACGGTATCTGAGCAAATTTGAACCCCTTGTTTTATGCATCACCCCACCTCACCTTTCCCGTTAAGCAGCCATAGTGTGTTTTCTAAACGTGTGACTCTGTTCTGTTTTGTAATTCAGTTCAAGTGTAGCGGTTTTTACATTCCCTCTATAAGTGATAGCTTATGATAAGTGTCTTTTTCTGTGTGACTTATTTCACTTAGAATCGTCGTACCTAAGTCCACTCATCTTGCTTCTACTAGCCTTATGACATTGATTTCATGTCTGAGTGATATTCCATTGTACATATGGACCACAACTTTTTTATCCATTTTTCTCTTTCCTGGGATATTTAAGGTGTCATGAAGTGGAGGTTCTTGTCAACAGAGCAGCCCCAAACTTTGGGGTGCCTGTGTCTTGCTGATTTTTCTTTTTCCCAATTTATACGCCCATGAGTGGACGTGCCCTATGCTCACTAAGCTGTGTTTTTTCGATGTTTCAGGACACACCGTACACTTCTCCAGAGTGGCTGTTGGCAATTTACATCCCGCCCATCAGCGTAGCAAGGCTGACATTTCTCCATGGCCTGTCCTGCATTTCTGGTTTTGACACTTTTTGCAGCATGGCCCTTTTGACCCATGGGAAGCGAGACTTCTTTGTAGCGCTGATTTGCCTTTCCAGGTTGCTTGGTTGGCCAAAAAGGGCGTATGCGTTTTTTCCTGAATATATTCAGGAAAAAACGCATACGCCCTTTTTGGCCAAGGGCATCATTGTCGACGTTTTGCCGCTTTTCATGTGCCTTAAAGGCGATTCGAATCTACCTCCTGAAATCTGTTTCCTGCAATTCTGCCTTGCTTTCAAATCCTCTTCGTTGACTTCCCTCAATATATCTGTGGATGAGAGTTATCACTTATAACTCTGCGGGTTTGTGAATTGCAGTGTCCCTGCGCTCCATTTTTCAACTGTCTTTTTTGAGAGCTGGCCGCAAAAGCACGGGATTGCCTCAGGCCCTATTCTGGTTCCTGGCAGCAGGCTGAGCCTGTGGTTAATTCTTCTTCCTGATGGGAAAATAGAGTGACCTGTGCCTGTCCCAACAGCTAGATCTAGTCTCTCTTTGGTTGCCCCTCTTCCCGTTCATCCTCAGGACAAATTGCAACCTGTAGGGAACAGGAGGTTAAAGGTGCTGATTCTCCAAGTAGGGAGATTGCTAGTAAAGTAGCTGGAATGGCGAACCCGAGCACAAGGAGATGAGAAATGAGGTGCGTTTTAGAAACCTTTCAAAATCACACGGTGTACCATCTTCTGAGTTTCTCATGCATGTTTTCGATGTAGGAAGATTCCCTTGAACCTGGAGACTTGGGACCCATGGGATGGGTACCACGCAGTATTACTTTAAAGGGTCTGCGTTTGCTCACCCAACCTAACCCAAACTTTCAGCCCCAAGACTGTCCACCCTTATGTCTCATCCAGCTGTGCGTGTAGATATGGTCAATCCAGGTTGCATCACAGCCTCTGAACGAATTTTGTAAGAATTTCTCTCTCTTTCACTGTCTTTGTTTTACGGGTTTTTAAAAGTAATTTATTTTTATAATGGGGTTTAGCTGCTTTTCACGGCTGTGTTTATGCGGATTTACACCCACTTGACTCACTTCCAGACAGATATCAATACATAGGTTTTAAGATTGTTACTAGTCACATATATTCTTGTGCGGTGAATAGGGGGTGTTGAGTCCAGTTCAGGGAGCAAGGAGTAGGTCTTGTCTATTACATATTGGGTGTATGGAACGGTATCTGAGCGAATTTGAAACCCTTGTTTTATGCATCACCCCACCTCACCTTTCCCGTTAAGCAGCCATAGTGTGTTTTCTAAACGTGTGATTCTGTTCTGTTCTGTAATTCAGTTCAAGTGTAGCGGTTTTTACATTCCCTCTATAAGTGATAGCTTATGATAAGTGTCTTTTTCTGTGTGACTTATTTCACTTAGAATCGTCGTACCTAAGTCCACTCATCTTGCTTCTACTAGCCTTATGACATTGATTTCATGTCTGAGTGATATTGCATTGTACATAAGGACCACAACTTCTTTATCCATTTTTCTCTTTCCTGGGATATTTAAGGTGTCATGAAGTGGAGGTTCTTGTCAACAGAGCAGCCCTAAACTTTGGGGTGCCTGTGTCTTGCTGATTTTTAGTTTTCCCAATTTATACGCCCATGAGTGGACGTGCCCTATGCTCCCTAAGCTGTGTTTTTTCGATGTTTCAGGACACACCGTACACTTCTCCAGAGTGGCTGTTGGCAATTAACATCCCGCCCATCAGCGTAGCAAGGCTGCCATTTCTCCATGGCCTGTCCTGCATTTCTGGTTTTGACACTTTTTGCAGCATGACCCTTTTGACCGATGGGAAGCGAGACTTCTTTGTAGCACTGATTTGCCTTTCCAGGTTGCTTGGTTGGCCAAAAAGGGCGTATGCGTTTTTTCCTGAATATATTCAGGAAAAAACGCATACGCCCTTTTTGGCCAAGGGCATCATTGTTGACGTTTTGCCGCTTTTCATGTGCTTTAAAGGCGATTCGAATCTACCTCCTGAAACCTGTTTCCTGCAATTCTGCCTTGCTTTCAAATCCTCTTCGTTGCCTTCCCTCAATATATTTGTGGACGAGAGTTATCATTTATAACTCAGCAGGTTTGTGAATGGCAGTCCCCCTGAGCTCCATTTTTCAACTGTCTTTTTTGGGAGCTGGCCCAAAAGCACGGGATTGCCTCAGGCCCTATTCTGGTTCCCGGCGGCAGGCTGAGCCTGTGTTTAATTCTTCTTCCTGATGGGAAAATAGAATGACCTGTGCCTGTCCCAACACCTAGGTCTATTCTCTCATTGGTTTCCCCTCTTCCCGTTCATCCTCAGGACAAATTGCAACCTGTACAGAACAGGAGGTTAAAGGTGCTGATTCTCCAAGTAGGGAGATTGCTAGTGAAGTAGCTGGAATGGCGAACCCGAGCACAAGGAGATGAGAAATGAGGTGCGTTTTAGAAACCTTTCAAAATCACACGGTGTACCTTCTTCTGCGTTCCTCATGCAAGTTTTCGATGTAGGAAGATGCCCTTGAACCTGGAGATTTGGGACCCATGGGATGGGTACCATGCAGTATTACTTTAAAGGGTCTGCGTTTGCTCACCCAACCTCACCCAACCTCTCAGCCCCAAGAGTGTCCGCCCTTATGTCTCATCCAGCTGTGGGTCTAGATATGGTCAATCCAGGTTGCATCACAGCCCCTGAACGAATTTTGTAAGAATTTCTCTCTCTTTCACTGTCTTTGTTTTACGGGTTTTTAAAAGTAATTTATTTTTATAATGGGGTTTAGCTGCTTTTCACGGCTGTGTTTATGCGGCTTTACACCCACTTGACTCACTTCCAGACAGATATCAATACATAGGTTTTAAGATTGTTACTAGTCACATATATTATTGTGCGGTGAATAGGCGGTGTTGAGTCCAGTTCACTGAGCAAGGAGTAGGTCTTGTCTATTACATATTGGGTGTATGGAACGGTATCTGAGCGAATTTGAACCCCTTGTTTTATGCATCACCCCACCTCACCTTTCCCATTAAGCAGCCATAGTGTGTTTTCTAAACGTGTGATTCTGTTCTGTTCTGTAATTCAGTTCAAGTGTAGCGGTTTTTACATTCCCTCTATAAGTGATAGCTTATGATAAGTGTCTTTTTCTGTGTGACTTATTTCACTTAGAATCGTCGTACCTAAGTCCACTCATCTTGCTTCTACTAGCCTTATGACATTGATTTCATGTCTGAGTGATATTGCATTGTACATAAGGACCACAACTTCTTTATCCATTTTTCTCTTTCCTGGGATATTTAAGGTGTCATGAAGTGGAGGTTCTTGTCAACAGAGCAGCCCTAAACTTTGGGGTGCCTGTGTCTTGCTGATTTTTAGTTTTCCCAATTTATACGCCCATGAGTGGACGTGCCCTATGCTCCCTAAGCTGTGTTTTTTCGATGTTTCAGGACACACCGTACACTTCTCCAGAGTGGCTGTTGACAACTTACATCCCGCCCATCAGCGTAGCAAGGCTGCCATTTCTCCATGGCCTGTCCTGCATTTCTGGTTTTGACACTTTTTGCAGCATGGCCCTTTTGACCGATGGGAAGCGAGACTTCTTTGTAGCGCTGATTTGCCTTTCCAGGTTGCTTGGTTGGCCAAAAAGTGCGTATGCGTTTTTTCCTGAATATATTCAGGAAAAAACGCATACGCCCTTCTTGGCCAAGGGCATCATTGTTGACGTTTTGCCGCTTTTCATGTGCTTTACAGGCGATTCGAATCTACCTCCTGAAATCTGTTTCCTGCAATTCTGCCTTGCTTTCAAATCCTCTTCGTTGCCTTCCCTCAATATATCTGTGGATGAGAGTTATCATTTATAACTCTGCGGGTTTGTGAATTGCAGTGTCCCTGAGCTCCATTTTTCAACTCGCTTTTTTGGGAGCTGGCCGCAAAAGCGCGGGATTGCCTCAGGCCCTATTGTGCTTCTGGGCGGCAGGCTGAGCCTGTGATTAATTCTTCTTCCTGATGGGAAAATAGAGTGACCTGTGCCTGTCCCAACACCTAGATCTAGTCTCTCATTGGTTGCCCCTCTTCCCGTTCATCCTCAGGACAAATTGCAACCTGTAGGGAACAGGAGGTTAAAGGTGCTGATTCTCCAAGTAAGTTGATTGCTAGTAAAGTAGCTGGAAAGGCGAACCCGAGCACAAGGAGATGAGAAATGGGGTGTGTTTTAGAAACCTTTCAAAATCACACGGTGTACCATCTTCTGAGTTTCTCATGCATGTTTTCGATGTAGGAAGATGCCCTTGAACCTGGAGATTTGGGACCCATGGGATGGGTACCACGCAGTATTACTTTAAAGGGTCTGCGTTTGCTCACCCAACCTCTCAGCCCCAAGAGTGTCCACCCTTATGTCTCATCCAGCTGTGGGTCTAGATATGGTCAATCCAGGTGGCATCTCAGCCCCTGATCGAATTTTGTAAGAATTTCTCTCTCTTTCACTGTCTTTGTTTTACGGGTTTTTAAAAGTAATTTATTTGTATAATGGGGTTTAGCTGCTTTTCACGGCTGTGTTTATGCGGATTTACACCCACTTGACTCACTTCCAGACAGATATCAATACATAGGTTTTAAGATTGTTACTAGTCACATATATTCTTGTGCGGTGAATAGGGGGTGTTGAGTCCAGTTCACGGAGCAAGGAGTAGGTCTTGTCTATTACATATTTGGTGTATGGAACGATATCTGAGCAAATTTGAACCCCTTGTTTTATGCATCACCCCACCTCACCTTTCCCGTTAAGCAGCCATAGTGTGTTTTCTAAACGTGTGACTCTGTTCTGTTTTGTAATTCAGTTCAAGTGTAGCGGTTTTTACATTCCCTCTATAAGTGATAGCTTATGATAAGTGTCTTTTTCTGTGTGACTTATTTCACTTAGAATCGTCGTACCTAAGTCCACTCATCTTGCTTCTACTAGCCTTATGACATTGATTTCATGTCTGAGTGATATTCCATTGTACATAAGGACCACAACTTTTTTATCCATTTTTCTCTTTCCTGGGATATTTAAGGTGTCATGAAGTGGAGGTTCTTGTCAACAGAGCAGCCCCAAACTTTGGGGTGCCTGTGTCTTGCTGATTTTTCTTTTTCCCAATTTATACGCCCATGAGTGGACGTGCCCTATGCTCACTAAGCTGTGTTTTTTCGATGTTTCAGGACACACCGTACACTTCTCCAGAGTGGCTGTTGGCAATTTACATCCCGCCCATCAGCGTAGCAAGGCTGCCATTTCTCCATGGCCTGTCCTGCATTTCTGGTTTTGACACTTTTTGCAGCATGGCCCTTTTGACCCATGGGAAGCGAGACTTCTTTGTAGCGCTGATTTGCCTTTCCAGGTTGCTTGGTTGGCCAAAAAGGGCGTATGCGTTTTTTCCTGAATATATTCAGGAAAAAACGCATACGCCCTTTTTGGCCAAGGGCATCATTGTCGACGTTTTGCCGCTTTTCATGTGCCTTAAAGGCGATTCGAATCTACCTCCTGAAATCTGTTTCCTGCAATTCTGCCTTGCTTTCAAATCCTCTTCGTTGACTTCCCTCAATATATCTGTGGATGAGAGTTATCACTTATAACTCTGCGGGTTTGTGAATTGCAGTGTCCCTGAGCTCCATTTTTCAACTGTCTTTTTTGAGAGCTGGCCGCAAAAGCACGGGATTGCCTCAGGCCCTATTCTGGTTCCTGGCAGCAGGCTGAGCCTGTGGTTAATTCTTCTTCCTGATGGGAAAATAGAGTGACCTGTGCCTGTCCCAACAGCTAGATCTAGTCTCTCATTGGTTGCCCCTCTTCCCGTTCATCCTCAGGACAAATTGCAACCTGTAGGGAACAGGAGGTTAAAGGTGCTGATTCTCCAAGTAGGGAGATTGCTAGTAAAGTAGCTGGAATGGCGAACCCGAGCACAAGGAGATGAGAAATGAGGTGCGTTTTAGAAACCTTTCAAAATCACACGGTGTACCATCTTCTGAGTTTCTCATGCATGTTTTCGATGTAGGAAGATGCCCTTGAACCTGGAGACTTGGGACCCATGGGATGGGTACCACGCAGTATTACTTTAAAGGGTCTGCGTTTGCTCACCCAACCTAACCCAACCTTTCAGCCCCAAGACTGTCCACCCTTATGTCTCATCCAGCTGTGCGTGTAGATATGGTCAATCCAGGTTGCATCACAGCCTCTGAACGAATTTTGTAAGAATTTCTCTCTCTTTCACTGTCTTTGTTTTACGGGTTTTTAAAAGTAATTTATTTTTATAATGGGGTTTAGCTGCTTTTCACGGCTGTGTTTATGCGGATTTACACCCACTTGACTCACTTCCAGACAGATATCAATACATAGGTTTTAAGATTGTTACTAGTCACATATATTCTTGTGCGGTGAATAGGGGGTGTTGAGTCCAGTTCACTGAGCAAGGAGTAGGTCTTGTCTATTACATATTGGGTGTATGGAACGGTATCTGAGCGAATTTGAAACCCTTGTTTTATGCATCACCCCACCTCACCTTTCCCGTTAAGCAGCCATAGTGTGTTTTCTAAACGTGTGATTCTGTTCTGTTCTGTAATTCAGTTCAAGTGTAGCGGTTTTTACATTCCCTCTATAAGTGATAGCTTATGATAAGTGTCTTTTTCTGTGTGACTTATTTCACTTAGAATCGTCGTACCTAAGTCCACTCATCTTGCTTCTACTAGCCTTATGACATTGATTTCATGTCTGAGTGATATTGCATTGTACATAAGGACCACAACTTCTTTATCCATTTTTCTCTTTCCTGGGATATTTAAGGTGTCATGAAGTGGAGGTTCTTGTCAACAGAGCAGCCCTAAACTTTGGGGTGCCTGTGTCTTGCTGATTTTTAGTTTTCCCAATTTATACGCCCATGAGTGGACGTGCCCTATGCTCCCTAAGCTGTGTTTTTTCGATGTTTCAGGACACACCGTACACTTCTCCAGAGTGGCTGTTGGCAACTTACTTCCCGCCCATCAGCGTAGCAAGGCTGCCATTTCTCCATGGCCTGTCCTGCATTTCTGGTTTTGACACTTTTTGCAGCATGGCCCTTTTGACCGATGGGAAGCGAGACTTCTTTGTAGCGCTGATTTGCCTTTCCAGGTTGCTTGGTTGGCCAAAAAGGGCGTATGCGTTTTTTCCTGAATATATTCAGGAAAAAACGCATACGCCCTTCTTGGCCAAGGGCATCATTGTCGACGTTTTGCCGCTTTTCATGTGCTTTACAGGCGATTCGAATCTACCTCCTGAAATCTGTTTCCTGCAATTCTGCCTTGCTTTCAAATCCTCTTCGTTGCCTTCCCTCAATATATTTGTGGACGAGAGTTATCATTTATAACTCAGCAGGTTTGTGAATGGCAGTCCCCCTGAGCTCCATTTTTCAACTGTCTTTTTTGGGAGCTGGCCGCAAAAGCACGGGATTGCCTCAGGCCCTATTCTGGTTCCCGGCGGCAGTCTGAGCCTGTGGTTAATTCTTCTTCCTGATGGGAAAATAGAGTGACCTGTGCCTGTCCCAACCCCTAGATCTATTCTCTCATTGGTTTCCCCTCTTCCCGTTCATCCTCAGGACAAATTGCAACCTGTACAGAACAGGAGGTTAAAGGTGCTGATTCTCCAAGTAGGGAGATTGCTAGTGAAGTAGCTGGAATGGCGAACCCGAGCACAAGGAGATGAGAAATGAGGTGCGTTTTAGAAACCTTTCAAAATCACACGGTGTACCTTCTTCTGGGTTCCTCATGCAAGTTTTCGATGTAGGAAGATGCCCTTGAACCTGGAGATTTGGGACCCATGGGATGGGTACCATGCAGTAATACTTTAAAGGGTCTGCGTTTGCTCACCCAACCTCACCCAACCTGTCAGCCCCAAGACTGTCCACCCTTATGTCTCATCCAGCTGTGGGTCTAGATATGGTCAATCCAGGTTGCATCACAGCCCCTGAACGAATTTTGTAAGAATTTCTCTCTCTTTCACTGTCTTTGTTTTACGGGTTTTTAAAAGAAATTAATTTTTATAATGGGGTTTAGCTGCTTTTCACGGCTGTGTTTATGCGGCTTTACACCTACTTGACTCACTTCCAGACAGATATCAATACATAGGTTTTAAGATTGTTACTAGTCACATACATTCTTGTGCGGTGAATAGGGGGTGTTGAGTCCAGTTCACTGAGCAAGGAGTAGGTCTTGTCTATTATATATTGGGTGTATGGAACGGTATCTGAGCGAATTTGAAACCCTTGTTTTATGCATCACCCCACCTCACCTTTCCCGTTAAGCAGCCATAGTGTGTTTTCTAAACGTGTGACTCTGTTCTGTTTTGTAATTCAGTTCAAATGTAGCGGTTTTTACTTTCCCTCTATAAGTGATAGCTTATGATAAGTGTCTTTTTCTGTGTGACTTATTTCACTTAGAATCGTCGTACCTAAGTCCACTCATCTTGCTTCTACTAGCCTTATGACATTGATTTCATGTCTGAGTGATATTCCATTGTACATAAGGACCACAACTTCTTTATCCATTTTTCTCTTTCCTGGGATATTTAAGGTGTCATGAAGTGGAGGTTCTTGTCAACAGAGCAGCCCTAAACTTTGGGGTGGCTGTGTCTTGCTGATTTTTAGTTTTCCCAATTTATACGCCCATGAGTGGACGTGCCCTATGCTCCCTAAGCTGTGTTTTTTCGATGTTTCAGGACACACCGTACACTTCTCCAGAGTGGCTGTTGGCAACTTACATCCCGCCCATCAGCGTAGCAAGGCTGCCATTTCTCCATGGCCTGTCCTGCATTTCTGGTTTTGACACTTTTTGCAACATGGCCCTTTTGACCGATGGGAAGCGAGACTTCTTTGTAGCGCTGATTTGCCTTTCCAGGTTGCTTGGTTGGCCAGAAAGTGCGTATGCGTTTTTTCCTGAATATATTCAGGAAAAAACGCATACGCCCTTTTTGGCCAAGGGCATCATTGTCGACGTTTTGCCGCTTTTCATGTGCTTTACAGGCAATTCGAATCTACCTCCTGAAATCTGTTTCCTGCAATTCTGCCTTGCTTTCAAATCCTCTTCGTTGCCTTCCCTCAATATATCTGTGGATGAGAGTTATCATTTATAACTCTGCGGGTTTATGAATTGCAGTGTCCCTGAGCTCCATTTTTCAACTCGCTTTTTTGGGAGCTGGCCGCAAAAGCGCGGGATTGCCTCAGGCCCTTTTCTGCTTCTGGGCGGCAGGCTGAGCCTGTGGTTAATTCTTCTTCCTGATGGGAAAATAGAGTGACCTGTGCCTGTCCCAACACCTAGATCTAGTCTCTCATTGGTTGCCCCTCTTTCCGTTCATCCTCAGGACAAATTGCAACCTGTAGGGAACAGGAGGTTAAAGGTGCTGATTCTCCAAGTAAGTTGATTGTTAGTAAAGTAGCTGGAAAGGCGAACCCGAGCACAAGGAGATGAGAAATGGGGTGTGTTTTAGAAACCTTTCAAAATCACACGGTGTACCATCTTCTGAGTTTCTCATGCATGTTTTCGATGTAGGAAGATGCCCTTGAACCTGGAGATTTGGGACCCATGGGATGGGTACCACGCAGTATTACTTTAAAGGGTCTGCGTTTGCTCACCCAACCTAACCCAACCTTTCAGCGCCAAGACTGTCCACCCTTATGTCTCATCCAGCTGTGCGTGTAGATATGGTCAATCCAGGTTGCATCACAGCCTCTGAACGAATTTTGTAAGAATTTCTCTCTCTTTCACTGTCTTTGTTTTACGGGTTTTTAAAAGTAATTTATTTTTATAATGGGGTTTAGCTGCTTTTCACGGCTGTGTTTATGCGGATTTACACCCACTTGACTCACTTCCAGACAGATATAAATACATAGGTTTTAAGATTCTTACTAGTCACATATATTCTTGTGAGGTGAATAGGGGGTGTTGAGTCCAGTTCACTGAGCAAGGAGTAGGTCTTGTCTATTACATATTGGGTGTATGGAACGGTATCTGAGCGAATTTGAAACCCTTGTTTTATGCATCACCCCACCTCACCTTTCCCGTTAAGCAGCCATAGTGTGTTTTCTAAACGTGTGATTCTGTTCTGTTCTGTAATTCAGTTCAAGTGTAGCGGTTTTTACATTCCCTCTATAAGTGATAGCTTATGATAAGTGTCTTTTTCTGTGTGACTTATTTCACTTAGAATCGTCGTACCTAAGTCCACTCATCTTGCTTCTACTAGCCTTATGACATTGATTTCATGTCTGAGTGATATTCCATTGTACATAAGGACCACAACTTCTTTATCCATTTTTCTCTTTCCTGGGATATTTAAGGTGTCATGAAGTGGAGGTTCTTGTCAACAGAGCAGCCCTAAACTTTGGGGTGCCTGTGTCTTGCTGATTTTTAGTTTTCCCAATTTATACGCCCATGAGTGGACGTGCCCTATGCTCCCTAAGCTGTGTTTTTTCGATGTTTCAGGACACACCGTACACTTCTCCAGAGTGGCTGTTGGCAATTAACATCCCGCCCATCAGCGTAGCAAGGCTGCCATTTCTCCATGGCCTGTCCTGCATTTCTGGTTTTGACACTTTTTGCAGCATGACCCTTTTGACCGATGGGAAGCGAGACTTCTTTGTAGCACTGATTTGCCTTTCCAGGTTGCTTGGTTGGCCAAAAAGGGCGTATGCGTTTTTTCCTGAATATATTCAGGAAAAAACGCATACGCCCTTTTTGGCCAAGGGCATCATTGTCGACGTTTTGCCGCTTTTCATGTGCTTTAAAGGCGATTCGAATCTACCTCCTGAAACCTGTTTCCTGCAATTCTGCCTTGCTTTCAAATCCTCTTCGTTGCCTTCCCTCAATATATTTGTGGACGAGAGTTATCATTTATAACTCAGCAGGTTTGTGAATGGCAGTCCCCCTGAGCTCCATTTTTCAACTGTCTTTTTTGGGAGCTGGCCGCAAAAGCACGGGATTGCCTCAGGCCCTATTCTGGTTCCCGGCGGCAGGCTGAGCCTGTGGTTAATTCTTCTTCCTGATGGGAAAATAGAGTGACCTGTGCCTGTCCCAACACCTAGATCTAGTCTCTCATTGGTTGCCCCTCTTCCCGTTCATCCTCAGGACAAATTGCAACCTGTAGGGAACAGGAGGTTAAAGGTGCTGATTCTCCAAGTAGGGAGATTGCTAGTAAAGTAGCTGGAATGGCGAACCCGAGCACAAGGAGATGAGAAATGAGGTGCGTTTTAGAAACCTTTCAAAATCACACGGTGTACCATCTTCTGAGTTTCTCATGCATGTTTTCGATGTAGGAAGATGCCCTTGAACCTGGAGATTTGGGACCCATGGGATGGGTACCACGCAGTATTACTTTAAAGGGTCTGCATTTGCTCACCCAACCTCACCCAACCTGTCAGCCCCAAGAGTGTCCACCCTTATGTCTCATCCAGCTGTGGGTCTAGATATGGTCAATCCAGGTTGCATCACAGCCCCTGAACGAATTTTGTAAGAATTTCTCTCTCTTTCACTGTCTTTGTTTTACGGGTTTTTAAAAGTAATTTATTTTTATAATGGGGTTTAGCTGCTTTTCACGGCTGTGTTTATGCGGCTTTACACCCACTTGACTCACTTCCAGACAGATATCAATACATAGGTTTTAAGATTGTTACTAGTCACATATATTCTTGTGCGGTGAATAGGGGGTGTTGAGTCCAGTTCACTGAGCAAGGAGTAGGTCTTGTCTATTACATATTGGGTGTATGGAACGGTATCTGAGCGAATTTGAACCCCTTGTTTTATGCATCACCCCACCTCACCTTTCCCGTTAAGCAGCCATAGTGTGTTTTCTAAACGTGTGATTCTGTTCTGTTCTGTAATTCAGTTCAAGTGTAGCGGTTTTTACATTCCCTCTATAAGTGATAGCTTATGATAAGTGTCTTTTTCTGTGTGACTTATTTCACTTAGAATCGTCGTGCCTAACTCCACTCATCTTGCTTCTACTTGCCTTATGACATTGATTTCATGTCTGAGTGATATTCCATTGTACATAAGGACCACAACTTCTTTATCCATTTTTCTCTTTCCTGGGATATTTAAGGTGTCATGAAGTGGAGGTTCTTGTCAACAGAGCAGCCCCAAACTTTGGGGTGCCTGTGTCTTGCTCATTTTTAGTTTTCCCAATTTATACGCCCATGAGTGGACGTGCCCTATGCTCCCTAAGCTGTGTTTTTTCGATGTTTCAGGACACACCGTACACTTCTCCAGAGTGGCTGTTGGCAACTTACATCCCGCCCATCAGCGTAGCAAGGCTGCCATTTCTCCATGGCCTGTCCTGCATTTCTGGTTTTGACACTTTTTGCAGCATGGCCCTTTTGGCCGATGGGAAGCGAGACTTCTTTGTAGCGCTGATTTGCCTTTCCAGGTTGCTTGGTTGGCCAAAAAGGGCGTATGCGTTTTTTCCTGAATATATTCAGGAAAAAACGCATACGCCCTTTTTGGCCAAGGGCATCATTGTCGACGTTTTGCCGCTTTTCATGTGCTTTACAGGCGATTCGAATCTACCTCCTGAAACCTGTTTCCTGCAATTCTGCCTTGCTTTCAAATCCTCTTCGTTGCCTTCCCTCAATATATCTGTGGATGAGAGTTATCATTTATAACTCTGCGGGTTTGTGAATTGCAGTGTCCCTGAGCTCCATTTTTCAACTCACTTTTTTGGGAGCTGGCCGCAAAAGCGCGGGATTGCCTCAGGCCCTATTCTGCTTCTGGGCGGCAGGCTGAGCCTGTGGTTAATTCTTCTTCCTGATGGGAAAATAGAGTGACCTGTGCCTGTCCCAACACCTAGATCTAGTCTCTCATTGGTTGCCCCTCTTCCCGTTCAACCTCAGGACAAATTGCAACCTGTAGGGAACAGGAGGTTAAAGGTGCTGATTCTCCAAGTAAGTTGATTGCTAGTAAAGTAGCTGGAAAGGCGACCCCGAGCACAAGGACATGAGAAATGGGGTGTGTTTTAGAAACCTTTCAAAATCACACGGTGTACCATCTTCTGAGTTTCTCATGCATGTTTTCGATGTAGGAAGATGCCCTTGAACCTGGAGATTTGGGACCCATGGGATGGGTACCACGCAGTATTACTTTAAAGGGTCTGCGTTTGCTCACCCAACCTCTCAGCCCCAAGAGTGTCCACCCTTATGTCTCATCCAGCTGTGGGTCTAGATATGGTCAATCCAGGTTGCATCTCAACCCCTGATCGAATTTTGTAAGAATTTCTCTCTCTTTCACTGTCTTTGTTTTACGGGTTTTTAAAAGTAATTTATTTTTATAATGGGGTTTAGCTGCTTTTCACGGCTGTGTTTATGCGGATTTACACCCACTTGACTCACTTCCAGACAGATATCAATACATAGGTTTTAAGATTGTTACTAGTCATATATATTCTTGTGCGGTGAATAGGGGGTGTTGAGTCCAGTTCACTGAGCAAGGAGTAGGTCTTGTGTGTTACATATTGGGTGTATGGAACGGTATCTGAGCGAATTTGAACCCCTTGTTTTATGCATCACCCCACCTCACCTTTCCCGTTAAGCAGCCATAGTGTGTTTTCTAAACCTGTGACTCTGTTCTGTTTTGTAATTCAGTTCAAGTGTAGCGGTTTTTACAGTCCCTCTATAAGTGATAGCTTATGATAAGTGTCTTTTTCTGTGTGACTTATTTCACTTAGAATCGTCGTACCTAAGTCCACTCATCTTGCTTCTACTAGCCTTATGACATTGATTTCATGTCTGACTGATATTCCATTGTACATAAGGACCACAAATTTTATCCATTTTTCTCTTTCCTGGGATATTTAAGGTGTCATGAAGTGGAGGTTCTTGTCAACAGAGCAGCCCCAAACTTTGGGGTGCCTGTGTCTTGCTGATTTTTCTTTTTCCCAATTTATACGCCCATGAGTGGACGTGCCCTATGCTCACTAAGCTGTGTTTTTTCGATGTTTCAGGACACACCGTACACTTCTCCAGAGTGGCTGTTGGCAATTTACATCCCGCCCATCAGCGTAGCAAGGCTGCCATTTCTCCATGGCCTGTCCTGCATTTCTGGTTTTGACACTATTTGCAGCATGGCCCTTTTGACCCATGGGAAGCGAGACTTCTTTGTAGCGCTGATTCGCCTTTCCAGGTTGCTTGGTTGGCCAAAAAGGGCGTATGCGTTTTTTCCTGAATATATTCAGGAAAAAACGCATACACCCTTTTTGGCCAAGGGCATCATTGTCGACGTTTTGCCGCTTTTCATGTGCCTTAAAGGCGATTCGAATCTACCTCCTGAAATCTGTTTCCTGCAATTCTGCCTTGCTTTCAAATCCTCTTCGTTGACTTCCCTCAATATATCTGTGGATGAGAGTTATCACTTATAACTCTGCGGGTTTGTGAATTGCAGTGTCCCTGAGCTCCATTTTTCAACTGTCTTTTTTGAGAGCTGGCCGCAAAAGCACGGGATTGCCTCAGGCCCTATTCTGGTTCCTGGCAGCCGGCTGAGCCTGTGGTTAATTCTTCTTCCTGATGGGAAAATAGAGTGACCTGTGCCTGTCCCAACAGCTAGATCTAGTCTCTCATTGGTTGCCCCTCTTCCCGTTCATCCTCAGGACAAATTGCAACCTGTAGGGAACAGGAGGTTAAAGGTGCTGATTCTCCAAGTAGGGAGATTGCTAGTAAAGTAGCTGGAATGGCGAACCCGAGCACAAGGAGATGAGAAATGAGGTGCGTTTTAGAAACCTTTCAAAATCACACGGTGTACCATCTTCTGAGTTTCTCATGCATGTTTTCGATGTAGGAAGATGCCCTTGAACCTGGAGACTTGGGACCCATGGGATGGGTACCACGCAGTATTACTTTAAAGGGTCTGCGTTTGCTCACCCAACCTAACCCAACCTTTCAGCGCCAAGACTGTCCACCCTTATGTCTCATCCAGCTGTGCGTGTAGATATGGTCAATCCAGGTTGCATCACAGCCTCTGAACGAATTTTGTAAGAATTTCTCTCTCTTTCACTGTCTTTGTTTTACGGGTTTTTAAAAGTAATTTATTTTTATAATGGGGTTTAGCTGCTTTTCACGGCTGTGTTTATGCGGATTTACACCCACTTGACTCACTTCCAGACAGATATCAATACATAGGTTTTAAGATTCTTACTAGTCACATATATTCTTGTGAGGTGAATAGGGGGTGTTGAGTCCAGTTCACTGAGCAAGGAGTAGGTCTTGTCTATTACATATTGGGTGTATGGAACGGTATCTGAGCGAATTTGAAACCCTTGTTTTATGCATCACCCCACCTCACCTTTCCCGTTAAGCAGCCATAGTGTGTTTTCTAAACGTGTGATTCTGTTCTGTTCTGTAATTCAGTTCAAGTGTAGCGGTTTTTACATTCCCTCTATAAGTGATAGCTTATGATAAGTGTCTTTTTCTGTGTGACTTATTTCACTTAGAATCGTCGTACCTAAGTCCACTCATCTTGCTTCTACTAGCCTTATGACATTGATTTCATGTCTGAGTGATATTGCATTGTACATAAGGACCACAACTTCTTTATCCATTTTTCTCTTTCCTGGGATATTTAAGGTGTCATGAAGTGGAGGTTCTTGTCAACAGAGCAGCCCTAAACTTTGGGGTGCCTGTGTCTTGCTGATTTTTAGTTTTCCCAATTTATACGCCCATGAGTGGACGTGCCCTATGCTCCCTAAGCTGTGTTTTTTCGATGTTTCAGGACACACCGTACACTTCTCCAGAGTGGCTGTTGGCAACTTACTTCCCGCCCATCAGCGTAGCAAGGCTGCCATTTCTCCATGGCCTGTCCTGCATTTCTGGTTTTGACACTTTTTGCAGCATGGCCCTTTTGACCGATGGGAAGCGAGACTTCTTTGTAGCGCTGATTTGCCTTTCCAGGTTGCTTGGTTGGCCAAAAAGGGCGTATGCGTTTTTTCCTGAATATATTCAGGAAAAAACGCATACGCCCTTCTTGGCCAAGGGCATCATTGTCGACGTTTTGCCGCTTTTCATGTGCTTTACAGGCGATTCGAATCTACCTCCTGAAATCTGTTTCCTGCAATTCTGCCTTGCTTTCAAATCCTCTTCGTTGCCTTCCCTCAATATATTTGTGGACGAGAGTTATCATTTATAACTCAGCAGGTTTGTGAATGGCAGTCCCCTGAGCTCCATTTTTCAACTGTCTTTTTTGGGAGCTGGCCGCAAAAGCACGGGATTGCCTCAGGCCCTATTCTGGTTCCCGGCGGCAGTCTGAGCCTGTGGTTAATTCTTCTTCCTGATGGGAAAATAGAGTGACCTGTGCCTGTCCCAACCCCTAGATCTATTCTCTCATTGGTTTCCCCTCTTCCCGTTCATCCTCAGGACAAATTGCAACCTGTACAGAACAGGAGGTTAAAGGTGCTGATTCTCCAAGTAGGGAGATTGCTAGTGAAGTAGCTGGAATGGCGAACCCGAGCACAAGGAGATGAGAAATGAGGTGCGTTTTAGAAACCTTTCAAAATCACACGGTGTACCTTCTTCTGGGTTCCTCATGCAAGTTTTCGATGTAGGAAGATGCCCTTGAACCTGGAGATTTGGGACCCATGGGATGGGTACCATGCAGTAATACTTTAAAGGGTCTGCGTTTGCTCACCCAACCTCACCCAACCTGTCAGCCCCAAGACTGTCCACCCTTATGTCTCATCCAGCTGTGGGTCTAGATATGGTCAATCCAGGTTGCATCACAGCCCCTGAACGAATTTTGTAAGAATTTCTCTCTCTTTCACTGTCTTTGTTTTACGGGTTTTTAAAAGAAATTAATTTTTATAATGGGGTTTAGCTGCTTTTCACGGCTGTGTTTATGCGGCTTTACACCTACTTGACTCACTTCCAGACAGATATCAATACATAGGTTTTAAGATTGTTACTAGTCACATACATTCTTGTGCGGTGAATAGGGGGTGTTGAGTCCAGTTCACTGAGCAAGGAGTAGGTCTTGTCTATTATATATTGGGTGTATGGAACGGTATCTGAGCGAATTTGAAACCCTTGTTTTATGCATCACCCCACCTCACCTTTCCCGTTAAGCAGCCATAGTGTGTTTTCTAAACGTGTGACTCTGTTCTGTTTTGTAATTCAGTTCAAGTGTAGCGGTTTTTACTTTCCCTCTATAAGTGATAGCTTATGATAAGTGTCTTTTTCTGTGTGACTTATTTCACTTAGAATCGTCGTACCTAAGTCCACTCATCTTGCTTCTACTAGCCTTATGACATTGATTTCATGTCTGAGTGATATTCCATTGTACATAAGGACCACAACTTCTTTATCCATTTTTCTCTTTCCTGGGATATTTAAGGTGTCATGAAGTGGAGGTTCTTGTCAACAGAGCAGCCCTAAACTTTGGGGTGGCTGTGTCTTGCTGATTTTTAGTTTTCCCAATTTATACGCCCATGAGTGGACGTGCCCTATGCTCCCTAAGCTGTGTTTTTTCGATGTTTCAGGACACACCGTACACTTCTCCAGAGTGGCTGTTGGCAACTTACATCCCGCCCATCAGCGTAGCAAGGCTGCCATTTCTCCATGGCCTGTCCTGCATTTCTGGTTTTGACACTTTTTGCAACATGGCCCTTTTGACCGATGGGAAGCGAGACTTCTTTGTAGCGCTGATTTGCCTTTCCAGGTTGCTTGGTTGGCCAGAAAGTGCGTATGCGTTTTTTCCTGAATATATTCAGGAAAAAACGCATAGGCCCTTCTTGGCCAAGGGCATCATTGTCGACGTTTTGCCGCTTTTCATGTGCTTTACAGGCAATTCGAATCTACCTCCTGAAATCTGTTTCCTGCAATTCTGCCTTGCTTTCAAATCCTCTTCGTTGCCTTCCCTCAATATATCTGTGGATGAGAGTTATCATTTATAACTCTGCGGGTTTGTGAATTGCAGTGTCCCTGAGCTCCATTTTTCAACTCGCTTTTTTGGGAGCTGGCCGCAAAAGCGCGGGATTACCTCAGGCCCTATTCTGCTTCTGGGCGGCAGGCTGAGCCTGTGGTTAATTCTTCTTCCTGATGGGAAAATAGAGTGACCTGTGCCTGTCCCAACACCTAGATCTAGTCTCTCATTGGTTGCCCCTCTTTCCGTTCATCCTCAGGACAAATTGCAACCTGTAGGGAACAGGAGGTTAAAGGTGCTGATTCTCCAAGTAAGTTGATTGTTAGTAAAGTAGCTGGAAAGGCGAACCCGAGCACAAGGAGATGAGAAATGGGGTGTGTTTTAGAAACCTTTCAAAATCACACGGTGTACCATCTTCTGAGTTTCTCATGCATGTTTTCGATGTAGGAAGATGCCCTTGAACCTGGAGATTTGGGACCCATGGGATGGGTACCACGCAGTATTACTTTAAAGGGTCTGCGTTTGCTCACCCAACCTAACCCAACCTTTCAGCGCCAAGACTGTCCACCCTTATGTCTCATCCAGCTGTGCGTGTAGATATGGTCAATCCAGGTTGCATCACAGCCTCTGAACGAATTTTGTAAGAATTTCTCTCTCTTTCACTGTCTTTGTTTTACGGGTTTTTAAAAGTAATTTATTTTTATAATGGGGTTTAGCTGCTTTTCACGGCTGTGTTTATGCGGATTTACACCCACTTGACTCACTTCCAGACAGATATAAATACATAGGTTTTAAGATTCTTACTAGTCACATATATTCTTGTGAGGTGAATAGGGGGTGTTGAGTCCAGTTCACTGAGCAAGGAGTAGGTCTTGTCTATTACATATTGGGTGTATGGAACGGTATCTGAGCGAATTTGAAACCCTTGTTTTATGCATCACCCCACCTCACCTTTCCCGTTAAGCAGCCATAGTGTGTTTTCTAAACGTGTGATTCTGTTCTGTTCTGTAATTCAGTTCAAGTGTAGCGGTTTTTACATTCCCTCTATAAGTGATAGCTTATGATAAGTGTCTTTTTCTGTGTGACTTATTTCACTTAGAATCGTCGTACCTAAGTCCACTCATCTTGCTTCTACTAGCCTTATGACATTGATTTCATGTCTGAGTGATATTCCATTGTACATAAGGACCACAACTTCTTTATCCATTTTTCTCTTTCCTGGGATATTTAAGGTGTCATGAAGTGGAGGTTCTTGTCAACAGAGCAGCCCTAAACTTTGGGGTGCCTGTGTCTTGCTGATTTTTAGTTTTCCCAATTTATACGCCCATGAGTGGACGTGCCCTATGCTCCCTAAGCTGTGTTTTTTCGATGTTTCAGGACACACCGTACACTTCTCCAGAGTGGCTGTTGGCAATTAACATCCCGCCCATCAGCGTAGCAAGGCTGCCATTTCTCCATGGCCTGTCCTGCATTTCTGGTTTTGACACTTTTTGCAGCATGACCCTTTTGACCGATGGGAAGCGAGACTTCTTTGTAGCACTGATTTGCCTTTCCAGGTTGCTTGGTTGGCCAAAAAGGGCGTATGCGTTTTTTCCTGAATATATTCAGGAAAAAACGCATACGCCCTTTTTGGCCAAGGGCATCATTGTCGACGTTTTGCCGCTTTTCATGTGCTTTAAAGGCGATTCGAATCTACCTCCTGAAACCTGTTTCCTGCAATTCTGCCTTGCTTTCAAATCCTCTTCGTTGCCTTCCCTCAATATATTTGTGGACGAGAGTTATCATTTATAACTCAGCAGGTTTGTGAATGGCAGTCCCCCTGAGCTCCATTTTTCAACTGTCTTTTTTGGGAGCTGGCCGCAAAAGCACGGGATTGCCTCAGGCCCTATTCTGGTTCCCGGCGGCAGGCTGAGCCTGTGGTTAATTCTTCTTCCTGATGGGAAAATAGAGTGACCTGTGCCTGTCCCAACACCTAGATCTAGTCTCTCATTGGTTGCCCCTCTTCCCGTTCATCCTCAGGACAAATTGCAACCTGTAGGGAACAGGAGGTTAAAGGTGCTGATTCTCCAAGTAGGGAGATTGCTAGTAAAGTAGCTGGAATGGCGAACCCGAGCACAAGGAGATGAGAAATGAGGTGCGTTTTAGAAACCTTTCAAAATCACACGGTGTACCATCTTCTGAGTTTCTCATGCATGTTTTCGATGTAGGAAGATGCCCTTGAACCTGGAGATTTGGGACCCATGGGATGGGTACCACGCAGTATTACTTTAAAGGGTCTGCATTTGCTCACCCAACCTCACCCAACCTGTCAGCCCCAAGAGTGTCCACCCTTATGTCTCATCCAGCTGTGGGTCTAGATATGGTCAATCCAGGTTGCATCACAGCCCCTGAACGAATTTTGTAAGAATTTCTCTCTCTTTCACTGTCTTTGTTTTACGGGTTTTTAAAAGTAATTTATTTTTATAATGGGGTTTAGCTGCTTTTCACGGCTGTGTTTATGCGGCTTTACACCCACTTGACTCACTTCCAGACAGATATCAATACATAGGTATTAAGATTGTTACTAGTCACATATATTCTTGTGCGGTGAATAGGGGGTGTTGAGTCCAGTTCACTGAGCAAGGAGTAGGTCTTGTCTATTACATATTGGGTGTATGGAACGGTATCTGAGCGAATTTGAACCCCTTGTTTTATGCATCACCCCACCTCACCTTTCCCGTTAAGCAGCCATAGTGTGTTTTCTAAACGTGTGATTCTGTTCTGTTCTGTAATTCAGTTCAAGTGTAGCGGTTTTTACATTCCCTCTATAAGTGATAGCTTATGATAAGTGTCTTTTTCTGTGTGACTTATTTCACTTAGAATCGTCGTGCCTAACTCCACTCATCTTGCTTCTACTTGCCTTATGACATTGATTTCATGTCTGAGTGATATTCCATTGTACATAAGGACCACAACTTCTTTATCCATTTTTCTCTTTCCTGGGATATTTAAGGTGTCATGAAGTGGAGGTTCTTGTCAACAGAGCAGCCCCAAACTTTGGGGTGCCTGTGTCTTGCTCATTTTTAGTTTTCCCAATTTATACGCCCATGAGTGGACGTGCCCTATGCTCCCTAAGCTGTGTTTTTTCGATGTTTCAGGACACACCGTACACTTCTCCAGAGTGGCTGTTGGCAACTTACATCCCGCCCATCAGCGTAGCAAGGCTGCCATTTCTCCATGGCCTGTCCTGCATTTCTGGTTTTGACACTTTTTGCAGCATGGCCCTTTTGGCCGATGGGAAGCGAGACTTCTTTGTAGCGCTGATTTGCCTTTCCAGGTTGCTTGGTTGGCCAAAAAGGGCGTATGCGTTTTTTCCTGAATATATTCAGGAAAAAACGCATACGCCCTTTTTGGCCAAGGGCATCATTGTCGACGTTTTGCCGCTTTTCATGTGCTTTACAGGCGATTCGAATCTACCTCCTGAAACCTGTTTCCTGCAATTCTGCCTTGCTTTCAAATCCTCTTCGTTGCCTTCCCTCAATATATCTGTGGATGAGAGTTATCATTTATAACTCTGCGGGTTTGTGAATTGCAGTGTCCCTGAGCTCCATTTTTCAACTCACTTTTTTGGGAGCTGGCCGCAAAAGCGCGGGATTGCCTCAGGCCCTATTCTGCTTCTGGGCGGCAGGCTGAGCCTGTGGTTAATTCTTCTTCCTGATGGGAAAATAGAGTGACCTGTGCCTGTCCCAACACCTAGATCTAGTCTCTCATTGGTTGCCCCTCTTCCCGTTCAACCTCAGGACAAATTGCAACCTGTAGGGAACAGGAGGTTAAAGGTGCTGATTCTCCAAGTAAGTTGATTGCTAGTAAAGTAGCTGGAAAGGCGACCCCGAGCACAAGGACATGAGAAATGGGGTGTGTTTTAGAAACCTTTCAAAATCACACGGTGTACCATCTTCTGAGTTTCTCATGCATGTTTTCGATGTAGGAAGATGCCCTTGAACCTGGAGATTTGGGACCCATGGGATGGGTACCACGCAGTATTACTTTAAAGGGTCTGCGTTTGCTCACCCAACCTCTCAGCCCCAAGAGTGTCCACCCTTATGTCTCATCCAGCTGTGGGTCTAGATATGGTCAATCCAGGTTGCATCTCAACCCCTGATCGAATTTTGTAAGAATTTCTCTCTCTTTCACTGTCTTTGTTTTACGGGTTTTTAAAAGTAATTTATTTTTATAATGGGGTTTAGCTGCTTTTCACGGCTGTGTTTATGCGGATTTACACCCACTTGACTCACTTCCAGACAGATATCAATACATAGGTTTTAAGATTGTTACTAGTCATATATATTCTTGTGCGGTGAATAGGGGGTGTTGAGTCCAGTTCACTGAGCAAGGAGTAGGTCTTGTGTGTTACATATTGGGTGTATGGAACGGTATCTGAGCGAATTTGAACCCCTTGTTTTATGCATCACCCCACCTCACCTTTCCCGTTAAGCAGCCATAGTGTGTTTTCTAAACCTGTGACTCTGTTCTGTTTTGTAATTCAGTTCAAGTGTAGCGGTTTTTACAGTCCCTCTATAAGTGATAGCTTATGATAAGTGTCTTTTTCTGTGTGACTTATTTCACTTAGAATCGTCGTACCTAAGTCCACTCATCTTGCTTCTACTAGCCTTATGACATTGATTTCATGTCTGACTGATATTCCATTGTACATAAGGACCACAAATTTTATCCATTTTTCTCTTTCCTGGGATATTTAAGGTGTCATGAAGTGGAGGTTCTTGTCAACAGAGCAGCCCCAAACTTTGGGGTGCCTGTGTCTTGCTGATTTTTCTTTTTCCCAATTTATACGCCCATGAGTGGACGTGCCCTATGCTCACTAAGCTGTGTTTTTTCGATGTTTCAGGACACACCGTACACTTCTCCAGAGTGGCTGTTGGCAATTTACATCCCGCCCATCAGCGTAGCAAGGCTGCCATTTCTCCATGGCCTGTCCTGCATTTCTGGTTTTGACACTATTTGCAGCATGGCCCTTTTGACCCATGGGAAGCGAGACTTCTTTGTAGCGCTGATTCGCCTTTCCAGGTTGCTTGGTTGGCCAAAAAGGGCGTATGCGTTTTTTCCTGAATATATTCAGGAAAAAACGCATACGCCCTTTTTGGCCAAGGGCATCATTGTCGACGTTTTGCCGCTTTTCATGTGCCTTAAAGGCGATTCGAATCTACCTCCTGAAATCTGTTTCCTGCAATTCTGCCTTGCTTTCAAATCCTCTTCGTTGACTTCCCTCAATATATCTGTGGATGAGAGTTATCACTTATAACTCTGCGGGTTTGTGAATTGCAGTGTCCCTGAGCTCCATTTTTCAACTGTCTTTTTTGAGAGCTGGCCGCAAAAGCACGGGATTGCCTCAGGCCCTATTCTGGTTCCTGGCAGCCGGCTGAGCCTGTGGTTAATTCTTCTTCCTGATGGGAAAATAGAGTGACCTGTGCCTGTCCCAACAGCTAGATCTAGTCTCTCATTGGTTGCCCCTCCTCCCGTTCATCCTCAGGACAAATTGCAACCTGTAGGGAACAGGAGGTTAAAGGTGCTGATTCTCCAAGTAGGGAGATTGCTAGTAAAGTAGCTGGAATGGCGAACCCGAGCACAAGGAGATGAGAAATGAGGTGCGTTTTAGAAACCTTTCAAAATCACACGGTGTACCATCTTCTGAGTTTCTCATGCATGTTTTCGATGTAGGAAGATGCCCTTGAACCTGGAGACTTGGGACCCATGGGATGGGTACCACGCAGTATTACTTTAAAGGGTCTGCGTTTGCTCACCCAACCTAACCCAACCTTTCAGCGCCAAGACTGTCCACCCTTATGTCTCATCCAGCTGTGCGTGTAGATATGGTCAATCCAGGTTGCATCACAGCCTCTGAACGAATTTTGTAAGAATTTCTCTCTCTTTCACTGTCTTTGTTTTACGGGTTTTTAAAAGTAATTTATTTTTATAATGGGGTTTAGCTGCTTTTCACGGCTGTGTTTATGCGGATTTACACCCACTTGACTCACTTCCAGACAGATATAAATACATAGGTTTTAAGATTCTTACTAGTCACATATATTCTTGTGAGGTGAATAGGGGGTGTTGAGTCCAGTTCACTGAGCAAGGAGTAGGTCTTGTCTATTACATATTGGGTGTATGGAACGGTATCTGAGCGAATTTGAAACCCTTGTTTTATGCATCACCCCACCTCACCTTTCCCGTTAAGCAGCCATAGTGTGTTTTCTAAACGTGTGATTCTGTTCTGTTCTGTAATTCAGTTCAAGTGTAGCGGTTTTTACATTCCCTCTATAAGTGATAGCTTATGATAAGTGTCTTTTTCTGTGTGACTTATTTCACTTAGAATCGTCGTACCTAAGTCCACTCATCTTGCTTCTACTAGCCTTATGACATTGATTTCATGTCTGAGTGATATTGCATTGTACATAAGGACCACAACTTCTTTATCCATTTTTCTCTTTCCTGGGATATTTAAGGTGTCATGAAGTGGAGGTTCTTGTCAACAGAGCAGCCCTAAACTTTGGGGTGCCTGTGTCTTGCTGATTTTTAGTTTTCCCAATTTATACGCCCATGAGTGGACGTGCCCTATGCTCCCTAAGCTGTGTTTTTTCGATGTTTCAGGACACACCGTACACTTCTCCAGAGTGGCTGTTGGCAATTAACATCCCGCCCATCAGCGTAGCAAGGCTGCCATTTCTCCATGGCCTGTCCTGCATTTCTGGTTTTGACACTTTTTGCAGCATGACCCTTTTGACCGATGGGAAGCGAGACTTCTTTGTAGCACTGATTTGCCTTTCCAGGTTGCTTGGTTGGCCAAAAAGGGCGTATGCGTTTTTTCCTGAATATATTCAGGAAAAAACGCATACGCCCTTTTTGGCCAAGGGCATCATTGTCGACGTTTTGCCGCTTTTCATGTGCTTTAAAGGCGATTCGAATCTACCTCCTGAAACCTGTTTCCTGCAATTCTGCCTTGCTTTCAAATCCTCTTCGTTGCCTTCCCTCAATATATTTGTGGACGAGAGTTATCATTTATAACTCAGCAGGTTTGTGAATGGCAGTCCCCCTGAGCTCCATTTTTCAACTGTCTTTTTTGGGAGCTGGCCGCAAAAGCACGGGATTGCCTCAGGCCCTATTCTGGTTCCCGGTGGCAGGCTGAGCCTGTGGTTAATTCTTCTTCCTGATGGGAAAATAGAGTGACCTGTGCCTGTCCCAACACCTAGATCTAGTCTCTCATTGGTTGCCCCTCTTCCCGTTCATCCTCAGGACAAATTGCAACCTGTAGGGAACAGGAGGTTAAAGGTGCTGATTCTCCAAGTAGGGAGATTGCTAGTAAAGTAGCTGGAATGGCGAACCCGAGCACAAGGAGATGAGAAATGAGGTGCGTTTTAGAAACCTTTCAAAATCACACGGTGTACCATCTTCTGAGTTTCTCATGCATGTTTTCGATGTAGGAAGATGCCCTTGAACCTGGAGATTTGGGACCCATGGGATGGGTACCACGCAGTATTACTTTAAAGGGTCTGCGTTTGCTCACCCAACCTCTCAGCCCCAAGAGTGTCCACCCTTATGTCTCATCCAGCTGTGGGTCTAGATATGGTCAATCCAGGTTGCATCTCAGCCCCTGATCGAATTTTGTAAGAATTTCTCTCTCTTTCACTGTCTTTGTTTTACGGGTTTTTAAAAGTAATTTATTTTTATAATGGGGTTTAGCTGCTTTTCACGGCTGTGTTTATGCGGATTTACACCCACTTGGCTCACTTCCAGACAGATATCAATACATAGGTTTTAAGATTGTTACTAGTCATATATATTCTTGTGCGGTGAATAGGGGGTGTTGAGTCCAGTTCACTGAGCAAGGAGTAGGTCTTGTGTGTTACATATTGGGTGTATGGAACGGTATCTGAGCGAATTTGAACCCCTTGTTTTCTGCATCACCCCACCTCACCTTTCCCGTTAAGCAGCCATAGTGCGTTTTCTAAACGTGTGACTCTGTTCTGTTCTGTAATTCAGTTCAAGTGTAGCGGTTTTTACAGTCCCTCTATAAGTGATAGCTTATGATAAGTGTCTTTTTCTGTGTGACTTATTTCACTTAGAATCGTCGTACCTAAGTCCACTCATCTTGATTCTACTAGCCTTATGACATTGATTTCATGTCTGACTGATATTCCATTGTACATAAGGACCACAAATTTTATCCATTTTTCTCTTTCCTGGGATATTTAAGGTGTCATGAAGTGGAGGTTCTTGTCAAAAGAGCAGCCCCAAACTTTGGGGTGCCTGTGTCTTGCTGTTTTTTAGTTTTCCCAATTTATACGCCCATGAGTGGACGTGCCCTATGCTCACTAAGCTGTGTTTTTTCGATGTTTCAGGACACACCGTACACTTCTCCAGAGTGGCTGTTGGCAATTTACATCCCGCCCATCAGCGTAGCAAGGCTGCCATTTCTCCATGGCCTGTCCTGCATTTCTGGTTTTGACACTTTTTGCAGCATGGCCCTTTTGACCCATGGGAAGCGAGACTTCTTTGTAGCGCTGATTTGCCTTTCCAGGTTGCTTGGTTGGCCAAAAAGGGCGTATGCGTTTTTTCCTGAATATATTCAGGAAAAAACGCATACACCCTTTTTGGCCAAGGGCATCATTGTCGACGTTTTGCCGCTTTTCATGTGCCTTAAAGGCGATTCGAATCTACCTCCTGAAATCTGTTTCCTGCAATTCTGCCTTGCTTTCAAATCCTCTTCGTTGACTTCCCTCAATATATCTGTGGATGAGAGTTATCACTTATAACTCTGCGGGTTTGTGAATTGCAGTGTCCCTGAGCTCCATTTTTCAACTGTCTTTTTTGAGAGCTGGCCGCAAAAGCACGGGATTGCCTCAGGCCCTATTCTGGTTCCTTGCAGCCGGCTGAGCCTGTGGTTAATTCTTCTTCCTGATGGGAAAATAGAGTGACCTGTGCCTGTCCCAACAGCTAGATCTAGTCTCTCATTGGTTGCCCCTCTTCCCGTTCATCCTCAGGACAAATTGCAACCTGTAGGGAACAGGAGGTTAAAGGTGCTGATTCTCCAAGTAGGGAGATTGCTAGTAAAGTAGCTGGAATGGCGAACCCGAGCACAAGGAGATGAGAAATGAGGTGCGTTTTAGAAACCTTTCAAAATCACACGGTGTACCATCTTCTGAGTTTCTCATGCATGTTTTCGATGTAGGAAGATGCCCTTGAACCTGGAGACCTGGGACCCATGGGATGGGTACCACGCAGTATTACTTTAAAGGGTCTGCGTTTGCTCACCCAACCTAACCCAACCTTTCAGCGCCAAGACTGTCCACCCTTATGTCTCATCCAGCTGTGCGTGTAGATAAGGTCAATCCAGGTTGCATCACAGCCTCTGAACGAATTTTGTAAGAATTTCTCTCTCTTTCACTGTCTTTGTTTTACGGGTTTTTAAAAGTAATTTATTTTTATAATGGGGTTTAGCTGCTTTTCACGGCTGTGTTTATGCGGATTTACACCCACTTGACTCACTTACAGAGAGATATCAATACATAGGTTTGAAGATTCTTACTAGTCAGATCTATTCTTGGGCGGTGAATAGGGGGTGTTGAGTCCAGTTCACTGAGCAAGGAGTAGGTCTTGTCTATTACATATTGGGTGTATGGAACGGTATCTGAGCGAATTTGAAACCCTTGTTTTATGCATCACCCCACCTCACCTTTCCCGTTAAGCAGCCATAGTGTGTTTTCTAAACGTGTGATTCTGTTCTGTTCTGTAATTCAGTTCAAGTGTAGCGGTTTTTACATTCCCTCTATAAGTGATAGCTTATGATAAGTGTCTTTTTCTGTGTGACTTATTTCACTTAGAATCGTCGTACCTAAGTCCACTCATCTTGCTTCTACTAGCCTTATGACATTGATTTCATGTCTGACTGATATTGCATTGTACATAAGGACCACAACTTCTTTATCCATTTTTCTCTTTCCTGGGATATTTAAGGTGTCATGAAGTGGAGGTTCTTGTCAACAGAGCAGCCCTAAACTTTGGGGTGCCTGTGTCTTGCTGATTTTTAGTTTTCCCAATTTATACGCCCATGAGTGGACGTGCCCTATGCTCCCTAAGCTGTGTTTTTTCGATGTTTCAGGACACACCGTACACTTCTCCAGAGTGGCTGTTGGCAATTAACATCCCGCCCATCAGCGTAGCAAGGCTGCCATTTCTCCATGGCCTGTCCTGCATTTCTGGTTTTGACACTTTTTGCAGCATGACCCTTTTGACCGATGGGAAGCGAGACTTCTTTGTAGCACTGATTTGCCTTTCCAGGTTGCTTGGTTGGCCAAAAAGGGCGTATGCGTTTTTTCCTGAATATATTCAGGAAAAAACGCATACGCCCTGTTTGGCCAAGGGCATCATTGTCGAAGTTTTGCCGCTTTTCATGTGCTTTAAAGGCGATTCGAATCTACCTCCTGAAACCTGTTTCCTGCAATTCTGCCTTGCTTTCAAATCCTCTTCGTTGCCTTCCCTCAATATATTTGTGGACGAGAGTTATCATTTATAACTCAGCAGGTTTGTGAATGGCAGTCCCCCTGAGCTCCATTTTTCAACTGTCTTTTTTGGGAGCTGGCCGCAAAAGCACGGGATTGCCTCAGGCCCTATTCTGGTTCCCGGTGGCAGGCTGAGCCTGTGGTTAATTCTTCTTCCTGATGGGAAAATAGAGTGACCTGTGCCTGTCCCAACACCTAGATCTAGTCTCTCATTGGTTGCCCCTCTTCCCGTTCATCCTCAGGACAAATTGCAACCTGTAGGGAACAGGAGGTTAAAGGTGCTGATTCTCCAAGTAGGGAGATTGCTAGTAAAGTAGCTGGAATGGCGAACCCGAGCACAAGGAGATGAGAAATGAGGTGCGTTTTAGAAAGCTTTCAAAATCACACGGTGTACCATCTTCTGAGTTTCTCATGCATGTTTTCGATGTAGGAAGATGCCCTTGAACCTGGAGATTTCGGACCCATGGGATGGGTACCACGCAGTATTACTTTAAAGGGTCTGCGTTTGCTCACCCAACCTCTCAGCCCCAAGAGTGTCCACCCTTATGTCTCATCCAGCTGTGGGTCTAGATATGGTCAATCCAGGTTGCATCTCAGCCACTGATCGAATTTTGTAAGAATTTCTCTCTCTTTCACTGTCTTTGTTTTACGGGTTTTTAAAAGTAATTTATTTTTATAATGGGGTTTAGCTGCTTTTCACGGCTGTGTTTATGCGGATTTACACCCACTTGACTCACTTCCAGACAGATATCAATACATAGGTTTTAAGATTGTTACTAGTCATATATATTCTTGTGCGGTGAATAGGGGGTGTTGAGTCCAGTTCACTGAGCAAGGAGTAGGTCTTGTGTGTTACATATTGGGTGTATGGAACGGTATCTGAGCGAATTTGAACCCCTTGTTTTATGCATCACCCCACCTCACCTTTCCCGTTAAGCAGCCATAGTGTGTTTTCTAAACGTGTGACTCTGTTCTGTTTTGTAATTCAGTTCAAGTGTAGCGGTTTTTACAGTCCCTCTATAAGTGATAGCTTATGATAAGTGTCTTTTTCTGTGTGACTTATTTCACTTAGAATCGTCGTACCTAAGTCCACTCATCTTGCTTCTACTAGCCTTATGACATTTATTTCATGTCTGACTGATATTCCATTGTACATAAGGACCACAAATTTTATCCATTTTTCTCTTTCCTGGGATATTTAAGGTGTCATGAAGTGGAGGTTCTTGTCAAAAGAGCAGCCCCAAACTTTGGGGTGCCTGTGTCTTGCTGATTTTTAGTTTTCCCAATTTATACGCCCATGAGTGGACGTGCCCTATGCTCACTAAGCTGTGTTTTTTCGATGTTTCAGGACACACCGTACACTTCTCCAGAGTGGCTGTTGGCAATTTACATCCCGCCCATCAGCGTAGCAAGGCTGCTATTTCTCCATGGCCTGTCCTGCATTTCTGGTTTTGACACTTTTTGCAGCATGGCCCTTTTGACCCATGGGAAGCGAGACTTCTTTGTAGCGCTGATTTGCCTTTCCAGGTTGCTTGGTTGGCCAAAAAGGGCGTATGCGTTTTTTCCTGAATATATTCAGGAAAAAACGCATACACCCTTTTTGGCCAAGGGCATCATTGTCGACGTTTTGCCGCTTTTCATGTGCCTTAAAGGCGATTCGAATCTACCTCCTGAAATCTGTTTCCTGCAATTCTGCCTTGCTTTCAAATCCTCTTCGTTGACTTCCCTCAATATATCTGTGGATGAGAGTTATCACTTATAACTCTGCGGGTTTGTGAATTGCAGTGTCCCTGAGCTCCATTTTTCAACTGTCTTTTTTGAGAGCTGGCCGCAAAAGCACGGGATTGCCTCAGGCCCTATTCTGGTTCCTGGCAGCCGGCTGAGCCTGTGGTTAATTCTTCTTCCTGATGGGAAAATAGAGTGACCTGTGCCTGTCCCAACAGCTAGATCTAGTCTCTCATTGGTTGCCCCTCTTCCCGTTCATCCTCAGGACAAATTGCAACCTGTAGGGAACAGGAGGTTAAAGGTGCTGATTCTCCAAGTAGGGAGATTGCTAGTAAAGTAGCTGGAATGGCGAACCCGAGCACAAGGAGATGAGAAATGAGGTGCGTTTTAGAAACCTTTCGAAATCACACGGTGTACCATCTTCTGAGTTTCTCATGCATGTTTTCGATGTAGGAAGATGCCCTTGAACCTGGAGACTTGGGACCCATGGGATGGGTACCACGCAGTATTACTTTAAAGGGTCTGCGTTTGCTCACCCAACCTAACCCAACCTTTCAGCGCCAAGACTGTCCACCCTTATGTCTCATCCAGCTGTGCGTGTAGATAAGGTCAATCCAGGTTGCATCACAGCCTCTGAACGAATTTTGTAAGAATTTCTCTCTCTTTCACTGTCTTTGTTTTACGGGTTTTTAAAAGTAATTTATTTTTATAATGGGGTTTAGCTGCTTTTCACGGCTGTGTTTATGCGGATTTACACCCACTTGACTCACTTACAGAGAGATATCAATACATAGGTTTGAAGATTCTTACTAGTCAGATCTATTCTTGGGCGGTGAATAGGGGGTGTTGAGTCCAGTTCACTGAGCAAGGAGTAGGTCTTGTCTATTACATATTGGGTGTATGGAACGGTATCTGAGCGAATTTGAAACCCTTGTTTTATGCATCACCCCACCTCACCTTTCCCGTTAAGCAGCCATAGTGTGTTTTCTAAACGTGTGATTCTGTTCTGTTCTGTAATTCAGTTCAAGTGTAGCGGTTTTTACATTCCCTCTATAAGTGATAGCTTATGATAAGTGTCTTTTTCTGTGTGACTTATTTCACTTAGAATCGTCGTACCTAAGTCCACTCATCTTGCTTCTACTAGCCTTATGACATTGATTTCATGTCTGAGTGATATTGCATTGTACATAAGGACCACAACTTCTTTATCCATTTTTCTCTTTCCTGGGATATTTAAGGTGTCATGAAGTGGAGGTTCTTGTCAACAGAGCAGCCCTAAACTTTGGGGTGCCTGTGTCTTGCTGATTTTTAGTTTTCCCAATTTATACGCCCATGAGTGGACGTGCCCTATGCTCCCTAAGCTGTGTTTTTTCGATGTTTCAGGACACACCGTACACTTCTCCAGAGTGGCTGTTGGCAATTAACATCCCGCCCATCAGCGTAGCAAGGCTGCCATTTCTCCATGGCCTGTCCTGCATTTCTGGTTTTGACACTTTTTGCAGCATGACCCTTTTGAACGATGGGAAGCGAGACTTCTTTGTAGCACTGATTTGCCTTTCCAGGTTGCTTGGTTGGCCAAAAAGGGCGTATGCGTTTTTTCCTGAATATATTCAGGAAAAAACGCATACGCCCTTTTTGGCCAAGGGCATCATTGTCGACGTTTTGCCGCTTTTCATGTGCTTTAAAGGCGATTCGAATCTACCTCCTGAAACCTGTTTCCTGCAATTCTGCCTTGCTTTCAAATCCTCTTCGTTGCCTTCCCTCAATATATTTGTGGACGAGAGTTATCATTTATAACTCAGCAGGTTTGTGAATGGCAGTCCCCCTGAGCTCCATTTTTCAACTGTCTTTTTTGGGAGCTGGCCGCAAAAGCACGAGATTGCCTCAGGCCCTATTCTGGTTCCTGGTGGCAGGCTGAGCCTGTGGTTAATTCTTCTTCCTGATGGGAAAATAGAGTGACCTGTGCCTGTCCCAACACCTAGATCTAGTCTCTCATTGGTTGCCCCTCTTCCCGTTCATCCTCAGGACAAATTGCAACCTGTAGGGAACAGGAGGTTAAAGGTGCTGATTCTCCAAGTAGGGAGATTGCTAGTAAAGTAGCTGGAATGGCGAACCCGAGCACAAGGAGATGAGAAATGAGGTGCGTTTTAGAAACCTTTCAAAATCACACGGTGTACCATCTTCTGAGTTTCTCATGCATGTTTTCGATGTAGGAAGATGCCCTTGAACCTGGAGATTTGGGACCCATGGGATGGGTACCACGCAGTATTACTTTAAAGGGTCTGCGTTTGCTCACCCAACCTCTCAGCCCCAAGAGTGTCCACCCTTATGTCTCATCCAGCTGTGGGTCTAGATATGGTCAATCCAGGTTGCATCTCAGCCCCTGATCGAATTTTGTAAGAATTTCTCTCTCTTTCACTGTCTTTGTTTTACGGGTTTTTAAAAGTAATTTATTTTTATAATGGGGTTTAGCTGCTTTTCACGGCTGTGTTTATGCGGATTTACACCCACTTGACTCACTTCCAGACAGATATCAATACATAGGTTTTAAGATTCTTACTAGTCACATATATTCTTGTGCGGTGAATAGGGGGTGTTGAGTCCAGTTCACTGAGCAAGGAGTAGGTCTTGTCTATTACATATTGGGTGTATGGAACGGTATCTGAGCGAATTTGAAACCCTTGTTTTATGCATCACCCCACCTCACCTTTCCCGTTAATCAGCCATAGTGTGTTTTCTAAACGTGTGACTCTGTTCTGTTTTGTAATTCAGCTCAAGTGTAGCCGTTTTTACATTCCCTCTATAAGTGATAGCTTATGATAAGTGTCTTTTTCTGTGTGACTTATTTCACTTAGAATCGTCGTATCTAAATCCACTCATCTTGCTTCTACTAGCCTTATGACATTGATTTCATGTCTGAGTGATATTCCATTGTACATAAGGACCACAACTTCTTTATCCATTTTTCTCTTTCCTGGGATATTTAAGGTGCCATGAAGTGGAGGTTCTTGTCAACAGAGCAGCCCTAAACTTTGTGTTGCCTGTGTCTTGCTGATTTTTAGTTTTCCCAATTTATACGCCCATGAGTGGACGTGCCCTATGCTCCCTAAGCTGTGTTTTTTCGATGTTTCAGGACACACCGTACACTTCCCCAGAGTGGCTGTTGGCAATTTAGATCCCGCCCATCAGCGTAGCAAGGCTGCCATTTCTCCATGGCTTGTCCTGCATTTCTGGTTTTGACACTTTTTGCAGCATGGCCCTTTTGACCGATGGGAAGCGAGACTTCTTTGTAGCGCTGATTAGCCTTTCCAGGTTGCTTGGTTGGCCAAACAGGGCGTATGCGTTTTTTCCTGAATATATTCAGGAAAAAACGCATACGCCCTGTTTGGCCAAGGGCATCATTGTCGACGTTTTGCCGCTTTTCATGTGCTTTAAATGCGATTCAAATCTACCTCGTGAAATCTGTTTCCTGCAATTCTAACTTGCTTTCAAATCCTCTTCGTTGCCTTCCCTCAATATATCTGGGGATGAGAGTTATCATTTATAACTCTGCGGGTTTGTGAATTGCAGTGTCCCTGAGCTCCATTTTTCAACTCGCTTTTTTGGGAGCTGGCCGCAAAAGCGCGGGATTGCCTCAGGCCCTATTCTGCTTCTGGGCGGCAGGCTGAGCCTGTGGTTAATTCTTCTTCCTGATGGGAAAATAGAGTGACCTGTGCCTGTCCCAACACCTAGATCTAGTCTCTCATTGGTTGCCCCTCTTCCCGTTCATCCTCAGGACAAATTGCAACCTGTAGGGAAGAGGAGCTTAAAGGTGCTGATTCTCCAAGTAGGGAGATTGCTAGTAAAGTAGCTGGAAAGGCGAACCCGAGCACAAGGAGATGAGAAATGAGGTGCATATTAGAAACCTTTCAAAATCACACGGTGTACCATCTTCTGGGTTACTCATGCATGTTTTCAATGTAGGAAGATGCCCTTGAACCTGGAGATTTGGGACCCATGGGATGGGTACCACGCAGTATTACTTTAAAGGGTCTGCGTTTGCTCACCCAACCTCACCCAACCTTTCAGCCCCAAGAGTGTCCACCCTTATGTCTCATCCAGCTGTGGGTCTAGATATGGTCAATCCAGGTTGCATCACAGCCTCTGAACGAATTTTGTAAGAATTTCTCTCTCTTTCACTGTCTTTGTTTTACGGGTTTTTTAAAGTAGTTTATTTTTATAATGGGGTTTAGCTGCTTTTCACGGCTGTGTTTATGCGGCGTTACACCCACTTGACTCACTTCCAGACAGATATCAATACATAGGTTTTAAGATTCTTACTAGTCACATATATTCTTGTGCGGTGAATAGGGGGTGTTGAGTCCAGTTCACTGAGCAAGGAGTAGGTCTTGTCTATTACATATTGGGTGTATGGAACGGTATCTGAGCGAATTTGAAACCCTTGTTTTATGCATCACCCCACCTCACCTTTCCCGTTAAGCAGCCAGAGTGTGTTTTCTAAACGTGTGACTCTGTTCTGTTTTGTAATTCAGTTCAAGTGTAGCGGGTTTTACATCCCCTCTATAAGTGATAGCTTATGATAAGTGTCTTTTTCTGTGTGACTTATTTCACTTAGAATTGTCGTACCTAAATCCACTCATCTTGCTTCTACTAGCCTTATGACATTGATTTCATGTCTGAGTGATATTCCATTGTACATAAGGACCACAACTTCTTTATCCATTTTTCTCTTTCCTGGGATATTTAAGGTGCCATGAAGTGGAGGTTCTTGTCAACAGAGCAGCCCTAAACTTTGGGGTGCCTGTGTCCTCCTGATTTTTAATTTTCCCAATTTATACGCCCATGAGTGGATGTGCCCTATGCTCCCTAAGCTGTGTTTTTTCGATGTTTCAGGACAAACCATACACTTCCCCAGAGTGGCTGTTGGCAATTTAGATCCCGCCCATCAGCGTAGCAAGGCTGCCATTTCTCCATGGCTTGTCCTGCATTTCTGGTTTTGACACTTTTTGCAGCATGGCCCTTTTGACCGACGGGAAGCGAGACTTCTTTGTAGCGCTGATTAGCCTTTCCAGGTTGCTTGGTTGGCCAAACAGGGCGTATGCGTTTTTTCCTGAATATATTCAGGAAAAAACGCATACGCCCTGTTTGCCAAGGGCATCATTGTCGACGTTTTGCCGCTTTTCATGTGCTTTAAATGCGATTCAAATCTACCTCCTGAAATCTGTTTCCTGCAATTCTACCTTGCTTTCAAATCCTCTTCGTTGCCTTCCCTCAATATATCTGTGGATGAGAGTTATCATTTATAACTCTGCGGGTTTGTGAATTGCAGTGTCCCTGAGCTCCATTTTTCAACTCGCTTTTTTGGGAGCTGGCCGCAAAAGCGCGGGATTGCCTCAGGCCCTATTCTGCTTCTGGGCGGCAGGCTGAGCCTGTGGTTAATTCTTCTTCCTGATGGGAAAATAGAGTGACCTGTGCCTGTCCCAACACCTAGATCTAGTCTCTCATTGGTTGCCCCTCTTCCCGTTCATCCTCAGGACAAATTGCAACCTGTAGGGAAGAGGAGCTTAAAGGTGCTGATTCTCCAAGTAGGGAGATTGCTAGTAAAGTAGCTGGAAAGGCGAACCCGAGCACAAGGAGATGAGAAATGAGGTGCGTATTAGAAACCTTTCAAAATCACACGGTGTACCATCTTCTGGGTTACTCATGCATGTTTTCAATGTAGGAAGATGCCCTTGAACCTGGAGATTTGGGACCCATGGGATGGGTACCACGCAGTATTACTTTAAAGGGTCTGCATTTGCTCACCCAACCTCACCCAACCTTTCAGCCCCAAGAGTGTCCACCCTTATGTCTCATCCAGCTGTGGGTCTAGATATGGTCAATCCAGGTTGCATCACAGCCTCTGAACGAATTTTGTAAGAATTTCTCTCTCTTTCACTGTCTTTGTTTTACGGGTTTTTAAAAGTAGTTTATTTTTATAATGGGGTTTAGCTGCTTTTCACGGCTGTGTTTATGCGGCTTTACACCCACTTGACTCACTTCCAGACAGATATCAATACATAGGTTTTAAGATTCTTACTAGTCACATATATTCTTGTGCGGTGAATAGGGGGTGTTGAGTCCAGTTCACTGAGCAAGGAGTAGGTCTTGTCTATTACATATTGGTTATATGGAACGGTATCTGAGCGAATTTGAAACCCTTGTTTTATGCATCACCCCACCTCACCTTTCCCGTTAAGCAGCCATAGTGTGTTTTCTAAACGTGTGACTCTGTTCTGTTTTGTAATTCAGTTCAAGTGTAGCGGTTTTTACATCCCCTCTATAAGTGATAGCTTATGATAAGTGTCTTTTTCTGTGTGACTTATTTCACTTAGAATCGTCGTACCTAAATCCACTCATCTTGCTTCTACTAGCCTTATGACATTGATTTCATGTCTGAGTGATATTCCATTGTACATAAGGACCACAACTTCTTTATCCATTTTTCTCTTTCCTGGGATATTTAAGGTGCCATGAAGTGGAGGTTCTTGTCAACAGAGCAGCACTAAACTTTGGGGTGCCTGTGTCTTGCTGATTTTTAGTTTTCCCAATTTATACGCCCATGAGTGGATGTGCCCTATGCTCCCTAAGCTGTGTTTTTTCGATGTTTCAGGACACACCGTACACTTCCCCAGAGTGGCTGTTGGCAATTTACATCCCGCCCATCAGCGTAGTAAGGCTGCCATTTCTCCATGGCTTGTCCTGCATTTCTGGTTTTGACACTTTTTGCAGCATGACCCTTTTGACCGACGGGAAGCGAGACTTCTTTGTAGCGCTGATTAGCCTTTCCAGGTTGCTTGGTTGGCCAAACAGGGCGTATGCGTTTTTTCCTGAATATATTCAGGAAAAAACGCATATGCCCTGTTTGCCAAGGGCATCATTGTCGACCTTTTTCCGCTTTTCATGTGCTTTAAATGCGATTCAAATCTACCTCCTGAAATCTGTTTCCTGCAATTCTACCTTGCTTTCAAATCCTCTTCGTTGCCTTCCCTCAATATATCTGTGGATGAGAGTTATCATTTATAACTCTGCGGGTTTGTGAATTGCAGTGTCCCTGAGCTCCATTTTTCAACTCGCTTTTTTGGGAGCTGGCCTCAAAAGCGCGGGATTGCCTCAGGCCCTATTCTGCTTCTGGGCGGCAGGCTGAGCCTGTGGTTAATTCTTCTTCCTGATGGGAAAATAGAGTGACCTGTGCCTGTCCCAACACCTAGATCTAGTCTCTCATTGGTTGCCCCTCTTCCCGTTCATCCTCAGGACAAATTGCAACCTGTAGGGAACAGGAGCTTAAAGGTGCTGATTCTCCAAGTAGGGAGATTGGTAGTAAAGTAGCTGGAAAGGCGAACCCGAGCACAAGGAGATGAGAAATGAGGTGCGTATTAGAAACCTTTCAAAATCACACGGTGTACCATCTTCTGGGTTACTCATGCATGTTTTCAATGTAGGAAGATGCCCTTGAACCTGGAGATTTGGGACCCATGGGATGGGTACCACGCAGTATTACTTTAAAGGGTCTGCGTTTGCTCACCCAACCTCACCCAACCTTTCAGCCCCAAGAGTGTCCACCCTTATGTCTCATCCAGCTGTGGGTCTAGATATGGTCAATCCAGGTTGCATCACAGCCTCTGAACGAATTTTGTAAGAATTTCTCTCTCTTTCACTGTCTTTGTTTTACGGGTTTTTAAAAGTAATTTATTTTTATAATGGGGTTTAGCTGCTTTTCACGGCCGTGTTTATGCGGCTTTACACCCACTTGACTCACTTCCAGACAGATATCAATACATAGGTTTTAAGATTCTTACTAGTCACATATATTCTTGTGCGGTGAATAGGGGGTGTTGAGTCCAGTTCACTGAGCAAGGAGTAGGTCTTGTCTATTACATATTGGGTGTATGGAACGGTATCTGAGCGAATTTGAAACCCTTGTTTTATGCATCACCCCACCTCACCTTTCCCGTTAAGCAGCCATAGTGTGTTTTCTAAACGTGTGACTCTGTTCTGTTTTGTAATTCAGTTCAAGTGTAGCGGGTTTTACATCCCCTCTATAAGTGATAGCTTATGATAAGTGTCTTTTTCTGTGTGACTTATTTCACTTAGAATCGTCGTACCTAAATCCACTCATCTTGCTTCTACTAGCCTTATGACATTGATTTCATGTCTGAGTGATATTCCATTGTACATAAGGACCACAACTTCTTTATCCATTTTTCTCTTTCCTGGGATATTTAAGGTGCCGTGAAGTGGAGGTTCTTGTCAACAGAGCAGGCCTAAACTTTGGGGTGCCTGAGTCTTGCTGATTTTTAGTTTTCCCAATTTATACGCCCATGAGTGGACGTGCCCTATGCTCCCTAAGCTGTGTTTTTTCGATGTTTCAGGACACACCGTACACTTCTCCAGAGTGGCTGTTGGCAATTTACATCCCGCCCATCAGCGTAGCAAGGCTGCCATTTCTCCATGGCCTGTCCTGCATTTCTGGTTTTGACACTTTTTGCAGCATGGCACTTTTAACCGATGGGAAGCGAGACTTCTTTGTAGCGCTGATTATCCTTTCCAGTTTGCTTGGTTGGCCAAACAGGGCGTATGCGTTTTTTCCTGAATATATTCAGGAAAAAACGCATACGCCCTGTTTGGCCAAGGGCATCATTGTCGACGTTTTGCCGCTTTTCATGTGCTTTAAATGCGATTCAAATCTACCTCCTGAAATCTGTTTCCTGCAATTCTACCTTGCTTTCAAATCCTCTTCGTTGCCTTCCCTCAATATATCTGTGGATGAGAGTTATCATTTATAACTCTGCGGGTTTGTGAATTGCAGTGTCCCTGAGCTCCATTTTTCAACTCGCTTTTTTGGGAGCTGGCCGCAAAAGCGCGGGATTACCTCAGGCCCTATTCTGCTTCTGGGCGGCAGGCTGAGCCTGTGGTTAATTCTTCTTCCTGATGGGAAAATAGAGTGACCTGTGCCTGTCCCAACACCTAGATCTGGTCTCTCATTGGTTGCCCCTCTTCCCGTTCATCCTCAGGACAAATTGCAACCTGTAGGGAACAGGAGCTTAAAGGTGCTGATTCTCCAAATAGGGAGATTGCTAGTAAAGTAGCTGGAAAGGCGAACCCGAGCACAAGGAGATGAGAAATGAGGTGCGTATTAGAAACCTTTCAAAATCACACGGTGTACCATCTTCTGGGTTACTCATGCATGTTTTCAATGTAGGAAGATGCCCTTGAACCTGGAGATTTGGGACCCATGGGATGGGTACCACGCAGTATTACTTTAAAGGGTCTGCGTTTGCTCACCCAACCTCACCCAACCTTTCAGCCCCAAGAGTGTCCACCCTTATGTCTCATCCAGCTGTGGGTCTAGATATGGTCAATCCAGGTTGCATCACAGCCTCTGAACGAATTTTGTAAGAATTTCTCTCTCTTTCACTGTCTTTGTTTTACGGGTTTTTAAAAGTAGTTTATTTTTATAATGGGGTTTAGCTGCTTTTCACGGCTGTGTTTATGCGGCTTTACACCCACTTGACTCACTTCCAGACAGATATCAATACATAGGTTTTAAGATTCTTACTAGTCACATATATTCTTGTGCGGTGAATAGGGGGTGTTGAGTCCAGTTCACTGAGCAAGGAGTAGGTCTTGTCTATTACATATTGGGTGTATGGAACGGTATCTGAGCGAATTTGAAACCCTTGTTTTATGCATCACCCCACCTCACCTTTCCCGTTAAGCAGCCATAGTGTGTTTTCTAAACGTGTGACTCTGTTCTGTTTTGTAATTCAGTTCAAGTGTAGCGGGTTTTACATCCCCTCTATAAGTGATAGCTTATGATAAGTGTCTTTTTCTGTGTGACTTATTTCACTTAGAATCGTCGTACTTAAATCCACTCATCTTGCTTCTACTAGCCTTATGACATTGATTTCATGTCTGAGTGATATTCCATTGTACATAAGGACCACAACTTCTTTATCCATTTTTCTCTTTCCTGGGATATTTAAGGTGCCGTGAAGTGGAGGTTCTTGTCAACAGAGCAGCCCTAAACTTTGGGGTGCCTGTGTCTTGCTGATTTTTAGTTTTCCCAATTTATACGCCCATGAGTGGACGTGCCCTATGCTCCCTAAGCTGTGTTTTTTCGATGTTTCAGGACACACCGTACACTTCTGCAGAGTGGCTGTTGGCAATTTACATCCCGCCCATCAGCGTAGCAAGGCTGCCATTTCTCCATGGCCTGTCCTGCATTTCTGGTTTTGACACTTTTTGCAGCATGGCACTTTTAACCGATGGGAAGCGAGACTTCTTTGTAGCGCTGATTAGCCTTTCCAGTTTGCTTGGTTGGCCAAACAGGGCGTATGCGTTTTTTCCTGAATATATTCAGGAAAAAACGCATACGCCCTGTTTGGCCAAGGGCATCATTGTCGACGTTTTGCCGCTTTTCATGTGCTTTAAATGCGATTCAAATCTACCTCCTGAAATCTGTTTCCTGCAATTCTACCTTGCTTTCAAATCCTCTTCGTTGCCTTCCCTCAATATATCTGTGGATGAGAGTTATCATTTATAACTCTGCGGGTTTGTGAATTGCAGTGTCCCTGAGCTCCATTTTTCAACTCGCTTTTTTGGGAGCTGGCCGCAAAAGCGCGGGATTACCTCAGGCCCTATTCTGCTTCTGGGCGGCAGGCTGAGCCTGTGGTTAATTCTTCTTCCTGATGGGAAAATAGAGTGACCTGTGCCTGTCCCAACACCTAGATCTGGTCTCTCATTGGTTGCCCCTCTTCCCGTTCATCCTCAGGACAAATTGCAACCTGTAGGGAAGAGGAGCTTAAAGGTGCTGATTCTCCAAGTAGGGAGATTGCTAGTAAAGTAGCTGGAAAGGCGAACCCGAGCACAAGGAGATGAGAAATGAGGTGCGTATTAGAAACCTTTCAAAATCACACGGTGTACCATCTTCTGGGTTACTCATGCATGTTTTCAATGTAGGAAGATGCCCTTGAACCTGGAGATTTGGGACCCATGGGATGGGTACCACGCAGTATTACTTTAAAGGGTCTGCATTTGCTCACCCAACCTCACCCAAACTTTCAGCCCCAAGAGTGTCCACCCTTATGTCTCATCCAGCTGTGGGTCTAGATATGGTCAATCCAGGTTGCATCACAGCCTCTGAACGAATTTTGTAAGAATTTCTCTCTCTTTCACTGTCTTTGTTTTACGGGTTTTTAAAAGTAGTTTATTTTTATAATGGGGTTTAGCTGCTTTTCACGGCTGTGTTTATGCGGCTTTACACCCACTTGACTCACTTCCAGACAGATATCAATACATAGGTTTTAAGATTCTTACTAGTCACATATATTCTTGTGCGGTGAATAGGGGGTGTTGAGTCCACTTCACTGAGCAAGGAGTAGGTCTTGTCTATTACATATTGGTTATATGGAACGGTATCTGAGCGAAGTTGAAACCCTTGTTTTATGCATCACCCCACCTCACCTTTCCCGTTAAGCAGCCATAGTGTGTTTTCTAAACGTGTGACTCTGTTCTGTTTTGTAATTCAGTTCAAGTGTAGCGGGTTTTACATCCCCTCTATAAGTGATAGCTTATGATAAGTGTCTTTTTCTGTGTGACTTATTTCACTTAGAATCGTCGTACCTAAATCCACTCATCTTGCTTCTACTAGCCTTATGACATTGATTTCATGTCTGAGTGATATTCCATTGTACATAAGGACCACAACTTCTTTATCCATTTTTCTCTTTCCTGGGATATTTAAGGTGCCGTGAAGTGGAGGTTCTTGTCAACAGAGCAGCCCTAAACTTTGGGGTGCCTGTGTCTTGCTGATTTTTAGTTTTCCCAATTTATACGCCCATGAGTGGACGTGCCCTATGCTCCCTAAGCTGTGTTTTTTCGATGTTTCAGGACACACCGTACACTTCTCCAGAGTGGCTGTTGGCAATTTACATCCCGCCCATCAGCGTAGCAAGGCTGCCATTTCTCCATGGCCTGTCCTGCATTTCTGGTTTTGACACTTTTTGCAGCATGGCACTTTTAACCGATGGGAAGCGAGACTTCTTTGTAGCGCTGATTAGCCTTTCCAGTTTGCTTGGTTGGCCAAACAGGGCGTATGCGTTTTTTCCTGAATATATTCAGGAAAAAACGCATACGCCCTGTTTGGCCAAGGGCATCATTGTCGACGTTTTGCCGCTTTTCATGTGCTTTAAATGCGATTCAAATCTACCTCCTGAAATCTGTTTCCTGCAATTCTACCTTGCTTTCAAATCCTCTTCGTTGCCTTCCCTCAATATATCTGTGGATGAGAGTTATCATTTATAACTCTGCGGGTTTGTGAATTGCAGTGTCCCTGAGCTCCATTTTTCAACTCACTTTTTTGGGAGCTGGCCGCAAAAGCGCGGGATTACCTCAGGCCCTATTCTGCTTCTGGGCGGCAGGCTGAGCCTGTGGTTAATTCTTCTTCCTGATGGGAAAATAGAGTGACCTGTGCCTGTCCCAACACCTAGATCTGGTCTCTCATTGGTTGCCCCTCTTCCCGTTCATCCTCAGGACAAATTGCAACCTGTAGGGAAGAGGAGCTTAAAGGTGCTGATTCTCCAAGTAGGGAGATTGCTAGTAAAGTAGCTGGAAAGGCGAACCCGAGCACAAGGAGATGAGAAATGAGGTGCGTATTAGAAACCTTTCAAAATCACACGGTGTACCATCTTCTGGGTTACTCATGCATGTTTTCAATGTAGGAAGATGCCCTTGAACCTGGAGATTTGGGACCCATGGGATGGGTACCACGCAGTATTACTTTAAAGGGTCTGCATTTGCTCACCCAACCTCACCCAACCTTTCAGCCCCAAGAGTGTCCACCCTTATGTCTCATCCAGCTGTGGGTCTAGATATGGTCAATCCAGGTTGCATCACAGCCTCTGAACGAATTTTGTAAGAATTTCTCTCTCTTTCACTGTCTTTGTTTTACGGGTTTTTAAAAGTAGTTTATTTTTATAATGGGGTTTAGCTGCTTTTCACGGCTGTGTTTATGCGGCTTTACACCCACTTGACTCACTTCCAGACAGATATCAATACATAGGTTTTAAGATTCTTACTAGTCACATATATTCTTGTGCGGTGAATAGGGGGTGTTGAGTCCACTTCACTGAGCAAGGAGTAGGTCTTGTCTATTACATATTGGTTATATGGAACGGTATCTGAGCGAAGTTGAAACCCTTGTTTTATGCATCACCCCACCTCACCTTTCCCGTTAAGCAGCCATAGTGTGTTTTCTAAACGTGTGACTCTGTTCTGTTTTGTAATTCAGTTCAAGTGTAGCGGTTTTTACATCCCCTCTATAAGTGATAGCTTATGATAAGTGTCTTTTTCTGTGTGATTTATTTCACTTAGAATCGTCGTTCCTAAATCCACTCATCTTGCTTCTACTAGCCTTATGACATTGATTTCATGTCTGAGGGATATTCCATTGTACATAAGGACCACAACTTCTTTATCCATTTTTCTCTTTCCTGGGATATTTAAGGTGCCATGAAGTGGAGGTTCTTGTCAACAGAGCAGCACTAAACTTTGGGGTGCCTGTGTCTTGCTGATTTTTAGTTTTCCCAATTTATACGCCCATGAGTGGATGTGCCCTATGCTCCCTAAGCTGTGTTTTTTCGATGTTTCAGGACACACCGTACACTTCCCCAGAGTGGCTGTTGGCAATTTACATCCCGCCCATCAGCGTAGTAAGGCTGCCATTTCTCCATGGCTTGTCCTGCATTTCTGGTTTTGACACTTTTTGCAGCATGGCCCTTTTGACCGACGGGAAGCGAGACTTCTTTGTAGCGCTGATTAGCCTTTCCAGGTTGCTTGGTTGGCCAAACAGGGCGTATGCGTTTTTTCCTGAATATATTCAGGAAAAAACGCATATGCCCTGTTTGCCAAGGGCATCATTGTCGACGTTTTGCCGCTTTTCATGTGCTTTAAATGCGATTCAAATCTACCTCCTGAAATCTGTTTCCTGCAATTCTACCTTGCTTTCAAATCCTCTTCGTTGCCTTCCCTCAATATATCTGTGGATGAGAGTTATCATTTATAACTCTGCGGGTTTGTGAATTGCAGTGTCCCTGAGCTCCATTTTTCAACTCGCTTTTTTGGGAGCTGGCCTCAAAAGCGCGGGATTGCCTCAGGCCCTATTCTGCTTCTGGGCGGCAGGCTGAGCCTGTGGTTAATTCTTCTTCCTGATGGGAAAATAGAGTGACCTGTGCCTGTCCCAACACCTAGATCTAGTCTCTCATTGGTTGCCCCTCTTCCCGTTCATCCTCAGGACAAATTGCAACCTGTAGGGAACAGGAGCTTAAAGGTGCTGATTCTCCAAGTAGGGAGATTGCTAGTAAAGTAGCTGGAAAGGCGAACCCGAGCACAAGGAGATGAGAAATGAGGTGCGTATTAGAAACCTTTCAAAATCACACGGTGTACCATCTTCTGGGTTACTCATGCATGTTTTCGATGTAGGAAGATGCCCTTGAACCTGGAGATTTGGGACCCATGGGATGGGTACCACGCAGTATTACTTTAAAGGGTCTGCGTTTGCTCACCCAACCTCACCCAAACTTTCAGCCCCAAGAGTGTCCACCCTTATGTCTCATCCAGCTGTGGGTCTAGATATGGTCAATCCAGGTTGCATCACAGCCTCTGAACGAATTTTGTAAGAATTTCTCTCTCTTTCACTGTCTTTGTTTTACGGGTTTTTAAAAGTAATTTATTTTTATAATGGGGTTTAGCTGCTTTTCACGGCCGTGTTTATGCGGCTTTACACCCACTTGACTCACTTCCAGACAGATATCAATACATAGGTTTTAAGATTCTTACTAGTCACATATATTCTTGTGCGGTGAATAGGGGGTGTTGAGTCCAGTTCACTGAGCAAGGAGTAGGTCTTGTCTATTACATATTGGGTGTATGGAACGGTATCTGAGCGAATTTGAAACCCTTGTTTTATGCATCACCCCACCTCACCTTTCCCGTTAAGCAGCCATAGTGTGTTTTCTAAACGTGTGACTCTGTTCTGTTTTGTAATTCAGTTCAAGTGTAGCGGGTTTTACATCCCCTCTATAAGTGATAGCTTATGATAAGTGTCTTTTTCTGTGTGACTTATTTCACTTAGAATCGTCGTACCTAAATCCACTCATCTTGCTTCTACTAGCCTTATGACATTGATTTCATGTCTGAGTGATATTCCATTGTACATAAGGACCACAACTTCTTTATCCATTTTTCTCTTTCCTGGGATATTTAAGGTGCCGTGAAGTGGAGGTTCTTGTCAACAGAGCAGGCCTAAACTTTGGGGTGCCTGAGACTTGCTGATTTTTAGTTTTCCCAATTTATACGCCCATGAGTGGACGTGCCCTATGCTCCCTAAGCTGTGTTTTTTCGATGTTTCAGGACACACCGTACACTTCTCCAGAGTGGCTGTTGGCAATTTACATCCCGCCCATCAGCGTAGCAAGGCTGCCATTTCTCCATGGCCTGTCCTGCATTTCTGGTTTTGACACTTTTTGCAGCATGGCACTTTTAACCGATGGGAAGCGAGACTTCTTTGTAGCGCTGATTATCCTTTCCAGTTTGCTTGGTTGGCCAAACAGGGCGTATGCGTTTTTTCCTGAATATATTCAGGAAAAAACGCATACGCCCTGTTTGGCCAAGGGCATCATTGTCGACGTTTTGCCGCTTTTCATGTGCTTTAAATGCGATTCAAATCTACCTCCTGAAATCTGTTTCCTGCAATTCTACCTTGCTTTCAAATCCTCTTCGTTGCCTTCCGTCAATATATCTGTGGATGAGAGTTATCATTTATAACTCTGCGGGTTTGTGAATTGCAGTGTCCCTGAGCTCCATTTTTCAACTCGCTTTTTTGGGAGCTGGCCGCAAAAGCGCGGGATTACCTCAGGCCCTATTCTGCTTCTGGGCGGCAGGCTGAGCCTGTGGTTAATTCTTCTTCCTGATGGGAAAATAGAGTGACCTGTGCCTGTCCCAACACCTAGATCTGGTCTCTCATTGGTTGCCCCTCTTCCCGTTCATCCTCAGGACAAATTGCAACCTGTAGGGAAGAGGAGCTTAAAGGTGCTGATTCTCCAAGTAGGGAGATTGCTAGTAAAGTAGCTGGAAAGGCGAACCCGAGCACAAGGAGATGAGAAATGAGGTGCGTATTAGAAACCTTTCAAAATCACACGGTGTACCATCTTCTGGGTTACTCATGCATGTTTTCAATGTAGGAAGATGCCCTTGAACCTGGAGATTTGGGACCCATGGGATGGGTACCACGCAGTATTACTTTAAAGGGTCTGCGTTTGCTCACCCAACCTCACCCAACCTTTCAGCCCCAAGAGTGTCCACCCTTATGTCTCATCCAGCTGTGGGTCTAGATATGGTCAATCCTGGTTGCATCACAGCCTCTGAACGAATTTTGTAAGAATTTCTCTCTCTTTCACTGTCTTTGTTTTACGGGTTTTTAAAAGTAGTTTATTTTTATAATGGGGTTTAGCTGCTTTTCACGGCTGTGTTTATGCGGCTTTACACCCACTTGACTCACTTCCAGACAGATATCAATACATAGGTTTTAAGATTCTTACTAGTCACATATATTCTTGTGCGGTGAATAGGGGGTGTTGAGTCCAGTTCACTGAGCAAGGAGTAGGTCTTGTCTATTACATATTGGGTGTATGGAACGGTATCTGAGCGAATTTGAAACCCTTGTTTTATGCATCACCCCACCTCACCTTTCCCGTTAAGCAGCCATAGTGTGTTTTCTAAACGTGTGACTCTGTTCTGTTTTGTAATTCAGTTCAAGTGTAGCGGGTTTTACATCCCCTCTATAAGTGATAGCTTATGATAAGTGTCTTTTTCTGTGTGACTTATTTCACTTAGAATCGTCGTACTTAAATCCACTCATCTTGCTTCTACTAGCCTTATGACATTGATTTCATGTCTGAGTGATATTCCATTGTACATAAGGACCACAACTTCTTTATCCATTTTTCTCTTTCCTGGGATATTTAAGGTGCCGTGAAGTGGAGGTTCTTGTCAACAGAGCAGCCCTAAACTTTGGGGTGCCTGTGTCTTGCTGATTTTTAGTTTTCCCAATTTATACGCCCATGAGTGGACGTGCCCTATGCTCCCTAAGCTGTGTTTTTTCGATGTTTCAGGACACACCGTACACTTCTCCAGAGTGGCTGTTGGCAATTTACATCCCGCCCATCAGCGTAGCAAGGCTGCCATTTCTCCATGGCCTGTCCTGCATTTCTGGTTTTGACACTTTTTGCAGCATGGCACTTTTAACCGATGGGAAGCGAGACTTCTTTGTAGCGCTGATTAGCCTTTCCAGTTTGCTTGGTTGGCCAAACAGGGCGTATGCGTTTTTTCCTGAATATATTCAGGAAAAAACGCATACGCCCTGTTTGGCCAAGGGCATCATTGTCGACGTTTTGCCGCTTTTCATGTGCTTTAAATGCGATTCAAATCTACCTCCTGAAATCTGTTTCCTGCAATTCTACCTTGCTTTCAAATCCTCTTCGTTGCCTTCCCTCAATATATCTGTGGATGAGAGTTATCATTTATAACTCTGCGGGTTTGTGAATTGCAGTGTCCCTGAGCTCCATTTTTCAACTCGCTTTTTTGGGAGCTGGCCGCAAAAGCGCGGGATTACCTCAGGCCCTATTCTGCTTCTGGGCGGCAGGCTGAGCCTGTGGTTAATTCTTCTTCCTGATGGGAAAATAGAGTGACCTGTGCCTGTCCCAACACCTAGATCTGGTCTCTCATTGGTTGCCCCTCTTCCCGTTCATCCTCAGGACAAATTGCAACCTGTAGGGAAGAGGAGCTTAAAGGTGCTGATTCTCCAAGTAGGGAGATTGCTAGTAAAGTAGCTGGAAAGGCGAACCCGAGCACAAGGAGATGAGAAATGAGGTGCGTATTAGAAACCTTTCAAAATCACACGGTGTACCATCTTCTGGGTTACTCATGCATGTTTTCAATGTAGGAAGATGCCCTTGAACCTGGAGATTTGGGACCCATGGGATGGGTACCACGCAGTATTACTTTAAAGGGTCTGCGTTTGCTCACCCAACCTCTCAGCCCCAAGAGTGTCCACCCTTATGTCTCATCCAGCTGTGGGTCTAGATATGGTCAATCCAGGTTGCATCTCAGCCCCTGATCGAATTTTGTAAGAATTTCTCTCTCTTTCACTGTCTTTGTTTTACGGGTTTTTAAAAGTAATTTATTTTTATAATGGGGTTTAGCTGCTTTTCACGGCTGTGTTTATGCGGATTTACACCCACTTGACTCACTTCCAGACAGATATCAATACATAGGTTTTAAGATTGTTACTAGTCATATATATTCTTGTGCGGTGAATAGGGGGTGTTGAGTCCAGTTCACTGAGCAAGGAGTAGGTCTTGTGTGTTACATATTGGGTGTATGGAACGGTATCTGAGCGAATTTGAACCCCTTGTTTTATGCATCACCCCACCTCACCTTTCCCGTTAAGCAGCCATAGTGTGTTTTCTAAACGTGTGACTCTGTTCTGTTTTGTAATTCAGTTCAAGTGTAGCGGTTTTTACAGTCCCTCTATAAGTGATAGCTTATGATAAGTGTCTTTTTCTATGTGACTTATTTCACTTAGAATCGTCGTACCTAAGTCCACTCATCTTGCTTCTACTAGCCTTATGACATTGATTTCATATCTGACTGATATTCCATTGTACATAAGGACCACAAATTTTATCCATTTTTCTCTTTCCTGGGATATTTAAGGTGTCATGAAGTGGAGGTTCTTGTCAACAGAGCAGCCCCAAACTTTGGGGTGCCTGTGTCTTGCTGATTTTTAGTTTTCCCAATTTATACGCCCATGAGTGGACGTGCCCTATGCTCACTAAGCTGTGTTTTTTCGATGTTTCAGGACACACCGTACACTTCTCCAGAGTGGCTGTTGGCAATTTACATCCCGCCCATCAGCGTAGCAAGGCTGCCATTTCTCCATGGCCTGTCCTGCATTTCTGGTTTTGACACTTTTTGCAGCATGGCCCTTTTGACCCATGGGAAGCGAGACTTCTTTGTAGCGCTGATTTGCCTTTCCAGGTTGCTTGGTTGGCCAAAAAGGGCGTATGCGTTTTTTCCTGAATATATTCAGGAAAAAACGCATACGCCCTTTTTGGCCAAGGGCATCATTGTCGACGTTTTGCCGCTTTTCATGTGCCTTAAAGGCGATTCGAATCTACCTCCTGAAATCTGTTTCCTGCAATTCTGCCTTGCTTTCAAATCCTCTTCGTTGACTTCCCTCAATATATCTGTGGATGAGAGTTATCACTTATAACTCTGCGGGTTTGTGAATTGCAGTGTCCCTGAGCTCCATTTTTCAACTGTCTTTTTTGAGAGCTGGCCGCAAAAGCACGGGATTGCCTCAGGCCCTATTCTGGTTCCTGGCAGCCGGCTGAGCCTGTGGTTAATTCTTCTTCCTGATGGGAAAATAGAGTGACCTGTGCCTGTCCCAACAGCTAGATCTAGTCTCTCATTGGTTGCCCCTCTTCCCGTTCATCCTCAGGACAAATTGCAACCTGTAGGGAACAGGAGGTTAAAGGTGCTGATTCTCCAAGTAGGGAGATTGCTAGTAAAGTAGCTGGAATGGCGAACCCGAGCACAAGGAGATGAGAAATGAGGTGCGTTTTAGAAACCTTTCAAAATCACACGGTGTACCATCTTCTGAGTTTCTCATGCATGTTTTCGATGTAGGAAGATGCCCTTGAACCTGGAGACTTGGGACCCATGGGATGGGTACCACGCAGTATTACTTTAAAGGGTCTGCGTTTGCTCACCCAACCTAACCCAACCTTTCAGCGCCAAGACTGTCCACCCTTATGTCTCATCCAGCTGTGCGTGTAGATATGGTCAATCCAGGTTGCATCACAGCCTCTGAACGAATTTTGTAAGAATTTCTCTCTCTTTCACTGTCTTTGTTTTACGGGTTTTTAAAAGTAGTTTATTTTTATAATGGGGTTTAGCTGCTTTTCACGGCTGTGTTTATGCGGATTTACACCCACTTGACTCACTTCCAGACAGATATCAATACATAGGTTTTAAGATTGTTACTAGTCACATATATTCTTGTGCGGTGAATAGGGGGTGTTGAGTCCAGTTCACTGAGCAAGGAGTAGGTCTTGTCTATTACATATTGGGTGTATGGAACGGTATCTGAGCGAATTTGAAACCCTTGTTTTATGCATCACCCCACCTCACCTTTCCCGTTAAGCAGCCATAGTGTGTTTTCTAAACGTGTGACTCTGTTCTGTTTTGTAATTCAGTTCAAGTGTAGCGGGTTTTACATCCCCTCTATAAGTGATAGCTTATGATAAGTGTCTTTTTCTGTGTGACTTATTTCACTTAGAATCGTCGTACTTAAATCCACTCATCTTGCTTCTACTAGCCTTATGACATTGATTTCATGTCTGAGTGATATTCCATTGTACATAAGGACCACAACTTCTTTATCCATTTTTCTCTTTCCTGGGATATTTAAGGTGCCGTGAAGTGGAGGTTCTTGTCAACAGAGCAGCCCTAAACTTTGGGGTGCCTGTGTCTTGCTGATTTTTAGTTTTCCCAATTTATACGCCCATGAGTGGACGTGCCCTATGCTCCCTAAGCTGTGTTTTTTCGATGTTTCAGGACACACCGTACACTTCTCCAGAGTGGCTGTTGGCAATTTACATCCCGCCCATCAGCGTAGCAAGGCTGCCATTTCTCCATGGCCTGTCCTGCATTTCTGGTTTTGACACTTTTTGCAGCATGGCACTTTTAACCGATGGGAAGCGAGACTTCTTTGTAGCGCTGATTATCCTTTCCAGTTTGCTTGGTTGGCCAAACAGGGCGTATGCGTTTTTTCCTGAATATATTCAGGAAAAAACGCATATGCCCTGTTTGGCCAAGGGCATCATTGTCGACGTTTTGCCGCTTTTCATGTGCTTTAAATGCGATTCAAATCTACCTCCTGAAATCTGTTTCCTGCAATTCTACCTTGCTTTCAAATCCTCTTCGTTGCCTTCCCTCAATATATCTGTGGATGAGAGTTATCATTTATAACTCTGCGGGTTTGTGAATTGCAGTGTCCCTGAGCTCCATTTTTCAACTCGCTTTTTTGGGAGCTGGCCGCAAAAGCGCGGGATTACCTCAGGCCCTATTCTGCTTCTGGGCGGCAGGCTGAGCCTGTGGTTAATTCTTCTTCCTGATGGGAAAATAGAGTGACCTGTGCCTGTCCCAACACCTAGATCTGGTCTCTCATTGGTTGCCCCTCTTCCCGTTCATCCTCAGGACAAATTGCAACCTGTAGGGAAGAGGAGCTTAAAGGTGCTGATTCTCCAAGTAGGGAGATTGCTAGTAAAGTAGCTGGAAAGGCGAACCCGAGCACAAGGAGATGAGAAATGAGGTGCGTATTAGAAACCTTTCAAAATCACACGGTGTACCATCTTCTGGGTTACTCATGCATGTTTTCAATGTAGGAAGATGCCCTTGAACCTGGAGATTTGGGACCCATGGGATGGGTACCACGCAGTATTACTTTAAAGGGTCTGCGTTTGCTCACCCAACCTCTCAGCCCCAAGAGTGTCCACCCTTATGTCTCATCCAGCTGTGGGTCTAGATATGGTCAATCCAGGTTGCATCTCAGCCCCTGATCGAATTTTGTAAGAATTTCTCTCTCTTTCACTGTCTTTGTTTTACGGGTTTTTAAAAGTAATTTATTTTTATAATGGGGTTTAGCTGCTTTTCACGGCTGTGTTTATGCGGATTTACACCCACTTGACTCACTTCCAGACAGATATCAATACATAGGTTTTAAGATTGTTACTAGTCATATATATTCTTGTGCGGTGAATAGGGGGTGTTGAGTCCAGTTCACTGAGCAAGGAGTAGGTATTGTGTGTTACATATTGGGTGTATGGAACGGTATCTGAGCGAATTTGAACCCCTTGTTTTATGCATCACCCCACCTCACCTTTCCCGTTAAGCAGCCATAGTGTGTTTTCTAAACGTGTGACTCTGTTCTGTTTTGTAATTCAGTTCAAGTGTAGCGGTTTTTACAGTCCCTCTATAAGTGATAGCTTATGATAAGTGTCTTTTTCTATGTGACTTATTTCACTTAGAATCGTCGTACCTAAGTCCACTCATCTTGCTTCTACTAGCCTTATGACATTGATTTCATATCTGACTGATATTCCATTGTACATAAGGACCACAAATTTTATCCATTTTTCTCTTTCCTGGGATATTTAAGGTGTCATGAAGTGGAGGTTCTTGTCAACAGAGCAGCCCCAAACTTTGGGGTGCCTGTGTCTTGCTGATTTTTAGTTTTCCCAATTTATACGCCCATGAGTGGACGTGCCCTATGCTCACTAAGCTGTGTTTTTTCGATGTTTCAGGACACACCGTACACTTCTCCAGAGTGGCTGTTGGCAATTTACATCCCGCCCATCAGCGTAGCAAGGCTGCCATTTCTCCATGGCCTGTCCTGCATTTCTGGTTTTGACACTTTTTGCAGCATGGCCCTTTTGACCCATGGGAAGCGAGACTTCTTTGTAGCGCTGATTTGCCTTTCCAGGTTGCTTGGTTGGCCAAAAAGGGCGTATGCGTTTTTTCCTGAATATATTCAGGAAAAAACGCATACGCCCTTTTTGGCCAAGGGCATCATTGTCGACGTTTTGCCGCTTTTCATGTGCCTTAAAGGCGATTCGAATCTACCTCCTGAAATCTGTTTCCTGCAATTCTGCCTTGCTTTCAAATCCTCTTCGTTGACTTCCCTCAATATATCTGTGGATGAGAGTTATCACTTATAACTCTGCGGGTTTGTGAATTGCAGTGTCCCTGAGCTCCATTTTTCAACTGTCTTTTTTGAGAGCTGGCCGCAAAAGCACGGGATTGCCTCAGGCCCTATTCTGGTTCCTGGCAGCCGGCTGAGCCTGTGGTTAATTCTTCTTCCTGATGGGAAAATAGAGTGACCTGTGCCTGTCCCAACAGCTAGATCTAGTCTCTCATTGGTTGCCCCTCTTCCCGTTCATCCTCAGGACAAATTGCAACCTGTAGGGAACAGGAGGTTAAAGGTGCTGATTCTCCAAGTAGGGAGATTGCTAGTAAAGTAGCTGGAATGGCGAACCCGAGCACAAGGAGATGAGAAATGAGGTGCGTTTTAGAAACCTTTCAAAATCACACGGTGTACCATCTTCTGAGTTTCTCATGCATGTTTTCGATGTAGGAAGATGCCCTTGAACCTGGAGACTTGGGACCCATGGGATGGGTACCACGCAGTATTACTTTAAAGGGTCTGCGTTTGCTCACCCAACCTAACCCAACCTTTCAGCGCCAAGACTGTCCACCCTTATGTCTCATCCAGCTGTGCGTGTAGATATGGTCAATCCAGGTTGCATCACAGCATCTGAACGAATTTTGTAAGAATTTCTCTCTCTTTCACTGTCTTTGTTTTACGGGTTTTTAAAAGTAGTTTATTTTTATAATGGGGTTTAGCTGCTTTTCACGGCTGTGTTTATGCGGCTTTACACCCACTTGACTCACTTCCAGACAGATATCAATACATAGGTTTTAAGATTCTTACTAGTCACATATATTCTTGTGCGGTGAATAGGGGGTGTTGAGTCCACTTCACTGAGCAAGGAGTAGGTCTTGTCTATTACATATTGGTTATATGGAACGGTATCTGAGCGAAGTTGAAACCCTTGTTTTATGCATCACCCCACCTCACCTTTCCCCTTAAGCAGCCATAGTGTGTTTTCTAAACGTGTGACTCTGTTCTGTTTTGTAATTCAGTTCAAGTGTAGCGGTTTTTACATCCCCTCTATAAGTGATAGCTTATGATAAGTGTCTTTTTCTGTGTGATTTATTTCACTTAGAATCGTCGTACCTAAATCCACTCATCTTGCTTCTACTAGCCTTATGACATTGATTTCATGTCTGAGTGATATTCCATTGTACATAAGGACCACAACTTCTTTATCCATTTTTCTCTTTCCTGGGATATTTAAGGTGCCATGAAGTGGAGGTTCTTGTCAACAGAGCAGCACTAAACTTTGGGGTGCCTGTGTCTTGCTGATTTTTAGTTTTCCCAATTTATACGCCCATGAGTGGATGTGCCCTATGCTCCCTAAGCTGTGTTTTTTCGATGTTTCAGGACACACCGTACACTTCCCCAGAGTGGCTGTTGGCAATTTACATCCCGCCCATCAGCGTAGTAAGGCTGCCATTTCTCCATGGCTTGTCCTGCATTTCTGGTTTTGACACTTTTTGCAGCATGGCCCTTTTGACCGACGGGAAGCGAGACTTCTTTGTAGCGCTGATTAGCCTTTCCAGGTTGCTTGGTTGGCCAAACAGGGCGTATGCGTTTTTTCCTGAATATATTCAGGAAAAAACGCATATGCCCTGTTTGCCAAGGGCATCATTGTCGACGTTTTGCCGCTTTTCATGTGCTTTAAATGCGATTCAAATCTACCTCCTGAAATCTGTTTCCTGCAATTCTACCTTGCTTTCAAATCCTCTTCGTTGCCTTCCCTCAATATATCTGTGGATGAGAGTTATCATTTATAACTCTGCGGGTTTGTGAATTGCAGTGTCCCTGAGCTCCATTTTTCAACTCGCTTTTTTGGGAGCTGGCCTCAAAAGCGCGGGATTGCCTCAGGCCCTATTCTGCTTCTGGGCGGCAGGCTGAGCCTGTGGTTAATTCTTCTTCCTGATGGGAAAATAGAGTGACCTGTGCCTGTCCCAACACCTAGATCTAGTCTCTCATTGGTTGCCCCTCTTCCCGTTCATCCTCAGGACAAATTGCAACCTGTAGGGAACAGGAGCTTAAAGGTGCTGATTCTCCAAGTAGGGAGATTGCTAGTAAAGTAGCTGGAAAGGCGAACCCGAGCACAAGGAGATGAGAAATGAGGTGCGTATTAGAAACCTTTCAAAATCACACGGTGTACCATCTTCTGGGTTACTCATGCATGTTTTCGATGTAGGAAGATGCCCTTGAACCTGGAGATTTGGGACCCATGGGATGGGTACCACGCAGTATTACTTTAAAGGGTCTGCGTTTGCTCACCCAACCTCACCCAAACTTTCAGCCCCAAGAGTGTCCACCCTTATGTCTCATCCAGCTGTGGGTCTAGATATGGTCAATCCAGGTTGCATCACAGCCTCTGAACGAATTTTGTAAGAATTTCTCTCTCTTTCACTGTCTTTGTTTTACGGGTTTTTAAAAGTAATTTATTTTTATAATGGGGTTTAGCTGCTTTTCACGGCCGTGTTTATGCGGCTTTACACCCACTTGACTCACTTCCAGACAGATATCAATACATAGGTTTTAAGATTCTTACTAGTCACATATATTCTTGTGCGGTGAATAGGGGGTGTTGAGTCCAGTTCACTGAGCAAGGAGTAGGTCTTGTCTATTACATATTGGGTGTATGGAACGGTATCTGAGCGAATTTGAAACCCTTGTTTTATGCATCACCCCACCTCACCTTTCCCGTTAAGCAGCCATAGTGTGTTTTCTAAACGTGTGACTCTGTTCTGTTTTGTAATTCAGTTCAAGTGTAGCGGGTTTTACATCCCCTCTATAAGTGATAGCTTATGATAAGTGTCTTTTTCTGTGTGACTTATTTCACTTAGAATCGTCGTACCTAAATCCACTCATCTTGCTTCTACTAGCCTTATGACATTGATTTCATGTCTGAGTGATATTCCATTGTACATAAGGACCACAACTTCTTTATCCATTTTTCTCTTTCCTGGGATATTTAAGGTGCCGTGAAGTGGAGGTTGTTGTCAACAGAGCAGGCCTAAACTTTGGGGTGCCTGAGTCTTGCTGATTTTTAGTTTTCCCAATTTATACGCCCATGAGTGGACGTGCCCTATGCTCCCTAAGCTGTGTTTTTTCGATGTTTCAGGACACACCGTACACTTCTCCAGAGTGGCTGTTGGCAATTTACATCCCGCCCATCAGCGTAGCAAGGCTGCCATTTCTCCATGGCCTGTCCTGCATTTCTGGTTTTGACACTTTTTGCAGCATGGCACTTTTAACCGATGGGAAGCGAGACTTCTTTTTAGCGCTGATTATCCTTTCCAGTTTGCTTGGTTGGCCAAACAGGGCGTATGCGTTTTTTCCTGAATATATTCAGGAAAAAACGCATACGCCCTGTTTGGCCAAGGGCATCATTGTCGACGTTTTGCCGCTTTTCATGTGCTTTAAATGCGATTCAAATCTACCTCCTGAAATCTGTTTCCTGCAATTCTACCTTGCTTTCAAATCCTCTTCGTTGCCTTCCGTCAATATATCTGTGGATGAGAGTTATCATTTATAACTCTGCGGGTTTGTGAATTGCAGTGTCCCTGAGCTCCATTTTTCAACTCGCTTTTTTGGGAGCTGGCCGCAAAAGCGCGGGATTACCTCAGGCCCTATTCTGCTTCTGGGCGGCAGGCTGAGCCTGTGGTTAATTCTTCTTCCTGATGGGAAAATAGAGTGACCTGTGCCTGTCCCAACACCTAGATCTGGTCTCTCATTGGTTGCCCCTCTTCCCGTTCATCCTCAGGACAAATTGCAACCTGTAGGGAAGAGGAGCTTAAAGGTGCTGATTCTCCAAGTAGGGAGATTGCTAGTAAAGTAGCTGGAAAGGCGAACCCGAGCACAAGGAGATGAGAAATGAGGTGCGTATTAGAAACCTTTCAAAATCACACGGTGTACCATCTTCTGGGTTACTCATGCATGTTTTCAATGTAGGAAGATGCCCTTGAACCTGGAGATTTGGGACCCATGGGATGGGTACCACGCAGTATTACTTTAAAGGGTCTGCGTTTGCTCACCCAACCTCACCCAACCTTTCAGCCCCAAGAGTGTCCACCCTTATGTCTCATCCAGCTGTGGGTCTAGATATGGTCAATCCAGGTTGCATCACAGCCTCTGAACGAATTTTGTAAGAATTTCTCTCTCTTTCACTGTCTTTGTTTTACGGGTTTTTAAAAGTAGTTTATTTTTATAATGGGGTTTAGCTGCTTTTCACGGCTGTGATTATGCGGCTTTACACCCACTTGACTCACTTCCAGACAGATATCAATACATAGGTTTTAAGATTCTTACTAGTCACATATATTCTTGTGCGGTGAATAGGGGGTGTTGAGTCCAGTTCACTGAGCAAGGAGTAGGTCTTGTCTATTACATATTGGGTGTATGGAACGGTATCTGAGCGAATTTGAAACCCTTGTTTTATGCATCACCCCACCTCACCTTTCCCGTTAAGCAGCCATAGTGTGTTTTCTAAACGTGTGACTCTGTTCTGTTTTGTAATTCAGTTCAAGTGTAGCGGGTTTTACATCCCCTCTATAAGTGATAGCTTATGATAAGTGTCTTTTTCTGTGTGACTTATTTCACTTAGAATCGTCGTACCTAAATCCACTCATCTTGCTTCTACTAGCCTTATGACATTGATTTCATGTCTGAGTGATATTCCATTGTACATAAGGACCACAACTTCTTTATCCATTTTTCTCTTTCCTGGGATATTTAAGGTGCCGTGAAGTGGAGGTTCTTGTCAACAGAGCAGCCCTAAACTTTGGGGTGCCTGTGTCTTGCTGATTTTTAGTTTTCCCAATTTATACGCCCATGAGTGGACGTGCCCTATGCTCCCTAAGCTGTGTTTTTTCGATGTTTCAGGACACACCGTACACTTCTCCAGAGTGGCTGTTGGCAATTTACATACCGCCCATCAGCGTAGCAAGGCTGCCATTTCTCCATGGCCTGTCCTGCATTTCTGGTTTTGACACTTTTTGCAGCATGGCACTTTTAACCGATGGGAAGCGAGACTTCTTTGTAGCGCTGATTATCATTTCCAGTTTGCTTGGTTGGCCAAACAGGGCGTATGCGTTTTTTCCTGAATATATTCAGGAAAAAACGCATACGCCCTGTTTGGCCAAGGGCATCATTGTCGACGTTTTGCCGCTTTTCATGTGCTTTAAATGCGATTCAAATCTACCTCCTGAAATCTGTTTCCTGCAATTCTACCTTGCTTTCAAATCCTCTTCGTTGCCTTCCCTCAATATATCTGTGGATGAGAGTTATCATTTATAACTCTGCGGGTTTGTGAATTGCAGTGTCCCTGAGCTCCATTTTTCAACTCGCTTTTTTGGGAGCTGGCCGCAAAAGCGCGGGATTACCTCAGGCCCTATTCTGCTTCTGGGCGGCAGGCTGAGCCTGTGGTTAATTCTTCTTCCTGATGGGAAAATAGAGTGACCTGTGCCTGTCCCAACACCTAGATCTGGTCTCTCATTGGTTGCCCCTCTTCCCGTTCATCCTCAGGACAAATTGCAACCTGTAGGGAAGAGGAGCTTAAAGGTGCTGATTCTCCAAGTAGGGAGATTGCTAGTAAAGTAGCTGGAAAGGCGAACCCGAGCACAAGGAGATGAGAAATGAGGTGCGTATTAGAAACCTTTCAAAATCACACGGTGTACCATCTTCTGGGTTACTCATGCATGTTTTCAATGTAGGAAGATGCCCTTGAACCTGGAGATTTGGGACCCATGGGATGGGTACCACGCAGTATTACTTTAAAGGGTCTGCATTTGCTCACCCAACCTCACCCAAACTTTCAGCCCCAAGAGTGTCCACCCTTATGTCTCATCCAGCTGTGGGTCTAGATATGGTCAATCCAGGTTGCATCACAGCCTCTGAACGAATTTTGTAAGAATTTCTCTCTCTTTCACTGTCTTTGTTTTACGGGTTTTTAAAAGTAGTTTATTTTTATAATGGGGTTTAGCTGCTTTTCACGGCTGTGTTTATGCGGCTTTACACCCACTTGACTCACTTCCAGACAGATATCAATACATAGGTTTTAAGATTCTTACTAGTCACATATATTCTTGTGCGGTGAATAGGGGGTGTTGAGTCCACTTCACTGAGCAAGGAGTAGGTCTTGTCTATTACATATTGGTTATATGGAACGGTATCTGAGCGAAGTTGAAACCCTTGTTTTATGCATCACCCCACCTCACCTTTCCCGTTAAGCAGCCATAGTGTGTTTTCTAAACGTGTGACTCTGTTCTGTTTTGTAATTCAGTTCAAGTGTAGCGGTTTTTACATCCCCTCTATAAGTGATAGCTTATGATAAGTGTCTTTTTCTGTGTGATTTATTTCACTTAGAATCGTCGTACCTAAATCCACTCATCTTGCTTCTACTAGCCTTATGACATTGATTTCATGTCTGAGTGATATTCCATTGTACATAAGGACCACAACTTCTTTATCCATTTTTCTCTTTCCTGGGATATTTAAGGTGCCATGAAGTGGAGGTTCTTGTCAACAGAGCAGCACTAAACTTTGGGGTGCCTGTGTCTTGCTGATTTTTAGTTTTCCCAATTTATACGCCCATGAGTGGATGTGCCCTATGCTCCCTAAGCTGTGTTTTTTCGATGTTTCAGGAAACACCGTACACTTCCCCAGAGTGGCTGTTGGCAATTTACATCCCGCCCATCAGCGTAGTAAGGCTGCCATTTCTCCATGGCTTGTCCTGCATTTCTGGTTTTGACACTTTTTGCAGCATGGCCCTTTTGACCGACGGGAAGCGAGACTTCTTTGTAGCGCTGATTAGCCTTTCCAGGTTGCTTGGTTGACCACACAGGGCGTATGCATTTTTTCCTGAATATATTCAGGAAAAAACGCATATGCCCTGTTTGCCAAGGGCATCATTGTCGACGTTTTGCCGCTTTTCATGTGCTTTAAATGCGATTCAAATCTACCTCCTGAAATCTGTTTCCTGCAATTCTACCTTGCTTTCAAATCCTCTTCGTTGCCTTCCCTCAATATATCTGTGGATGAGAGTTATCATTTATAACTCTGCGGGTTTGTGAATTGCAGTGTCCCTGAGCTCCATTTTTCAACTCGCTTTTTTGGGAGCTGGCCTCAAAAGCGCGGGATTGCCTCAGGCCCTATTCTGCTTCTGGGCGGCAGGCTGAGCCTGTGGTTAATTCTTCTTCCTGATGGGAAAATAGAGTGACCTGTGCCTGTCCCAACACCTAGATCTAGTCTCTCATTGGTTGCCCCTCTTCCCGTTCATCCTCAGGACAAATTGCAACCTGTAGGGAACAGGAGCTTAAAGGTGCTGATTCTCCAAGTAGGGAGATTGCTAGTAAAGTAGCTGGAAAGGCGAACCCGAGCACAAGGAGATGAGAAATGAGGTGCGTATTAGAAACCTTTCAAAATCACACGGTGTACCATCTTCTGGGTTACTCATGCATGTTTTCGATGTAGGAAGATGCCCTTGAACCTGGAGATTTGGGACCCATGGGATGGGTACCACGCAGTATTACTTTAAAGGGTCTGCGTTTGCTCACCCAACCTCACCCAAACTTTCAGCCCCAAGAGTGTCCACCCTTATGTCTCATCCAGCTGTGGGTCTAGATATGGTCAATCCAGGTTGCATCACAGCCTCTGAACGAATTTTGTAAGAATTTCTCTCTCTTTCACTGTCTTTGTTTTACGGGTTTTTAAAAGTAATTTATTTTTATAATGGGGTTTAGCTGCTTTTCACGGCCGTGTTTATGCGGCTTTACACCCACTTGACTCACTTCCAGACAGATATCAATACATAGGTTTTAAGATTCTTACTAGTCACATATATTCTTGTGCGGTGAATAGGGGGTGTTGAGTCCAGTTCACTGAGCAAGGAGTAGGTCTTGTCTATTACATATTGGGTGTATGGAACGGTATCTGAGCGAATTTGAAACCCTTGTTTTATGCATCACCCCACCTCACCTTTCCCGTTAAGCAGCCATAGTGTGTTTTCTAAACGTGTGACTCTGTTCTGTTTTGTAATTCAGTTCAAGTGTAGCGGGTTTTACATCCCCTCTATAAGTGATAGCTTATGATAAGTGTCTTTTTCTGTGTGACTTATTTCACTTAGAATCGTCGTACCTAAATCCACTCATCTTGCTTCTACTAGCCTTATGACATTGATTTCATGTCTGAGTGATATTCCATTGTACATAATGACCACAACTTCTTTATCCATTTTTCTCTTTCCTGGGATATTTAAGGTGCCGTGAAGTGGAGGTTCTTGTCAACAGAGCAGGCCTAAACTTTGGGGTGCCTGAGTCTTGCTGATTTTTAGTTTTCCCAATTTATACGCCCATGAGTGGACGTGCCCTATGCTCCCTAAGCTGTGTTTTTTCGATGTTTCAGGACACACCGTACACTTCTCCAGAGTGGCTGTTGGCAATTTACATCCCGCCCATCAGCGTAGCAAGGCTGCCATTTCTCCATGGCCTGTCCTGCATTTCTGGTTTTGACACTTTTTGCAGCATGGCACTTTTAACCGATGGGAAGCGAGACTTCTTTGTAGCGCTGATTATCCTTTCCAGTTTGCTTGGTTGGCCAAACAGGGCGTATGCGTTTTTTCCTGAATATATTCAGGAAAAAACGCATACGCCCTGTTTGGCCAAGGGCATCATTGTCGACGTTTTGCCGCTTTTCATGTGCTTTAAATGCGATTCAAATCTACCTCCTGAAATCTGTTTCCTGCAATTCTACCTTGCTTTCAAATCCTCTTCGTTGCCTTCCCTCAATATATCTGTGGATGAGAGTTATCATTTATAAATCTGCGGGTTTGTGAATTGCAGTGTCCCTGAGCTCCATTTTTCAACTCGCTTTTTTGGGAGCTGGCCGCAAAAGCGCGGGATTACCTCAGGCCCTATTCTGCTTCTGGGCGGCAGGCTGAGCCTGTGGTTAATTCTTCTTCCTGATGGGAAAATAGAGTGACCTGTGCCTGTCCCAACACCTAGATCTGGTCTCTCATTGGTTGCCCCTCTTCCCGTTCATCCTCAGGACAAATTGCAACCTGTAGGGAAGAGGAGCTTAAAGGTGCTGATTCTCCAAGTAGGGAGATTGCTAGTAAAGTAGCTGGAAAGGCGAACCCGAGCACAAGGAGATGAGAAATGAGGTGCGTATTAGAAACCTTTCAAAATCACACGGTGTACCATCTTCTGGGTTACTCATGCATGTTTTCAATGTAGGAAGATGCCCTTGAACCTGGAGATTTGGGACCCATGGGATGGGTACCACGCAGTATTACTTTAAAAGGTCTGCGTTTGCTCACCCAACCTCACCCAACCTTTCAGCCCCAAGAGTGTCCACCCTTATGTCTCATCCAGCTGTGGGTCTAGATATGGTCAATCCAGGTTGCATCACAGCCTCTGAACGAATTTTGTAAGAATTTCTCTCTCTTTCACTGTCTTTGTTTTACGGGTTTTTAAAAGTAGTTTATTTTTATAATGGGGTTTAGCTGCTTTTCACGGCTGTGTTTATGCGGCTTTACACCCACTTGACTCACTTCCAGACAGATATCAATACATAGGTTTTAAGATTCTTACTAGTCACATATATTCTTGTGCGGTGAATAGGGGGTGTTGAGTCCAGTTCACTGAGCAAGGAGTAGGTCTTGTCTATTACATATTGGGTGTATGGAACGGTATCTGAGCGAATTTGAAACCCTTGTTTTATGCATCACCCCACCTCACCTTTCCCGTTAAGCAGCCATAGTGTGTTTTCTAAACGTGTGACTCTGTTCTGTTTTGTAATTCAGTTCAAGTGTAGCGGGTTTTACATCCCCTCTATAAGTGATAGCTTATGATAAGTGTCTTTTTCTGTGTGACTTATTTCACTTAGAATCGTCGTACCTAAATCCACTCATCTTGCTTCTACTAGCCTTATGACATTGATTTCATGTCTGAGTGATATTCCATTGTACATAAGGACCACAACTTCTTTATCCATTTTTCTCTTTCCTGGGATATTTAAGGTGCCGTGAAGTGGAGGTTCTTGTCAACAGAGCAGGCCTAAACTTTGGGGTGCCTGAGTCTTGCTGATTTTTAGTTTTCCCAATTTATACGCCCATGAGTGGACGTGCCCTATGCTCCCTAAGCTGTGTTTTTTCGATGTTTCAGGACACACCGTACACTTCTCCAGAGTGGCTGTTGGCAATTTACATCCCGCCCATCAGCGCAGCAAGGCTGCCATTTCTCCATGGCCTGTCCTGCATTTCTGGTTTTGACACTTTTTGCAGCATGGCACTTTTAACCGATGGGAAGCGAGACTTCTTTGTAGCGCTGATTAGCCTTTCCAGTTTGCTTGGTTGGCCAAACAGGGCGTATGCGTTTTTTCCTGAATATATTCAGGAAAAAACGCATACGCCCTGTTTGGCCAAGGGCATCATTGTCGACGTTTTGCCGCTTTTCATGTGCTTTAAATGCGATTCAAATCTACCTCCTGAAATCTGTTTCCTGCAATTCTACCTTGCTTTCAAATCCTCTTCGTTGCCTTCCGTCAATATATCTGTGGATGAGAGTTATCATTTATAACTCTGCGGGTTTGTGAATTGCAGTGTCCCTGAGCTCCATTTTTCAACTCGCTTTTTTGGGAGCTGGCCGCAAAAGCGCGGGATTACCTCAGGCCCTATTCTGCTTCTGGGCGGCAGGCTGAGCCTGTGGTTAATTCTTCTTCCTGATGGGAAAATAGAGTGACCTGTGCCTGTCCCAACACCTAGATCTGGTCTCTCATTGGTTGCCCCTCTTCCCGTTCATCCTCAGGACAAATTGCAACCTGTAGGGAAGAGGAGCTTAAAGGTGCTGATTCTCCAAGTAGGGAGATTGCTAGTAAAGTAGCTGGAAAGGCGAACCCGAGCACAAGGAGATGAGAAATGAGGTGCGTATTAGAAACCTTTCAAAATCACACGGTGTACCATCTTCTGGGTTACTCATGCATGTTTTCAATGTAGGAAGATGCCCTTGAACCTGGAGATTTGGGACCCATGGGATGGGTACCACGCAGTATTACTTTAAAGGGTCTGCGTTTGCTCACCCAACCTCACCCAACCTTTCAGCCCCAAGAGTGTCCACCCTTATGTCTCATCCAGCTGTGGGTCTAGATATGGTCAATCCTGGTTGCATCACAGCCTCTGAACGAATTTTGTAAGAATTTCTCTCTCTTTCACTGTCTTTGTTTTACGGGTTTTTAAAAGTAGTTTATTTTTATAATGGGGTTTAGCTGCTTTTCACGGCTGTGTTTATGCGGCTTTACACCCACTTGACTCACTTCCAGACAGATATCAATACATAGGTTTTAAGATTCTTACTAGTCACATATATTCTTGTGCGGTGAATAGGGGGTGTTGAGTCCAGTTCACTGAGCAAGGAGTAGGTCTTGTCTATTACATATTGGGTGTATGGAACGGTATCTGAGCGAATTTGAAACCCTTGTTTTATGCATCACCCCACCTCACCTTTCCCGTTAAGCAGCCATAGTGTGTTTTCTAAACGTGTGACTCTGTTCTGTTTTGTAATTCAGTTCAAGTGTAGCGGGTTTTACATCCCCTCTATAAGTGATAGCTTATGATAAGTGTCTTTTTCTGTGTGACTTATTTCACTTAGAATCGTCGTACCTAAATCCACTCATCTTGCTTCTACTAGCCTTATGACATTGATTTCATGTCTGAGTGATATTCCATTGTACATAAGGACCACAACTTCTTTATCCATTTTTCTCTTTCCTGGGATATTTAAGGTGCCGTGAAGTGGAGGTTCTTGTCAACAGAGCAGGCCTAAACTTTGGGGTGCCTGAGTCTTGCTGATTTTTAGTTTTCCCAATTTATACGCCCATGAGTGGACGTGCCCTATGCTCCCTAAGCTGTGTTTTTTCGATGTTTCAGGACACACCGTACACTTCTCCAGAGTGGCTGTTGGCAATTTACATCCCGCCCATCAGCGTAGCAAGGCTGCCATTTCTCCATGGCCTGTCCTGCATTTCTAGTTTTGACACTTTTTGCAGCATGGCACTTTTGACCGATGGGAAGCGAGACTTCTTTGTAGCGCTGATTAGCCTTTCCAGTTTGCTTGGTTGGCCAAACAGGGCGTATGCGTTTTTTCCTGAATATATTCAGGAAAAAACGCATACGCCCTGTTTGGCCAAGGGCATCATTGTCGACGTTTTGCCGCTTTTCATGTGCTTTAAATGCGATTCAAATCTACCTCCTGAAATCTGTTTCCTGCAATTCTACCTTGCTTTCAAATCCTCTTCGTTGCCTTCCCTCAATATATCTGTGGATGAGAGTTATCATTTATAACTCTGCGGGTTTGTGAATTGCAGTGTCCCTGAGCTCCATTTTTCAACTCGCTTTTTTGGGACCTGGCCGCAAAAGCGCGGGATTGCCTCAGGCCCTATTCTGCTTCTGGGCGGCAGGCTGAGCCTGTGGTTAATTCTTCTTCCTGATGGGAAAATAGAGTGACCTGTGCCTGTCCCAACACCTAGATCTAGTCTCTCATTGGTTGCCCCTCTTCCCGTTCATCCTCAGGAAAAATTGCAACCTGTAGGGAAGAGGAACTTAAAGGTGCTGATTCTCCAAGTAGGGAGATTGCTAGTAAAGTAGCTGGAAAGGCCAACCCGAGCACAAGGAGATGAGAAATGAGGTGCGTATTAGAAACCTTTCAAAATCACACGGTGTACCATCTTCTGGGTTACTCATGCATGTTTTCAATGTAGGAAGATGCCCTTGAACCTGGAGATTTGGGACCCATGGGATGGGTACCACGCAGTATTACTTTAAAGGGTCTGCGTTTGCTCACCCAACCTCACCCAACCTTTCAGACCCAAGAGTGTCCACGCTTATGTCTCATCCAGCTGTGGGTCTAGATATGGTCAATCCAGGTTTCATCACAGCCTCTGAACGAATTTTGTAAGAATTTCTCTCTCTTTCACTGTCTTTGTTTTACGGGTTTTTAAAAGTAGTTTATTTTTATAATGGGGTTTAGCTGCTTTTCACGGCTGTGTTTATGTGGCTTTACACCCACTTGACTCACTTCCAGACAGATATCAATACATAGGTTTTAAGATTGTTACTAGTCACATATATTCTTGTGCGGTGAATAGGGGGTGTTGAGTCCAGTTCACTGAGCAAGGAGTAGGTCTTGTCTATTACATATTGGGTGTATGGAACGGTATCTGAGCGAATTTGAAACCCTTGTTTTATGCATCACCCCACCTCACCTTTCCCGTTAAGCAGCCATAGTGTGTTTTCTAAACGTGTGACTCTGTTCTGTTTTGTAATTCAGTTCAAGTGTAGCGGGTTTTACATCACCTCTATAAGTGATAGCTTATGATAAGTGTCTTTTTCTGTGTGACTTATTTGACTTAGAATCGTCGTACCTAAATCCACTCATCTTGCTTCTACTAGCCTTATGACATTGATTTCATGTCTGAGTGATATTCCATTGTACATAAGGACCACAACTTCTTTATCCATTTATCTCATTCCTGGGATATTTAAGGTGCCATGAAGTGGAGGTTCTTGTCAACAGAGCAGCCCTAAACTTTGGGGTGCCTGTGTCTTGCTGATTTTTAGTTTTCCCAATTTATACGCCCATGAGTGGACGTGCCCTATGCTCCCTAAGCTGTGTTTTTTCGATGTTTCAGGACACACCGTACACTTCTCCAGAGTGGCTGTTGGCAATTTACATCCCGCCCATCAGCGTAGCAAGGCTGCCATTTCTCCATGGCCTGTCCTGCATTTCTCGTTTTGACACTTTTTGCAGCATGGCCCTTTTCACCGATGGGAAGCGAGACTTCTTTGTAGCGCTGATTTGCCTTTCCAGGTTGCTTGGTTGGCCAAAAAGGGCGTATGCGTTTTTTCCTGAATATATTCAGGAAAAAACGCATACGCCCTGTTTGGCCAAGGGCATCATTGTCGACGTTTTGCCGCTTTTCATGTGCTTTAAAGGCTATTCGAATCTACCTCCTGAAATCTGTTTCCTGCAATTCTGCCTTGCTTTCAAATCCTCTTCGTTGCCTTCCCTCAATATATCTGTGGATGAGAGTTATCATTTATAACTCTGCGGGTTTGTGAATTGCAGTGTCCCTGAGCTCCATTTTTCAACTCGCTTTTTTGGGAGCTGGCCGCAAAAGCGCGGGATTGCCTCAGGCCCTATTCTGCTTCTGGGCGGCAGGCTGAGCCTGTGGTTAATTCTTCTTCCTGATGGGAAAATAGAGTGACCTGTGCCTGTCCCAACACCTAGATCTAGTCTCTCATTGGTTGCCCCTCTTCCCGTTCATCCTCAGGACAAATTGCAACCTGTAGGGAACAGGAGCTTAAAGGTGCTAATTCTCCAAGTAGGGACATTGCTAGTAAAGTAGCTGGAAAGGCGAACCCGAGCACAAGGAGATGAGAAATGAGGTGCATATTAGAAACCTTTCAAAATCACACGGTGTACCATCTTCTGGGTTTCTCATGCATGTTTTCGATGTAGGAAGATGCCCTTGAACCTGGAGATTTGGGACCCATGGGATGGGTACCACGCAGTATTACTTTAAAGGGTCTGCGTTTGCTCACCCAACCTCACCCAACCTTTCAGCCCCAAGAGTGTCCACCCTTATGTCTCATCCAGCTGTGGGTCTAGATATGGTCAATCCAGGTTGCATCACAGCCTCTGAACGAATTTTGTAAGAATTTCTCTGTCTTTCACTGTCTTTGTTTTACGGGTTTTTAAAAGTAATTTATTTTTATAATGGGGTTTAGCTGCTTTTCACGGCTGTGTTTATGCAGCTTTACACCCACTTGACTCACTTCCAGACAGATATCAATACATAGGTTTTAAGATTCTTACTAGTCACATATATTCTTGTGCGGTGAATAGGGGGTGTTGAGTCCAGTTCACTGAGCAAGGAGTAGGTCTTGTCTATTACATATTGGGTGTATGGAACGGTATCTGAGCGAATTTGAAACCCTTGTTTTATGCATCACCCCACCTCACCTTTCCAGTTAAGCAGCCATAGTGTGTTTTCTAAACGTGTGATTCTGTTCTGTTTTGTAATTCAGTTCAAGTGTAGCGGTTTTTACATTCCCTCTATAAGAGATAGCTTATGATAAGTGTCTTTTTCTGTGTGACTTATTTCACTTAGAATCGTTGTACCTAAATCCACTCATCTTGCTTCTACTAGCCTTATGACATTGATTTCGTGTCTGAGTGATATTCCATTGTACATAAGGACCACAACTTCTTTATCCATTTTTCTCTTTCCTGGGATATTTAAGGTGTCATGAAGTGGAGGTTCTTGTCAACAGAGCAGCCCTAAACTTTGGGGTGCCTGTGTCTTGCTGATTTTTAGTTTTCCCAATTTATACGCCCATGAGTGGACGTGCCCTATGCTCCCTAAGCTGTGTTTTTTCGATGTTTCAGGACACACCGTACACTTCTCCAGAGTGGCTGTTGGCAATTTACATCCCGCCCATCAGCGTAGCAAGGCTGCCATTTCTCCATGGCCTGTCCTGCATTTCTGGTTTTGACACTTTTTGCAGCATGACCCTTTTGACCGATGGGAAGCGAGACTTCTTTGTAGCGCTGATTTGCCTTTCCAGGTTGCTTGGTTGGCCAAAAATGGCGTATGCCTTTTTTCCTGATTATATTCAGGAAAAAACGCATACGCCCTTTTTGGCCAAGGGCATCATTGTCGACGTTTTGCTGCTTTTCATGTGCTTTAAAGGCGATTCGAATCTACCTCCTGAAATCTGTTTCCTGCAATTCTACCTTGCTTTCAAATCCTCTTCGTTGCCTTCCCTCAATATATCTGTGGATGAGAGTTATCATTTATAACTCTGCGGGTTTGTGAATTGCAGTGTCCCTGAGCTCCATTTTTCAACTCGCTTTTTTGGGAGCTGGCCGCAAAACGGCGGGATTGCCTCAGGCCCTATTCTGCTTCTGGGCGGCAGGCTGAGCCTGTGGTTAATTCTTCTTCCTGATGGGAAAATAGAGTGACCTGTGCCTCTCCCAACACCTAGATCTATTCTCTCATTGGTTGCCCCTCTTCCCGTTCATCCTTAGGACAAATTGCAACCTGTAGGGAACAGGAGGTTAAAGGTGCTGATTCTCCAAGTAGGGAGATTGCTAGTAAAGTAGCTGGAATGGCGAACCCGAGCACAAGGAGATGAGAAATGAGGTGCGTATTAGAAACCTTTCAAAATCACACGGTGTACCATCTTCTGGGTTTCTCATGCATGTTTTCAATGTAGGAAGATGCCCTTGAACCTGGAGATTTGGGACCCATGTGATGGGTACCACGCAGTATTACTTTAAAGGGTCTGAGTTTGCTCACCCAACCTCACCCAACCTTTCAGCCCCAAGAGTGTCCACCCTTATGTCTCATCCAGCTGTGGGTCTAGATATGGTCAATCCAGGTTGCATCACAGCCTCTGAACGAATTTTGTAAGAATTTCTCTCTCTTTCAGTGTCTTTGTTTTACGGGTTTTTAAAAGTAATTTATTTTTATAATGGGGTTTAGCTGCTTTTCACGGCTGTGTTTATGCGGCTTTACACCCACTTGACTCACTTCCAGACAGATATCAATACATAGGTTTTAAGATTCTTACTAGTCACATATATTCTTGTGCGGTGAATAGGGGGTGTTGAGTCCAGTTCACTGAGCAAGGAGTAGGTCTTGTCTATTACATATTGGGTGTATGGAACGGTATCTGAGCGAATTTGAAACCCTTGTTTTATGCATCACCCCACCTCACCTTTCCCGTTAAGCAGCCATAGTGTGTTTTCTAAACGTGTGACTCTGTTCTGTTTTGTAATTCAGTTCAAGTGTAGCGGTTTTTACATTCCCTCTATAAGTGATAGCTTATGATAAGTGTCTTTTTCTGTGTGACTTATTTCACTTAGAATCGTCGTACCTAAATCCACTCATCTTGCTTCTACTAGCCTTATGACATTGATTTCGTGTCTGAGTGATATTCCATTGTACATAAGGACCACAACTTCTTTATCCATTTTTCTCTTTCCTGGGATATTTAAGGTGTCATGAAGTGGAGGTTCTTGTCAACAGAGCAGCCCTAAACTTTGGGGTGCCTGTGTCTTGCTGATTTTTAGTTTTCCCAATTTATACGCCCATGAGTGGACGTGCCCTATCCTCCCTAAGCTGTGTTTTTTCGATGTTTCAGGACACACCGTACACTTCTCCAGAGTGGCTGTTGGCAATTTACATCCCGCCCATCAGCGTAGCAAGGCTGCCATTTCTCCATGGCCTGTCCTGCATTTCTGGTTTTGACACTTTTTGCAGCATGGCCCTTTTGACCGATGGGAAGCGAGACTTCTTTGTAGCGCTGATTAGCCTTTCCAGGTTGCTTGGTTGGCGAAACAGGGCGTATGCGTTTTTTCCTGAATATATTCAGGAAAAAACGCATACGCCCTGTTTGGCCAAGGGCATCATTGTCGACGTTTTGCCGCTTTTCATGTGCTTTAAAGGCGATTCAAATCTACCTCCTGAAATGTGTTTCCTGCAATTCTGCCTTGCTTTCAAATCCTCTTCGTTGCCTTCCCTCAATATATTTGTGGACGAGAGTTATCATTTATAACTCAGCAGGTTTCTGAATGGCAGTTCCCTTGAGCTCCATTTTTCAACTCACTTTTTTGGGAGCTGGCCGCAAAAGCACGGGATTGCCTCAGGCCCTATTCTGGTTCCTGGCAGCAGGCTGAGCCTTTGGATAATTCTTCTTCCTGATGGGAAAATAGAGTGACCTGTGCCTGTCCCAAAACCTAGATCGAGTTTCTCATTGGTTGCCCCTCTTCCCGTTCATCCTCAGGACAAATTGCAACTTGTAGGGAACAAGAGCTTAAAGGCGCTGATTCTCCAAGTAGGGAGATTGCTTGTAAAGTAGCTGGAATGGCGAACCCGAGCACAAGGAGATGAGAAATGAGGTGCGTATTAGAAACCTTTCAAAATCACACGGTGTACCATCTTCTGGGTTTCTCATGCACGTTTTCGATGTAGGAAGATGCCCTTGAACCTAGAGATTTGGGACCCATGGGATGGGTACCAGGCAGTATTACTTTAAAGGGTCTGCGTTTGCTCACCCAACCTCACCCAAACTTTCAGCCCCAAGAGTGTCCACCCTTATGTCTCATCCAGCTGTGGGTCTAGATATGGTCAATCCAGATTGCATCACAGCCTCTGAACGAATTTTGTAAGAATTTCTCTCTCTTTCAGTGTCTTTGTTTTACGCATTTTTAAAAGTAATTTATTTTTATAATGGGGTTTAGCTGCTTTTCACGGCTGTGTTTATGCGGCTTTACACCCACTTGACTCACTTCCAGACAGATATCAATACATAGGTTTTAAGATTCTTACTAGTCACATATATTCTTGTGCGGTGAATAGGGGGTGTTGAGTCCAGTTCACTGAGCAAGGAGTAGGTCTTGTCTATTACATATTGGGTGTATGGAACGGTATCTGAGCGAATTTGAACCCCTTGTTTTATGCATCACCCCACCTCACCTTTCCCGTTAATCAGCCATAGTGTGTTTTCTAAACGTGTGACTCTGTTCTGTTTTGTAATTCAGTTCAAGTGTAGCGGTTTTTACATTCCCTCTATAAGTGATAGCTTATGATAAGTGTCTTTTTCTGTGTGACTTATTTCACTTAGAATCGTCGTACCTAAATCCACTCATCTTGCTTCTACTAGCCTTATGACATTGATTTCGTGTCTGAGTGATATTCCATTGTACATAAGGACCACAACTTCTTTATCCATTTTTCTCTTTCCTGGGATATTTAAGGTGTCATGAAGTGGAGGTTCTTGTCAACAGAGCAGCCCTGAACTTTGGGGTGCCTGTGTCTTGCTGATTTTTAGTTTTCCCAATTTATACGCCCATGAGTGGACGTGCCCTATCCTCCCTAAGCTGTGTTTTTTCGATGTTTCAGGACACACCGTACACTTCTCCAGAGTGGCTGTTGGCAATTTACATCCCGCCCATCAGCGTAGCAAGGCTGCCATTTCTCCATGGCCTGTCCTGCATTTCTGGTTTTGACACTTTTTGCAGCATGGCCCTTTTGACCGATGGGAAGCGAGACTTCTTTGTAGCGCTGATTAGCCTTTCCAGGTTGCTTGGTTGGCCAAACAGGGCGTATGCGTTTTTTCCTGAATATATTCAGGAAAAAACGCATACGCCCTGTTTGGCCAAGGGCATCATTGTCGACGTTTTGCCGCTTTTCATGTGCTTTAAAGGCGATTCAAATCTACCTCCTGAAATGTGTTTCCTGCAATTCTGCCTTGCTTTCAAATCCTCTTCGTTGCCTTCCCTCAATATATTTGTGGACGAGAGTTATCATTTATAACTCAGCAGGTTTGTGAATGGCAGTTCCCTTGAGCTCCATTTTTCAACTCACTTTTTTGGGAGCTGGCCGCAAAAGCACGGGATTGCCTCAGGCCCTATTCTGGTTCCTGGCAGCAGGCTGAGCCTTTGGATAATTCTTCTTCCTGATGGGAAAATAGAGTGACCTGTGCCTGTCCCAAAACCTAGATCGAGTTTCTCATTGGTTGCCCCTCTTCCCGTTCATCCTCAGGACAAATTGCAACCTGTAGGGAACAGGAGCTTAAAGGTGCTGATTCTCCAAGTAGGGAGATTGCTAGTAAAGTAGCTGGAATGGCGAACCCGAGCACAAGGAGATGAGAAATGAGGTGCGTATTAGAAACCTTTCAAAATCACACGGTGTACCATCTTCTGGGTTTCTCATGCATGTTTTCGATGTAGGAAGATGCCCTTGAACCTAGAGATTTGGGACCCATGGGATGGGTACCAGGCAGTATTACTTTAAAGGGTCTGCGTTTGCTCACCCAACCTCACCCAAACTTTCAGCCCCAAGAGTGTCCACCCTTATGTCTCATCCAGCTGTGGGTCTAGATATGGTCAATCCAGATTGCATCACAGCCTCTGAACGAATTTTGTAAGAATTTCTCTCTCTTTCAGTGTCTTTGTTTTACGCATTTTTAAAAGTAATTTATTTTTATAATGGGGTTTAGCTGCTTTTCACGGCTGTGTTTATGCGGATTTACACCCACTTGACTCACTTCCAGACAGATATCAATACATAGGTTTTAAGATTCTTACTAGTCACATATATTCTTGTGCGGTGAATAGGGGGTGTTGAGTCCAGTTAACTGAGCAAGGAGTAGGTCTTGTCTATTACATATTGGGTGTATGGAACGGTATCTGAGAGAATTTGAAACCCTTGTTTTATGCATCACCCCACCTCACCTTTCCCGTTAAGCAGCCATAGTGTGTTTTCTAAACGTGTGACTCTGTTCTGTTTTGTAATTCAGTTCAAGTGTAGCGGTTTTTACATTCCCTCTATAAGTGATAGCTTATGATAAGTGTCTTTTTCTGTGTGACTTATTTCACTTAGAATCGTCGTACCTAAATCCACTCATCTTGCTTCTACTAGCCTTATGACATTGATTTCGTGTCTGAGTGATATTCCATTGTACATAAGGACCACAACTTCTTTATCCATTTTTCTCTTTCCTGGGATATTTAAGGTGTCATGAAGTGGAGGTTCTTGTCAACAGAGCAGCCCTAAACTTTGGGGTGCCTGTGTCTTGCTGATTTTTAGTTTTCCCAATTTATACGCCCATGAGTGGACGTGCCGTATCCTCCCTAAGCTGTGTTTTTTCGATGTTTCAGGACACACCGTACACTTCTCCAGAGTGGCTGTTGGCAATTTACATCCCGCCCATCAGCGTAGCAAGGCTGCCATTTCTCCATGGCCTGTCCTGCATTTCTGGTTTTGACACTTTTTGCAGCATGGCCCTTTTGACCGATGGGAAGCGAGACTTCTTTGTAGCGCTGATTAGCCTTTCCAGGTTGCTTGGTTGGCCAAACAGGGCGTATGCGTTTTTTCCTGAATATATTCAGGAAAAAACGCATACGCCCTGTTTGGCCAAGGGCATCATTGTCGACGTTTTGCCGCTTTTCATGTGCTTTAAAGGCGATTCAAATCTACCTCCTGAAATGTGTTTCCTGCAATTCTGCCTTGCTTTCAAATCCTCTTCGTTGCCTTCCCTCAATATATTTGTGGACGAGAGTTATCATTTATAACTCAGCAGGTTTGTGAATGGCAGTTCCCTTGAGCTCCATTTTTCAACTCACTTTTTTGGGAGCTGGCCGCAAAAGCACGGGATTGCCTCAGGCCCTATTCTGGTTCCTTGCGGCAGGCTGAGCCTGTGGTTAATTCTTCTTCCTGATGGGAAAATAGATTGACCTGTGCCTGTCCCAACACTTAGATCTAGTCTCTCATTGTTTGCCCCTCTTCCCGTTCATCCTCAGGACAAATTGCAACCTGTAGGGAACAGGAGGTTAAAGGTGCTGATTCTCCAAATAGGGATATTGCTAGTAAAGTAACTGGAATGGTGAACCCGAGCACTAGGAGATGACAAATGAGGTGCATATTAGAAACCTTTCAAAATCACACGGTGTACCATCTTCTGGGTTTCTCATGCATGTTTTCAATGCAGGAAGATGCCCTTAAAACTGGAGATTTGGGACCCATGGGATGGGTACCACGCAGTATTACCTTAAAGGGTCTGTGTTTGCTCACCCAACCTCACCAAACCTGTCAGCCCCAAGAGTGTCCACCCTTAGGTCTCATCCAGCTGTGGGTCTAGATATTTTCAATCCAGGTTGCATCACAGCCCCTGAACGAATTGTGTAAGAATTTCTCTCTCTTTCACTGTCTTTGTTTTACGGGTTTCTACAAGTAATTTATTTTTATAATGGGGTTTAGCTGCTTTTCACGGCTGTGTTTATGCGGCTTTACACCCACTTGACTCACTTCTAGAGAGATATCAATACGTAAGTTTTAAGATTCTCACTAGTCAGATATATTCTTGTGTGGTGAATAGGGGGTGTTGAGTCCAGTTCACTGAGCAAGGAGTAGGTCTTGTCTATTACATATTGGGAGTATGGAACGGTATCTGAGCTAATTTGAAACCCTTGTTTTAAGCATCACCCCACGTCACCTTTCCCGTTAAGCAGCCATAGTGTGTTTTCTAAATGTGTGACTCTGTTGTGATTTGTAATTCAGTTCAATTGCAGCGGTTTTTACATTCCCTTTATAAGTGATAGCTTTTGATAAGTGTCTTTTTCTGTGTGACTTATTTCACTTAGAGTCGTCGTACCTAAATCCACTCATCATGCTGCTACTAGCCTTATGACATTGATTTCATGGCTGAGTGATATTCCATTGTACATAAGGACCACAACTTCTTTATCCATTTTTCTCTTTCCTGGGATATTTAAGGTGTCATGAAGTGGAGGTTCTTGTCAACAGAGCAGCCCTAAACTTTGGGGTGCCTGTGTCTTGCTGATTTTTAATTTTCCCAATTTATACGCCCATGAGTGGACGTGCCCTATGCTCCCTAACCTGTGTTTTTTCGATGTTTCAGGCCACACCGTACACTTCTCCAGAGTGGCTGTTGGCAATTTACATCCCGCCCATCAGCGTGGCAAGGCTCCCATTTCTCCATGGCCTGTCCTGCATTTGTGGTTTTGACACTTTTTTCAGCATGGCCCTTTTGACCCATGGGAAGCGAGACTTTTTTGTAGCGCTGATTTGCCTTTCCAGGTTGCTTGGTTGGCCAAAAAGGGCGTATGCGTTTTTTCCTGAATATATTCAGGAAAAAACGCATACGCCCTTTTTGGCCAAGGGCATCATTTTCCACGTTTTGCCGCTTTTCATGTGCTTGAAAGGCGATTCGAATCTACCTCCTGAAATGTGTGTTTTGCAGTTCTGCCTTGCTTTCAAATCCTCTTCGTTGCCTTCCCTCAATATATTTGTGGACGAGAGTTATCATTTATAACTCTGCAGGTTTGTGAATTGCAGTGACCCTGAGCTCCATTTTTCAACTCGCTTTTTTGGGATCTGGCCGCAAAAGCGCGGGATTGCCTCAGGCCCTCTTCTGGTTCCGGGTGGCAGGCTGAGCCTCTGGTTATTTCTTCTTCCTGATGGGAAAATAGAGTGACCTGTGCCTGTCCCAACACCTACATCTAGTCTCTCATTGGTTGCCCCTCTTCCCGTTCATCCTCAGGACAAATTGCAAACTGTACAGAACTGGAGGTTAAAGGTGTTGATTCTCCAAGTAGGGAGATTGCTAGTAAAGTAGCTGGAATGGTGAACCCGAGCACAAGGAGATGAGAAATGAGGTGCGTTTTAGAAACCTTTCCCGATCACATGGTGTACCATCTTCTGGGTTTCTCATGCATGTTTTCAATGCAGGAAGATGCCCTTAAAACTGGAGATTTGGGACCCATGGGATGGGTACCACGCAGTATTACCTTAAAGGGTCTGAGTTTGCTCACCCAACCTCACCAAACCTGTCAGCCCCAAGAGTGTCCACCCTTAGGTCTCATCCAGCTGTGGGTCTAGATATTTTCAATCCAGGTTGCATCACAGCCCCTGAACGAATTGTGTAAGAATTTCTCTCTCTTTCACTGTCTTTGTTTTACGGGTTTCTACAAGTAATTTATTTTTATAATGGGGTTTAGCTGCTTTTCACGGCTGTGTTTATGCGGCTTTACACCCACTTGACACACTTCCAGAGGGATATCGATACATAGGTTTTAAGATTCTCACTAGTCAGATATATACTTGTGCGGTGAATAGGGGTGTTGAGTCCAGTTCACTGAGCAAGGAGTAGGTCTTGTCTATTACATATTGGGTGTATGGAACGGTATCTGATCTAATTTGAAACCCTTGTTTTATGCATCACACCACCTCATCTTTCCCGTTAAGCAGCCATAGTGTGTTTTCTAAACGTGTGACTCTGTTCTCTTTTGTAATTCAGTTCAAGTGTAGCAGTTTTTACATTCCCTCTATAAGTGATAGCTTATGATAAGTGTCTTTTTCTGTGTGACTTATTTCACTAAGAGTCGTCGTACCTAAATCCACTCCTCATGCTGCTACTAGCCTTATGACATTGATTTCATGGCTGAGTGATATTCCATTGTACATATGGACCACAACTTCTTTATCCATTTTTCTCTTTCCTGGGATATTTAAGGTGCCATGAAGTGGAGGTTCTTGTCAACAGAGCAGCCCTAAACTTTGGGGTGCCTGTGTCTTGCTGATTTTTAGTTTTCCCAATTTATACGCCCATGAGTGGACGTGCCCTATGCTCCCTAAGCTGTGTTTTTTCGATGTTTCAGGACACACCGTACACTTCTCCAGAGTGGTTGCTGGCAATTTACATCCCGCCCATCAGTGTAGCAAGGCTCCCATTTCTCAATGGCCTGTCCTGCTTTTGTGGTTTTGACAGTTTTTTCAGCATGGTCCATTTGACCGATGAGAAGCGAGACTTCTTTGTAGCGCTGATTTAGCTTTCCAGGTTGCTTGGTTGGCCAAAAAGGGCGTATGCGTTTTTTCCTGAATATATTCAGGAAAAAACGCATACGCCCTTTTTGGCCAAGGGCATCATTGTCGACGTTTTGCCGCTTTTCAAGTGCTTTAAAGGCGATTCGAATCTACCTCCTGAAACCAGTTTCCTGCAATTCTGCCTTGCTTTCAAATCCTCTTCGTTGCCTTCCCTCAATATATTTGTGGACGAGAGTTATCATTTATAAATCTGCAGGTTTGTGAATTGCAGTGCCCATGTGCTCCATTTTTCAACTGGCTTTTTTGGGAGCTGGCCGCAGAAGCGCGGGATTGCCTCAGGCCCTATTCTTGTTCCGGGCGGTAGGCTGAGCCTGTGGTTAATTCTTCTTCCTGATGGTAAAATAGAGTAACCTGTGCCTGTCCCAACACCTACATCTAGTCTCTCATTTGTTGCCCCTATTCCCATTCATCCTTAGGACAAATTGCAACCTGTATGGAACAGGAGGTTAAAGGTGCTGATTCTCCAAGTAGGGAGATTGCTAGTAAAGTAGCTGGAATGGCGAACCCGAGCACACGGAGTTGAGAAATGAGGTGCGTTTTAGAAACTTTCCCAATCACACGGTGTAACATCTTCTGGGTTTCTCATGCATGTTTTTGATGTAGGAAGATGCCCTTGAACCTGGAGATTTGGGACCCATGGGATGGGTACCACGCAATATTACTTTAAGGTGTCTGCGTTTGCTCACCCAACCTCACCAAACCTCTCAGCCCCAAGAGTGTCCACCTTTATGTGTCATCCAGCTGTGGGTCTAGATATGGTCAATCCAGGTTGCGTCACAGCCCCTGAATGAATTTTGTAAGAATTTCTCTCTCTTTCACTGTCTTTGTTTTACGGGTTTTTACAAGTAATTTATTTTTATAATGGGGTTTAGCTGCTTTTCACGGCTGTGTTTATGCGGCTTTACACCCACTTGACACACTTCCAGAGAAATATCAATACATAGGTTTTAAGATTCTTATTCGTCAGATATATACTTGTGCGGTGAATAGGGGGTGTTGAGTCCAGTTCACTGAGCAAGGAGTAGGTCTTGTCTATGACATATTGGGTGTATGTAACGGTATCTGTGCTAATGTGAAACCCTTGTTTTCTGCATCACCCCACCTCACCTTTCCCGTTAAGCAGCCATAGTGTGTTTTCTAAACGTGTGACTCTCTTCTGTTTTGTAATTCAGTTCAAGTGTAGCGGTTTTTACATTCCCTCTATAAGTGATAGCTTATGATAAGTGTCTATTTCTGTGTGACTTATTTCACTTAGAATCGTCGTACCTAAATCCACTCATCTTGCTTCTACTAGCCTTATGACATTGATTTCATGTCTGAGTGATATTCCATTGTACATAAGGACCACAACTTCTTTATCCATTTTTCTCTTTCCTGGGATATTTAAGGTGTCATGAAGTGGAGGTTCTTGTCAACAGAGCAGCCCTAAACTTTGGGGTGCCTGTGTCTTGCTGATTTTTAGTTTTCCCAATTTATACGCCCATGAGTGGACGTGCCCTATGCTCCTAGAGCTGTGTTTTTTCGATGTTTCAGGATACACCGTACACTTCTCCAGAGTGGTTGTTGGCAATTTACATCCCGCCCATCAGCGTAGCAAGGCTGCCATTTCTCCATGGCCTGTCCTGCATTTCTGGTTTTGACACTTTTTGCAGCATGACCCTTTTGACCGATGGGAAGCGAGACTTCTTTGTAGCGCTGATTTGCCTTTCCAGGTTGCTTGGTTGGCCAAAAAGGGCGTATGCGTTTTTTCCTGAATATATTCAGGAAAAAACGCATACGCCCTTTTTGGCCAAGGGCATCATTGTCGACCTTTTGCCGCTTTTCATGTGCTTCAAAGGCGATTCGATTCTACCTCCTGAAATCTGTTTCCTGCAATTCTGCCTTGCTTATAAATCCTCTTCCTTGCCTTCCCTCAATATATTTGTGGACGAGAGTTATCATTTATATCTCAGCAGGTTTGTGAATTGCAGTGCCCCTGAGCTCCATTTTTCAACTGTCTTTTTTGGGAGCTGGCCGCAAAAGCGCGGGATTGCCTCAGGCCCTATTCTGCTTCTGGGCGGCAGGCTGAGCCTGTGGTTAATTCTTCTTCCTGATGGGAAAATAGAGTGCCCTGTGCTTGTCCCAACACCTAGATCTAGTCTCTCATTGGTTGCCCCTCTTCCCGTTCATCCTCAGGACAAATTGCAACCTGTAGGGAACAGGAGCTTAAAGGTGCTGATTCTCCAAGTAGGGAGATTGCTACTAAAGTAGCTGGAAAGGCGAACCCGAGCACAAGGAGCTGAGAAATGAGGTGCGTTTTAGAAACCTTTCAAAATCACACGGTGTACCATCTTCTGAGTTTCTCATGCATGTTTTCGATGTAGTAAGATGCCCTTGAACCTGGAGATTTGGGAACCATGGGATGGGTACCACGCAGTATTACTTTAAAGGGTCTGCGTTTGCTCACCCAACCTCACCCAAACTTTCAGCCCCAAGAGTGTCCACCCTTATGTCTCATCCAGCTGTGGGTCTAGATATGGTCAATCCAGGTTGCATCACAGCCTCTGATCGAATTTTGTAAGAATTTCTCTCTCTTTCACTGTCTTTGTTTTACGGGTTTTTAAAAGTAATTTATTTTTATAATGGGGTTTAGCTGCTTTTCATGGCTCTGTTTATGCGGCTTTACACCCCCTTGACTCACTTCCAGAGAGATATCAATATATAGGTTTTAAGATTCTTACTAGTCACATATATTCTTGTGTGGTGAATAGGGGGTGTTGAGTCCAGTTCACTGAGCAAGGAGTAGGTCTTGTCTATTACATATTGGGTGTATGGAACGGTATCTGAGCGAATTTGAAACCCTTGTTTTATGCATCACCCCACCTCACCTTTCTCGTTAAGCAGCCATAGTGTGTTTTCTAAACGTGTGACTCTGTTCTGTTTTGTAATTCAGTTCAAGTGTAGCGGTTTTTACATTCCCTCTATAAGTGATAGCTTATGATAAGTGTCTTTTTCTGTGTGACTTATTTCACTTACAATCGTCATACCTAAATCCACTCATCTTGCTTCTACTAGCCTTATGACATTGATTTCATGTCTGAGTGATATTCCATTGTACATAAGGACCACAACTTCTTTATCCATTTTTCTCTTTCCTGGGATATTTACGGTGTCATGAAGTGGAGGTTCTTGTCAACAGAGCAGCCCGAAACTTTGGGGTGCCTGTGTCTTGCTGATTTTTAGTTTTCCCAATTTATACGCCCATGAGTGGACGTGCCCTATGCTCCCTAAGCTGTGTTTTCTCGATGTTTCAGGACACACCGTACACTTCTCCAGAGTGGCTGTTGGCAATTTACATCCCGCCCATCAGCGTAGCAAGGCTGCCATTTCTCCATGGCCTGTCCTGCATTTCTGGTTTTGACACTTTTTGCAGCATGACCCTTTTGACCGATGGGAAGCGAGACTTTTTGTAGTGCTGATTTGCCTTTCCAGGTTGCTTGGTTGGCCAAAAAGGGCGTATGCGGTTTTTCCTGAATATATTCAGGAAAAAACGCATACACCCTTTTTGGCCAAGGGCATCATTGTCGACGTTTTGCCGCTTTTCATGTGCTTTAAAGGCGATTCGAATCTACCTCCTGAAATCTGTTTCCTGCAATTCTGCCTTGCTTTCAAATCCTCTTCGTTGCCTTCCCTCAATATATTTCTGGACGAGAGTTATCATTTATAACTCTGCAGGTTTGTGAATTGCAGTGCCCATGTGCTCCATTTTTCAACTGTCTTTTTTGGGAGCTGGCCGCAGAAGCGCGGGATTGCCTCAGGCACTATTCTGGTTCCCGGCGGCAGGCTGAGCCTGTGCTTAATTCTTCTTCCTGATGGGAAAATAGCGTGACCTGTGCCTGTTCAAACACCTAGATCTTGTCTCTCATTGGTTGCCCCTCTTCCCGTTCATCCTCAGGACAAATTGCAACCTGTAGGGAACAGGAGGTTAAAGGTGCTGATTCTCCAAGTAGGGAGATTGCTAGTAAAGTAGCTGGAATGGCGAACCCGAGCACAAGGAGATGAGAAATGAAGTGCGTTTCAGAAACCTTTCCCGATCAGACGGTGTACCATCTTCTAGGTTTCCCATGCGTGTTTTCGATGTAGGAAGATGCCCTTGAACCTAGAGATGTGGGACCCATGGGATGGGTACCACGCAGTATTACTTTAAAGGGTCTGCGATGGCTCACCCAACCTCACCAAACCTCTCAGCCCCAAGAGTGTCCACCCTTATGTCTCATCCAGCTGTGGGTCTAGATATGGTCAACCCAGGTTGCGTCACAGCCCCTGAATGAATTTTGTAAGAATTTCTCTCTCTTTTACTGTCTTTGTTTCATGCGTTTTTAAAAATAATTTATTTTTATAATGGGGTTTAGCTGCTTTTCACGGCTGTGTTTATGCGGCTTTACACCCTCTTGACTCACTTCCAGAGATATATCAATACATAGGTTTTAAGATTCTCACTAGTCAGATATATTCTTGTGCGGTGAATACGGGGTGTTGAGTCCAGTTCACTGAGCAAGGAGTAGGTCTTCTCTATAACATATTGGGTGTATGGAACGGTATCAGAGCTAATTTGAAACCCTTGTTTTATGCATCACCCTACCTCACCTTTCCCGTTAAGCAGCCATAGTGTGTTTTCAAAATGGGTGACTCTGTTCTGATTTGTAATTCAGTTCAAGTGTAGCGGTTTTTACATCCCTCTATAAGTGATATCTTTTGATATGTGTCTTTTTCTGTGTGACTTATTTCACTTAGAGTCGTCGTACCTAAATCCACTCATCATGCTGCTACTAGCCTTATGACATTGATTTCATGGCTGAGTGATATTCCATTGTACATAAGGACCACAACTTCTTTATCCATTTTTCTCTTTCCTGGGATATTTAAGGTGTCATGAAGTGGAGGTTCTTGTCAACAGAGCAGCCGTAAATTTTGGGGTGCCTGTGTCTTGCTGATTTTTAGTTTTCCCAATTTATACGCCCATGAGTGGAAGTGCCCTATGCTCCCTAAGCTGTGTTTTTTCGATGTTTCAGGACACACCGTACACTTCTCCAGAGTGGCTGTTGGCAATTAACATCCCGCCCATCAGCGTAGCAAGGCTCCTATTTCTCCATGGCCTGTCCTGCATTTGTGGTTTTGACACTTTTTTCAGCATGGCCCTTTTGACCGATGGGAAGCGAGACTTCTTTGTAGCGCTGATTTGCCTTTCCAGGTTGCTTGGTTGGCCAAAAAGGGCGTATGCGTTTTTTCCTGAATATATTCAGGAAAAAACGCATATGCCCTTTTTGGCCAAGGGCATCATTGTCGACGTTTTGCCGCTTTTCATGTGCTTTAAAGGCGATTCGAATCTACCTCCTGAAACCTGTTTCCTGCAACTGTGCCTTGCTTTCAAATCCTCTTCGTTGCCTTCCCTCAATATATTTGTGGACGAGAGTTATCATTTATAACTCTGCAGGTTTGTGAATTGCAGTGCCCATGTGCTCCATTTTTCAACAGGCTTTTTTGGGAGCTGGCCGCAGAAGTGCGGGATTGCCTCAGGCACTATTCTGCTTCCCGGCGGCAGGCTGAGCCTGTGCTTAATTCTTCTTCCTGATGGGAAAATAGAGTGACCTGTGCCTGTCCCAACACCTACATCTAGTCTCTCATTGGTTGCCCCTCTTCCCGTTCATCCTAAGGACAAATTGCAACCTGTACAGCACAGGAGGTTAAAGGTGTTGATTCTCCAAGTAGGGAGATTTCTAGTAAAGTAGCTGGAATGGTGAACCCGAGCACAAGGAGATGAGAAATGAGGTGCGTTTTAGAAACCTTTCCCGATCACATGTTGTACCATCTTCTGGGTTTCTCATGCATGTTTTCAATACAGGAAGATGCCCTTAAAACTGGAGATTTGGGACCCATGGGATGGGTACCACGCAGTATTACCTTAAAGGGTCTGCGTTTGCTCACCCAACCTCACCAAACCTGTCAGCCCCAAGAGAGTCCACCCTTACGTCTCATCCAACTGTGGGTCTAGATATTTTCAATCCAGGTTGCATCACAGCCCCTGAACGAATTGTGTAAGAATTTCTCTCTCTTTCACTGTCTTTGTTTTACGGGTTTCTACAAGTAATTTATTTTTATAATGGGGTTTAGCTGCTTTTCACGGCTGTGTTTATGCGGCTTTACACCCACTTGACACACTTCCAGAGGGATATTAATACATAGGTTTTAAGATTCTCACTAGTCAGATATATACTTGTGCGGTGAATAGGGGGTGTTGAGTCCAGTTCACTGAGCAAGGAGTAGGTCTTGTCTATTACATATTGGGTGTATGGAACGGTATCTGATCTAATTTGAAACCCTTGTTTTATGCATCACACCACCTCATCTTTCCCGTTAAGCAGCCATAGTGTGTTTTCTAAACGTGTGACTCTGTTCTCTTTTGTAATTCAGTTCAAGTGTAGCAGTTTTTACATTCCCTCTATAAGTGATAGCTTATGATAAGTGTCTTTTTCTGTGTGACTTATTTCACTTAGAGTCGTCGTACCTAAATCCACTCATCATGATGCTACTAGCCTTAAGACATTGATTTCATGGCTGAGTGATATTCCATTGTACATAAGGACCACAACTTCTTTATCCATTTTTCTCTTTCCTGGGATATTTAAGGTGTCATGAAGTGGAGGTTCTTGTCAACAGAGCAGCCCTAAACTTTGGGGTGCCTGTCTCTTGCTGATTTTTAATTTTCCCAATTTATACGCCCATGAGTGGAAGTGCCCTATGCTCCCTAAGCTGTGTTTTTTCGATGTTTCAGGCCACACCTTTCACTTCTCCAGAGTGGTTGCTGGCAATTTACATCCCGCCCATCAGTGTAGCAAGGCTTCCATTTCTCAATGGCCTGTCCTGCTTTTGTGGTTTTGACAGTTTTTTCAGCATGGCCCTTTTGACCGATGGGAAGCGAGACTTCTTTGTAGCGCTGATTTACCTTTCCAGGTTGCTTGGTGGGCCAAAAAGGGCGTATGCGTTTTTTCCTGAATATATTCAGGAAAAAACGCATACGCCCTTTTTGGCCAAGGGCATCGTTGTCGACGTTTTGCCACTTTTCATGTGCTTTAAAGGCGATTCGAATCTACCTCCTGAAACCAGTTTCCTGCAATTCTGCCTTGCTTTCAAATCCTCTTCGTTGCCTTCCCTCAATATATTTGTGGACGAGAGTTATCATTTATAACTCTGCAGGTTTGTGAATTGCAGTGCCCATGTGCTCCATTTTTCAACTGGCTTTTTTGGGAGCTGGCCGCAGAAGCACGGGATTGCCTCAGGCCCTATTCTGGTTCCTGGCGGTAGGCTGAGCCTGTGGTTAATTCTTCTTCCTGATGGGAAAATAGAGTGACCTGTGCCTGTCCCAACACCTAGATCTAGTCTCTCATTGGTTGCTCCTCTTCCCGTTCATCCTCAGGACAAATTGCAACCTGTACAGAACAGGAGGGTAAAGGTGCTGATTCTCCAAGAAGGGAGATTGCTAGTAAAGTAGCTGGAAAGGCGAACCCGAGCACAAGGAGGTGAGAAATGAGGTGCGTTTTAGAAACCTTTCCCGATCACACGGTGTACCATCTTCTGGGTTTCTCATGCATGTTTTCGATGCAGGAAGATGCCCTTGAAACTGGAGATTTGGGACCCATGGGATGGGTACCACGCAGTATTACTTTAAAGGGTCTGCGTTTGCTCACCCAACCTCACCAAACCTGTCAGCCCCAAGAGTGTCCACCCTTAGGTCTCATCCACCTGTTGGTCTAGAATTGGTCAAACCATGTTGCATCACGGCCCCTGAACGAATTGTGTAAGAACTTCTCTCTCTTTCACTGTCTTTGTTTTACGGGTTTTTACAAGTAATTTATTTTTATAATGGGGTTTAGCTGCTTTTCACGGCTGTGTTTATGCGGCTTTACACCCACTTGACACACTTCCAGAGAAATATCAATACATAGGTTTTAAGATTCTTACTAGTCAGATATATACTTGTGCGGTGAATAGGGGGTGTTGAGTCCAGTTCACTGAGCAAGGAGTAGGTCTTGTCTATTACATATTGGGTGTATGGAACGGTATCTGTGCTAATTTGAAACCCTTGTTTTATGCATCACCCCACCCCACCTTTCCCGTTAAGCAGCCATAGTGTGTTTTCTAAACGTGTGACTCTGTTCTCTTTTGTAATTCAGTTCAAGTGTAGCGGTTTTTACATTCCCTCTATAAGTGATAGCTTACGATAAGTGTCTTTTTCTGTGTGACTTATTTCACTTAGAGTCGTCGTACCTAAATCCACTCATCATGCTGCTACTAGCATTATGACATTGATATCATGTCTGAGTGATATTCCATTGTACATAAGGACCACAACTTCTTTATCCATTTTTATCTTTCCTGGGATATTTAAGGTGTCATGAAGTGGAGGTTCTTGCAAACAGAGCAGCCCTAAACTTTGGGGTGCCTGTGTCTTGCTGATTTTTAGTTTTCCCAATTTATACGCCCATGAGTGGAAGTGCCCTATGCTCCCTAAGCTGTGTTTTTTCGATGTTTCAGGACACACCGTACACTTCTCCAGAGTGGCTGTTGGCAATTTACATACCGCCCATCAGCGTGGCAAGGCTCCCATTTCTCCTTGGCCTGTCCTGCATTTGTGGTTTTGACACTTTTTTCAGCAGGGCCCTTTTGACGGATCGGAAGCGAGACTTCTTTTTAGCGCTGATTTGCCTTTCCAGGTTGCTTGGTTGGCCAAAAAGGGCGTATGCGTTTTTTCCTGAATATATTCAGGAAAAAACGCATACGCCCTTTTTGGCCAAGGGCATCATTGTCGACGTTTTGCCGCTTTTCATGTGCTTTAAAGGCGATTCGAATCTTCCTCCTGAAATGTGTTTCCTGCAGTTCTGCCTTGCTTTCAAATCCTCTTCGTTGCCTTCCCTCAATATATTTGTGGACGAGAGTTATCATTTATAACTCTGCAGGTTTGTGAATTGCAGTGCCCATGTGCTCCATTTTTCAACTGGCTTTTTTGGGAGCTGGCCGCAGAAGTGCGGGATTGCCTCAGGCCCTATTCTGGTTCCGGGCGGCAGGCTGAGCCTGTGGTTATTTCTTCTTCCTGATGGGAAAATAGAGTGACCTGTGCCTGTCCCAACACCTAGATCTAGTCTCTCATTGGTTGCCCCTCTTCCCGTTCATCCTCAGGACAAATTGCAACCTGTATGGTACAGGAGCTTAAAGGTGCTGTTTCTCCATGTAGGGAGATTACTAGTTAAGAAGCTGGAATGGCGAACCCGAGCACAAGGAGATGAGAAATGTGGTGCGTTTCAGAAACCTTTCCCGATCAGACGGTGTACCATGATCTGAGTTACTCATGCATGTTTTCGATGTAGGAAGATGCCCTTGAACCTGGAGATTTGGGACCCATGGGATGGGGACCACGCAGTATTACTTTAAAGGGTCAGCGTTTGCTCACCCAACCTCACCAAACCTCTCAGCCCCAAGAGAGTCCACCCTTATGTCTCATCCAGCTGTGTGTCTAGATATGGTCAATCCAGGTTGCATCACAGCCTCTGAACGTATTTTGTAAGAATTACTCTCTCTTACACTGTCTTTGTTTTACGGGTTTTTAAAAGTAATTTATTTTTAAAATGGGTTTTAGCTGCTTTTCACGGCTGTGTTTATGCCGCTTTACACTCACTTGACTCTCTTCCAGAGAGAGATCAATACATAGGTTTTCAGATTCTTACTACTCAGATATATTCTTGTGCACTGAATAGGGGGTGTTGAGTCTAGTTCACTGAGCAAGGAGTAGGTCTTGTCTACTACATATTGGGTTTATGGAACGGTATCTGAGCTAATTTGAAACCCTTGTTTTATGCATCACCCCTCCTCACCTTTCCCGTTAAGCAGCCATAGTGTGTTTTTAAAATGGGTGACTCTGTTCTGTTTTGTAATTCAGTTTAAGGGTAACGGTTTTTACATTCCCTCTATAAGTGATATCTTATGATAAGTGTCTTTTTCTGTGTGACTTATTTCACTTAGAATCGTCGTACCTAAATCCACTCATCATGCTGCTACTAGCCTTATGATATTGATTTCATGGCTGAGTGATATTCCATTGTACATAAGTACCACAACTTCTTTACCTTTTTTCTCATCCCTGGGATATTTAAGATGTACACAAGTGGAGGTTCTTGTAACCAGAGCAGCCCTAAACTTTGGGGTGCCTGTGTCTTGTTGATTTTAATTTTTCCAATTTATACGCCCATGAATGGATGTGCCCCTTTCTCTCTAGCTGTGTTTTTTAGATGTTTTAGGAAACACCGTACTGTTCTCCAGAGTCGCCATTGGCAATTTACATCCCGACCATCAGTGTAACAATGCTCCCTTTCCTCCCTGGCCTCTCCTGTATTTTTTTTACACTTTTTTAGGAAGGCCCTTTTGACCTATGGGAAGTGAGACTTCTTTGTAGTGCTGCATTGCATTTCCGGCTTGCTTGGTTGGCCAAAAAGGGCCTATGCGTTTTTTCCTGAATTTATTCAGAAAAAAACACATATGCTCTTTTTGGCCATGTGCATCGTTGTCGACTTTTGGCCGCTTTTCATGTGCTTTAGGGGCTATTCGAATCTAACTCCTGAAATCTGTTTCCTGCAATTCTGCCTTGCTTTCCAATCCTGTTCATTGCCTTCCCTCAATATAGTTTTGGACGATAGTTATAATTTATAACTCTGCAGGTTTGTGAATTGCAGTGCCCCTGAGCTCCATTTTTCAACTCGCTTTTTTGGGAGCTGTCCGCAGAACCGCTGGTTTGCTTCTGGCCCTACTCTGGTTCCCGGTGGCAGGCTAAGCCTTTGCTTAATTCTTCTTCCTGATTGGAAATTAGAGTGACATGTGCCTGTCCGAACATCTAGGGCTTGGCTCTCCTTGTTTCTCCTCCTTCCCCTTCTTCCTTTGGAAAAATTCCAAATTTTGTGCAACTGGATGTTGAAGGTGCTGACATCCTCAGGTGGGGAGATTTTAAGGAAAAAGGCTGGAGGTGTGAACCCGACAACCAGGAAATTAGGAGTTTTGGTGCCTTTTCCAAAATCTCCCTGATCCAACCGTGTTCCATCTTCTGGGTGTCACAGGCATGTTTTAGCTGTAGGAAAGGTCCTGTGTATGTAAGGAGAACACCAGGGATTTTTCCAAATCAGTGTCTCCCCGAACTCCAATCTGGGGAATTTTTAAGCTACTGGTACATGTGTGTTCATTAAGGGACTTGGGCCGTAGGCAGAGTCCGAACTTTAGATGATTGAAGTCTTCAGGTTCAGAAACGCTCACCATCGGCCTCCTTTAGTTTCCATTTTATCTGTAGTTGATAGATGATGTCGATATAGATATCTATTGTTTTTCAGATTATTTCCCCTTAGGGGTCATTACAAAATATTGAGTATAGTTCCCTGTGTTATACAGTAGTTCCTTGTTGATGATATATTTTATACATAGCAGTGTGTATATGTTAATCTGAAACTGTTAATTTATCCCTCCTCCCACCTTTCCCCTTTGGTAATAAAAAATATAAGATTTTATACTTCTCAGAAATCTAGGAGCTGAAAGAGAGGTATCATTTTCAATGGAAAATCAGTCAAAACAAGGTTGAAACTTCAACCAAGATTATTAGATGTACATCCTTGGAAAGAAATCACTGCATTTCTCTACTGTTGACCTGACAAATAAGACAAACCCCTCAACTGAACTTGCTTATAATAAAGTGATGGAAATATCAAATGGAAGTGTTAGAAACATCTTATTTTACACGAGCCTTATACACTGCTCTATGTTAATTACAGTTTGGCTCGCACATCGGTTCTTTGAAGTTACAATGTTCTCAAATTCTGTTACTGATCCTGCAGAGTGGGCCCCAACAAGGGTCTCCCTGCCTAGTGTCATTGGAGCCAACAGATCGAGACTGACTTTGGTTCAGAAGCAAAGGAAAACTTTATATAATGATCAGAGAATGGAGAGGTGAGAGTGTGTGCTCCCCTGCGGGTTGTGGGCCGGGCTGCTGTGTAGAGATCCTGGCAGCGTCAGCGGGAGGGAGGGGGCGGAGCTCTCGAGGGCCGGGTTGGCTGGAGCTCAGGCTCTATGTCGCAGAGTCTGCACGGGGCCCCACGAGCTGAGGTGTCGGCCCAGCCATTTTGCACTAGGAAATCGGGTCTGAAGTGTCGGGTGTGGGACCTCTGCATGTGGAAACCTAGGAGCAAGTGAAATTAGACAAAGCACAAAGGAAAAAAATGGTTAGACTTTATTTTATTGCCCAGATTCTATTTTCATCTCCCAGGAATTTTTCATGGGCTTTGCCAGTGACAAAGCCCTCCTCTGCCTTTTGTCCCATTCCTCATTCTTGGGGTGCTGAGGGTGCAGACACCTCTTCTGTAAATGCTTCGTGCTGAGTTGGGTGTCCTCATACCCGGGGCGAGGGGGAGGACTTCTCCCAAGCAGCCTCCAGGTGAGGTTGATTGTCCCCAGGCCTCCTCCCTCACTGCTCGTCTGCCTGAGCACCAGCATTGGAAGTTTTATAGATTCTAATGACCTTTACGGGTCCAGGAAAGAGATGTGCAGAGACGCTGGGGTGGGGGTGGGCCGTTTTACCCTGCTCCACATTGGTTCGGCCCCCTTAGGCTGACAGTTCCTGCTAGCCTAGATGCTCTGACCAGTACTCTGCGCTTTCTTCAGTTAGGCCATCTAATTAACGTACAAACAACACCAGGTGTCAGAGCCCTGCTTGCTCAACTCCCAGACAGTCCAGGGCTGGTGGTGATCCAGGACCTTGACGGCCACTCAGTCAACGGCCTTTTGAAGTAGCCAGGAGTACAGCCGGTCTCATTGGCCGCCGTCACCGCGGTGTCTGTAGGCTTTTCTATGGTGGCAGCGTTATTTACGGTTCCCCTGCCAAGTTTATTAGCTCCGCTCTGGGTGCAGTAAGTCCTGTAAGCAATAGTCTGCTCTTTTGGGACACACTCTTGTTGTTTTCTGAGAGAAGCTCCAGGTCAAGTGATGGTCAAACGAGTCGTCATGGGGGCCCATTGCTCCAGGTTTTCTCTCTGGAGGTTGGTGTTGGAGGGCCTCCTCACTCGAGGTCATTGTGCCCACGGAGCAATCCCTGCAACTTCAGGGCATGGTGGGTGGTTAGGATCACCAAGTGGCGTCCTTTTCCCTTAGGAGGGAGCTGGCCTTGCGGGCTGCTGATTTCCAGGTTTTTAGATACCCCCAGTATCCTGGTCGGATGGGGTGGCTGGCCAATGCCTGGAGGGCATTCTTGCATTGTTCCATTTCAAGTGGTCCCAGTTTTTGCACTAATACTCCAAGGGCGATTCGCCTTGGACCAGGAATGTAAAGGTCAAAGGGTTTAGCTAACTTAGGGAGGTCCAGGGCAAGGATCTGAACTGACTGCTCTTTCCATTCTTGAAAGGCCGCTTCTGGATTCTATTCAAAAGGATCATCATCTTTTCCTTTCAGTGTTTCATATAGAGGCCCAGCTATTAGACTGTAGTTAGGGATCCAGATGCAGCAAACCCCGGTCTCCCCAGGAACCCCTAAGCTGTCTTCTAGTTTCAGGAAGGGTGAGGCTGCAAATGGCTTCTTCCCTTTCCTGGGGTGGGCTTTTCCGACCTTCTGTGCGAATGAAGCCCAGGAAGGTCACCTTAGTTTGTGATATTTGAGCCTTTTTCTTGGACACCTTCTATCTTTTATTGGCTAGGTAGTTCAGAGGCTTCCTTAGTCGGGCTGGTGATCAGAATGTCATCTGCATATTGAAGGAGGGTTCCCTTCTCCAGAGGTAGATTTTTTAGGTCTTTAGCTAACGTTTCCCCAAAGATGGTGTGGGAATTTTTGAACCCCTGGGGCAGGACGGCCCAGCAGTATTGTTTTTGTTGTATGTTGAGTCCTGCCACTCACAGCCAAAATTTCTTGTGACTCTGGGACGAATGGAATACAGAAGAAGGCATCATTGAAGTCTAATACAGAATACCATGTCCTGGTGGATGGTAGAATGACCAGCAGGGTGTAGGAATTAGGAACTACTAGATGTATATCCTCTGTGGCTTCACTGACTGTCCTGGCGTCCTCTACCAGGTCCCCAGCAGCTCACGGGGCTCTTGTGGTCAGGTCCCTCCCAGGATATGGAGCTCACCTGGGCAGGTACCCAGCAGCCCACGGGGCTGTGGTGGTTAGGCCCCTCCCAGGATATGGAGCTCACCTGGGCAGGTACCCAGCAGCCCATGGGGCCATCATGGTCAGGCCCCTCCCAGGATATGGAGCTCACCTGGGCAGGTACGCAGCAGCCCACGGGGCTCTCGTGGGCATGCCCCTCCCTGGATATGGAGCTCCCGTGGACAGGTACCCCGACAGGGCTGGGCACACAGGAACTGTGCACATAGCCCTCATTGCAGAGCACCCCCAGCACACCTGTCACTCAGAGCTGACACAGAGCACCTCAGAGCAGAGCTTGAACTAATAAACAGCAGCTCCAACAGGTCTGTGACACTAGGCTTCACTCTGTGCGGCCTCCCTCTGCCTGGTCTTCTAGGGGCTTCCACAGCAGCCGGGGCACCAGGCCTCTGTCTCCACCCACCACCCCTCCTCTCCCTGACTCCTGGGTTCCTCTCATTAGCAGAGGGTCTTCTTGAAGTTGTCTCCCACTCCTGGACCAGATAAAATGATTAGAAAACAAGCCAGGGCTGCCGCCCCTTATCTATCCTGACTCTCGGGACCCTACACCTGTTCCTTGGATCTGGCCGGTGCAGCAAGGCCCATTTTCTGCAAATCTGAGCCCCTGAGGGGCGAGGATTGGCTGACCTGGGCAGCCTGACCCGGCCGGCCAGCCCTTCCCAGGTGTGCCTGGGTTGAGGTCAATATAAACACCCCCTCCAGGCAGCAAAAGCCTCTGCAGCTGTGCCTGACGCCATATTCTCTGCCCCGTCAGCAGTCTCGGGGTTGGGCTGGTGGGAGGCAGTAGGGCCCACGGCTCTATGAGTGGCCCGTTGTGACTGGGGCTCTACTGGACTTTCTGCAGGAGTTGCCGGGCTGCCACCTGCTAAAGAAGAGGATGTGTCACCCATACTTGCTGCTGGAATTTCTCCCCGGGCAGAGGTAAGGAAGGAAAAAAGCAGTGGGGGCCGGGACAGGAGGGGTACCTCAGGCAGGGAAATGGAAAGTTTCCAGACGAGCGCCCGGGGCCAGGACCATCCTGGCTGGCCTGCAGGCACCAAGTCGGCCTGCGTGCTGTCGCTGGTGTGACTCCAAGCCCCTTCCTCTAGTTTTTAGTCTTTGCACACATTCAGGTGTTTTACCTGGGAACGGTGGGAAAAGTTCAGCAGCAGCTGGCCTGGGGCTCAGCTCACGTTTAGTCAGAGACGCCTCCTCACGGTCCCCCAGCTTTGCAATGAGGACGCTCCTTGTGTGGGGGCTGCTGGCTGCATGGGAGATGATTCCCCACCTGTGACCAACTTAAGAATTGTTTACCACTGGAGCAAGTGCGCTGATAGGGTTTTCCTCTGTATGACCAGTGGGTTCAGTTTTTTTTTTTTTTTCTTTTTTGGTTCAAGGTAAGTTTTATTCCTCTTTTTGTATTTATGGATATAAGCATGGAAATCATTCATTCATATAAATACGTCTATGGGAAGGACATAACTTTTTTTTCTGTTTTATTTTCTTAAGTATTATTTATTTTTTAATTTTTGAATTTATTTTATTCATTTTTTTATACAGCAGGCTCTTATTGGTTATCTATTTTATACATATAAGTGTATATATGTCAATCCCAGGGTCGCAATTCATCCCACCACCACCACCCTGCCACTTTCCCCCCTTGGTGTCCATACATTTGTTCTCTACATCTGTGTCTCTATTTCTGCCTTGCAAACCAGTTCATCTTTACCATTTTTCTAGGTTCTACATGTATGCGTTAATATACGATATTTGTTTTTCTCTTTCTGACTTACTTCACTCTGTATGACAGTCTCTAGATCTATCCACGTCTCTACAAATGACCCAATTTCATTCCTTTTTATGGCTGAGTAATATTCCATTTTATATATGTAGCACATCTTTTCCGTTCGTCTGTCTATGGGCATTTAGGTTGCTTCCATGACCTGGCTATTGTAAATAGTGCTGCAATGAATATTGTGGTGAATATGTCTTTTTGAATTATGGTTTTCTCTGGGTATATGGCCAGTAGTGGGATTGCTGGGTCATATGGTAATTCTATTTTTAGTTTTTTAAGGAACCTCCATACTGTTCTCCATAGTGACTGTATCAATTTACATTCCCACAAATAGTGTAAGAGGGTTCCCTTTTCTCCACACCCTCTCCAGCATTTGTTGTTTGTAGATTTTCTGATGATGCCCATTCTAACTCGTGTGAGGTGATACCTCATTGTAGTTTTGGTTTATATTTCTCTAATAATTAGTGATGTTGAGTAGCTTTTCATGTGTTTCTTGGTCATCTGTATGTCTTCTTGGGACAAATGTCTATTTACGTCATCTGCCCATTTTTGGATTGGTTTGTTCGTTTTTTTTACTGTTGAGCTGCATGAGCTGTTTATATACATTGGAGATTAATCCTTTGTCCATTGATTCGTTTGCAAATATTTTCTCCCATTCTGAGGGTTGTCTTTTCGTCTTGTTTGTAGTTTCCTTTGCTTTGCAAAAGCTTTTAGGTTTCATTTGCTCCCATTTGTTTTTTTTTGTTTTTTTTTTTTTTTATTCCATTACTCTAGGAGGTGGATCAAAAAATATCTTGCTGTGATTTATGTCAAAGAGTATTCTTCCTATGTTTTCCTCTAAGAGTTTTATAGTGTCCGGTCTTACATTTCGGTCTCTAATCCATTTGGAGTTTATTTTTTTGTGTATGGTGTTAGGGAGTGTTCTAATTTCATTCTTTTACATGTAGCTGTCCATTTTTCCCAGCACCACTTATTGAAGAGACTGTCTTTTCTCCATTGTATACCCTTGCCTCCTTTGTCATAGATTAGTGTGCCATAGGTGTGTAGGTTTATCTCTGGGCTTTCTTTTTTTTTTTTTTTTTTTTTACATCTTTATTGGAGTATAATTGCTTTACAATTGTGTGTTATTTTCTGCTGTATAAAAAAGTGAATCAGCTATGCGTATACATATAACACCATATCCCCTCCCTATTGCACCTCCCTCTCACTCCCTTATCCCACCCTTTTAGGTGGTCACAAAGCACAGAGCTGATCTCCCTGTGCTATGTGGCTGCTTCCCAGTAGCTATCAATTTTACATTTGGTAGTGTATATATGTCCATACCACTCTCTCACTTTGTCCCAGCTTACCCTTCCCTCTCCCCATGTCCTCAAGTCCTTTCTCTACGTCTGTGTCCTTAATCCTTTCCTGCCCCTACGTTCTTCATAAACTTTTTTTTTTAGATTCCATATATATGTGTTAGCATACGGTATTTGTTTTTCTCTTTCTGACTTACTTCACTCTGTAGGACAGACTCTAGATCCATCCACCTCACTAAAAATAACTCAATTTCGCTTCTTTTTATGGCAGAATAATGTTCCATTGTATATATGTGCCACATCTTCTTTATCCATTTATCTGTTGATGGACACTTAGGTTGCTTCCATGTCCTGGCTATTGTAAATAGAGCTACAGTGAACATTGTGGTACATGACTCTTTTTGAATTATGGTTTTCTCAGGGTAAATGTCCAGGAGTGGGTTTGCTGGGTTGTATGGTAGTTCTATTTTTAGTTTTTAAGGAAGCCCCATACCGTTCTACCTAGTGGCTATATCAATTTACATTCCCACCAACAGTGCAAGAGGGTTCCCTTTTCTCCAATAAATGCCTCTCCAGCATTTACTGTTGGTAGATTTTTTGATGATGGCCATTCTGACTGGTGTGAGGTGATACCTCACTGTAGTTTTGATTTGCATTTCTCTAATGATTAGTGATGCTCAGCATCCTTTCATGTGTTTGTTGGCAACCTGTATATCTTCTTTGGAGAAATTTCTATTTAGGTCTTCTGCCCATTTTTGGATTGGGTTGTTTGGTTTTGTGATATTGAGCTACATGAGCTGCTTTTTGTAGATTAATCCTTTGCCATTTGCTTCATTTGAAAATATTTTCTCCCATTCTGATGGTTGTCTTTTCATCTTGCTTAAGTTTTCCTTTGCTGTGCAAAAGAGTTTATGTTTCATTCGGTCCCATTTTTTAATTTTTGTTTTTATTTCCATTTCTCTAGGAGGTGGGTCAAAAAGGATCTTGCTGTGATTTATGTCATAGACTGTTCTGCTTATGTTTTCTTCTAAGAGTTTTATAGTGGCTGGTCTTATATTTAGGTCTCTAATCCATTTTGAGTTATTTTTGTGTATGGTGTTAGGGAGTGTACTAATTTCATTCTTTTACATGTAGCTGTCGAGTTTTCCCAGCACCACTTACTGAAGACACTGTCTTTTCTCCATTGTATACCCTTGCCTCCTTTGTCATAGATTAGTTAACCACAGGTACGTGGGTTTATCTCTGTGCTTTCTATCCTTTTCTATTGACCTATATTTCTGTGTTTGTGTCAGTACCATATTATCTTGATTACTGTAGCTTTGTAATATAGTCTGAAGTCTGGAAGTCTGATTCCTCCAGCTCTTTTTTTTCCCCCTCAAGACTGCTTTGGCTATCCAGGGTCTTTTGTGTCTCCCTACAAATTTTAAGATTTTTTTTTCTTGTTCTGTAGAAAATGCCAAAGGTATTTTGATCGGGATTGCATTGAATCTGTAGATTGCTTTGGGTAGTATAGTCATTTTCACAATATTGATTCTTCTAATCCAAGGACATGGTATATGTCTCCATCTGTTTATATCATCTTTGATTTCTTTCATCAGTGTCTTATAGTTTTCTGAGTACAGGTCTTTTACTTCCTTAGGTAGGTTTATTCCTAGGTATTTTATTCTTTTTGTTGCAGTGGTAATGGGATTGTTTCCTTAATTTCTCTTTCTGATCTTTCATTGTTAGTGTATAGGAATGCAAGCAATTTCTGTGCATTAATTTTGTATCCTGCAACTTTACCAAATTCATTGATTAGCTCCAGTGGTTTTCTGGTGGCATCTTTAAGATTCTCTATCTATGATATCATGTCATCTGCAAACAGTGACAATTTTACTTCTTCTTTTCCGTTTTGTATTCCTTTTATTTCTTTTTCTTCTCTGATTGCCATGGCTAGGACTTCCAAAACTATGTTGAATAGCAGTGGTGAGAGTGGACATCCTCGTCTTGTTCCTGATCTTAGAGGAAACGCTTTCAGTTTTTCACCATTGAGAATGCTGTTTGCTGTGGGTTTGTCATATATGGCCTTTGTTATGTTGAGGTAGTTTCCGTCTATGCCCACACTCTGCAGAGTTTTTATCGTAAATGAGTGTTGAATTTTCTCAAAATCTTTTCCTTCATCTATTGAGATGACCATATGGTTTTATTCTACAATTTGTTAATATGGTGTATCACATTGATTTGTGTATATTGAAGAATCCTTGCATCCCTGGGATAAACCCCACTTGATCATGGTGTATGATCCTTTTAATGTGTTGTTCGATTCTGTTTGCTAGTATTTTGTTGAGGATTTTTGCATCTATATTCATCAGGGATATTGGTCTATAATTTTCTTTCCTTGTAGTATCTCTGTCTGATTTTGGTATCAGGGTGATGGTGGTCTCATAGAATGAGTTTGGGAGTGTTCCTTCCCCTGCAATTGTTTTGAAGAATTTGAGAAGGTTGGGTGTTAGCTCTTCTCTAAATGTTTGATAGAATTCACCTGTAATGCCATCTGGTTCTGGACTTTTGTTTGTTGGAAGATTTTTAATCACAGTTTCAATTTCATTGCTTGTGATAGGTTTGTTCATATTTTCTATTTCTTCCTGGTTCAGTCTTAGAAGGTTATACCTTTCTAAGAATTTGTCCATTTCTTCCAGATTGTCCATTTTATTGGCACAGAGTTGCTTGTAGTAGTCTCTTAGGATGCTTTGTATTCCTGTGGTGTCTGTTGTAACTTCTCCTTTTTCACTTCTAATTTTGTTGATTTGCGTCCTCTCCCTCTTTTTCTTGAGTGTGGCTAAAGGTTGATCATTTTTGCTTATCTTCTCAAAGAACCAGCTTTTAGTTTTGATGATCTTTGCTTCCGTTTTCTTTGTTTCTATTTCATTTATTTCTGCTCTGATCTTTAGGATTTCTTTCCTTCTACTAACTTTGGGTTTTGCTCTTCTTTCTCTAGTTCCTCTAGGTGTAAGGTTAGATTGTTTATTTGAGATTTTTCTTGTTTCTTGAGGTAGGCTTGTATTGCTATAAACTTCCCTCTTAGAACTCCTTTTGCTGCATCCCATAGGTTTTGGATCATCGTGTTTTTGTTGTCATTTGTCTCTAGGTAGTTTTTGATTTCCCCTTTGATTTCTTCAGTGATCTCTTGGTTATTTAGTAACGTATTGTTTAGCCTCCATGTGTTTGTGTTTTTTACAGTTTTTTCTGTGTAATTGATTTCTAATCTCATAGCATTGTGGTCGGAACAGCTGCTTGATATGATTTCAGTTTTCTTAAATTTACTGAGGCTTTATCTGTGACCCAAGATGTGATCTATCCTGGAGAATGTTCCGTGTGCAGTTGAGAACAACGTGTAATCTGCTGTTTTTGGATGGAATGTCCTATAAATATCAATGAACTCTATCTGGTCTATTGTGTCATTTAAAGCTTGTGTTTCCTTATTAATTTTCTGTCTGGCTGATCTCCACTGGTGTAAGTGAGCTGTTAAAGTCCCCCGCTATTATTGTGTTACTGTCGATTTCCTCTTTTATAGCTGTTAGCAGTTGCCTTATACATTGAGGTGCTCCTATGTTGGGTACATATATATTTATAATTGTTATATCTTCTTCTTGGATTGATCCCTTGACCATTATGTAGTGTCTTTCCTTGTCTCTTGTAACATTCTTTATTTTAAAGTCTATTTTATCTGATATGAGTATTGCTACTCCAGCTTTCTTTTGATTTTCATTAGCATAGAATATATTTTTCCATCGCCTCAGTTTCAGTCTGTATGTGTCCCTAGGTCTGAAATGGGTCTCTTGTAGACAGCATATATATGGGTCTTGTTTTTGTATCCATTCAGCCAGTCTATGTCTTTTGGTTGGAACATTTAGTGCATTCACGTTTAAGGTAATTATCAATATGTATGTTCCTACTACTATTTTCTTAATTGTTATGGGTTTGTCTTGGTGGGTCCTTTTCTTCTCTTGTGTTTCCCACTTAGAGAAGTTCTTTTAGCATTTGGTGTAGAGCTGGTTGCATGGTGCTGAATTCTCTTAGCTTTTGCTTGTCTGTAAGGCTTTTGATTTCTCCATCAAATCTGAATGAGCTCTTTGCAGGGTGCAGTACCCTTGGTTGTAGGTTCTTCCCTTTCATCACTTTAAATTTATCATGCCACTTCCTTCTGGCTTGTAGATTTTCTGCTGAGAAATCAGCTGTTATCCTTATGGGATTTCCCTTGTATGTTATTTGTCATTTTTCCCTTGCTGCTTTCAATAATTTTTCTTTGTCGTTAATTTTTGTCAATTTGATTACCATGTGTCTTGTCATTTTTCTCCTTTGGTTTCTCCTGCCTGGGACACTCTGTGCTTCTGGACTTGGGTGGCTATTTCTTTTCCCATGCTAGGGAAGTTTTTGACCATAATCTCTTCAAATATATTCTCGGGTCCTTTCTCTCTCTCTTCTCCTTCTGGGACCCCTATAATGCGAATGTTGTTGCGTTTAATGTTGTCCCAGAGGACTCTTGGGGTGTCTTCATTTATTTTCATTCTTTTTCTTTATTCTGTTCCATGGCAGTGATTTCCACCTTTCTGTCTTCCAGGCCACTTATCCGTTCTTCTGCCACAGTTATTCTGCTACTGATTCCTTCTAGTGTATTTTTCATTTCAGTTATTACATTGTTCACCTCTGTTTGTTTGTTCTTTAATTCTTCTAGGTGTTTGTTCCTTAATTCTTCTAGGTCTTTGTTAAGCATTTCTTGTGTCTTCTCGATCTTTGCCTCCTTTCTTTTTCTAAGGTCTTGGCTCAACTTCACTATCATTATTCTGAATTCTTTTTCTGGAAGGTTCCCTATCTCCACCTCATTTCGTTTTTTTTTCTGGGGTTTTATCTTGTTCCTTGATCTGGTATAAAGTCCTCTGCCTTTTCATTTTGTTTATCTTTCTGTGAATGTGGTTTTCCTTCCACAGGCTGCAGAATTGTAGTTCTTCTTGCTTCTGCTGTCTGCTCTCTGGTGGATGAGTCTATCTTAGAGGCTTGTGCAAGCTTCATGATGGGAGGGACTGGTGGTGGGTAGAGCTGGGTGTTGCTTTGGTGGGCAGAGCTTTAATCCGCTTGTCTACGGATTAAATAAAACTTTAATAAAAAGTTGAATCTGCTTGTCTGCTGATGCATGGGGCTGGGTTCCCTCCCTGTTGGTTGTTTGGCCTGAGGCGACCCAGCACTGTAGCCTACCTTGCTCTTGGTGGGGCTAATGGCGGACTCTGGGAGGGCTCACACCAAGGAGTATTTCCCAGAACTTCTGCTGCCAGTGTTGTTGTCCTCACGGTGAGCCACAGCCACAGCCACAAGCTGCCTCTGCAGGAGACCCTCTAAAAGTAGCAGGTAGTTCTGGTCATTCTCCTACGGGGTCACTGCTCCTTCCCCTGGGTCCTGATGTGCACACTACTTTGTGTGTGCCCTCCAAGAGTGGAGTATCTGAGTGGAGTTGAGACTCTGAGACTCTGTGTGGAGTCGCACAGACTCTGGGTCCTGTGAAGCTTCGATGTTTTGTGATTCTAGAAATCCTATAGGAGACGGTCCACAGCAGGTGAAGCTAATGTTGTCAGTAGAGGTGTTGAAGCCAAAGATCTGCAGTTCCGGCTATAGGTGCCGATGTACATACAGGACAAAATCATCTCGTGTGAATGTAGTTCAGGCATGTTTAAGATGAATGCAGTCATGTTAATGCCTACCATATTCTATCTTGAGCCTCTCCTCAGGGACCTCCTCCTCAGTTCCTGAGGCTCCTTTAAGTCATGTACAGGGGACTGGAGAGTGGGCTCTGTCCAGTCTGAGCCCTGAGTTACCCTGTGTGTATCTTAGGATACTTTGTATTTCTGTGGTGTCTGTTGTAACATCATCTCTTTCATTTCAGATTTATTTGGGCCCTCTCTTTTTTAACAAAACATACTACTGTTGTCTTTTATTCTTTACAGAAGTTTAATCAGTGTTTGATCTACTATCCTTACCCTATGTATACTTTTTGCAGTGAGATTTTTACTTTTCTTTGTTTCCTTGTTACTATCAATAATTAGTGAGACTTCTTTTAAGCTACCTTCAACATTGCTTATAAAGCTGCTTTATTAGTGATGACAGAGCCTTAATGGAAGTCATGTTCTGGTTGTAAATTAGAATGCAATGTGCCAGCACAAAGCCCCTTAAGTTTATGTCTCATTACTTCTTGTTCTTTTTTTAATTTAATTTTTATTTTTTGTCAGAGCAAATTTGATTAAAATGTTTTGTTTCTTCTAGGTGTGCAAGATGTGGTTCTTTTAAACATATACATATATCTATTCTTCCTTGGATCATTTTCCCATGTAGGTTATGACACCATGTTGAGTAGTCTTGTCTTGGTATTACGTAGGTCTTTGGTGATTACATATTTCACATGTGTTTCTATATCTATCTTAACCCCAATATCCTAATGTATCCAATCCTCACACCTTTCCATTTGGTGAACCCTAAGTTTGTTTAATGAATCTGTGATTGCATTTCTCTGTGGAAATATCTTCATTGGTATCAATTTTTAGCTAAGACCTATAAGTGATATTATAGGATATGTGTCTTTTGCTTTCTGACTTAGTACAATTTGCCTGATTAACTCAAGAATCATACACAGTGCTGCAAATGGCATTGTTTTGTTTTTTTCCCTGGCTAATATTCCATCTGTACGTGTACCAGTTATTCTTTGGCCACGCACCTCTTGATGGACTATTTGGTTGCCTCCATGTCTTGGTTATTGTAATACTGCTGCAATGCACATTTGCTTGCCTGTGTCTTTCCAGTTCTATCTCCTTATGTTATAGGCCAAGGAGTGGGCTTGCTGTATCATATGGTAGCTCAGTGTGTACGTTTTAAAGGCACCACCATTCAGTTCTCATTAGTGGCTCTTTCCAGGTTATGTCCCACTTAAAATTGAGGGTATGCATTTCTCCAAAACACCTTCAATATTTATTGTTTGTAGTTTGCTTGCTGCTGGTTATTCTAACAGGTGCGAGCTGATACCTCTGTGTGGCTGAATTTGCATGTGTCCCATAATCTGTTGAAATTGATCTTTAAAGCATGCTCTTTTTATTTATCAAACTGTGATTACAGCTTAGTTCTTCAAATAGTTTTCTTAAAATAACTGTCACATTTTGAAAAGTTTTGGCCACTACCTCCCTCAAGACATTTTGAGGGCAGGTTTCATTTACAGCCCTAAAGTACTTGTTCATATGAAGTGACCATTAACACAGATTTTAAAGCTGCTTTTGCAGGTAACGGCCAGAGGGCGGCAGCCTATTTACGTTCCCCAATCTGGTAACTAGGGAAAGAGTCCTTCAGCTGCAAGAGTGTCCAGCTTTATTTCTCATCCAGCTGTGGGTCTAGATATGATCAAACAAGGTTGCATCACAGCCCAGGAACGAATTATGTAAAATTTCCTCTCTCTATCACTGTCTTATTTTTTTGGGTTTTTTAAAGTTATTTAATTTAAAATGGGGATTCGCTACTTTTCACTGCTGTGTTTATGCCGCTTTACACCCACTTGACTCACTTCCAGACAGATATCAATACATAGGTTTTAAGATTCTTACTAGTCACATATATTCTTGTGCGGTGAATAGGGGGTGTTGAGTCCAGTTCACTGAGCAAGGAGTAGGTCTTGTCTATTACATATTGGGTGTATGGATCGGTATCTGAGCGAATTTGAAACCCTTGTTTTATGCATCACCACACCTCACCTTTCCCGTTAAGCAGCCATAGTGTGTTTTCTAAACGTGTGACTCTGTTCTGTTTTGTAATTCAGTTCAACTGTAGCGGTTTTTACATTCCCTCTATAAGTGATAGCTTATGATAAGTGTCTTTTTCTGTGTGACTTATTTCACTTAGAATCGTTGTACCTAACTCCACTCATCTTGCTTCTACTAGCCTTATGGCATTGATTTCATGTCTGAGTGATATTGCATTGTACATAAGGACCACAACTTCTTTATCCATTTTTCTCTTTCCTGGGATATTTAAGGTGTCATGAAGTGGAGGTTCTTGTCAACAGAGCAGCCCTAAACTTTGGGGTGCCTGTGTCTTGCTGATTTTTAGTTTTCCCAATTTATACGCCCATGAGTGGACGTGCCCTATGCTCCCTAAGCTGTGTTTTTTCGATGTTTCAGGACACACCGTACACTTCTCCAGAGTGTCTGTTGGCAATTTACATCCCGCCCATCAGCGTAGCAAGGCTGCCATTTCTCCATGGCCTGTCCTGCATTTCTGGTTTTGACACTTTTTGCAGCATGGCCCTTTTGACCGATGGGAAGCGAGACTTCTTTGTAGCGCTGATTTGCATTTCCAGGTTGCTTGGTTGGCAAAAAAGGGCGTATGCGTTTTTTCCTGAATATATTCAGGAAAAAACGCATACGCCCTTTTTGGCCAAGGGCATCATTGTCGACGTTTTGCCACTTTTCATGTGCTTTAAAGGCGATTCGAATCTACCTCCTGAAACCTGTTTCCTGCAATTCTGCCTTGCTTTCAAATCCTCTTCGTTGCCTTCCCTCAATATATTTGTGGATGAGAGTTATCATTTATAACTCTGCGGGTTTGTGAATTGCAGTGTGCCTGAGCTCCATTTTTCAACTCGCTTTTTTGGGAGCTGGCCGCAAAAGCGCGGGATTGCCTCAGGCCCTATTCTGCTTCTGGGGGACAGGCTGAGCCTGTGGTTAATTCTTCTTCCTGATGGGAAAATAGAGTGACCTGTGCCTGTCCCAACACCTAGATCTAGTCTCTCATTGGTTGCCCCTCTTCCCTTTCATCCTCAGGACAAATTGCAACCTGTAGGGAACAGGAGGTTAAAGGTGCTGATTCTCCAAGTAGGGAGATTGCTAGTAAAGTAGCTGGAATGGCGAACCCGAGCACAAGGAGATGAGAAATGAGGTGCGTTTTAGAAACCTTTCAAAATCACACGGTGTACCATCTTCTGAGTTTCTCATGCATGTTTTCGATGTAGGAAGATGCCCTTGAACCTGGAGACTTGGGACCCATGGGATGGGTACCACGCAGTATTACTTTAAAGGGTCTGCGTTTGCTCACCCAACCTAACCCAACCTTTCAGCCCCAAGAGTGTCCACCCTTATGTCTCATCCAGCTGTGCGTGTAGATATGGTCAATCCAGGTTGCATCACAGCCTCTGAACGAATTTTGTAAGAATTTCTCTCTCTTTCACTGTCTTTGTTTTACGGGTTTTTAAAAGTAATTTATTTTTATAATGGGGTTAAGCTGCTTTTCACGGCTGTGTTTATGCGGCTTTACACCCACTTGACTCACTTCCAGACATATATCAATACATAGGTTTAAAGATTCTTACTAGTCACATATATTCTTGTGCGGTGAATAGGGGATGTTGAGTCCAGTTAACTGAGCAAGGAGTAGGTCTTGTCTATTACATATTGGGTGTATGGAACGGTATCTGAGCGAATTTGAAACCCTTGTTTTATGCATCACCCCACCTCACCTTTCCCGTTAAGCAGCCATAGTGTGTTTTCTAAACGTGTGACTCTGTTCTGTTTTTTAATTCAGTTCAAGTGTAGCGGTTTTTACATTCCCTCTATAAGTGATAGCTTATGATAAGTGTATTTTTCTGTGTGACTTATTTCACTTAGAATCGTCGTACCTAACTCCACTCATCTTGCTTCTACTAGCCTTATGACATTGATTTCATGTCTGAGTGATATTCCATTGTACATAAGGACCACAACTTCTTTATCCATTTTTCTCTTTCCTGGGATATTTAAGTTGTCATGAAGTGGAGGTTCTTGTCAACAGAGCAGCCCTAAACTTTGGGGTGCCTGTGTCTTGCTGATTTATAGTTTTCCCAATTTATACGCCCATGAGTGGACGTGCCCTATGCTCCCTAAGCTTTGTTTTTTCGATGTTTCAGGACACACCGTACACATCTCCAGAGTGGCTGTTGGCAATTTACATCCCGCCCATCAGCGTAGCAAGGCTGCCATTTCTCCATGGCCTGTCCTGCATTTCTGGTTTTGACACTTTTTGCAGCATGACCCTTTTGACCGATGGGAAGCGAGACTTTTTGTAGTGCTGATTTGCCTTTCCAGGTTGCTTGGTTGGCCAAAAAGGGCGTATGCGGTTTTTCCTGAATATATTCAGGAAAAAACGCATACGCCCTTTTTGGCCAAGGGCATCATTGTCGACGTTTTGCCGCTTTTCATGTGCTTTAAAGGCGATTCGAATCTACCTCCTGAAATCTGTTTCCTGCAATTCTGCCTTGCTTTCAAATCCTCTTCGTTGCCTTCCCTCAATATATTTCTGGACGAGAGTTATCATTTATAACTCTGCAGGTTTGTGAATTGCAGTGCCCATGTGCTCCATTTTTCAACTGTCTTTTTTGGGAGCTGGCCGCAGAAGCGCGGGATTGCCTCAGGCACTATTCTGGTTCCCGGCGGCAGGCTGAGCCTGTGCTTAATTCTTCTTCCTGATGGGAAAATAGCGTGACCTGTGCCTGTTCAAACACCTAGATCTTGTCTCTCATTGGTTGCCCCTCTTCCCGTTCATCCTCAGGACAAATTGCAACCTGTAGGGAACAGGAGGTTAAAGGTGCTGATTCTCCAAGTAGGGAGATTGCTAGTAAAGTAACTGGAATGGCGAACCCGAGCACAAAGAGATGAGAAATAAAGTGCGTTTCAGAAACCTTTCCCGATCAGACGGTGTACCATCTTCTAGGTTTCCCATGCGTGTTTTCGATGTAGGAAGATGCCCTTGAACCTAGAGATGTGGGACCCATGGGATGGGTACCACGCAGTATTACTTTAAAGGGTCTGCGATGGCTCACCCAACCTCACCAAACCTCTCAGCCCCAAGAGTGTCCACCCTTATGTCTCATCCAGATGTGGGTCTAGATATGGTCAACCCAGGTTGTGTCACAGCCCCTGAATGAATTTTGTAAGAATTTCTCTCTCTTTTACTGTCTTCGTTTCATGCGTTTTTAAAAATAATTTATTTTTATAATGGGGTTTAGCTGCTTTTCACGGCTGTGTTTATGCGGCTTTACACCCTCTTGACTCACTTCCAGAGATATATCAATACATAGGTTTTAAGATTCTCACTAGTCAGATATATTCATGTGCGGTGAATACGGGGTGTTGAGTCCAGTTCACTGAGCAAGGAGTAGGTCTTCTCTATAACATATTGGGTGTATGGAACGGTATCAGAGCTAATTTGAAACCCTTGTTTTATGCATCACCCTACCTCACCTTTCCCGTTAAGCAGCCATAGTGTGTTTTCAAAATGGGTGACTCTGTTCTGATTTGTAATTCAGTTCAAGTGTAGCGGTTTTTACATCCCTCTATAAGTGATATCTTTTGATATGTGTCTTTTTCTGTGTGACTTATTTCACTTAGAGTCGTCGTACCTAAATCCACTCATCATGCTGCTACTAGCCTTATGACATTGATTTCATGGCTGAGTGATATTCCATTGTACATAAGGACCACAACTTCTTTATCCATTTTTCTCTTTCCTGGGATATTTAAGGTGTCATGAAGTGGAGGTTCTTGTCAACAGAGCAGCCGTAAATTTTGGGGTGCCTGTGTCTTGCTGATTTTTAGTTTTCCCAATTTATACGCCCATGAGTGGAAGTGCCCTATGCTCCCTAAGCTGTGTTTTTTCGATGTTTCAGGACACACCGTACACTTCTCCAGAGTGGCTGTTGGCAATTTACATCCCGCCCATCAGCGTAGCAAGGCTCCTATTTCTCCATGGCCTGTCCTGCATTTGTGGTTTTGACACTTTTTTCAGCATGGCCCTTTTGACCGATGGGAAGCGAGACTTCTTTGTAGCGCTGATTTGCCTTTCCAGGTTGCTTGGTTGGCCAAAAAGGGCGTATGCGTTTTTTCCTGAATATATTCAGGAAAAAACGCATATGCCCTTTTTGGCCAAGGGCATCATTGTCGACGTTTTGCCGCTTTTCATGTGCTTTAAAGGCGATTCGAATCTACCTCCTGAAACCTGTTTCCTGCAACTCTGCCTTGCTTTCAAATCCTCTTCGTTTCCTTCCCTCAATATATTTGTGGACGAGAGTTATCATTTATAACTCTGCAGGTTTGTGAATTGCAGTGCCCATGTGCTCCATTTTTCAACAGGCTTTTTTGGGAGCTGGCCGCAGAAGTGCGGGATTGCCTCAGGCACTATTCTGCTTCCCGGCGGAGGCTGAGCCTGTGCTTAATTCTTCTTCCTGATGGGAAAATAGAGTGACCTGTGCCTGTCCCAACACCTACATCTAGTCTCTCATTGGTTGCCCCTCTTCCCGTTCATCCTAAGGACAAATTGCAACCTGTACAGAACAGGAGGTTAAAGGTGTTGATTCTCCAAGTAGGGAGATTTCTAGTAAAGTAGCTGGAATGGTGAACCCGAGCACAAGGAGATGAGAAATGAGGTGCGTTTTAGAAACCTTTCCCGATCACATGGTGTACCATCTTCTGGGGTTCTCATGCATGTTTTCAATGCAGGAAGATGCCCTTAAAACTGGAGATTTGGGACCCATGGGATGGGTACCACGCAGTATTACCTTAAAGGGTCTGTGTTTGCTCACCCAACCTCACCAAACCTGTCAGCCCCAAGAGAGTCCACCCTTATGTCTCATCCAACTGTGGGTCTAGATATTTTCAATCCAGGTTGCATCACAGCCCCTGAACGAATTGTGTAAGAATTTCTCTCTCTTTCACTGTCTTTGTTTTACGGGTTTCTACAAGTAATTTATTTTTATAATGGGGTTTAGCTGCTTTTCACGGCTGTGTTTATGCGGGTTTACACCCACTTGACACACTTCCAGAGGGATATCAATACATAGGTTTTAAGATTCTCACTAGTCAGATATATACTTGTGCGGTGAATAGGGGGTGTTGAGTCCAGTTCACTGAGCAAGGAGTAGGTCTTGTCTATTACATATTGGGTGTATGGAACGGTATCTGATCTAATTTGAAACCCTTGTTTTATGCATCACACCACCTCATCTTTCCCGTTAAGCAGCCATAGTGTGTTTTCTAAACGTATGACTCTGTTCTCTTTTGTAATTCAGTTCAAGTGTAGCAGTTTTTACATTCCCTCTATAAGTGATAGCTTATGATAAGTGTCTTTTTCTGTGTGACTTATTTCACTTAGAGTCGTCGTACCTAAATCCACTCATCATGATGCTACTAGCCTTAAGACATTGATTTCATGGCTGAGTGATATTCCATTGTACATAAGGACCACAACTTCTTTATCCATTTTTCTCTTTCCTGGGATATTTAAGGTGTCATGAAGTGGAGGTTCTTGTCAACAGAGCAGCCCTAAACTTTGGGGTGCCTGTCTCTTGCTGATTTTTAATTTTCCCAATTTATACGCCCATGAGTGGAAGTGCCCTATGCTCCCTAAGCTGTGTTTTTTCGATGTTTCAGGCCACACCTTTCACTTCTCCAGAGTGGTTGCTGGCAATTTACATCCCGCCCATCAGTGTAGCAAGGCTTCCATTTCTCAATGGCCTGTCCTGCTTTTGTGGTTTTGACAGTTTTTTCAGCATGGCCCTTTTGACCGATGGGAAGCGAGACTTCTTTGTAGCGCTGATTTACCTTTCCAGGTTGCTTGGTGGGCCAAAAAGGGCGTATGCGTTTTTTCCTGAATATATTCAGGAAAAAACGCATACGCCCTTTTTGGCCAAGGGCATCGTTGTCGACGTTTTGCCACTTTTCATGTGCTTTAAAGGCGATTCGAATCTACCTCCTGAAACCAGTTTCCTGCAATTCTGCCTTGCTTTCAAATCCTCTTCGTTGCCTTCCCTCAATATATTTGTGGACGAGAGTTATCATTTATAACTCTGCAGGTTTGTGAATTGCAGTGCCCATGTGCTCCATTTTTCAACTGGCTTTTTTGGGAGCTGGCCGCAGAAACACGGGATTGCCTCAGGCCCTATTCTGGTTCCTGGCGGTAGGCTGAGCCTGTGGTTAATTCTTCTTCCTGATGGGAAAATAGAGTGACCTGTGCCTGTCCCAACACCTAGATCTAGTCTCTCATTGGGTTGCTCCTCTTCCCGTTCATCCTCAGGACAAATTGCAACCTGTACAGAACAGGAGGGTAAAGGTGCTGATTCTCCAAGAAGGGAGATTGCTAGTAAAGTAGCTGGAAAGGCGAACCCGAGCACAAGGAGGTGAGAAATGAGGTGCGTTTTAGAAACCTTTCCCGATCACACGGTGTACCATCTTCTGGGTTTCTCATGCATGTTTTCGATGCAGGAAGATGCCCTTGAAACTGGAGATTTGGGACCCATGGGATGGGTACCACGCAGTATTACTTTAAAGGGTCTGCGTTTGCTCACCCAACCTCACCAAACCTGTCAGCCCCAAGAGTGTCCACCCTTAGGTCTCATCCACCTGTTGGTCTAGAATTGGTCAAACCATGTTGCATCACGGCCCCTGAACGAATTGTGTAAGAACTTCTCTCTCTTTCACTGTCTTTGTTTTACGGGTTTTTACAAGTAATTTATTTTTATAATGGGGTTTAGCTGCTTTTCACGGCTGTGTTTATGCGGCTTTACACCCACTTGACACACTTCCAGAGAAATATCAATACATAGGTTTTAAGATTCTTACTAGTCAGATATATACTTGTGCGGTGAATAGGGGGTGTTGAGTCCAGTTCACTGAGCAAGGAGTAGGTCTTGTCTATTACATATTGGGTGTATGGAACGGTATCTGTGCTAATTTGAAACCCTTGTTTTATGCATCACCCCACCCCACCTTTCCCGTTAAGCAGCCATAGTGTGTTTTCTAAACGTGTGACTCTGTTCTCTTTTGTAATTCAGTTCAAGTGTAGCGGTTTTTACATTCCCTCTATAAGTGATAGCTTACGATAAGTGTCTTTTTCTGTGTGACTTATTTCACTTAGAGTCGTCGTACCTAAATCCACTCATCATGCTGCTACTAGCATTATGACATTGATATCATGTCTGAGTGATATTCCATTGTACATAAGGACCACAACTTCTTTATCCATTTTTATCTTTCCTGGGATATTTAAGGTGTCATGAAGTGGAGGTTCTTGCAAACAGAGCAGCCCTAAACTTTGGGGTGCCTGTGTCTTGCTGATTTTTAGTTTTCCCAATTTATACGCCCATGAGTGGAAGTGCCCTATGCTCCCTAAGCTGTGTTTTTTCGATGTTTCAGGACACACCGTACACTTCTCCAGAGTGGCTGTTGGCAATTTACATACCGCCCATCAGCGTTGCAAGGCTCCCATTTCTCCTTGGCCTGTCCTGCATTTGTGGTTTTGACACTTTTTTCAGCAGGGCCCTTTTGACGGATCGGAAGCGAGACTTCTTTTTAGCGCTGATTTGCCTTTCCAGGTTGCTTGGTTGGCCAAAAAGGGCGTATGCGTTTTTTCCTGAATATATTCAGGAAAAAACGCATACGCCCTTTTTGGCCAAGGGCATCATTGTCGACGTTTTGCCGCTTTTCATGTGCTTTAAAGGCGATTCGAATCTACCTCCTGAAATGTGTTTCCTGCAGTTCTGCCTTGCTTTCAAATCCTCTTAGTTGCCTTCCCTCAATATATTTGTGGACGAGAGTTATCATTTATAACTCTGCAGGTTTGTGAATTGCAGTGCCCATGTGCTCCATTTTTCAACTGGCTTTTTTGGGAGCTGGCCGCAGAAGTGCGGGATTGCCTCAGGCCCTATTCTGGTTCCGGGCGGCAGGCTGAGCCTGTGGTTATTTCTTCTTCCTGATGGGAAAATAGAGTGACCTGTGCCTGTCCCAACACCTAGATCTAGTCTCTCATTGGTTGCCCCTCTTCCCGTTCATCCTCAGGACAAATTGCAACCTGTATGGTACAGGAGCTTAAAGGTGCTGTTTCTCCATGTAGGGAGATTACTAGTTAAGAAGCTGGAATGGCGAACCCGAGCACAAGGAGATGAGAAATGTGGTGCGTTTCAGAAACCTTTCCCGATCAGACGGTGTACCATGATCTGAGTTACTCATGCATGTTTTCGATGTAGGAAGATGCCCTTGAACCTGGAGATTTGGGACCCATGGGATGGGGACCACGCAGTATTACTTTAAAGGGTCAGCGTTTGCTCACCCAACCTCACCAAACCTCTCAGCCCCAAGAGAGTCCACCCTTATGTCTCATCCAGCTGTGTGTCTAGATATGGTCAATCCAGGTTGCATCACAGCCCCTGAACGAATTTTGTAAGAATTACTCTCTCTTACACTGTCTTTGTTTTACGGGTTTTTAAAAGTAATTTATTTTTAAAATGGGTTTTAGCTGCTTTTCACGGCTGTGTTTATGCCGCTTTACACTCACTTGACTCTCTTCCAGAGAGAGATCAATACATAGGTTTTCAGATTCTTACTACTCAGATATATTCTTGTGCGCTGAATAGGGGGTGTTGAGTCTAGTTCACTGAGCAAGGAGTAGGTCTTGTCTACTACATATTGGGTTTATGGAACGGTATCTGAGCTAATTTGAAACCCTTGTTTTATGCATCACCCCTCCTCACCTTTCCCATTAAGCAGCCATAGTGTGTTTTTAAAATGGGTGACTCTGTTCTGTTTTGTAATTCAGTTTAAGGGTAACGGTTTTTACATTCCCTCTATAAGTGATATCTTATGATAAGTGTCTTTTTCTGTGTGACTTATTTCACTTAGAATCGTCGTACCTAAATCCACTCATCATGCTGCTACTAGCCTTATGATATTGATTTCATGGCTGAGTGATATTCCATTGTACATAAGTACCACAACTTCTTTACCTTTTTTCTCATCCCTGGGATATTTAAGATGTACACAAGTGGAGGTTCTTGTAACCAGAGCAGCCCTAAACTTTGGGGTGCCTGTGTCTTGTTGATTTTAATTTTTCCAATTTATACGCCCATGAATGGATGTGCCCCTTTCTCTCTAGCTGTGTTTTTTAGATGTTTTAGGAAACACCGTACTGTTCTCCAGAGTCGCCATTGGCAATTTACATCCCGACCATCAGTGTAACAATGCTCCCTTTCCTCCCTGGCCTCTCCTGTATTTTTTTTACACTTTTTTAGGAAGGCCCTTTTGACCGATGGGAAGTGAGACTTCTTTGTAGTGCTGCATTGCATTTCCGGCTTGCTTGGTTGGCCAAAAAGGGCCTATGCGTTTTTTCCTGAATTTATTCAGAAAAAAACACATATGCTCTTTTTGGCCATGTGCATCGTTGTCGACTTTTGGCCGCTTTTCATGTGCTTTAGGGGCTATTCGAATCTAACTCCTGAAATCTGTTTCCTGCAATTCTGCCTTGCTTTCCAATCCTGTTCATTGCCTTCCCTCAATATAGTTTTGGACGATAGTTATAATTTATAACTCTGCAGGTTTGTGAATTGCAGTGCCCCTGAGCTCCATTTTTCAACTCGCTTTTTTGGGAGCTGTCCGCAGAACCGCTGGTTTGCTTCTGGCCCTACTCTGGTTCCCGGTGGCAGGCTAAGCCTTTGCTTAATTCTTCTTCCTGATTGGAAATTAGAGTGACATGTGCCTGTCCGAACATCTAGGGCTTGGCTCTCCTTGTTTCTCCTCCTTCCCCTTCTTCCTTTGGAAAAATTCCAAATTTTGTGCAACTGGATGTTGAAGGTGCTGACATCCTCAGGTGGGGAGATTTTAAGGAAAAAGGCTGGAGGTGTGAACCCGACAACCAGGAAATTAGGAGTTTTGGTGCCTTTTCCAAAATCTCCCTGATCCAACCGTGTTCCATCTTCTGGGTGTCACAGGCATGTTTTAGCTGTAGGAAAGGTCCTGTGTATGTAAGGAGAACACCAGGGATTTTTCCAAATCAGTGTCTCCCCGAACTCCAATCTGGGGAATTTTTAAGCTACTGGTACATGTGTGTTCATTAAGGGACTTGGGCCGTAGGCAGAGTCCGAACTTTAGATGATTGAAGTCTTCAGGTTCAGAAACGCTCACCATCGGCCTCCTTTAGTTTCCATTTTATCTGTAGTTGATAGATGATGTCGATATAGATATCTATTGTTTTTCAGATTATTTCCCCTTAGGGGTCATTACAAAATATTGAGTATAGTTCCCTGTGTTATACAGTAGTTCCTTGTTGATGATATATTTTATACATAGCAGTGTGTATATGTTAATCTGAAACTGTTAATTTATCCCTCCTCCCACCTTTCCCCTTTGGTAATAAAAAATATAAGATTTTATACTTCTCAGAAATCTAGGAGCTGAAAGAGAGGTATCATTTTCAATGGAAAATCAGTCAAAACAAGGTTGAAACTTCAACCAAGATTATTAGATGTACATCCTTGGAAAGAAATCACTGCATTTCTCTACTGTTGACCTGACAAATAAGACAAACCCCTCAACTGAACTTGCTTATAATAAAGTGATGGAAATATCAAATGGAAGTGTTAGAAACATCTTATTTTACACGAGCCTTATACACTGCTCTATGTTAATTACAGTTTGGCTCGCACATCGGTTCTTTGAAGTTACAATGTTCTCAAATTCTGTTACTGATCCTGCAGAGTGGGCCCCAACAAGGGTCTCCCTGCCTAGTGTCATTGGAGCCAACAGATCGAGACTGACTTTGGTTCAGAAGCAAAGGAAAACTTTATATAATGATCAGAGAATGGAGAGGTGAGAGTGTGTGCTCCCCTGCGGGTTGTGGGCCGGGCTGCTGTGTAGAGATCCTGGCAGCGTCAGCGGGAGGGAGGGGGCGGAGCTCTCGAGGGCCGGGTTGGCTGGAGCTCAGGCTCTATGTCGCAGAGTCTGCACGGGGCCCCACGAGCTGAGGTGTCGGCCCAGCCATTTTGCACTAGGAAATCGGGTCTGAAGTGTCGGGTGTGGGACCTCTGCATGTGGAAACCTAGGAGCAAGTGAAATTAGACAAAGCACAAAGGAAAAAAATGGTTAGACTTTATTTTATTGCCCAGATTCTATTTTCATCTCCCAGGAATTTTTCATGGGCTTTGCCAGTGACAAAGCCCTCCTCTGCCTTTTGTCCCATTCCTCATTCTTGGGGTGCTGAGGGTGCAGACACCTCTTCTGTAAATGCTTCGTGCTGAGTTGGGTGTCCTCATACCCGGGGCGAGGGGGAGGACTTCTCCCAAGCAGCCTCCAGGTGAGGTTGATTGTCCCCAGGCCTCCTCCCTCACTGCTCGTCTGCCTGAGCACCAGCATTGGAAGTTTTATAGATTCTAATGACCTTTACGGGTCCAGGAAAGAGATGTGCAGAGACGCTGGGGTGGGGGTGGGCCGTTTTACCCTGCTCCACATTGGTTCGGCCCCCTTAGGCTGACAGTTCCTGCTAGCCTAGATGCTCTGACCAGTACTCTGCGCTTTCTTCAGTTAGGCCATCTAATTAACGTACAAACAACACCAGGTGTCAGAGCCCTGCTTGCTCAACTCCCAGACAGTCCAGGGCTGGTGGTGATCCAGGACCTTGACGGCCACTCAGTCAACGGCCTTTTGAAGTAGCCAGGAGTACAGCCGGTCTCATTGGCCGCCGTCACCGCGGTGTCTGTAGGCTTTTCTATGGTGGCAGCGTTATTTACGGTTCCCCTGCCAAGTTTATTAGCTCCGCTCTGGGTGCAGTAAGTCCTGTAAGCAATAGTCTGCTCTTTTGGGACACACTCTTGTTGTTTTCTGAGAGAAGCTCCAGGTCAAGTGATGGTCAAACGAGTCGTCATGGGGGCCCATTGCTCCAGGTTTTCTCTCTGGAGGTTGGTGTTGGAGGGCCTCCTCACTCGAGGTCATTGTGCCCACGGAGCAATCCCTGCAACTTCAGGGCATGGTGGGTGGTTAGGATCACCAAGTGGCGTCCTTTTCCCTTAGGAGGGAGCTGGCCTTGCGGGCTGCTGATTTCCAGGTTTTTAGATACCCCCAGTATCCTGGTCGGATGGGGTGGCTGGCCAATGCCTGGAGGGCATTCTTGCATTGTTCCATTTCAAGTGGTCCCAGTTTTTGCACTAATACTCCAAGGGCGATTCGCCTTGGACCAGGAATGTAAAGGTCAAAGGGTTTAGCTAACTTAGGGAGGTCCAGGGCAAGGATCTGAACTGACTGCTCTTTCCATTCTTGAAAGGCCGCTTCTGGATTCTATTCAAAAGGATCATCATCTTTTCCTTTCAGTGTTTCATATAGAGGCCCAGCTATTAGACTGTAGTTAGGGATCCAGATGCAGCAAACCCCGGTCTCCCCAGGAACCCCTAAGCTGTCTTCTAGTTTCAGGAAGGGTGAGGCTGCAAATGGCTTCTTCCCTTTCCTGGGGTGGGCTTTTCCGACCTTCTGTGCGAATGAAGCCCAGGAAGGTCACCTTAGTTTGTGATATTTGAGCCTTTTTCTTGGACACCTTCTATCTTTTATTGGCTAGGTAGTTCAGAGGCCTCCTTAGTCGGGCTGGTGATCAGAATGTCATCTGCATATTGAAGGAGGGTTCCCTTCTCCAGAGGTAGATTTTTTAGGTCTTTAGCTAACGTTTCCCCAAAGATGGTGTGGGAATTTTTGAACCCCTGGGGCAGGACGGCCCAGCAGTATTGTTTTTGTTGTATGTTGAGTCCTGCCACTCACAGCCAAAATTTCTTGTGACTCTGGGACGAATGGAATACAGAAGAAGGCATCATTGAAGTCTAATACAGAATACCATGTCCTGGTGGATGGTAGAATGACCAGCAGGGTGTAGGAATTAGGAACTACTAGATGTATATCCTCTGTGGCTTCACTGACTGTCCTGGCGTCCTCTACCAGGTCCCCAGCAGCTCACGGGGCTCTTGTGGTCAGGTCCCTCCCAGGATATGGAGCTCACCTGGGCAGGTACCCAGCAGCCCACGGGGCTGTGGTGGTTAGGCCCCTCCCAGGATATGGAGCTCACCTGGGCAGGTACCCAGCAGCCCATGGGGCCATCATGGTCAGGCCCCTCCCAGGATATGGAGCTCACCTGGGCAGGTACGCAGCAGCCCACGGGGCTCTCGTGGGCATGCCCCTCCCTGGATATGGAGCTCCCGTGGACAGGTACCCCGACAGGGCTGGGCACACAGGAACTGTGCACATAGCCCTCATTGCAGAGCACCCCCAGCACACCTGTCACTCAGAGCTGACACAGAGCACCTCAGAGCAGAGCTTGAACTAATAAACAGCAGCTCCAACAGGTCTGTGACACTAGGCTTCACTCTGTGCGGCCTCCCTCTGCCTGGTCTTCTAGGGGCTTCCACAGCAGCCGGGGCACCAGGCCTCTGTCTCCACCCACCACCCCTCCTCTCCCTGACTCCTGGGTTCCTCTCATTAGCAGAGGGTCTTCTTGAAGTTGTCTCCCACTCCTGGACCAGATAAAATGATTAGAAAACAAGCCAGGGCTGCCGCCCCTTATCTATCCTGACTCTCGGGACCCTACACCTGTTCCTTGGATCTGGCCGGTGCAGCAAGGCCCATTTTCTGCAAATCTGAGCCCCTGAGGGGCGAGGATTGGCTGACCTGGGCAGCCTGACCCGGCCGGCCAGCCCTTCCCAGGTGTGCCTGGGTTGAGGTCAATATAAACACCCCCTCCAGGCAGCAAAAGCCTCTGCAGCTGTGCCTGACGCCATATTCTCTGCCCCGTCAGCAGTCTCGGGGTTGGGCTGGTGGGAGGCAGTAGGGCCCACGGCTCTATGAGTGGCCCGTTGTGACTGGGGCTCTACTGGACTTTCTGCAGGAGTTGCCGGGCTGCCACCTGCTAAAGAAGAGGATGTGTCACCCATACTTGCTGCTGGAATTTCTCCCCGGGCAGAGGTAAGGAAGGAAAAAAGCAGTGGGGGCCGGGACAGGAGGGGTACCTCAGGCAGGGAAATGGAAAGTTTCCAGACGAGCGCCCGGGGCCAGGACCATCCTGGCTGGCCTGCAGGCACCAAGTCGGCCTGCGTGCTGTCGCTGGTGTGACTCCAAGCCCCTTCCTCTAGTTTTTAGTCTTTGCACACATTCAGGTGTTTTACCTGGGAACGGTGGGAAAAGTTCAGCAGCAGCTGGCCTGGGGCTCAGCTCACGTTTAGTCAGAGACGCCTCCTCACGGTCCCCCAGCTTTGCAATGAGGACGCTCCTTGTGTGGGGGCTGCTGGCTGCATGGGAGATGATTCCCCACCTGTGACCAACTTAAGAATTGTTTACCACTGGAGCAAGTGCGCTGATAGGGTTTTCCTCTGTATGACCAGTGGGTTCAGTTTTTTTTTTTTTTTCTTTTTTGGTTCAAGGTAAGTTTTATTCCTCTTTTTGTATTTATGGATATAAGCATGGAAATCATTCATTCATATAAATACGTCTATGGGAAGGACATAACTTTTTTTTCTGTTTTATTTTCTTAAGTATTATTTATTTTTTAATTTTTGAATTTATTTTATTCATTTTTTTATACAGCAGGCTCTTATTGGTTATCTATTTTATACATATAAGTGTATATATGTCAATCCCAGGGTCGCAATTCATCCCACCACCACCACCCTGCCACTTTCCCCCCTTGGTGTCCATACATTTGTTCTCTACATCTGTGTCTCTATTTCTGCCTTGCAAACCAGTTCATCTTTACCATTTTTCTAGGTTCTACATGTATGCGTTAATATACGATATTTGTTTTTCTCTTTCTGACTTACTTCACTCTGTATGACAGTCTCTAGATCTATCCACGTCTCTACAAATGACCCAATTTCATTCCTTTTTATGGCTGAGTAATATTCCATTTTATATATGTAGCACATCTTTTCCGTTCGTCTGTCTATGGGCATTTAGGTTGCTTCCATGACCTGGCTATTGTAAATAGTGCTGCAATGAATATTGTGGTGAATATGTCTTTTTGAATTATGGTTTTCTCTGGGTATATGGCCAGTAGTGGGATTGCTGGGTCATATGGTAATTCTATTTTTAGTTTTTTAAGGAACCTCCATACTGTTCTCCATAGTGACTGTATCAATTTACATTCCCACAAATAGTGTAAGAGGGTTCCCTTTTCTCCACACCCTCTCCAGCATTTGTTGTTTGTAGATTTTCTGATGATGCCCATTCTAACTCGTGTGAGGTGATACCTCATTGTAGTTTTGGTTTATATTTCTCTAATAATTAGTGATGTTGAGTAGCTTTTCATGTGTTTCTTGGTCATCTGTATGTCTTCTTGGGACAAATGTCTATTTACGTCATCTGCCCATTTTTGGATTGGTTTGTTTGCTTTTTTACTGTTGAGCTGCATGAGCTGTTTATATACATTGGAGATTAATCCTTTGTCCATTGATTCGTTTGCAAATATTTTCTCCCATTCTGAGGGTTGTCTTTTCGTCTTGTTTGTAGTTTCCTTTGCTTTGCAAAAGCTTTTAGGTTTCATTTGCTCCCATTTGTTTTTTTTTTTTTTTTTTTTATTCCATTACTCTAGGAGGTGGATCAAAAAATATCTTGCTGTGATTTATGTCAAAGAGTATTCTTCCTATGTTTTCCTCTAAGAGTTTTATAGTGTCCGGTCTTACATTTCGGTCTCTAATCCATTTGGAGTTTATTTTTTGTGTATGGTGTTAGGGAGTGTTCTAATTTCATTCTTTTACATGTAGCTGTCCATTTTTCCCAGCACCACTTATTGAAGAGACTGTCTTTTCTCCATTGTATACCCTTGCCTCCTTTGTCATAGATTAGTGTGCCATAGGTGTGTAGGTTTATCTCTGGGCTTTCTTTTTTTTTTTTTTTTTTTTACATCTTTATTGGAGTATAATTGCTTTACAATTGTGTGTTAGTTTCTGCTGTATAAAAAAGTGAATCAGCTATGCGTATACATATAACACCATATCCCCTCCCTCTTGCACCTCCCTCTCACTCCCTTATCCCACCCTTTTAGGTGGTCACAAAGCACAGAGCTGATCTCCCTGTGCTATGTGGCTGCTTCCCAGTAGCTATCAATTTTACATTTGGTAGTGTATATATGTCCATACCACTCTCTCACTTTGTCCCAGCTTACCCTTCCCTCTCCCCATGTCCTCAAGTCCTTTCTCTACGTCTGTGTCCTTAATCCTTTCCTGCCCCTACGTTCTTCATAAACTTTTTTTTTTTAGATTCCATATATATGTGTTAGCATACGGTATTTGTTTTTCTCTTTCTGACTTACTTCACTCTGTAGGACAGACTCTAGATCCATCCACCTCACTAAAAATAACTCAATTTCGCTTCTTTTTATGGCAGAATAATGTTCCATTGTATATATGTGCCACATCTTCTTTATCCATTTATCTGTTGATGGACACTTAGGTTGCTTCCATGTCCTGGCTATTGTAAATAGAGCTACAGTGAACATTGTGGTACATGACTCTTTTTGAATTATGGTTTTCTCAGGGTAAATGCCCAGGAGTGGGTTTGCTGGGTTGTATGGTAGTTCTATTTTTAGTTTTTAAGGAAACCCCATACCGTTCTCCCTAGTGGCTATATCAATTTACATTCCCACCAACAGTGCAAGAGGGTTCCCTTTTCTCCAATAAATGCCTCTCCAGCATTTACTGTTGGTAGATTTTTTGATGATGGCCATTCTGACTGGTGTGAGGTGATACCTCACTGTAGTTTTGATTTGCATTTCTCTAATGATTAGTGATGCTCAGCATCCTTTCATGTGTTTGTTGGCAACCTGTATATCTTCTTTGGAGAAATTTCTATTTAGGTCTTCTGCCCATTTTTGGATTGGGTTGTTTGGTTTTGTGATATTGAGCTACATGAGCTGTTTTTTGTAGATTAATCCTTTGCCATTTGCTTCATTTGAAAATATTTTCTCCCATTCTGATGGTTGTCTTTTCATCTTGCTTAAGTTTTCCTTTGCTGTGCAAAAGAATTTATGTTTCATTCGGTCCCATTTTTTAATTTTTGTTTTTATTTCCATTTCTCTAGGAGGTGGGTCAAAAAGGATCTTGCTGTGATTTATGTCATAGACTGTTCTGCTTATGTTTTCTTCTAAGAGTTTTATAGTGGCTGGTCTTATATTTAGGTCTCTAATCCATTTTGAGTTATTTTTGTGTATGGTGTTAGGGAGTGTACTAATTTCATTCTTTTACATGTAGCTGTCGAGTTTTCCCAGCACCACTTACTGAAGACACTGTCTTTTCTCCATTGTATACCCTTGCCTCCTTTGTCATAGATTAGTTAACCACAGGTACGTGGGTTTATCTCTGTGCTTTCTATCCTTTTCTATTGACCTATATTTCTGTGTTTGTGTCAGTACCATATTATCTTGATTACTGTAGCTTTGTAATATAGTCTGAAGTCTGGAAGTCTGATTCCTCCAGCTCTTTTTTTTCCCCCTCAAGACTGCTTTGGCTATCCAGGGTCTTTTGTGTCTCCCTACAAATTTTAAGATTTTTTTTTCTTGTTCTGTAGAAAATGCCAAAGGTATTTTGATCGGGATTGCATTGAATCTGTAGATTGCTTTGGGTAGTATAGTCATTTTCACAATATTGATTCTTCTAATCCAAGGACATGGTATATGTCTCCATCTGTTTATATCATCTTTGATTTCTTTCATCAGTGTCTTATAGTTTTCTGAGTACAGGTCTTTTACTTCCTTAGGTAGGTTTATTCCTAGGTATTTTATTCTTTTTGTTGCAGTGGTAATGGGATTGTTTCCTTAATTTCTCTTTCTGATCTTTCATTGTTAGTGTATAGGAATGCAAGCAATTTCTGTGCATTAATTTTGTATCCTGCAACTTTACCAAATTCATTGATTAGCTCCAGTGGTTTTCTGGTGGCATCTTTAAGATTCTCTATCTATGATATCATGTCATCTGCAAACAGTGACAATTTTACTTCTTCTTTTCCGTTTTGTATTCCTTTTATTTCTTTTTCTTCTCTGATTGCCATGGCTAGGACTTCCAAAACTATGTTGAATAGCAGTGGTGAGAGTGGACATCCTCGTCTTGTTCCTGATCTTAGAGGAAACGCTTTCAGTTTTTCACCATTGAGAATGCTGTTTGCTGTGGGTTTGTCATATATGGCCTTTGTTATGTTGAGGTAGTTTCCGTCTATGCCCACACTCTGCAGAGTTTTTATCGTAAATGAGTGTTGAATTTTCTCAAAATCTTTTCCTTCATCTATTGAGATGACCATATGGTTTTATTCTACAATTTGTTAATATGGTGTATCACATTGATTTGTGTATATTGAAGAATCCTTGCATCCCTGGGATAAACCCCACTTGATCATGGTGTATGATCCTTTTAATGTGTTGTTCGATTCTGTTTGCTAGTATTTTGTTGAGGATTTTTGCATCTATATTCATCAGGGATATTGGTCTATAATTTTCTTTCCTTGTAGTATCTCTGTCTGATTTTGGTATCAGGGTGATGGTGGTCTCATAGAATGAGTTTGGGAGTGTTCCTTCCCCTGCAATTGTTTTGAAGAATTTGAGAAGGTTGGGTGTTAGCTCTTCTCTAAATGTTTGATAGAATTCACCTGTAATGCCATCTGGTTCTGGACTTTTGTTTGTTGGAAGATTTTTAATCACAGTTTCAATTTCATTGCTTGTGATAGGTTTGTTCATATTTTCTATTTCTTCCTGGTTCAGTCTTAGAAGGTTATACCTTTCTAAGAATTTGTCCATTTCTTCCAGATTGTCCATTTTATTGGCACAGAGTTGCTTGTAGTAGTCTCTTAGGATGCTTTGTATTCCTGTGGTGTCTGTTGTAACTTCTCCTTTTTCACTTCTAATTTTGTTGATTTGCGTCCTCTCCCTCTTTTTCTTGAGTGTGGCTAAAGGTTGATCATTTTTGCTTATCTTCTCAAAGAACCAGCTTTTAGTTTTGATGATCTTTGCTTCCGTTTTCTTTGTTTCTATTTCATTTATTTCTGCTCTGATCTTTAGGATTTCTTTCCTTCTACTAACTTTGGGTTTTGTTCTTCTTTCTCTAGTTCCTCTAGGTGTAAGGTTAGATTGTTTATTTGAGATTTTTCTTGTTTCTTGAGGTAGGCTTGTATTGCTATAAACTTCCCTCTTAGAACTCCTTTTGCTGCATCCCATAGGTTTTGGATCATCGTGTTTTTGTTGTCATTTGTCTCTAGGTAGTTTTTGATTTCCCCTTTGATTTCTTCAGTGATCTCTTGGTTATTTAGTAACGTATTGTTTAGCCTCCATGTGTTTGTGTTTTTTACAGTTTTTTCTGTGTAATTGATTTCTAATCTCATAGCATTGTGGTCGGAACAGCTGCTTGATATGATTTCAGTTTTCTTAAATTTACTGAGGCTTTATCTGTGACCCAAGATGTGATCTATCCTGGAGAATGTTCCGTGTGCAGTTGAGAACAACGTGTAATCTGCTGTTTTTGGATGGAATGTCCTATAAATATCAATGAACTCTATCTGGTCTATTGTGTCATTTAAAGCTTGTGTTTCCTTATTAATTTTCTGTCTGGCTGATCTCCACTGGTGTAAGTGAGCTGTTAAAGTCCCCCGCTATTATTGTGTTACTGTCGATTTCCTCTTTTATAGCTGTTAGCAGTTGCCTTATACATTGAGGTGCTCCTATGTTGGGTACATATATATTTATAATTGTTATATCTTCTTCTTGGATTGATCCCTTGACCATTATGTAGTGTCTTTCCTTGTCTCTTGTAACATTCTTTATTTTAAAGTCTATTTTATCTGATATGAGTATTGCTACTCCAGCTTTCTTTTGATTTTCATTAGCATAGAATATATTTTTCCATCGCCTCAGTTTCAGTCTGTATGTGTCCCTAGGTCTGAAATGGGTCTCTTGTAGACAGCATATATATGGGTCTTGTTTTTGTATCCATTCAGCCAGTCTATGTCTTTTGGTTGGAACATTTAGTGCATTCACGTTTAAGGTAATTATCAATATGTATGTTCCTACTACTATTTTCTTAATTGTTATGGGTTTGTCTTGGTGGGTCCTTTTCTTCTCTTGTGTTTCCCACTTAGAGAAGTTCTTTTAGCATTTGGTGTAGAGCTGGTTGCATGGTGCTGAATTCTCTTAGCTTTTGCTTGTCTGTAAGGCTTTTGATTTCTCCATCAAATCTGAATGAGCTCTTTGCAGGGTGCAGTACCCTTGGTTGTAGGTTCTTCCCTTTCATCACTTTAAATTTATCATGCCACTTCCTTCTGGCTTGTAGATTTTCTGCTGAGAAATCAGCTGTTATCCTTATGGGATTTCCCTTGTATGTTATTTGTCATTTTTCCCTTGCTGCTTTCAATAATTTTTCTTTGTCGTTAATTTTTGTCAATTTGATTACCATGTGTCTTGTCATTTTTCTCCTTTGGTTTCTCCTGCCTGGGACACTCTGTGCTTCTGGACTTGGGTGGCTATTTCTTTTCCCATGCTAGGGAAGTTTTTGACCATAATCTCTTCAAATATATTCTCGGGTCCTTTCTCTCTCTCTTCTCCTTCTGGGACCCCTATAATGCGAATGTTGTTGCGTTTAATGTTGTCCCAGAGGACTCTTGGGGTGTCTTCATTTATTTTCATTCTTTTTCTTTATTCTGTTCCATGGCAGTGATTTCCACCTTTCTGTCTTCCAGGCCACTTATCCGTTCTTCTGCCACAGTTATTCTGCTACTGATTCCTTCTAGTGTATTTTTCATTTCAGTTATTACATTGTTCACCTCTGTTTGTTTGTTCTTTAATTCTTCTAGGTGTTTGTTCCTTAATTCTTCTAGGTCTTTGTTAAGCATTTCTTGTGTCTTCTCGATCTTTGCCTCCTTTCTTTTTCTAAGGTCTTGGCTCAACTTCACTATCATTATTCTGAATTCTTTTTCTGGAAGGTTCCCTATCTCCACCTCATTTCGTTTTTTTTTCTGGGGTTTTATCTTGTTCCTTGATCTGGTATAAAGTCCTCTGCCTTTTCATTTTGTTTATCTTTCTGTGAATGTGGTTTTCCTTCCACAGGCTGCAGAATTGTAGTTCTTCTTGCTTCTGCTGTCTGCTCTCTGGTGGATGAGTCTATCTTAGAGGCTTGTGCAAGCTTCCTGATGGGAGGGACTGGTGGTGGGTAGAGCTGGGTGTTGCTTTGGTGGGCAGAGCTTTAATCCGCTTGTCTACGGATTAAATAAAACTTTAATAAAAAGTTGAATCTGCTTGTCTGCTGATGCATGGGGCTGGGTTCCCTCCCTGTTGGTTGTTTGGCCTGAGGCGACCCAGCACTGTAGCCTACCTTGCTCTTGGTGGGGCTAATGGCGGACTCTGGGAGGGCTCACACCAAGGAGTATTTCCCAGAACTTCTGCTGCCAGTGTTGTTGTCCTCACGGTGAGCCACAGCCACAGCCACAAGCTGCCTCTGCAGGAGACCCTCTAAAAGTAGCAGGTAGTTCTGGTCATTCTCCTACGGGGTCACTGCTCCTTCCCCTGGGTCCTGATGTGCACACTACTTTGTGTGTGCCCTCCAAGAGTGGAGTATCTGAGTGGAGTTGAGACTCTGAGACTCTGTGTGGAGTCGCACAGACTCTGGGTCCTGTGAAGCTTCGATGTTTTGTGATTCTAGAAATCCTATAGGAGACGGTCCACAGCAGGTGAAGCTAATGTTGTCAGTAGAGGTGTTGAAGCCAAAGATCTGCAGTTCCGGCTATAGGTGCCGATGTACATACAGGACAAAATCATCTCGTGTGAATGTAGTTCAGGCATGTTTAAGATGAATGCAGTCATGTTAATGCCTACCATATTCTATCTTGAGCCTCTCCTCAGGGACCTCCTCCTCAGTTCCTGAGGCTCCTTTAAGTCATGTACAGGGGACTGGAGAGTGGGCTCTGTCCAGTCTGAGCCCTGAGTTACCCTGTGTGTATCTTAGGATACTTTGTATTTCTGTGGTGTCTGTTGTAACATCATCTCTTTCATTTCAGATTTATTTGGGCCCTCTCTTTTTTAACAAAACATACTACTGTTGTCTTTTATTCTTTACAGAAGTTTAATCAGTGTTTGATCTACTATCCTTACCCTATGTATACTTTTTGCAGTGAGATTTTTACTTTTCTTTGTTTCCTTGTTACTATCAATAATTAGTGAGACTTCTTTTAAGCTACCTTCAACATTGCTTATAAAGCTGCTTTATTAGTGATGACAGAGCCTTAATGGAAGTCATGTTCTGGTTGTAAATTAGAATGCAATGTGCCAGCACAAAGCCCCTTAAGTTTATGTCTCATTACTTCTTGTTCTTTTTTTAATTTAATTTTTATTTTTTGTCAGAGCAAATTTGATTAAAATGTTTTGTTTCTTCTAGGTGTGCAAGATGTGGTTCTTTTAAACATATACATATATCTATTCTTCCTTGGATCATTTTCCCATGTAGGTTATGACACCATGTTGAGTAGTCTTGTCTTGGTATTACGTAGGTCTTTGGTGATTACATATTTCACATGTGTTTCTATATCTATCTTAACCCCAATATCCTAATGTATCCAATCCTCACACCTTTCCATTTGGTGAACCCTAAGTTTGTTTAATGAATCTGTGATTGCATTTCTCTGTGGAAATATCTTCATTGGTATCAATTTTTAGCTAAGACCTATAAGTGATATTATAGGATATGTGTCTTTTGCTTTCTGACTTAGTACAATTTGCCTGATTAACTCAAGAATCATACACAGTGCTGCAAATGGCATTGTTTTGTTTTTTTCCCTGGCTAATATTCCATCTGTACGTGTACCAGTTATTCTTTGGCCACGCACCTCTTGATGGACTATTTGGTTGCCTCCATGTCTTGGTTATTGTAATACTGCTGCAATGCACATTTGCTTGCCTGTGTCTTTCCAGTTCTATCTCCTTATGTTATAGGCCAAGGAGTGGGCTTGCTGTATCATATGGTAGCTCAGTGTGTACGTTTTAAAGGCACCACCATTCAGTTCTCATTAGTGGCTCTTTCCAGGTTATGTCCCACTTAAAATTGAGGGTATGCATTTCTCCAAAACACCTTCAATATTTATTGTTTGTAGTTTGCTTGCTGCTGGTTATTCTAACAGGTGCGAGCTGATACCTCTGTGTGGCTGAATTTGCATGTGTCCCATAATCTGTTGAAATTGATCTTTAAAGCATGCTCTTTTTATTTATCAAACTGTGATTACAGCTTAGTTCTTCAAATTGTTTTCTTAAAATAACTGTCACATTTTGAAAAGTTTTGGCCACTACCTCCCTCAAGACATTTTGAGGGCAGGTTTCATTTACAGCCCTAAAGTACTTGTTCATATGAAGTGACCATTAACACAGATTTTAAAGCTGCTTTTGCAGGTAACGGCCAGAGGGCGGCAGCCTATTTACGTTCCCCAATCTGGTAACTAGGGAAAGAGTCCTTCAGCTGCAAGAGTGTCCAGCTTTATTTCTCATCCAGCTGTGGGTCTAGATATGATCAAACAAGGTTGCATCACAGCCCAGGAACGAATTATGTAAAATTTCCTCTCTCTATCACTGTCTTATTTTTTTGGGTTTTTTAAAGTTATTTAATTTAAAATGGGGATTCGCTACTTTTCACTGCTGTGTTTATGCCGCTTTACACCCACTTGACTCACTTCCAGACAGATATCAATACATAGGTTTTAAGATTCTTACTAGTCACATATATTCTTGTGCGGTGAATAGGGGGTGTTGAGTCCAGTTCACTGAGCAAGGAGTAGGTCTTGTCTATTACATATTGGGTGTATGGATCGGTATCTGAGCGAATTTGAAACCCTTGTTTTATGCATCACCACACCTCACCTTTCCCGTTAAGCAGCCATAGTGTGTTTTCTAAACGTGTGACTCTGTTCTGTTTTGTAATTCAGTTCAACTGTAGCGGTTTTTACATTCCCTCTATAAGTGATAGCTTATGATAAGTGTCTTTTTCTGTGTGACTTATTTCACTTAGAATCGTTGTACCTAACTCCACTCATCTTGCTTCTACTAGCCTTATGGAATTGATTTCATGTCTGAGTGATATTGCATTGTACATAAGGACCACAACTTCTTTATCCATTTTTCTCTTTCCTGGGATATTTAAGGTGTCATGAAGTGGAGGTTCTTGTCAACAGAGCAGCCCTAAACTTTGGGGTGCCTGTGTCTTGCTGATTTTTAGTTTTCCCAATTTATACGCCCATGAGTGGACGTGCCCTATGCTCCCTAAGCTGTGTTTTTTCGATGTTTCAGGACACACAGTACACTTCTCCAGAGTGTCTGTTGGCAATTTACATCCCGCCCATCAGCGTAGCAAGGCTGCCATTTCTCCATGGCCTGTCCTGCATTTCTGGTTTTGACACTTTTTGCAACATGGCCCTTTTGACCGATGGGAAGCGAGACTTCTTTGTAGCGCTGATTTGCATTTCCAGGTTGCTTGGTTGGCAAAAAAGGGCGTATGCGTTTTTTCCTGAATATATTCAGGAAAAAACGCATACGCCCTTTTTGGCCAAGGGCATCATTGTCGACGTTTTGCCACTTTTCATGTGCTTTAAAGGCGATTCGAATCTACCTCCTGAAACCTGTTTCCTGCAATTCTGCCTTGCTTTCAAATCCTCTTCGTTGCCTTCCCTCAATATATTTGTGGATGAGAGTTATCATTTATAACTCTGCGGGTTTGTGAATTGCAGTGTGCCTGAGCTCCGTTTTTCAACTCGCTTTTTTGGGAGCTGGCCGCAAAAGCGCGGGATTGCCTCAGGCCCTATTCTGCTTCTGGGGGACAGGCTGAGCCTGTGGTTAATTCTTCTTCCTGATGGGAAAATAGAGTGACCTGTGCCTGTCCCAACACCTAGATCTAGTCTCTCATTGGTTGCCCCTCTTCCCTTTCATCCTCAGGACAAATTGCAACCTGTAGGGAACAGGAGGTTAAAGGTGCTGATTCTCCAAGTAGGGAGATTGCTAGTAAAGTAGCTGGAATGGCGAACCCGAGCACAAGGAGATGAGAAATGAGGTGCGTTTTAGAAACCTTTCAAAATCACACGGTGTACCATCTTCTGAGTTTCTCATGCATGTTTTCGATGTAGGAAGATGCCCTTGAACCTGGAGACTTGGGACCCATGGGATGGGTACCACGCAGTATTACTTTAAAGGGTCTGCGTTTGCTCACCCAACCTAACCCAACCTTTCAGCCCCAAGAGTGTCCACCCTTATGTCTCATCCAGCTGTGCGTGTAGATATGGTCAATTAAGGTTGCATCACAGCCTCTGAACGAATTTTGTAAGAATTTCTCTCTCTTTCACTGTCTTTGTTTTACGGGTTTTTAAAAGTAATTTATTTTTATAATGGGGTTAAGCTGCTTTTCACGGCTGTGTTTATGCGGCTTTACACCCACTTGACTCACTTCCAGACATATATCAATACATAGGTTTAAAGATTCTTACTAGTCACATATATTCTTGTGCGGTGAATAGGGGATGTTGAGTCCAGTTAACTGAGCAAGGAGTAGGTCTTGTCTATTACATATTGGGTGTATGGAACGGTATCTGAGCGAATTTGAAACCCTTGTTTTATGCATCACCCCACCTCACCTTTCCCGTTAAGCAGCCATAGTGTGTTTTCTAAACGTGTGACTCTGTTCTGTTTTTTAATTCAGTTCAAGTGTAGCGGTTTTTACATTCCCTCTATAAGTGATAGCTTATGATAAGTGTATTTTTCTGTGTGACTTATTTCACTTAGAATCGTAGTACCTAACTCCACTCATCTTGCTTCTACTAGCCTTATGACATTGATTTCATGTCTGAGTGATATTCCATTGTACATAAGGACCACAACTTCTTTATCCATTTTTCTCTTTCCTGGGATATTTAAGTTGTCATGAAGTGGAGGTTCTTGTCAACAGAGCAGCCCTAAACTTTGGGGTGCCTGTGTCTTGCTGATTTTTAGTTTTCCCAATTTATACGCCCATGAGTGGACGTGCCCTATGCTCCCTAAGCTTTGTTTTTTCGATGTTTCAGGACACACCGTACACATCTCCAGAGTGGCTGTTGGCAATTAACATCCCGCCCATCAGCGTAGCAAGGCTGCCATTTCTCCATGGCCTGTCCTGCATTTCATGTTTTGACACTTTTTGCAGCATGACCCTTTTGACCGATGGGAAGCGAGACTTCTTTGTAGCGCTGATTTGCCTTTCCAGGTTGCTTGGTTGGCCAAAAAGGGCGTATGCGTTTTTTCCTGAATATATTCAGGAAAAAATGCATACGCCCTTTTTGGCCAAGGGCATCATTGTCGACGTTTTGCCGCTTTTCATGTGCTTTAAAGGCGATTCGAATCTACCTCCTGAAACCTGTTTCCTGCAATTCTGCCTTGCTTTCAAATCCTCTTCGTTGCCTTCCCTCAATATATTTGTGAACGAGAGTTATCATTTATAACTCAGCAGGTTTGTGAATGGCAGTGCCCCTGAGCTCCATTTTTCAACTGTCTTTTTTGGGAGCTGGCCGCAAAAGCACGGGATTGCCTCAGGCCCTATTCTGGTTCCCGGCGGCAGGCTGAGCCTGTGGTTAATTCTTCTTCCTGATGGGAAAATAGAGTGACCTGTGCCTGTCCCAACACCTAGATCTATTCTCTCATTGGTTGCCCCTCTTCCCGTTCATCCTCAGGACAAATTGCAACCTGTACAGAACAGGAGGTAAAAGGTGCTGATTCTCCAAGTAGGGAGATTGCTAGTGAAGTAGCTGGAATGGCGAACCCGTGCACAAGGAGATGAGAAATGAGGTGCGTTTAAGAAACCTTTCAAAATCACACGGTGTACCTTCTTCTGGGTTCCTCATGCAAGTTTTCAATGTAGGAAGATTATCTTGAACCTGGAGATTTCGGACCCATGGGATGGGTACCATGCAGTATTATTTTAAGGGTCTGCGTTTGCTCACCCAACCTCACCCAACCTCTCAGCCCCAAGAGTGTCCACCCTTATGTCTCATCCAGCTGTGGGTCTAGATATGGTCAATCCAGGTTGCATCTCAGCCCCTGAACGAATTTTGTAAGAATTTCTCTCTCTTTCACTGTCTTTGTTTTACGGGTTTTTAAAAGTAATTTATTTTTATAATGGGGTTTAGCTGCTTTTCACGGCTGTGTTTATGCGGATTTACACCCACTTGACTCACTTCCAGACAGATATCAATACATAGGTTTTAAGATTGTTACTAGTCATATATATTCTTGTGCGGTGAATAAGGGGTGTTGAGTCCAGTTCACTGAGCAAGGAGTAGGTCTTGTATATTACATATTGGGTGTATGGAACGGTATCTGAGCGAATTTGAACCCCTTGTTTTATGCATCACCCCACCTCACCTTTCCCGTTAAGCAGCCATAGTGTGTTTTCTAAACGTGTGACTCTGTTCTGTTTTGTAATTCAGTTCAAGTGTAGCGGTTTTACATTCCCTCTATAAGTGATAGCTTATGATAAGTGTCTTTTTCTGTGTGACTTATTTCACTTAGAATCGTCGTACCTAAGTCCACTCATCTTGCTTCTACTAGCCTTATGACATTGATTTCATGTCTGAGTGATATTCCATTGTACATAAGGGCCACAACTTTTTTATCCATTTTTCTCTTTCCTGGGATATTTAAGGTGTCATGAAGTGGAGGTTCTTGTCAACAGAGCAGCCCCAAACTTTGGGGTGCCCGTGTCTTGCTCATTAGTAGTTTTCCCAATTTATACGCCCATGAGTGGACGTGCCCTATGCTCCCTAAGCTGTGTTTTTTCGATGTTTCAGGACACACCGTACACTTCTCCAGAGTGGCTGTTGGCAATTTACATCCCGCCCATCAGCATAGCAAGGCTGCCATTTCTCCATGGCCTGTCCTGCATTTCTGGTTTTGACACTTTTTGCAGCATGACCCTTTTGACCGATGGGAAGCGAGACTTCTTTGTAGCGCTGATTTGCCTTTCCAGGTTGCTTGGTTGGCCAAAAAGGGCGTATGCGTTTTTTCCTGAATATATTCAGGAAAAAACGCATACGCCCTTTTTGGCCAAGGGCATCATTGTCGACGTTTTCCCGCTTTTCATGTGCCTTAAAGGCGATTCGAATCTACCTCCTGAAACCTGTTTCCTGCAATTCTGCTTTGCTTTCAAATCCTCTTCGTTGCCTTCCCTCAATATATCTGTGGATGAGAGTTATCACTTATAACTCTGCGGGTTTGTGAATTGCAGTGTCCCTGAGCTCCATTTTTCAACTGTCTTTTTTGAGAGCTGGCCGCAAAAGCACGGGATTGCCTCAGGCCCTATTCTGGTTCCTGGCAGCAGGCTGAGCCTGTGGTTAATTCTTCTTCCTGATGGGAAAATAGAGGGACCTGTGCCTGTCCCAACAGCTAGATGTAGTCTCTCATTGGTTCCCCCTCTTCCCGTTCATCCTCAGGACAAATTACAACCTGTAGGGAACAGGAGGTTAAAGGTGCTGATTCTCCAAGTAGGGAGATTGCTAGTTAAGTAGCTGGAATGGCGAAACCGAGCACAAGGAGATGAGAAATGGGGTGTGTTTTAGAAACCTTTCAAAATCACACGGTGTACCATCTTCTGAGTTTCTCATGCATGTTTTCGATGTAGGAAGATGCCCTTGAACCTGGAGATTTGGGACCCATGGGATGGGTACCACGCAGTATTACTTTAAAGGGTCTGCATTTGCTCACCCAACCTAACCCAACCTTTCAGCCCCAAGAGTATCCACCCTTAGGTCTCATCCAGCTGTGCGTGTAGATATGGTCAATCCAGGTTGCATCACAGCCTCTGAACGAATTTTGTAAGAATTTCTCTCTCTTTCACTGTCTTTGTTTTACGGGTTTTTAAAAGTAATTTAGTTTTATAATGGGGTTTAGCTGCTTTTCACGGCTGTGTTTATGCGGCTTTACACCCACTTGACTCACTTCCAGACATATATCAATACATAGCTTTTAAGATTCTTACTAGTCACATATATTCTTGTGCGGTGAATAGGGGGTGTTGAGTCCAGTTCACTGAGCAAAGAGTAGGTCTTGTCTATTACATATTGGGTGTATGGAACGGTATCTGAGCGAATTTGAAACCCTTGTTTTATGCATCACCCCACCTCACCTTTCCCGTTAAGCAGCCATAGTGTGTTTTCTAAACGTGTGACTCTGTTCTGTTTTGTAATTCAGTTCAAGTGTAGCGGTTTATACATTCCCTGTATAAGTGATAGCTTATGATAAGTGTCTTTTTCTGTGTGACTTATTTCACTTAGAATCGTCGTACCTAAGTCCACTCATCTTGCTTCTACTAGCCTTATGACATTGATTTCATGTCTGAGTGATATTCCATTCTACATAAGGACCACAACTTCTTTATCCATTTTTCTCTTTCCTGGGATATTTAAGGTGTCATGAAGTGGAGATTCTTGTCAACAGAGCAGCCCTAAACTTTGGGGTGCCTGTGTCTTGCTGATTTTTAGTTTTCCCAATTTATACGCCCATGAGTGGACGTGCCCTATGCTCCCTAAGCTGTGTTTTTTCGATGTTTCAGGACACACCGTACAGTTCTCCAGAGTGGCTGTTGGCAACTTACATCCCGCCCATCAGCGTAGCAAGGCTGCCATTTCTCCATGGCCTGTCCTGCATTTCTGGTTTTGACACATTTTGCAGCATGGCCCTTTTGACCGATGGGAAGCGAGACTTCTTTGTAGCGCTGATTTGCATTTCCAGGTTGCTTGGTTGGCCAAAAAGGGCGTATGCGTTTTTTCCTGATTATATTCAGGAAAAAACGCATACGCCCTTTTTGGCCAAGGGCATCATTGTCGACGTTTTGCCGCTTTTCATGTGCTTTACAGGCGATTCGAATCTACCTCCTGAAATCTGTTTCCTGCAATTCTGCCTTGCTTTCAAATCCTCTTCGTTGCCTTCCCTCAATATATCTGTGGATGAGAGTTATCATTTATAACTCTGCGGGTTTGTAAATTGCAGTGTCCCTGAGCTCCATTTTTCAACTCGCTTTTTTGGGAGCTGGCCGCAAAAGCGCGGGATTGCCTCAGGCCCTATTCTGCTTCTGGGCGGCAGGCTGAGCCTGTGGTTAATTCTTCTTCCCGATGGGAAAATAGAGTGACCTGTGCCTGTCCCAACACCTAGATCTAGTCTCTCATTGGTTGCCCCTCTTCCCGTTCATCCTCAGGACAAATTGCAACCTGTAGGGAACAGGAGGTTAAAGGTGCTGATTCTCCAAGTAAGTTGATTGCTAGTAAAGTAGCTGGAATGGCGAACCCGAGCACAAGGAGATGAGAAATGGGGTGTGTTTTAGAAACCTTTCAAAATCACACGGTGTACCATCTTCTGAGTTTCTCATGCATGTTTTCGATGTAGGAAGATGCCCTTGAACCTGGAGATTTGGGACCCATGGGATGGGTACCACGCAGTATTACTTTAAAGGGTCTGCGTTTGCTCACCCAACCTCTCAGCCCCAAGTGTGTCCACCCTTATGTCTCATCCAGCTGAGGGCCAGATATGGTCAATCCAGGTTGCATCTCAGCCCCTGAACGAATTTTGTAAGAATTTCTCTCTCTTTCACTGTCTTTGTTTTACGGGTTTTTAAAAGTAATTTATTTTTATAATGGGGTTTAGCTGCTTTTCACGGCTGTGTTTATGCGGATTTACCCCCACTTGACTCACTTCCAGACAGATATCAATACATAGGTTTTAAGATTGTTACTAGTCATATATATTCTTGTGCGGTGAATAAGGGGTGTTGAGTCCAGTTCACTGAGCAAGGAGTAGGTCTTGTCTATTACATACTGGGTGTATGGATCGGTATCTGAGCGAATTTGAAACACTTGTTTTATGCATCACCACACCTCACCTTTCCCGTTAAGCAGCCATAGTGTGTTTTCTAAACGTGTGACTCTGTTCTGTTTTGTAATTCAGTTCAAGTGTAGCGGTTTTTACATTCCCTCTATAAGTGATAGCTTATGATAAGTGTCTTTTTCTGTGTGACTTATTTCACTTAGAATCGTCGTACCTAAGTCCACTCATCTTGCTTCTACTAGCCTTATGACATTGATTTCATGTCTGAGTGATATTCCATTGTACATAAGGACCACAACTTTTTTATCCATTTTTCTCTTTCCTGGGATATTTAAGGTGTCATGAAGTGGAGGTTCTTGTCAACAGAGCAGCCCCAAACTTTGGGGTGCCTGTGTCTTGCACATTTTTAGTTTTCCCAATTTATACGCCCATGAGTGGACGTGCCCTATGCTCCCTAAGCTGTGTTTTTTCGATGTTTCAGGACACACCGTACACTTCTCCAGAGTGGCTGTTGGCAATTTACATCCCGCCCATCAGCATAGCAAGGCTGCCATTTCTCCATGGCCTGTCCTGCATTTCTGGTTTTGACACCTTTTGCAGCATGTCCCTTTTGGCCGATGGGAAGCGAGACTTCTTTGTAGCGCTGATTTGCTTTTCCAGGTTGCTTGGTTGGCCAAAAAGGGCGTATGCGTTGTTTCCTGAATATATTCAGGAAACAACGCATACGCCCTTTTTGGCCAAGGGCATCATTGTCGACGTTTTCCTGCTTTTCATGTGCCTTAAAGGCGATTCGAATCTACCTCCTGAAATCTGTTTCCTGCAATTCTGCCTTGCTTTCAAATCCTCTTCGTTGCCTTCCCTCAATATATCTGTGGATGAGAGTTATCATTTATAACTCTGCGGGTTTGTGAATTGCAGTGTCCCTGAGCTCCATTTTTCAACTCGCTTTTTTGAGAGCTGGCCAGAAAAGTGCGGGATTGCCTCAGGCCCTATTGTGCTTCTGGGCGGCAGGCTGAGCCTGTGGTTAATTCTTCTTCCTGATGGGAAAATAGAGTGACCTGGGCCTGTCCCAACACCTAGATCTAGTCTCTCATTGGTTGCCCCTCTTCCCGTTCATCCTCAGGACAAATTGCAACCTGTAGGGAACAGGAGGTTAAAGGTGCTGATTCTCCAAGTAGGGAGATTGCTAGTAAAGTAGCTGGAATGGCGAAACCGAGCACAAGGAGATGAGAACTGGGGTGTGTTTTAGAAACCTTTCAAAATCACACGGTGTACCATCTTCTGAGTTTCTAATGCATGTTTTCGATGTAGGAAGATGCCCTTGAACCTGGAGATTTGGGACCTATGGGATGGGTACCACGCAGTATTACTTTAAAGGGTCTGCGTTTGCTCACCCAACCTCTCAGCCCCAAGAGTGTCCACCCTTATGTCTCATCCAGCTGTTGGTCTAGATATGGTCAATCCAGGTTGCATCTCAGCCCCTGAACGAATTTTGTAAGAATTTCTCTCTCTTTCACTGTCTTTGTTTTACGGGTTTTTAAAAGTAATTTATTTTTATAATGGGGTTTAACTGCTTTTCACGGCTGTGTTTATGCGGATTTACACCCACTTGACTCTCTTCCAGACAGATATCAATACATAGGTTTTAAGATTGTTACTAGTCATATATATTCTTGTGCGGTGAATAGGGGGTGTTGAGTCCAGTTCACTGAGCACGGAGTAGGTCTTGTCTATTACATATTGGGTGTATGGAACGGTATCTGAGCGAATTTGAACCCCTTGTTTTATGCATCACCCCACCTCACCTTTCCCGTTAAGCAGCCATAGTGTGTTTTCTAAACGTGTGACTCTGTTCTGTTTTGTAATTCAGTTCAAGTGTAGCGGTTTTTACATTCCCTCTATAAGTGATAGCTTATGATAAGTGTCTTTTTCTGTGTGAATTATTTCACTTAGAATCGTCGTACCTAAGTCCACTCATCTTGCTTCTACTAGCCTTATGACATTGATTTCATGTCTGAGTGATATTCCATTGTACATAAGGACCACAATTTTTTATCCATTTATCTCTTTCCTGGGATATTTAAGGTGTCATGAAGTGGAGGTTCTTGTCAACAGAGCAGCCCCAAACTTTGGGGTGCCTGTGTCTTGCTCATTTTTAGTTTTCCCAATTTATACCCCCATGAGTGGACGTGCACTATGCTCCCTAAGCTGTGTTTTTTCGATGTTTCAGGACACACCATACACTTCTCCAGAGTGGCTGTTGGCAATTTACATCCCGCCCATCAGCGTAGCAAGGCTGCCATTTCTCCATGGCCTGTCCTGCATTTCTGGTTTTGACACTTTTTGCAGCATGTCCCTTTTGGCCGATGGGAAGCGAGACTTCTTTGTAGCGCTGATTTGCCTTTCCAGGTTGCTTGGTTGGCCAAAAAGGGCGTATGCGTTTTTTCCTGAATATATTCAGGAAAAAACGCATACGCCCTTTTTGGCCAAGGGCATCATTGTCGACGTTTTGCCGCTTTTCATGTGCCTTAAAGGCGATTCGAATCTACCTCCTGAAATCTGTTTCCTGCAATTCTGCCTTGCTTTCAAATCCTCTTCGTTGCCTTCCCTCAATATATCTGTGGATGAGAGTTATCACTTATAACTCTGCGGGTTTGTGAATTGCAGTGTCCCTGAGCTCCATTTTTCAAGTCGCTTTTTTGGGAGCTGGCCGCAAAAGCGCGGGATTGCCTCAGGCCCTATTCTGCTTCTGGGCGGCAGGCTGAGCCTGTGGTTAATTCTTCTTCCTGATGGGAAAATAGAGTGAACTGTGCCTGTCCCAACACCTAGATATAATCTCTCATTGGTTGCCCCTCTTCCCGTTCATCCTCAGGACAAATTGCAACCTGTAGGGAACAGGAAGTTAAAGGTGCTGATTCTCCAAGTAAGTTGATTGCTAGTAAAGTAGCTGGAAAGGCGAACCCGAGCACAAGGAGATGAGAAATGGGGTGTGTTTTAGAAACCTTTCAAAATCACACGGTGTACCATCTTCTGAGTTTCTCATGCATGTTTTCGATGTAGGAAGATGCCCTTGAACCTGGAGATTTGGGACCCATGGGATGGGTACCACGCAGTATTACTTTAAAGGGTCTGCGTTTGCTCACCCAACCTAACCCAACCTTTCAGCCCCAAGAGTGTCCACCCTTATGTCTTATCCAGCTGTGCGTGTAGATATGGTCAATCCAGGTTGCATCACAGCCTCTGAACGAATTTTGTAAGAATTTCTCTCTCTTTCACTGTCTTTGTTTTACGGGTTTTTAAAAGTAATTTAGTTTTATAATGGGGTTTAGCTGCTTTTCACGGCTGTGTTTATGCGGCTTTACACCCACTTGACTCACTTCCAGACAGATATCAATACATAGGTTTTAAGATTCTTACTAGTCACATATATTCTTGTGCGGTGAATAGGGGGTGTTGAGTCCAGTTCACTTAGCAAGGAGTAGGTCTTGTCTATTACATATTGGGTGTATGGAACGGTATCTGAGCGAATTTGAAACCCTTGTTTTATGCATCACCCCACCTCACCTTTCCCGTTAAGCAGCCATAGTGTGTTTTCTAAACGTGTGACTCTGTTCTGTTTTGTAATTCAGTTCAAGTGTAGCGGTTTTTACATTCCCTCTATAAGTGATAGCTTATGATAAGTGTCTTTTTCTGTGTGACTTATTTCACTTAGAATCGTCGTACCTAAGTCCATTCATCTTGCTTCTACTAGCCTTATGACATTGATTTCATGTCTGAGTGATATTCCATTGTACATAAGGACCACAACTTCTTTATCCATTTTTCTCTTTCCTGGGATATTTAAGGTGTCATGAAGTGGAGGTTCTTGTCAACAGAGCAGCCCTAAACTTTGGGGTGCCTGTGTCTTGCTGATTTTTACTTTTCCCAATTTATACGCCCATGAGTGGACGTGCCCTATGCTCCCTAAGCTGTGTTTTTTCGATGTTTCAGGACACACCGTACACTTCTCAAGAGTGGCTGTTGGCAATTAACATCCCGCCCATCAGCGTAGCAAGGCTGCCATTTCTCCATGGCCTGTCCTGCATTTCTGGTTTTGACACTTTTTGCAGCATGGCCCTTTTGACCGATGGGAAGCGAGACTTCTTTGTGGGGCTGATTTGCCTTTCTAGGTTGCTTGGTTGGCCAAAAAGGGCGTATGCGTTTTTTCCTGAATATATTCAGGAAAAAATGCATACGCCCTTTTTGGCCAAGGGCATCATTGTCGACGTTTTGCCGCTTTTCATGTGCCTTAAAGGCGATTCGAATCTACCTCCTGAAATCTGTTTCCTGCAATTCTGCCTTGCTTTCAAATCCTCTTCGTTGCCTTCCCTCAATATATCTGTGGATGAGAGTTATCACTTATAACTCTGCGGGTTTGTGAATTGCAGAGTCCCTGAGCTCCATTTTTCAACTGTCTTTTTTGAGAGCTGGCCGCAAAAGCACGGGATTGCCTCAGGCCCTATTCTGGTTCCTGGCAGCAGGCTGAGCCTGTGGTTAATTCTTCTTCCTGATGGGAAAATAGAGTGACCTGTGCCTGTCCCAACAGCTAGATCTAGTCTCTCATTGGTTCCCCCTCTTCCCGTTCATCCTCAGGACAAATTGCAACCTGTAGGGAACAGGAGGTTAAAGGTGCTGATTCTCCAATTAGGGAGATTGCTAGTAAAGTAGCTGGAATGGCGAACCCGAGCACAAGGAGATGAGAAATGAGGTGCGTTTTAGAAACCTTTCAAAATCACACGGTGTACCATCTTCTGAGTTTCTCATGCATGTTTTCGATGTAGGAAGATGCCCTTGAACCTGGAGACTTGGGACCCATGGGATGTGTACCACACAGTATTACTTTAAAGGGTCTGCGTTTGCTCACCCAACCTAACCCAACCTTTCAGCCCCAAGAGTGTCCACCCTTATGTCTCATCCAGCTGTGCGTGTAGATATGGTCAATCCAGGTTGCATCACAGCCTCTGAACGAATTTTGTAAGAATTTCTCTCTCTTTCACTGTCTTTGTTTTACGGGTTTTTAAAAGTAATTTATTTTTATAATGGGGTTTAGCTGCTTTTCACGGCTGTGTTTATGCGGATTTACACCCACTTGACTCACTTCCAGACAGATATCAATACATAGGTTTTAAGATTGTTACTAGTCACATATATTCTTGTGCGGTGAATAGGGCATGCTGAGTCCAGTTCACTGAGCAAGGAGTAGGTCTTGTCTATTACATATTGGGTGTATGGAACGGTATCTGAGCGAATTTGAACCCCTTGTTTTATGCATCACCCCACCTCACCTTTCCCGTTAAGCAGCCATAGTGTGTTTTCTAAACGTGTGATTCTCTTCTGTTCTGTAATTCAGTTCAAGTGTAGCGGTTTTTACATTCCCTCTATAAGTGATAGCTTATGATAAGTGTCTTTTTCTGTGTGACTTATTTCACTTAGAATCGTCGTACCTAAGTCCACTCATCTTGCTTCTACTAGCCTTATGACATTGATTTCATGTCTGAGTGATATTGCATTGTACATAAGGACCACAACTTCTTTATCCATTTTTCTCTTTCCTGGGATATTTAAGGTGTCATGAAGTGGAGGTTCTTGTCAACAGAGCAGCCCTAAACTTTGGGGTGCCTGTGTCTTGCTGATTTTTAGTTTTCCCAATTTATACGCCCATGAGTGGACGTGCCCTATGCTCCCTAAGCTGTGTTTTTTCGATGTTTCAGGACACACCGTACACTTCTCCAGAGTGGCTGTTGGCAACTTACATCCCGCTCATCAGCGTAGCAAGGCTGCCATTTCTCCATGGCCTGTCCTGCATTTCTGGTTTTGACACTTTTTGCAGCATGGCCCTTTTGACCGATGGGAAGCGAGACTTCTTTGTAGCGCTGATTTGCCTTTCCAGGTTGCTTGGTTGGCCAAAAAGGGCGTATGCGTTTTTTCCTGAATATATTCAGGAAAAAACGCATACGCCCTTTTTGGCCAAGGGCATCGTCGACGTTTTGCCGCTTTTCATGTGCCTTAAAGGCGATTCGAATCTACCTCCTGAAATCTGTTTCCTGCAATTCTGCCTTGCTTTCAAATCCTCTTCGTTGCCTTCCCTCAATATATCTGTGGATGAGAGTTATCATTTATAACTCTGCGGGTTTGTGAATTGCAGTGTCCCTGAGCTCCATTTTTCAACTCGCTTTTTTGAGAGCTGGCCGCAAAAGCGCGGGATTGCCTCAGGCCCTATTGTGCTTCTGGGCGGCAGGCTGAGCCTGTGGTTAATTCTTCTTCCTGATGGGAAAATAGAGTGACCTGTGCCTGTCCCAACAGCTAGATCTAGTCTCTCATTGGTTGCCCCTCTTCCCATTCATCCTCAGGACAAATTGCAACCTGTAGGGAAAGGAGGTTAAAGGTGCTGATTCTCCAAGTAAGTTGATTGCTAGTAAAGTAGCTGGAAAGGCGAACCCGAGCACAAGGAGATGAGAAATGGGGTGTGTTTTAGAAACCTTTCAAAATCACAAGGTGTACGATCTTCTGAGTTTCTCATGCATGTTTTCGATGTAGGAAGATGCCCTTGAACCTGGAGACTTGGGACCCATTCGATGGGTACCACGCAGTATTACTTTAAAGGGTCTGCGTTTGCTCACCCAACCTAACCCAACCTTTCAGCCCCAAGAATGTCCACCCTTATGTCTCATCCAGCTGTGCGTGTAGATATGGTCAATCCAGGTTGCATCACAGCCTCTGAACGAATTTTGTAAGAATTTCTCTCTCTTTCACTGTCTTTGTTTTACGGGTTTTTAAAAGTAATTTATTTTTATAATGGGGTTTAGCTGCTTTTCACGGCTGTGTTTATGCGGCTTTACACCCACTTGACTCACTTCCAGACATATATCAATACATAGGTTTTAAGATTCTTACTAGTCACATATATTCTTGTGCGGTGAATAGGGGGTGTTGAGTCCAGTTCACTGAGCAAGGAGTAGGTCTTGTCTATTACATATTGGCTGTATGGAACGGTATCTGAGCGAATTTGAAACCCTTGTTTTATGCATCACCCCACCTCACCTTTCCCGTTAAGCAGCCATAGTGTGTTTTCTAAACGTGTGACTCTGTTCTGTTTTGTAATTCAGTTCAAGTGTAGCGGTTTTTACATTCCCTCTATAAGTGATAGCTTATGATAAGTGTCTTTTTCTGTGTGACTTATTTCACTTAGAATCGTCGTACCTAAGTCCACTCATCTTGCTTCTACTAGCCTTATGACATTGATTTCATGTCTGAGTGATATTCCATTGTACATAAGGACCACAACTTCTTTATCCATTTTTCTCTTTCCTGGGATATTTAAGGTGTCATGAAGTGGAGGTTCTTGTCAACAGAGCAGCCCCAAACTTTGGGGTGCCTGTGTCTTGCTGATTTTTACTTTTCCCAATTTATACGCCCATGAGTGGACGTGCCCTATGCTCCCTAAGCTGTGTTTTTTCGATGTTTCAGGACACACCGTACACTTCTCCAGAGTGGCTGTTGGCAATTAACATCCCGCCCATCAGCGTAGCAAGGCTGCCATTTCTCCATGGCCTGTCCTGCATTTCTGGTTTTGACACTTTTTGCAGCATGACCCTTTTGACCGATGGGAAGCGAGACTTCTTTGTAGCACTGATTTGCCTTTCCAGGTTGCTTGGTTGGCCAAAAAGGGCGTATGCGTTTTTTCCTGAATATATTCAGGAAAAAACGCATACGCCCTTTTTGGCCAAGGGAATCATTGTCGACGTTTTGCCGCTTTTCATGTGCTTTAAAGGCGATTCGAATCTGCCTCCTGAAACCTGTTTCCTGCAATTCTGCCTTGCTTTCAAATCCTCTTCGTTGCCTTCCCTCAATATATCTGTGGATGAGAGTTATCATTTATAACTCTGCGGGTTTGTGAATTGCAGTGTCCCTGAGCTCCATTTTTCAACTCGCTTTTTTGGGAGCTGGCCGCAAAAGCGCGGGATTGCCTCAGGCCCTATTCTGCTTCTGGGCGGCAGGCTGAGCCTGTGGTTAATTCTTCTTCCTGATGGGAAAATAGAGTGACCTGTGCCTGTCCCAACACCTAGATATAGTCTCTCATTGGTTCCCCCACTTCCCGTTCATCCTCAAGACAAATTGTAACCTGTAGGGAACAGGAGGTTAAAGGTGCTGATTCTCCAAGTAGGGAGATTGCTAGTAAAGTAGCTGGAATGGCGAACCCGAGCACAAGGAGATGAGAAATGAGGTGCGTTTTAGAAACCTTTCAAAATCACACGGTGTAACATCTTCTGAGTTTCTCATGCATGTTTTCGATGTAGGAAGATGCCCTTGAACCTGGAGACTTGGGACCCATGGGATGGGTACCACGCAGTATTACTTTAAAGGGTCTGCATTTGCTCACCCAACCTAACCCAACCTTTCAGCCCCAAGAGTGTCCACCCTTATGTCTCATCCAACTGTGCGTGTAGATATGGTCAATCCAGGTTGCATCACAGCCTCTGAACGAATTTTGTAAGAATTTCTCTCTCTTTCACTGTCTTTGTTTTACGGGTTTTTAAAAGTAATTTATTTTTATAATGGGGTTTAGCTGCTTTTCACGGCTGTGTTTATGCGGCTTTACACCCACTTGACTCACTTCCAGACAGATATCAATACATAGGTTTTAAGATTCTTACTAGTCACATATATTCTTGTGCGGTGAATAGGGGGTGTTGAGTCCAGTTCACTGAGCAAGGAGTAGGTCTTGTCTATTACATATTGGGTGTATGGAACGGTATCTGAGCGAATTTGAACCCCTTGTTTTATGCATCACCCCACCTCACCTTTCCCGTTAAGCAGCCATAGTGTGTTTTCTAAACGTGTGACTCTGTTCTGTTTTGTAATTCAGTTCAAGTGTAGCGGTTTTTACATTCCCTCTATAAGTGATAGCTTATGATAAGTGTCTTTTTCTGTGTGACTTATTTCACTTAGAATCGTCGTACCTAAGTCCACTCATCTTGCTTCTACTAGCCTTATGACATTGATTTCATGTCTGAGTGATATTGCATTGTACATAAGGACCACAACTTCTTTATCCATTTTTCTCTTTCCTGGGATATTTAAGGTGTCATGAAGTGGAGGTTCTTGTCAACAGAGCAGCCCTAAACTTTGGGGTGCCTGTGTCTTGCTGATTTTTAGTTTTCCCAATTTATACGCCCATGAGTGGACGTGCCCTATGCTCCCTAAGCTGTGTTTTTTCGATGTTTCAGGACACACCGTACACTTCTCCAGAGTGGCTGTTGGCAATTAACATCCCGCCCATCAGCGTAGCAAGGCTGCCATTTCTCCATGGCCTGTCCTGCATTTCTGGTTTTGACACTTTTTGCAGCATGGCCCTTTTGACCGATGGGAAGCGAGACTTCTTTGTAGCACTGATTTGCCTTTCCAGGTTGCTTGGTTGGCCAAAAAGGGCGTATGCGTTTCTTCCTGAATATATTCAAGAAAAAACGCATACGCCCTTTTTGGCCAAGGGCATCATTGTCGACGTTTTGCCGCTTTTCATGTGCTTTAAAGGCGATTCGAATCTACCTCCTGAAACCTGTTTCCTGCAATTCTGCCTTGCTTTCAAATCCTCTTCGTTGCCTTCCCTCAATATATTTGTAGACGAGAGTTATCATTTATAACTCAGCAGGTTTGTGAATGGCAGTCCCCCTGAGCTCCATTTTTCAACTGTCTTTTTTGGGAGCTGGCCGCAAAAGCACGGGATTGCCTCAGGCCCTATTCTGGTTCCCGGCGGCAGGCTGAGCCTGTGGTTAATTCTTCTTCCTGATGGGAAAATAGAGTGACCTGTGCCTGTCCCAACAGCTAGATCTAGTCTCTCATTGGTTCCCCCTCTTCCCGTTCATCCTCAGGACAAATTGCAACCTGTAGGGAACAGGAGGTTAAAGGTGCTGATTCTCCAAGTAGGGAGATTGCTAGTAAAGTAACTGGAATGGTGAACCCGAGCACAAGGAGATGAGAAATGAGGTGCGTTTTAGAAACCTTTCAAAATCACACGGTGTACCATCTTCTGAGTTTCTCATGCATGTTTTCGATGTAGGAAGATGCCCTTGAACCTGGAGACTTGGGACCCATGGGATGGGTACCACGCAGTATTACTTTAAAGGGTCTGCGTTTGCTCACCCAACCTAACCCAACCTTTCAGCCCCAAGAGTGTCCACCCTTATGTCTCATCCAGCTGTGCGTGTAGATATGGTCAATCCAGGTTGCATCACAGCCTCTGAACGAATTTTGTAAGAATTTCTCTCTCTTTCACTGTCTTTGTTTTACGGGTTTTTAAAAGTAATTTAGTTTTATAATGGGGTTTAGCTGCTTTTCACGGCTGTGTTTATACGGCTTTACAATCACTTGACTCACTTCCAGACAGATATCAATACATAGGTTTTAAGATTCTTACTAGTCACATATATTCTTGTGCGGTGAATGGGGATGTTGAGTCCAGTTCACTGAGCAAGGAGTAGGTCTTGTCTATTACATATTGGTTGTATGGAACGGTATCTGAGCGAATTTGAAACCCTTGTTTTATGCATCACCCCACCTCACCTTTCCCGTTAAGCAGCCATAGTGTGTTTTCTAAACGTGTGACTCTGTTCTGTTTTGTAATTCAGTTCAAGTGTAGCGATTTTTACATTCCCTCTATAAGTGATAGCTTATGATAAGTGTCTTTTTCTGTGTGACTTATTTCACTTAGAATCGTCGTACCTAAGTCCACTCATCTTGCTTCTACTAGCCTTATGACATTGATTTCATGTCTGAGTGATATTCCATTGTACATAAGGACCACAACTTCTTTATCCATTTTTCTCTTTCCTGGGATACTTAAGTTGTCATGAAGTGGAGGTTCTTGTCAACAGAGCAGCCCTAAACTTTGGGGTGCATGTGTCTTGCTGATTTTTAGTTTTCCCAATTTATACGCCCCTGAGTGGACGTGCCCTATGCTCCCTAAGCTGTGTTTTTTCGATGTTTCAGGACACACCGTACACTTCTCCAGAGTGGCTGTTGGCAATTAACATCCCGCCCATCAGCGTAGCAAGGCTGCCATTTCTCCATGGCCTGTCCTGCATTTCTGGTTTTGACACTTTTTGCAGCATGACCCTTTTGACCGATGGGAAGCGAGACATCTTTGTAGCACTGATTTGCCTTTCCATGTTGCTTGGTTGGCCAAAAAGGGCGTATGCGTTTTTTCCTGAATATATTCAGGAAAAAATGCATACGCCCTTTTTGACCAAGGGCATCATTGTCGAAGTTTTGCCGCTTTTCATGTGCTTTAAAGGCGATTCGAATCTACCTCCTGAAATCTGTTTCCTGCAATTCTGCCTTGCTTTCAAATCCTCTTCGTTGCCTTCCCTCAATATATTTGTGGACGAGAGTTATCATTTATAACTCAGCAGGTTTGTGAATGGCAGTGCCCCTGAGCTCCATTTTTCAACTGTCTTGATGGGAGCTGGCCGCAAAAGCACGGGATTTCCTCAGGCCCTATTCTGGTTCCCGGCGGCAGGCTGAGCCTGTGGTTAATTCTTCTTCCTGATGGGAAAATAGAGTGACCTGTGCCTGTCCCAACACCTAGATCTAGTCTCTCATTGGTTGCCCCTCTTCCCGTTCATCCTCAGGACAAATTGCAACCTGTAGGGAACAGGAGGTTAAAGGTGCTGATTCTCCAAGTAAGTTGATTGCTAGTAAAGTAGCTGGAAAGGCGAACCCGAGCACAAGGAGATGAGAAATGGGGTGTGTTTTAGAAACCTTTCAAAATCACAAGGTGTACCATCTTCTGAGTTTCTCATGCATGTTTTCGATGTAGGAAGATGCCCTTGAACCTGGAGACTTGGGACCCATGGGATGGGTACCACGCAGTATTACTTTAAAGGGTCTGCGTTTGCTCACCCAACCTAACCCAACCTTTCAGCCCCAAGAGTGTCCACCCTTATGTCTCATCCAGCTGTGCGTGTAGATATGGTCAATCCAGGTTGCATCACAGCCCCTGAACGAATTTTGTAAGAATTTCTCTCTCTTTCACTGTCTTTGTTTTACGGGTTTTTAAAAGTAATTTATTTTTATAATGGGGTTTAGCTGCTTTTCACGGCTGTGTTTAGGCGGATTTACACCCACTTGACTCACTTCCAGACAGATATCAATACATAGGTTTTAAGATTGTTACTAGTCATATATATTCTTGTGCGGTGAATAGGGGGTGTTGAGTCCAGTTCACTGAGCAAGGAGTAGGTCTTGTGTATTACATATTGGGTGTATGGAACGGTATCTGAGCGAATTTGAACCCCTTGTTTTATGCATCACCCCACCTCACCTTTCCCGTTAAGCAGCCATAGTGTGTTTTCTAAACGTGTGACTCTGTTCTGTTTTGTAATTCAGTTCAAGTGTAGCGGTTTTTACATTCCCTCTATAAGTGATAGCTTATGATAAGTGTCGTTTTCTGTGTGACTTATTTCACTTAGAATCGTCGTACCTAAGTCCACTCATCTTGCTTCTACTAGCCTTATGACATTGATTTCATGTCTGAGTGATATTCCATTGTACATAAGAACCACAACTTTTTTATCCATTTTTCTCTTTCCTGGGATATTTAAGGTGTCATGAAGTGGAGGTTCTTGTCAACAGAGCAGCCCCAAACTTTGGGGTGCCTGTGTCTTGCTGATTTTTAGTTTTCCCAATTTATACGCCCATGAGTGGACGCGCCCTATGCTCCCTAAGCTGTGTTTTTTCGATGTTTCAGGACACACAGTACACTTCTCCAGAGTGGCTGTTGGCAATTTACATCCCGCCCATCAGCGTAGCAAGGCTGCGATATCTCCATGGCCTGTCCTGCATTTCTGGTTTTGACACTTTTTGCAGCATGTCCCTTTTGGCCGATGGGAAGCGAGACTTCTTTGTAGCGCTGATTTGCTTTCCAGGTTGCTTGGTTGGCCAAAAAGGGCGTATGCGTTTTTTCCTGAATATATTCAGGAAAAAACGCATACGCCCTTTTTGGCCAAGGGCATCATTGTCGACGTTTTGCCGCTTTTCATGTGCTTTAAAGGCGATTCGAATCTACCTCCTGAAACCTGTTTCCTGCAATTCTGCCTTGCTTTCAAATCCTTTTCGTTGCCTTCCCTCAATATATTTGTGGACGAGAGTTATCATTTATAACTCGGCAGGTTTGTGAATGGCAGTGCCCCTGAGCTCCATTTTTCAACTGTCTTATTTGGGAGCTGGCCGCAAAAGCACGGGATTTCCTCAGGCCCTATTCTGGTTCCCGGCGGCAGGCTGAGCCTGTGGTTAATTCTTCTTACTGATGGGAAAATCGAGTGACCTGTGCCTGTCCCAGCACCTAGATCTAGTCTCTCATTGGTTGCCCCTCTTCCCGTTCATCCTCAGGACAAATTGCAACCTGTAGGGAACAGGAGGTTAAAGGTGCTGATTCTCCAAGTAAGTTGATTGCTAGTAAAGTAGCTGGAAAGGCGAACCCGAGCACAAGGAGATGAGAAATGGGGTGTGTTTTAGAAACCTTTCAAAATCACACAGTGTACCATCTTCTGAGTTTCTCATGCATGTTTTCGATGTAGGAAGATGCCCTTGAACCTGGAGATTTGGGACCCATGGGATGGGTACCACGCAGTATTACTTTAAAGGGTCTGCGTTTGTTCACCCAACCTCTCAGCCCCAAGAGTGTCCACCCTTATGTCTCATCCAGCTGTGGGTCTAGATATGGTCAATCCAGGTTGCATCTCAGCCCCTGATCGAATTTTATAAGAATTTCTCTCTCTTTCACTGTCTTTGTTTTATGGGTTTTTAAAAGTAATTTATTTTTATAATGGGGTTTAGCTGCTTTTCACGGCTGTGTTTAGGCGGATTTACACCCACTTGACTCACTTCCAGACAGATATCAATACATAGGTTTTAAGATTGTTACTAGTCATATATATTCTTGTGCGGTGAATAGGGGGTGTTGAGTCCAGTTCACTGAGCAAGGAGTAGGTCTTGTGTATTACATATTGGGTGTATGGAACGGTATCTGAGCGAATTTGAACCCCTTGTTTTATGCATCACCCCACCTCACCTTTCCCGTTAAGCAGCCATAGTGTGTTTTCTAAACGTGTGACTCTGTTCTGTTTTGTAATTCAGTTCAAGTGTAGCGGTTTTTACATTCCCTCTATAAGTGATAGCTTATGATAAGTGTCTTTTTCTGTGTGACTTATTTCACTTAGAATCGTCGTACCTAAGTCCACTCATCTTGCTTCTACTAGCCTTATGACATTGATTTCATGTCTGAGTGATATTCCATTGTACATAAGGACCACAACTTTTTTATCCATTTTTCTCTTTCCTGGGATATTTAAGGTGTCATGAAGTGGAGGTTCTTGTCAACAGAGCAGCCCCAAACTTTGGGGTGCCTCTGTCTTGCTGATTTTTAGTTTTCCCAATTTATACGCCCATGAGTGGACGTGCCCTATGCTCCCTAAGCTGTGTTTTTTCGATGTTTCAGGACACACCGTACACTTCTCCAGAGTGGCTGTTGGCAATTTACATCCCGCCCATCAGCGTAGCAAGGCTGCCATTTCTCCATGGCCTGTCCTGCATTTCTGGTTTTGACACTTTTTGCAGCATGTCCCTTTTGGCCGATGGGAAGCGAGACTTCTTTGTAGCGCTGATTTGCCTTTCCAGGTTGCTTGGTTGGCCAAAAAGGGCGTATGCGTTTTTTCCTGAATATATTCAGGAAAAAACGCATACGCCCTTTTTGGCCAAGGGCATCATTGTCGACGTTTTCCCGCTTTTCATGTGCCTTAAAGGCGATTCGAATCTACCTCCTGAAATCTGTTTCCTGCAATTCTGCCTTGCTTTCAAATCCTCTTCGTTGCCTTCCCTCAATATATCTGTGGATGAGAGTTATCACTTATAACTCTGCGGGTTTGTGAATTGCAGTGTCCCTGAGCTCCATTTTTCAACTGTCTTTTTGGAGAGCTGGCCGCAAAAGCACGGGATTGCCTCAGGCCCTATTCTGGTTCCTGGCAGCAGGCTGAGCCTGTGGTTAATTCTTCTTCCTGATGGGAAAATAGAGTGACCTGTGCCTGTCCCAACAGCTAGATCTAGTCTCTCATTGGTTCCCCCTCTTCCCGTTCATCCTCAGGACAAATTGCAACCTGTAGGGAACAGGAGGTTAAAGGTGCTGATTCTCCAAGTAGGGAGATTGCTAGTAAAGTAGCTGGAATGGCGAACCCGAGCACAAGGAGATGAGAAATGAGGTGCGTTTTAGAAACCTTTCAAAATCACACGGTGTACCATCTTCTGAGTTTCTCATGCATGTTTTCGATGTAGGAAGATGCCCTTGAACCTGGAGACTTGGGACGCATGGGATGGGTACCACGCAGTATTACTATAAAGGGTCTGCGTTTGCTCACCCAACCTAACCCAACCTTTCAGCCTCAAGAGTGTCCACCCTTATGTCTCATCCAGCTGTGCGTGTAGATATGGTCAATCCAGGTTGCATCACAGCCTCTGAACGAATTTTGTAAGAATTTCTCTCTCTTTCACTGTCTTTGTTTTACGGGTTTTTAAAAGTAATTTAGTTTTATAATGGGGTTTAGCTGCTTTTCACGGCTGTGTTTATGCGGCTTTACACCCACTTGACTCACTTCCAGACAGATATCAATACATAGGTTTTAAGATCCTTACTAGTCACATATATTCTTGTGCGGTGAATAGGGGGTGTTGAGTCCAGTTCACGGAGCAAGGAGTAGGTCTTGTCTATTACATATTGGGTGTATGGAACGGTATCTGAGCGAATTTGAAACCCTTGTTTTATGCATCACCCCACCTCACCTTTCCCGTTAAGCAGCCATAGTGTGTTTTCTAAACGTGTGACTCTGTTCTGTTTTGTAATTCAGTTCAAGTGTAGCGGTTTTTACCTTCCCTCTATAAGTGATAGCTTATGATAAGTGTCTTTTTCTGTGTGACTTATTTCACTTAGAATCGTCGTACCTAAGTCCACTCATCTTGCTTCTACTAGCCTTATGACATTGATTTCATGTCTGAGTGATATTCCATTGTACATAAGGACCACAACTTTTTTATCCATTTTTCTCTTTCCTGGGATATTTAAGGTGTCATGAAGTGGAGGTTCTTGTCAACAGAGCAGCCCCAAACTTTGGGGTGCCTGTGTCTTGCTGATTTTTAGTTTTCCCAATTTATACGCCCATGAGTGGACGTGCCCTATGCTCCCTAAGCTGTGTTTTTTCGATGTTTCAGGACACACCGTACACTTCTCCAGAGTGGCTGTTGGCAATTTACATCCCGCCCATCAGCGTAGCAAGGCTGCCATTTCTCCATGGCCTGTCCTGCATTTCTGGTTTTGACACTTTTTGCAGCATGTCCCTTTTGGCCGATGGGAAGCGAGACTTCTTTGTAGCGCTGATTTGCCTTTCCAGGTTGCTTGGTTGGCCAAAAAGGGCGTATGCGTTTTTTCCTGAATATATTCAGGAAAAAACGCATACGCCCTTTTTGGCCAAGGGCATCATTGTCGACGTTTTGCCGCTTTTCATGTGCCTTAAAGGCGATTCGAATCTACCTCCTGAAATCTGTTTCCTGCAATTCTGCCTTGCTTTCAAATCCTCTTCGTTGCCTTCCCTCAATATATCTGTGGATGAGAGTTATCACTTATAACTCTGCGGGTTTGTGAATTGCAGTGTCCCTGAGCTCCATTTTTCAACTGTCTTTTTGGAGAGCTGGCCGCAAAAGCACGGGATTGCCTCAGGCCCTATTCTGGTTCCTGGCAGCAGGCTGAGCCTGTGGTTAATTCTTCTTCCTGATGGGAAAATAGAGTGACCTGTGCCTGTCCCAACAGCTAGATCTAGTCTCTCATTGGTTCCCCCTCTTCCCGTTCATCCTCAGGACAAATTGCAACCTGTAGGGAACAGGAGGTTAAAGGTGCTGATTCTCCAAGTAGGGAGATTGCTAGTAAAGTAGCTGGAATGGCGAACCCGAGCACAAGGAGATGAGAAATGAGGTGCGTTTTAGAAACCTTTCAAAATCACACGGTGTACCATCTTCTGAGTTTCTCATGCATGTTTTCGATGTAGGAAGATGCCCTTGAACCTGGAGACTTGGGACGCATGGGATGGGTACCACGCAGTATTACTATAAAGGGTCTGCGTTTGCTCACCCAACCTAACCCAACCTTTCAGCCTCAAGAGTGTCCACCCTTATGTCTCATCCAGCTGTGCGTGTAGATATGGTCAATCCAGGTTGCATCACAGCCTCTGAACGAATTTTGTAAGAATTTCTCTCTCTTTCACTGTCTTTGTTTTACGGGTTTTTAAAAGTAATTTAGTTTTATAATGGGGTTTAGCTGCTTTTCACGGCTGTGTTTATGCGGCTTTACACCCACTTGACTCACTTCCAGACAGATATCAATACATAGGTTTTAAGATCCTTACTAGTCACATATATTCTTGTGCGGTGAATAGGGGGTGTTGAGTCCAGTTCACGGAGCAAGGAGTAGGTCTTGTCTATTACATATTGGGTGTATGGAACGGTATCTGAGCGAATTTGAAACCCTTGTTTTATGCATCACCCCACCTCACCTTTCCCGTTAAGCAGCCATAGTGTGTTTTCTAAACGTGTGACTCTGTTCTGTTTTGTAATTCAGTTCAAGTGTAGCGGTTTTTACCTTCCCTCTATAAGTGATAGCTTATGATAAGTGTCTTTTTCTGTGTGACTTATTTCACTTAGAATCGTCGTACCTAAGTCCACTCATCTTGCTTCTACTAGCCTTATGACATTGATTTCATGTCTGAGTGATATTCCATTGTACATAAGGACCACAACTTTTTTATCCATTTTTCTCTTTCCTGGGATATTTAAGGTGTCATGAAGTGGAGGTTCTTGTCAACAGAGCAGCCCCAAACTTTGGGGTGCCTGTGTCTTGCTGATTTTTAGTTTTCCCAATTTATACGCCCATGAGTGGACGTGCCCTATGCTCCCTAAGCTGTGTTTTTTCGATGTTTCAGGACACACCGTACACTTCTCCAGAGTGGCTGTTGGCAATTTACATCCCGCCCATCAGCGTAGCAAGGCTGCCATTTCTCCATGGCCTGTCCTGCATTTCTGGTTTTGACACTTTTTGCAGCATGTCCCTTTTGGCCGATGGGAAGCGAGACTTCTTTGTAGCGCTGATTTGCCTTTCCAGGTTGCTTGGTTGGCCAAAAAGGGCGTATGCGTTTTTTCCTGAATATATTCAGGAAAAAACGCATACGCCCTTTTTGGCCAAGGGCATCATTGTCGACGTTTTGCCGCTTTTCATGTGCCTTAAAGGCGATTCGAATCTACCTCCTGAAATCTGTTTCCTGCAATTCTGCCTTGCTTTCAAATCCTCTTCGTTGCCTTCCCTCAATATATCTGTGGATGAGAGTTATCACTTATAACTCTGCGGGTTTGTGAATTGCAGTGTCCCTGAGCTCCATTTTTCAACTGTCTTTTTGGAGAGCTGGCCGCAAAGGCACGGGATTGCCTCAGGCCCTATTCTGGTTCCTGGCAGCAGGCTGAGCCTGTGGTTAATTCTTCTTCCTGATGGGAAAATAGAGTGACCTGTGCCTGTCCCAACAGCTAGATCTAGTCTCTCATTGGTTCCCCCTCTTCCCGTTCATCCTCAGGACAAATTGCAACCTGTAGGGAACAGGAGGTTAAAGGTGCTGATTCTCCAAGTAGGGAGATTGCTAGTAAAGTAGCTGGAATGGCGAACCCGAGCACAAGGAGATGAGAAATGAGGTGCGTTTTAGAAACCTTTCAAAATCACACGGTGTACCATCTTCTGAGTTTCTCATGCATGTTTTCGATGTAGGAAGATGCCCTTGAACCTGGAGACTTGGGACGCATGGGATGGGTACCACGCAGTATTACTATAAAGGGTCTGCGTTTGCTCACCCAACCTAACCCAACCTTTCAGCCTCAAGAGTGTCCACCCTTATGTCTCATCCAGCTGTGCGTGTAGATATGGTCAATCCAGGTTGCATCACAGCCTCTGAACGAATTTTGTAAGAATTTCTCTCTCTTTCACTGTCTTTGTTTTACGGGTTTTTAAAAGTAATTTAGTTTTATAATGGGGTTTAGCTGCTTTTCACGGCTGTGTTTATGCGGCTTTACACCCACTTGACTCACTTCCAGACAGATATCAATACATAGGTTTTAAGATCCTTACTAGTCACATATATTCTTGTGCGGTGAATAGGGGGTGTTGAGTCCAGTTCACGGAGCAAGGAGTAGGTCTTGTCTATTACATATTGGGTGTATGGAACGGTATCTGAGCGAATTTGAAACCCTTGTTTTATGCATCACCCCACCTCACCTTTCCCGTTAAGCAGCCATAGTGTGTTTTCTAAACGTGTGACTCTGTTCTGTTTTGTAATTCAGTTCAAGTGTAGCGGTTTTTACCTTCCCTCTATAAGTGATAGCTTATGATAAGTGTCTTTTTCTGTGTGACTTATTTCACTTAGAATCGTCGTACCTAAGTCCACTCATCTTGCTTCTACTAGCCTTATGACATTGATTTCATGTCTGAGTGATATGCCATTGTACATAAGGACCACAACTTCTTTATCCATTTTTCTCTTTCCTGGGATATTTAAGTTGTCATGAAGTGGAGGTTCTTGTCAACAGAGCAGCCCTAAACTTTGGGGTGCCTGTGTCTTGCTGATTTTTAGTTTTCCCAATTTATACGCCCATGAGTGGACGTGCCCTATGCTCCCTAAGCTGTGTTTTTTCGATGTTTCAGGACACACCGTACACTTCTCCAGAGTGGCTGTTGGCAATTAACATCCCGCCCATCAGCGTAGCAAGGCTGCCATTTCTCCATGGCCTGTCCTGCATTTCTGGGTTTGACACTTTTTGCAGCATGACCCTTTTGACCGATGGGAACCGAGACTTCTTTGTAGCACTGATTTGCCTTTCCAGGTTGCTTGGTTGGCCAAAAAGGGCGTATGCGTTTTTTCCTGAATATATTCAGGAAAAAACGCATACGCCCTTTTTGGCCAAGGGCATCATTCTCGACGTTTTGCCGCTTTTCATGTGCTTTAAAGGCGATTCGAATCTACCTCCTGAAATCTGTTTCCTGCCATTCTGCCTTGCTTTCAAATCCTCTTCGTTGCCTTCCCTCAATATATCTGTGGATGAGAGTTATCATTTATAACTCTGCGGGTTTGTGAATTGCAGTGTCCCTGAGCTCCATTTTTCAACTCGCTTTTTTGGGAGCTGGCCGCAAAAGCGCGGGATTGCCTCAGGCCCTATTCTGCTTCTGGGCGGCAGGCTGAGCCTGTGGTTAATTCTTCTTCCTGATGGGAAAATAGAGTGACCTGTGCCTGTCCCAACACCTAGATATAGTCTCTCATTGGTTCCCCCACTTCCCGTTCATCCTCAAGACAAATTGTAACCTGTAGGGAACAGGAGGTTAAAGGTGCTGATTCTCCAAGTAGGGAGATTGCTAGTAAAGTAGCTGGAATGGCGAAACCGAGCACAAGGTGATGAGAAATGGGGTGTGTTTTAGAAACCTTTCAAAATCACACGGTGTACCATCTTCTGAGTTTCTCATGCATGTTTTCGATGTAGGAAGATGCCCTTGAACCTGGAGACTTGGGACCCATGGGATGGGTACCACGCAGTATTACTTTAAAGGGTCTGCGTTTGCTCACCCAACCTCTCAGCCCCAAGAGTGTCCACCCTTATGTCTCATCCAGCTGTGGGTCTAGATATGGTCAATCCAGGTTGCATCTCAGCCCCTGAACGAATTTTGTAAGAATTTCTCTCTCTTTCACTGTCTTTGTTTTACGGGTATTTAAAAGTAATTTATTTTTATAATGGGGTTTAGCTGCTTTTCACGGCTGTGTTTATGAGGATTTACACCCACTTGACTCTCTTCCAGACAGATATCAATACATAGGTTTTAAGATTGTTACTAGTCATATATATTCTTGTGCGGTGAATAGGGGGTGTTGAGTCCAGTTCACTGAGCAAGGAGTAGGTCTTGTCTATTACATATTGGGTGTATGGAACGGTATCTGAGCGAGTTTGAACCCCTTGTTTTATGCATCACCCCACCTCACCTTTCCCGTTAAGCAGCCATAGTGTGTTTTCTAAACGTGTGACTCTGTTCTGTTTTGTAATTCAGTTCAAGTGTAGCGGTTTTTACATTCCCTCTATAAGTGATAGCTTATGATAAGTGTCTTTTTCTGTGTGACTTATTTCACTTAGAATCGTCGTACCTAAGTCCACTCATCTTGCTTCTACTAGCCTTATGACATTGATTTCATGTCTGAGTGATATTCCATTGTACATAAGGACCACAACTTTTTTATCCATTTTTCTCTTTCCTGGGATATTTAAGGTGTCATGAAGTGGAGGTTCTTGTCAACAGAGCAGCCCCAAACTTTGGGGTGCCTGTGTCTTGCTGATTTTTAGTTTTCCCAATTTATACGCCCATGAGTGGACGTGCCCTATGCTCCCTAAGCTGTGTTTTTTCGATGTTTCAGGACACACCGTACACTTCTCCAGAGTGGCTGTTGGCAATTTACATCCCGCCCATCAGCGTAGCAAGGCTGCCATTTCTCCATGGCCTGTCCTGCATTTCTGGTTTTGACACTTTTTGCAGCATGTCCCTTTTGGCCGATGGGAAGCGAGACTTCTTTGTAGCGCTGATTTGCCTTTCCAGGTTGCTTGGTTGGCCAAAAAGGGCGTATGCGTTTTTTCCTGAATATATTCAGGAAAAAACGCATACGCCCTTTTTGGCCAAGGGCATCATTGTCGACGTTTTGCCGCTTTTCATGTGCCTTAAAGGCGATTCGAATCTACCTCCTGAAATCTGTTTCCTGCAATTCTGCCTTGCTTTCAAATCCTCTTCGTTGCCTTCCCTCAATATATCTGTGGATGAGAGTTATCACTTATAACTCTGCGGGTTTGTGAATTGCAGTGTCCCTGAGCTCCATTTTTCAACTGTCTTTTTTGAGAGCTGGCCGCAAAAGCACGGGATTACCTCAGGCCCTATTCTGGTTCCTGGCAGCAGGCTGAGCCTGTGGTTAATTCTTCTTCCTGATGGGAAAATAGAGTGACCTGTGCCTGTCCCAACAGCTAGATCTAGTCTCTCATTGGATCCCCCTCTTCCCGTTCATCCTCAGGACAAATTGCAACCTGTAGGGAAAGGAGGTTAAAGGTGCTGATTCTCCAAGTAAGTTGATTGCTAGTAAAGTAGCTGGAAAGGCGAACCCGAGCACAAGGAGATGAGAAATGGGGTGTGTTTTAGAAACCTTTCAAAATCACAAGGTGTACCATCTTCTGAGTTTCTCATGCATGTTTTCGATGTAGGAAGATGCACTTGAACCTGGAGACTTGGGACCCATTCGATGGGTACCACGCAGTATTACTTTAAAGGGTCTGCGTTTGCTCACCCAACCTAACCCAACCTTTCAGCCCCAAGAGTGTCCACCCTTATGTCTCATCCAGCTGTGCGTGTAGATATGGTCAATCCAGGTTGCATCACAGCCTCTGAACGAATTTTGTAAGAATTTCTCTCTCTTTCACTGTCTTTGTTTTACGGGTTTTTAAAAGTAATTTAGTTTTATAATGGGGTTTAGCTGCTTTTCACGGCTGTGTTTATGCGGCTTTACACCCACTTGACTCACTTCCAGACAGATATCAATACATAGGTTTTAAGATCCTTACTAGTCACATATATTCTTGTGCGGTGAATAGGGGGTGTTGAGTCCAGTTCACTTAGCAAGGAGTAGGTCTTGTCTATTACATATTGGGTGTATGGAACGGTATCTGAGCGAATTTGAAACCCTTGTTTTATGCATCACCCCACCTCACCTTTCCCGTTAAGCAGCCATAGTGTGTTTTCTAAACGTGTGACTCTGTTCTGTTTTGTAATTCAGTTCAAGTGTAGCGGTTTTTACATTCCCTCTATAAGTGATAGCTTATGATAAGTGTCTTTTTCTGTGTGACTTATTTCACTTAGAATCGTCGTACCTAAGTCCATTCATCTTGCTTCTACTAGCCTTATGACATTGATTTCATGTCTGAGTGATATTCCATTGTACATAAGGACCACAACTTCTTTATCCATTTTTCTCTTTCCTGGGATATTTAAGGTGTCATGAAGTGGAGGTTCTTGTCAACAGAGCAGCCCTAAACTTTGGGGTGCCTGTGTCTTGCTGATTTTTACTTTTCCCAATTTATACGCCCATGAGTGGACGTGCCCTATGCTCCCTAAGCTGTGTTTTTTCGATGTTTCAGGACACACCGTACACTTCTCCAGAGTGGCTGTTGGCAATTAACATCCCGCCCATCAGCGTAGCAAGGCTGCCATTTCTCCATGGCCTGTCCTGCATTTCTGGTTTTGACACTTTTTGCAGCATGACCCTTTTGACCGATGGGAAGCGAGACTTCTTTGTAGCACTGATTTGCCTTTCCAGGTTGCTTGGTTGGCCAAAAAGGGCGTATGCGTTTTTTCCTGAATATATTCAGGAAAAAACGCATACGCCCTTTTTGGCCAAGGGAATCATTGTCGACGTTTTGCCGATTTTCATGTGCTTTAAAGGCGATTCGAATCTGCCTCCTGAAACCTGTTTCCTGCAATTCTGCCTTGCTTTCAAATCCTCTTCGTTGCCTTCCCTCAATATATTTGTGGACGAGAGTTATCATTTATAACTCAGCAGGTTTGTGAATGGCAGTCCCCCTGAGCTCCATTTTTCAACTGTCTTTTTTGGGAGCTGGCCGCAAAAGCACGGGATTGCCTCAGGCCCTATTCTGGTTCCCGGCGGCAGGCTGAGCCTGTGGTTAATTCTTCTTCCTGATGGGAAAATAGAGTGAACTGTGCCTGTCCCAACAGCTAGATCTAGTCTCTCATTGGTTGCCCCTCTTCCCATTCATCCTCAGGACAAATTGCAACCTGTAGGGAAAGGAGGTTAAAGGTGCTGATTCTCCAAGTAAGTTGATTGCTAGTAAAGTAGCTGGAAAGGCGAACCCGAGCACAAGGAGATGAGAAATGGGGTGTGTTTTAGAAACCTTTCAAAATCACAAGGTGTACCATCTTCTGAGTTTCTCATGCATGTTTTCGATGTAGGAAGATGCCCTTGAACCTGGAGACTTGGGACCCATGGGATGGGTACCACGCAGTATTACTTTAAAGGGTCTGCGTTTGCTCACCCAACCTAACCCAACCTTTCAGCCCCAAGAGTGTCCACCCTTATGTCTCATCCAGCTGTGCGTGTAGATATGGTCAATCCAGGTTGCATCACAGCCTCTGAACGAATTTTGTAAGAATTTCTCTCTCTTTCACTGTCTTTGTTTTACGGGTTTTTAAAAGTAATTTATTTTTATAATGGGGTTTAGCTGCTTTTCACGGCTGTGTTTATGCGGCTTTACACCCACTTGACTCACTTCCAGACATATATCAATACATAGGTTTTAAGATTCTTACTAGTCACATATATTCTTGTGCGGTGAATAGGGGGTGTTGAGTCCAGTTCACTGAGCAAGGAGTAGGTCTTGTCTATTACATATTGGCTGTATGGAACGGTATCTGAGCGAATTTGAAACCCTTGTTTTATGCATCACCCCACCTCACCTTTCCCGTTAAGCAGCCATAGTGTGTTTTCTAAACGTGTGACTCTGTTCTGTTTTGTAATTCAGTTCAAGTGTAGCGGTTTTTACATTCCCTCTATAAGTGATAGCTTATGATAAGTGTCTTTTTCTGTGTGACTTATTTCACTTAGAATCGTCGTACCTAAGTCCACTCATCTTGCTTCTACTAGCCTTATGACATTGATTTCATGTCTGAGTGATATTCCATTGTACATAAGGACCACAACTTCTTTATCCATTTTTCTCTTTCCTGGGATATTTAAGGTGTCATGAAGTGGAGGTTCTTGTCAACAGAGCAGCCCTAAACTTTGGGGTGCCTGTGTCTTGCTGATTTTTACTTTTCCCAATTTATACGCCCATGAGTGGACGTGCCCTATGCTCCCTAAGCTGTGTTTTTTCGATGTTTCAGGACACACCGTACACTTCTCCAGAGTGGCTGTTGGCAATTAACATCCCGCCCATCAGCGTAGCAAGGCTGCCATTTCTCCATGGCCTGTCCTGCATTTCTGGTTTTGACACTTTTTGCAGCATGACCCTTTTGACCGATGGGAAGCGAGACTTCTTTGTAGCACTGATTTGCCTTTCCAGGTTGCTTGGTTGGCCAAAATGGGCGTATGCGTTTTTTCCTGAATATATTCAGGAAAAAACGCATACGCCCTTTTTGGCCAAGGGAATCATTGTCGACGTTTTGCCGCTTTTCATGTGCTTTAAAGGCGATTCGAATCTGCCTCCTGAAACCTGTTTCCTGCAATTCTGCCTTGCTTTCAAATCCTCTTCGTTGCCTTCCCTCAATATATTTGTGGACGAGAGTTATCATTTATAACTCAGCAGGTTTGTGAATGGCAGTCCCCCTGAGCTCCATTTTTCAACTGTGTTTTTTGGGAGCTGGCCGCAAAAGCACGGGATTGCCTCAGGCCCTATTCTGGTTCCCGGCGGCAGGCTGAGCCTGTGGTTAATTCTTCTTCCTGATGGGAAAATAGAGTGACCTGTGCCTGTCCCAACACCTAGATCTATTCTCTCATTGGTTTCCGCTCTTCCCGTTCATCCTCAGGACAAATTGCAACCTGTACAGAACAGGAGGTTAAAGGTGCTGATTCTCCAAGTAGGGAGATTGCTAGTGAAGTAGCTGGAATGGCGAACCCGAGCACAAGGAGATGAGAAATGAGGTGCGTTTTAGAAACCTTTCAAAATCACACGGTGTACCTTCTTCTGGGTTCCTCATGCAAGTTTTCGATGTAGGAAGATGCCCTTGAACCTGGAGATTTGGGACCCATGGGATGGGTACCATGCAGTATTACTTTAAAGGGTCTGCGTTTGCTCACCCAACCTCACTCAACCTGTCAGCCCCAAGAGTGTCCACCCTTATGTCTCATCCAGCTGTGGGTCTAGATATGGTCAATCCAGGTTGCATCACAGCCCCTGAACGAATTTTGTAAGAATTTCTCTCTCTTTCACTGTCTTTGTTTTACGGGTTTTTAAAAGTAATTTATTTTTATAATGCGGTTTAGCTGCTTTTCACGGCTGTGTTTATGCGGCTTTACACCCACTTGACTCACTTCCAGACAGATATCAATACATAGGTTTTAAGATTGTTACTAGTCACATATATTCTTGTGCGGTGAATACGGGGTGTTGAGTCCAGTTCACTGAGCAAGGAGTAGGTCTTGTCTATTACATATTGGGTGTATGGAACGGTATCTGAGCGAATTTGAACCCCTTGTTTTATGCATTACCCCACCTCACCTTTCCCGTTAAGCAGCCATAGTGTGTTTTCTAAACGTGTGATTCTGTTCTGTTCTGTAATTCAGTTCAAGTGTAGCGGTTTTTACATTCCCTCTATAAGTGATAGCTTATGATAAGTGTCTTTTTCTGTGTGACTTATTTCACTTAGAATCGTCGTACCTAAGTCCACTCATCTTGCTTCTACTAGCCTTATGACATTGATTTCATGTCTGAGTGATATTGCATTGTACATAAGGACCACAACTTCTTTATCCATTTTTCTCTTTCCTGGGATATTTAAGGTGTCATGAAGTGGAGGTTCTTGTCAACAGAGCAGCCCTAAACTTTGGGGTGCCTGTGTCTTGCTGATTTTTAGTTTTCCCAATTTATACGCCCATGAGTGGACGTGCCCTATGCTCCCTAAGCTGTGTTTTTTCGATGTTTCAGGACACACCGTACACTTCTCCAGAGTGGCTGTTGGCAACTTACATCCCGCTCATCAGCGTAGCAAGGCTGCCATTTCTCCATGGCCTGTCCTGCATTTCTGGTTTTGACACTTAATGCAGCATGGCCCTTTTGACCGATGGGAAGCGAGACTTCTTTGTGGGGCTGATTTGCCTTTCTAGGTTGCTTGGTTGGCCAAAAAGGGCGTATGCGTTTTTTCCTGAATATATTCAGGAAAAAACGCATACGCCCTTTTTGGCCAAGGGCATCATTGTCGACGTTTTGCCGCTTTTCATGTGCCTTAAAGGCGATTCGAATCTACCTCCTGAAATCTGTTTCCTGCAATTCTGCCTTGCTTTCAAATCCTCTTCGTTGCCTTCCCTCAATATATCTGTGGATGAGAGTTATCACTTATAACTCTGCGGGTTTGTGAATTGCAGAGTCCCTGAGCTCCATTTTTCAACTGTCTTTTTTGAGAGCTGGCCGCAAAAGCACGGGATTGCCTCAGGCCCTATTCTGGTTCCTGGCAGCAGGCTGAGCCTGTGGTTAATTCTTCTTCCTGATGGGAAAATAGAGTGACCTGTGCCTGTCCCAACAGCTAGATCTAGTCTCTCATTGGTTCCCCCTCTTCCCGTTCATCCTCAGGACAAATTGCAACCTGTAGGGAACAGGAGGTTAAAGGTGCTGATTCTCCAATTAGGGAGATTGCTAGTAAAGTAGCTGGAATGGCGAACCCGAGCACAAGGAGATGAGAAATGAGGTGCGTTTTAGAAACCTTTCAAAATCACACGGTGTACCATCTTCTGAGTTTCTCATGCATGTTTTCGATGTAGGAAGATGCCCTTGAACCTGGAGACTTGGGACCCATTCGATGGGTACCACGCAGTATTACTTTAAAGGGTCTGCGTTTGCTCACCCAACCTAACCCAACCTTTCAGCCCCAAGAGTGTCCACCCTTATGTCTCATCCAGCTGTGCGTGTAGATATGGTCAATCCAGGTTGCATCACAGCCTCTGAACGAATTTTGTAAGAATTTCTCTCTCTTTCACTGTCTTTGTTTTACGGGTTTTTAAAAGTAATTTATTTTTATAATGGGGTTTAGCTGCTTTTCACGGCTGTGTTTATGCGGCTTTACACCCACTTGACTCACTTCCAGACATATATCAATACATAGGTTTTAAGATTCTTACTAGTCACATATATTCTTGTGCGGTGAATAGGGGGTGTTGAGTCCAGTTCACTGAGCAAGGAGTAGGTCTTGTCTATTACATATTGGCTGTATGGAACGGTATCTGAGCGAATTTGAAACCCTTGTTTTATGCATCACCCCACCTCACCTTTCCCGTTAAGCAGCCATAGTGTGTTTTCTAAACGTGTGACTCTGTTCTGTTTTGTAATTCAGTTCAAGTGTAGCGGTTTTTACATTCCCTCTATAAGTGATAGCTTATGATAAGTGTCTTTTTCTGTGTGACTTATTTCACTTAGAATCGTCGTACCTAAGTCCACTCATCTTGCTTCTACTAGCCTTATGACATTGATTTCATGTCTGAGTGATATTCCATTGTACATAAGGACCACAACTTCTTTATCCATTTTTCTCTTTCCTGGGATATTTAAGGTGTCATGAAGTGGAGGTTCTTGTCAACAGAGCAGCCCTAAACTTTGGGGTGCCTGTGTCTTGCTGATTTTTACTTTTCCCAATTTATACGCCCATGAGTGGACGTGCCCTATGCTCCCTAAGCTGTGTTTTTTCGATGTTTCAGGACACACCGTACACTTCTCCAGAGTGGCTGTTGGCAATTAAGATCCCGCCCATCAGCGTAGCAAGGCTGCCATTTCTCCATGGCCTGTCCTGCATTTCTGGTTTTGACACTTTTTGCAGCATGACCCTTTTGACCGATGGGAAGCGAGACTTCTTTGTAGCACTGATTTGCCTTTCCAGGTTGCTTGGTTGGCCAAAAAGGGCGTATGCGTTTTTTCCTGAATATATTCAGGAAAAAACGCATACGCCCTTTTTGGCCAAGGGAATCATTGTCGACGTTTTGCCGCTTTTCATGTGCTTTAAAGGCGATTCGAATCTGCCTCCTGAAACCTGTTTCCTGCAATTCTGCCTTGCTTTCAAATCCTCTTCGTTGCCTTCCCTCAATATATTTGTGGACGAGAGTTATCATTTATAACTCAGCAGGTTTGTGAATGGCAGTCCCCCTGAGCTCCATTTTTCAACTGTGTTTTTTGGGAGCTGGCCGCAAAAGCACGGGATTGCCTCAGGCCCTATTCTGGTTCCCGGCGGCAGGCTGAGCCTGTGGTTAATTCTTCTTCCTGATGGGAAAATAGAGTGACCTGTGCCTGTCCCAACACCTAGATCTATTCTCTCATTGGTTTCCGCTCTTCCCGTTCATCCTCAGGACAAATTGCAACCTGTACAGAACAGGAGGTTAAAGGTGCTGATTCTCCAAGTAGGGAGATTGCTAGTGAAGTAGCTGGAATGGCGAACCCGAGCACAAGGAGATGAGAAATGAGGTGCGTTTTAGAAACCTTTCAAAATCACACGGTGTACCTTCTTCTGGGTTCCTCATGCAAGTTTTCGATGTAGGAAGATGCCCTTGAACCTGGAGATTTGGGACCCATGGGATGGGTACCATGCAGTATTACTTTAAAGGGTCTGCGTTTGCTCACCCAACCTCACTCAACCTGTCAGCCCCAAGAGTGTCCACCCTTATGTCTCATCCAGCTGTGGGTCTAGATATGGTCAATCCAGGTTGCATCACAGCCCCTGAACGAATTTTGTAAGAATTTCTCTCTCTTTCACTGTCTTTGTTTTACTTGTTTTTAAAAGTAATTTATTTTTATAATGCGGTTTAGCTGCTTTTCACGGCTGTGTTTATGCGGCTTTACACCCACTTGACTCACTTCCAGACAGATATCAATACATAGGTTTTAAGATTGTTACTAGTCACATATATTCTTGTGCGGTGAATAGGGGGTGTTGAGTCCAGTTCACTGAGCAAGGAGTAGGTCTTGTCTATTACATATTGGGTGTATGGAACGGTATCTGAGCGAATTTGAACCCCTTGTTTTATGCATCACCCCACCTCACCTTTCCCGTTAAGCAGCCATAGTGTGTTTTCTAAACGTGTGATTCTGTTCTGTTCTGTAATTCAGTTCAAGTGTAGCGGTTTTTACATTCCCTCTATAAGTGATAGCTTATGATAAGTGTCTTTTTCTGTGTGACTTATTTCACTTAGAATCGTCGTACCTAAGTCCACTCATCTTGCTTCTACTAGCCTTATGACATTGATTTCATGTCTGAGTGATATTGCATTGTACATAAGGACCACAACTTCTTTATCCATTTTTCTCTTTCCTGGGATATTTAAGGTGTCATGAAGTGGAGGTTCTTGTCAACAGAGCAGCCCTAAACTTTGGGGTGCCTGTGTCTTGCTGATTTTTAGTTTTCCCAATTTATACGCCCATGAGTGGACGTGCCCTATGCTCCCTAAGCTGTGTTTTTTCGATGTTTCAGGACACACCGTACACTTCTCCAGAGTGGCTGTTGGCAACTTACATCCCGCTCATCAGCGTAGCAAGGCTGCCATTTCTCCATGGCCTGTCCTGCATTTCTGGTTTTGACACTTTTTGCAGCATGGCCCTTTTGGCCGATGGGAAGCGAGACTTCTTTGTAGCGCTGATTTGCCTTTCCAGGTTGCTTGGTTGGCCAAAAAGGGCGTATGCGTTTTTTCCTGAATATATTCAGGAAAAAACGCATACGCCCTTTTTGGCCAAGGGCATCGTCGACGTTTTGCCGCTTTTCATGTGCCTTAAAGGCGATTCGAATCTACCTCCTGAAATCTGTTTCCTGCAATTCTGCCTTGCTTTCAAATCCTCTTCGTTGCCTTCCCTCAATATATCTGTGGATGAGAGTTATCATTTATAACTCTGCGGGTTTGTGAATTGCAGTGTCCCTGAGCTCCATTTTTCAACTCGCTTTTTTGAGAGCTGGCCGCAAAAGCGCGGGATTGCCTCAGGCCCTATTGTGCTTCTGGGCGGCAGGCTGAGCCTGTGGTTAATTCTTCTTCCTGATGGGAAAATAGAGTGACCTGTGCCTGTCCCAACAGCTAGATCTAGTCTCTCATTGGTTGCCCCTCTTCCCATTCATCCTCAGGACAAATTGCAACCTGTAGGGAAAGGAGGTTAAAGGTGCTGATTCTCCAAGTAAGTTGATTGCTAGTAAAGTAGCTGGAAAGGCGAACCCGAGCACAAGGAGATGAGAAATGGGGTGTGTTTTAGAAACCTTTCAAAATCACAAGGTGTACGATCTTCTGAGTTTCTCATTCATGTTTTCGATGTAGGAAGATGCCCTTGAACCTGGAGACTTGGGACCCATTCGATGGGTACCACGCAGTATTACTTTAAAGGGTCTGCGTTTGCTCACCCAACCTAACCCAACCTTTCAACCCCAAGAGTGTCCACCCTTATGTCTCATCCAGCTGTGCGTGTAGATATGGTCAATCCAGGTTGCATCACAGCCTCTGAACGAATTTTGTAAGAATTTCTCTCTCTTTCACTGTCTTTGTTTTACGGGTTTTTAAAAGTAATTTATTTTTATAATGGGGTTTAGCTGCTTTTCACGGCTGTGTTTATGCGGCTTTACACCCACTTGACTCACTTCCAGACATATATCAATACATAGGTTTTAAGATTCTTACTAGTCACATATATTCTTGTGCGGTGAATAGGGGGTGTTGAGTCCAGTTCACTGAGCAAGGAGTAAGTCTTGTGTATTACATATTGGGTGTATGGAACGGTATCTGAGCGAATTTGAACCCCTTGTTTTATGCATCACCCCACCTCACCTTTCCCGTTAAGCAGCCATAGTGTGTTTTCTAAACGTGTGACTCTGTTCTGTTTTGTAATTCAGTTCAAGTGTAGCGGTTTTTACATTCCCTCTATAAGTGATAGCTTATGATAAGTGTCTTTTTCTGTGTGACTTATTTCACTTAGAATCGTCGTACCTAAGTCCACTCATCTTGCTTCTACTAGCCTTATGACATTGATTTCATGTCTGAGTGATATTGCATTGTACATAAGGACCACAACTTCTTTATCCATTTTTCTCTTTCCTGGGATATTTAAGGTGTCATGAAGTGGAGGTTCTTGTCAACAGAGCAGCCCTAAACTTTGGGGTGCCTGTGTCTTGCTGATTTTTACTTTTCCCAATTTATACGCCCATGAGTGGACGTGCCCTATGCTCCCTAAGCTGTGTTTTTTCGATGTTTCAGGACACACCGTACACTTCTCCAGAGTGGCTGTTGGCAATTAACATCCCGCCCATCAGCGTAGCAAGGCTGCCATTTCTCCATGGCCTGTCCTGCATTTCTGGTTTTGACACTTTTTGCAGCATGACCCTTTTGACCGATGGGAAGCGAGACTTCTTTGTAGCACTGATTTGCCTTTCCAGGTTGCTTGGTTGGCCAAAAAGGGCGTATGCGTTTTTTCCTGAATATATTCAGGAAAAAACGCATACGCCCTTTTTGGCCAAGGGAATCATTGTCGACGTTTTGCCGCTTTTCATGTGCTTTAAAGGCGATTCGAATCTGCCTCCTGAAACCTGTTTCCTGCAATTCTGCCTTGCTTTCAAATCCTCTTCGTTGCCTTCCCTCAATATATCTGTGGATGAGAGTTATCATTTATAACTCTGCGGGTTTGTGAATTGCAGTGTCCCTGAGCTCCATTTTTCAACTCGCTTTTTTGGGAGCTGGCCGCAAAAGCGCGGGATTGCCTCAGGCCCTATTCTGCTTCTGGGCGGCAGGCTGAGCCTGTGGTTAATTCTTCTTCCTGATGGGAAAATAGAGTGACCTGTGCCTGTCCCAACACCTAGATATAGTCTCTCATTGGTTCCCCCACTTCCCGTTCATCCTCAAGACAAATTGTAACCTGTAGGGAACAGGAGGTTAAAGGTGCTGATTCTCCAAGTAGGGAGATTGCTAGTAAAGTAGCTGGAATGGCGAACCCGAGCACAAGGAGATGAGAAATGAGGTGCGTTTTAGAAACCTTTCAAAATCACACGGTGTAACATCTTCTGAGTTTCTCATGCATGTTTTCGATGTAGGAAGATGCCCTTGAACCTGGAGACTTGGGACCCATGGGATGGGTACCACGCAGTATTACTTTAAAGGGTCTGCATTTGCTCACCCAACCTAACCCAACCTTTCAGCCCCAAGAGTGTCCACCCTTATGTCTCATCCAACTGTGCGTGTAGATATGGTCAATCCAGGTTGCATCACAGCCTCTGAACGAATTTTGTAAGAATTTCTCTCTCTTTCACTGTCTTTGTTTTACGGGTTTTTAAAAGTAATTTATTTTTATAATGGGGTTTAGCTGCTTTTCACGGCTGTGTTTATGCGGCTTTACACCCACTTGACTCACTTCCAGACAGATATCAATACATAGGTTTTAAGATTCTTACTAGTCACATATATTCTTGTGCGGTGAATAGGGGGTGTTGAGTCCAGTTCACTGAGCAAGGAGTAGGTCTTGTCTATTACATATTGGGTGTATGGAACGGTATCTGAGCGAATTTGAACCCCTTGTTTTATGCATCACCCCACCTCACCTTTCCCGTTAAGCAGCCATAGTGTGTTTTCTAAACGTGTGACTCTGTTCTGTTTTGTAATTCAGTTCAAGTGTAGCGGTTTTTACATTCCCTCTATAAGTGATAGCTTATGATAAGTGTCTTTTTCTGTGTGACTTATTTCACTTAGAATCGTCGTACCTAAGTCCACTCATCTTGCTTCTACTAGCCTTATGACATTGATTTCATGTCTGAGTGATATTGCATTGTACATAAGGACCACAACTTCTTTATCCATTTTTCTCTTTCCTGGGATATTTAAGGTGTCATGAAGTGGAGGTTCTTGTCAACAGAGCAGCCCTAAACTTTGGGGTGCCTGTGTCTTGCTGATTTTTACTTTTCCCAATTTATACGCCCATGAGTGGACGTGCCCTATGCTCCCTAAGCTGTGTTTTTTCGATGTTTCAGGACACACCGTACACTTCTCCAGAGTGGCTGTTGCCAATTAACATCCCGCCCATCAGCGTAGCAAGGCTGCCATTTCTCCATGGCCAGTCCTGCATTTCTGGTTTTGACACTTTTTGCAGCATGGCCCTTTTGACCGATGGGAAGCGAGACTTCTTTGTAGCACTGATTTGCCTTTCCAGGTTGCTTGGTTGGCCAAAAAGGGCGTATGCGTTTCTTCCTGAATATATTCAGGAAAAAACGCATACGCCCTTTTTGGCCAAGGGCATCATTGTCGACGTTTTGCCGCTTTTCATGTGCTTTAAAGGCGATTCGAATCTACCTCCTGAAACCTGTTTCCTGCAATTCTGCCTTGCTTTCAAATCCTCTTCGTTGCCTTCCCTCAATATATTTGTAGACGAGAGTTATCATTTATAACTCAGCAGGTTTGTGAATGGCAGTCCCCCTGAGCTCCATTTTTCAACTGTCTTTTTTGGGAGCTGGCCGCAAAAGCACGGGATTGCCTCAGGCCCTATTCTGGTTCCCGGCGGCAGGCTGAGCCTGTGGTTAATTCTTCTTCCTGATGGGAAAATAGAGTGACCTGTGCCTGTCCCAACAGCTAGATCTAGTCTCTCATTGGTTCCCCCTCTTCCCGTTCATCCTCAGGACAAATTGCAACCTGTAGGGAACAGGAGGTTAAAGGTGCTGATTCTCCAAGTAGGGAGATTGCTAGTAAAGTAACTGGAATGGCGAACCCTAGCACAAGGAGATGAGAAATGAGGTGCGTTTTAGAAACCTTTCAAAATCACATGGTGTATCATCTTCTGAGTTTCTCATGCATGTTTTCGATGTAGGAAGATGCCCTTGAACCTGGAGACTTGGGACCCATGGGATGGGTACCACGCAGTATTACTTTAAAGGGTCTGCGTTTGCTCACCCAACCTAACCCAACCTTTCAGCCCCAAGAGTGTCCACCCTTATGTCTCATCCAGCTGTGCGTGTAGATATGGTCAATCCAGGTGGCATCACAGCCTCTGAACGAATTTTGTAAGAATTTCTCTCTCTTTCACTGTCTTTGTTTTACGGGTTTTTAAAAGTAATTTAGTTTTATAATGGGGTTTAGCTGCTTTTCACGGCTGTGTTTATGCGGATTTACACCCACTTGACTCACTTCCAGACAGATATCAATACATAGGTTTTAAGATTCTTACTAGTCACATATATTCTTGTGCGGTGAATGGGGATGTTGAGTCCAGTTCACTGAGCAAGTAGTAGGTCTTGTCTATTACATATTGGTTGTATGGAACGGTATCTGAGCGAATTTGAAACCCTTGTTTTATGCATCACCCCACCTCACCTTTCCCGTTAAGCAGCCATAGTGTGTTTTCTAAACGTGTGACTCTGTTCTGTTTTGTAATTCAGTTCAAGTGTAGCGATTTTTACATTCCCTCTATAAGTGATAGCTTATGATAAGTGTCTTTTTCTGTGTGACTTATTTCACTTAGAATCGTCGTACCTAAGTCCACTCATCTTGCTTCTACTAGCCTTATGACATTGATTTCATGTCTGAGTGATATTCCATTGTACATAAGGACCACAACTTCTTTATCCATTTTTCTCTTTCCTGGGATACTTAAGTTGTCATGAAGTGGAGGTTCTTGTCAACAGAGCAGCCCTCTAAACTTTGGGGTGCATGTGTCTTGCTGATTTTTAGTTTTCCCAATTTATACGCCCCTGAGTGGACGTGCCCTATGCTCCCTAAGCTGTGTTTTTTCGATGTTTCAGGACACACCGTACACTTCTCCAGAGTGGCTGTTGGCAATTACATCCCGCCCATCAGCGTAGCAAAGGCTGCCATTTCTCCATGGCCTGTCCTCCATTTCTGGTTTTGACACTTTTTGCAGCATGACCCTTTTGACCGATGGGAAGCGAGACTTCTTTGTAGCACTGATTTGCCTTTCCATGTTGCTTGGTTGGCCAAAAAGGGCGTATGCGTTTTTTTCCTGAATATATTCAGGAAAAAATGCATACGCCCTTTTTGACCAAGGGCATCATTGTCGAAGTTTTGCCGCTTTTCATGTGCTTTAAAGGCGATTCGAATCTACCTCCTGAAATCTGTTTCCTGCAATTCTGCCTTGCTTTCAAATCCTCTTCGTTGCCTTCCCTCAATATATTGTGGACGAGAGTTATCATTTATAACTCAGCGGGTTTGTGAATGGCAGTGCCCCTGAGCTCCATTTTTCAACTGTCTTGATGGGAGCTGGCCGCAAAAGCACGGGATTTCCTCAGGCCCTATTCTGGTTCCCGGCGGCAGGCTGAGCCTGTGTTAATTCTTCTTCCTGATGGGAAAATAGAGTGACCTGTGCCTGTCCCAACACCTAGATGTAGTCTCTCATTGGTTGCCCCTCTTCCCGTTCATCCTCAGGACAAATTGCAACCTGTAGGGAACAGGATGTTAAAGGTGCTGATTCTCCAAGTAAGTTGATTGCTAGTAAAGTAGCTGAAAAGGCGAACCCGAGCACAAGGAGATGAGAAATGGGGTGTGTTTTAGAAACCTTTCAAAATCACACGGTGTACCAACTTCTGAGTTTCTCATGCATGTTTTCGATGTAGGAAGATGCCCTTGAACCTGGAGATTTGGGACCCATGGGATGGGTACCACGCAGTATTACTTTAAAGGGTCTGCGTTTGCTCACCCAACCTCTCAGCCCCAAGAGTGTCCACCCTTATGTCTCATCCAGCTGTGGGTCTAGATATGGTCAATCCAGGTTGCATCTCAGCCCCTAATCGAATTTTGTAAGAATTTCTCTCTCTTTCACTGTCTTTGTTTTACGGGTTTTTAAAAGTAATTTATTTTTATAATGGGGTTTAGCTGCTTTTCACGGCTGTGTTTAGGCGGATTTACACCCACTTGACTCACTTCCACACAGATATCAATACATAGGTTTTAAGATTGTTACTAGTAATATATATTCTTGTGCGGTGAATAGGGGGTGTTGAGTCCAGTTCACTGAGCAAGGAGTAGGTCTTGTGTATTACATATTGGGTGTATGGAACGGTATCTGAGCGAATTTGAACCCCTTGTTTTATGCATCACCCCACCTCACCTTTCCCGTTAAGCAGCCATAGTGTGTTTTCTAAACGTGTGACTCTGTTCTGTTTTGTAATTCAGTTCAAGTGTAGCGGTTTTTACATTCCCTCTATAAGTGATAGCTTATGATAAGTGTCGTTTTCTGTGTGACTTATTTCACTTAGAATCGTCGTACCTAAGTCCACTCATCTTGCTTCTACTAGCCTTATGACATTGATTTCATGTCTGAGTGATATTCCATTGTACATAAGAACCACAACTTTTTTATCCATTTTTCTCTTTCCTGGGATATTTAAGGTGTCATGAAGTGGAGGTTCTTGTCAACAGAGCAGCCCCAAACTTTGGGGTGCCTGTGTCTTGCTGATTTTTAGTTTTCCCAATTTATACGCCCATGAGTGGACGCGCCCTATGCTCCCTAAGCTGTGTTTTTTCGATGTTTCAGGACACACAGTACACTTCTCCAGAGTGGCTGTTGGCAATTTACATCCCGCCCATCAGCGTAGCAAGGCTGCGATATCTCCATGGCCTGTCCTGCATTTCTGGTTTTGACACTTTTTGCAGCATGTCCCTTTTGGCCGATGGGAAGCGAGACTTCTTTGTAGCGCTGATTTGCTTTCCAGGTTGCTTGGTTGGCCAAAAAGGGCGTATGCGTTTTTTCCTGAATATATTCAGGAAAAAACGCATACGCCCTTTTTGGCCAAGGGCATCATTGTCGACGTTTTGCCGCTTTTCATGTGCTTTAAAGGCTATTCGAATCTACCTCCTGAAACCTGTTCCCTGCAATTCTGCCTTGCTTTCAAATCCTTTTCGTTGCCTTCCCTCAATATATTTGTGGACGAGAGTTATCATTTATAACTCAGCAGGTTTGTGAATGGCAGTGCCCCTGAGCTCCATTTTTCAACTGTCTTATTTGGGAGCTGGCCGCAAAAGCACGGGATTTCCTCAGGCCCTATTCTGGTTCCCGGCGGCAGGCTGAGCCTGTGGTTAATTCTTCTTACTGATGGGAAAATAGAGTGACCTGTGCCTGTCCCAACACCTAGATCTCGTCTCTCATTGGTTGCCCCTCTTCCCGTTCATCCTCAGGACAAATTGCAACCTGTAGGGAACAGGAGGTTAAAGGTGCTGATTCTCCAAGTAAGTTGATTGCTAGTAAAGTAGCTGGAAAGGCGAACCCGAGCACAAGGAGATTAGAAATGGGGTGTGTTTTAGAAACCTTTCAAAATCACACGGTGTACCATCTTCTGAGTTTCTCATGCATGTTTTCGATGTAGGAAGATGCCCTTGAACCTGGAGATTTGGGACCCATGGGATGGGTACCACGCAGTATTACTTTAAAGGGTCTGCGTTTGTTCACCCAACCTCTCAGCCCCAAGAGTGTCCACCCTTATGTCTCATCCAGCTGTGGGTCTAGATATGGTCAATCCAGGTTGCATCTCAGCCCCTGATCGAATTTTATAAGAATTTCTCTCTCTTTCACTGTCTTTGTTTTATGGGTTTTTAAAAGTAATTTATTTTTATAATGGGGTTTAGCTGCTTTTCACGGCTGTGTTTAGGCGGATTTACACCCACTTGACTCACTTCCAGACAGATATCAATACATAGGTTTTAAGATTGTTACTAGTCATATATATTCTTGTGCGGTGAATAGGGGGTGTTGAGTCCAGTTCACTGAGCAAGGAGTAGGTCTTGTGTATTACATATTGGGTGTATGGAACGGTATCTGAGCGAATTTGAACCCCTTGTTTTATGCATCACCCCACCTCACCTTTCCCGTTAAGCAGCCATAGTGTGTTTTCTAAACGTGTGACTCTGTTCTGTTTTGTAATTCAGTTCAAGTGTAGCGGTTTTTACATTCCCTCTATAAGTGATAGCTTATGATAAGTGTCTTTTTCTGTGTGACTTATTTCACTTAGAATCGTCGTACCTAAGTCCACTCATCTTGCTTCTACTAGCCTTATGACATTGATTTCATGTCTGAGTGATATTCCATTGTACATAAGGACCACAACTTTTTTATCCATTTTTCTCTTTCCTGGGATATTTAAGGTGTCATGAAGTGGAGGTTCTTGTCAACAGAGCAGCCCCAAACTTTGGGGTGCCTGTGTCTTGCTGATTTTTAGTTTTCCCAATTTATACGCCCATGAGTGGACGTGCCCTATGCTCCCTAAGCTGTGTTTTTTCGATGTTTCAGGACACACCGTACACTTCTCCAGAGTGGCTGTTGGCAATTTACATCCCGCCCATCAGCGTAGCAAGGCTGCCATTTCTCCATGGCCTGTCCTGCATTTCTGGTTTTGACACTTTTTGCAGCATGTCCCTTTTGGCCGATGGGAAGCGAGACTTCTTTGTAGCGCTGATTTGCCTTTCCAGGTTGCTTGGTTGGCCAAAAAGGGCGTATGCGTTTTTTCCTGAATATATTCAGGAAAAAACGCATACGCCCTTTTTGGCCAAGGGCATCATTGTCGACGTTTTGCCGCTTTTCATGTGCCTTAAAGGCGATTCGAATCTACCTCCTGAAATCTGTTTCCTGCAATTCTGCCTTGCTTTCAAATCCTCTTCGTTGCCTTCCCTCAATATATCTGTGGATGAGAGTTATCACTTATAACTCTGCGGGTTTGTGAATTGCAGTGTCCCTGAGCTCCATTTTTCAACTGTCTTTTTGGAGAGCTGGCCGCAAAAGCACGGGATTGCCTCAGGCCCTATTCTGGTTCCTGGCAGCAGGCTGAGCCTGTGGTTAATTCTTCTTCCTGATGGGAAAATAGAGTGACCTGTGCCTGTCCCAACAGCTAGATCTAGTCTCTCATTGGTTCCCCCTCTTCCGGTTCATCCTCAGGACAAATTGCAACCTGTAGGGAACAGGAGGTTAAAGGTGCTGATTCTCCAAGTAGGGAGATTGCTAGTAAAGTAGCTGGAATGGCGAACCCGAGCACAAGGAGATGAGAAATGAGGTGCGTTTTAGAAACCTTTCAAAATCACACGGTGTACCATCTTCTGAGTTTCTCATGCATGTTTTCGATGTAGGAAGATGCCCTTGAACCTGGAGACTTGGGACGCATGGGATGGGTACCACGCAGTATTACTATAAAGGGTCTGCGTTTGCTCACCCAACCTAACCCAACCTTTCAGCCTCAAGAGTGTCCACCCTTATGTCTCATCCAGCTGTGCGTGTAGATATGGTCAATCCAGGTTGCATCACAGCCTCTGAACGAATTTTGTAAGAATTTCTCTCTCTTTCACTGTCTTTGTTTTACGGGTTTTTAAAAGTAATTTAGTTTTATAATGGGGTTTAGCTGCTTTTCACGGCTGTGTTTATGCGGCTTTACACCCACTAGACTCACTTCCAGACAGATATCAATACATAGGTTTTAAGATTCTTACTAGTCACATATATTCTTGTGCGGTGAATAGGGGGTGTTGAGTCCATTTCACGGAGCAAGGAGTAGGTCTTGTCTATTACATATTGGGTGTATGGAACGGTATCTGAGCGAATTTGAAACCCTTGTTTTATGCATCACCCCACCTCACCTTTCCCGTTAAGCAGCCATAGTGTGTTTTCTAAACGTGTGACTCTGTTCTGTTTTGTAATTCAGTTCAAGTGTAGCGGTTTTTACATTCCCTCTATAAGTGATAGCTTATGATAAGTGTCTTTTTCTGTGTGACTTATTTCACTTAGAATCGTCGTACCTAAGTCCACTCATCTTGCTTCTACTAGCCTTATGACATTGATTTCATGTCTGAGTGATATGCCATTGTACATAAGGACCAAAACTTCTTTATCCATTTTTCTCTTTCCTGGGATATTTAAGGTGTCGTGAAGTGGAGGTTCTTGTCAACAGAGCAGCCCTAAACTTTGGGGTGCCTGTGTCTTGCTCATTTTTAGTTTTCCCAATTTATACGTCCATGAGTGGACGTGCCCTATGCTCCCTAAGCTGTGTTTTTTCCATGTTTCAGGACACACCGTACACTTCTCCAGAGTGGCTGTTGGCAATTTACATCCCGCCCATCAGCGTAGCAAGGCTGCCATTTCTCCATGGCCTGTCCTGCATTTCTGGTTTTGACACTTTTTGCAGCATGTCCCTTTTGGCCGATGGGAAGCGAGACATCTTTGTAGCGCTGATTTGCCTTTCCAGGTTGCTTGGTTGGCCAAAAAGGGCGTATGCGTTTTTTCCTGAATATATTCAGGAAAAAACGCATACGCCCTTTTTGGCCAAGGGCATCATTGTCGAAGTTTTGCCGCTTTTCATGTGCCTTAAAGGCGATTCGAATCTACCTCCTGAAATCTGTTTCCTGCAATTCTGCCTTGCTTTCAAATCCTCTTCGTTGCCTTCCCTCAATATATCTGTGGATGAGAGTTATCACTTATAACTCTGCGGGTTTGTGAATTGCAGTGTCCCTGAGCTCCATTTTTCAACTGTCTTTTTTGAGAGCTGGCCGCAAAAGCACGGGATTGCCTCAGGCCCTATTCTGGTTCCCGGCGGCAGGCTGAGCCTGTGGTTAATTCTTCTTCCTGATGGGAAAATAGAGTGACCTGTGCCTGTCCCAACACCTAGATCTAGTCTCTCATTGGTTGCCCCTCTTCCCGTTCATCCTCAGGACAAATTGCAACCTGTAGGGAACAGGAGGTTAAAGGTGCTGATTCTCCAAGTAAGTTGATTGCTAGTAAAGTAGCTGGAAAGGCGAACCCGAGCACAAGGAGATGAGAAATGGGGTGTGTTTTAGAAACCTTTCAAAATCACACGGTGTACCATCTTCTGAGTTTCTCATGCATGTTTTCGATGTAGGAAGATGCCCTTGAACCTGGAGATTTGGGACCCATGGGATGGGTACCACGCAGTATTACTTTAAAGGGTCTGCGTTTGCTCACCCAACCTCTCAGCCCCAAGAGTGTCCACCCTTATGTCTCATCCAGCTGTGGGTCTAGATATGGTCAATCCAGGTTGCATCTCAGCCCCTGATCGAATTTTGTAAGAATTTCTCTCTCTTTCACTGTCTTTGTTTTACGGGTTTTTAAAAGTAATTTATTTTTATAATGGGGTTTAGCTGCTTTTCACGGCTGTGTTTAGGCGGATTTACACCCACTTGACTCACTTCCAGACAGATATCAATACATAGGTTTTAAGATTGTTACTAGTCATATATATTCTTGTGCGGTGAATAGGGGGTGTTGAGTCCAGTTCACTGAGCAAGGAGTAGGTCTTGTGTATTACATATTGGGTGTATGGAACGGTATCTGAGCGAATTTGAACCCCTTGTTTTATGCATCACCCCACCTCACCTTTCCCGTTAAGCAGCCATAGTGTGTTTTCTAAACGTGTGACTCTGTTCTGTTTTGTAATTCAGTTCAAGTGTAGCGGTTTTTACATTCCCTCTATAAGTGATAGCTTATGATAAGTGTCTTTTTCTGTGTGACTTATTTCACTTAGAATCGTCGTACCTAAGTCCACTCATCTTGCTTCTACTAGCCTTATGACATTGATTTCATGTCTGAGTGATATTCCATTGTACATAAGGACCACAACTTTTTTATCCATTTTTCTCTTTCCTGGGATATTTAAGGTGTCATGAAGTGGAGGTTCTTGTCAACAGAGCAGCCCCAAACTTTGGGGTGCCTGTGTCTTGCTGATTTTTAGTTTTCCCAATTTATACGCCCATGAGTGGACGTGCCCTATGCTTCCTAAGCTGTGTTTTTTCGATGTTTCAGGACACACCGTACACTTCTCCAGAGTGGCTGTTGGCAATTTACATCCCGCCCATCAGCGTAGCAAGGCTGCCATTTCTCCATGGCCTGTCCTGCATTTCTGGTTTTGACACTTTTTGCAGCATGTCCCTTTTGGCCGATGGGAAGCGAGACATCTTTGTAGCGCTGATTTGCCTTTCCAGGTTGCTTGGTTGGCCAAAAAGGGCGTATGCGTTTTTTCCTGAATATGTTCAGGAAAAAACGCATACGCCCTTTTTGGCCAAGGGCATCATTGTCGACATTTTGCCGCTTTTCATGTGCCTTAAAGGCGATTCGAATCTACCTCCTGAAATCTGTTTCCTGCAATTCTGCCTTGCTTTCAAATCCTCTTCGTTGCCTTCCCTCAATATATCTGTGGATGAGAGTTATCATTTATAACTCTGCGGGTTTGTGAATTGCAGTGTCCCTGAGCTCCATTTTTCAACTCGCTTTTTTGGGAGCTGGCCGCAAAAGCGCGGGATTGCCTCAGGCCCTATTCTGCTTCTGGGCGGCAGGCTGAGCCTGTGGTTAATTCTTCTTCCTGATGGGAAAATAGAGTGACCTGTGCCTGTCCCAACACCTAGATATAGTCTCTCATTGGTTCCCCCACTTCCCGTTCATCCTCAAGACAAATTGTAACCTGTAGGGAACAGGAGGTTAAAGGTGCTGATTCTCCAAGTAGGGAGATTGCTAGTAAAGTAGCTCGAATGGCGAACCCGAGCACAAGGAGATGAGAAATGAGGTGCGTTTTAGAAACCTTTCAAAATCACACGGTGTAACATCTTCTGAGTTTCTCATGCATGTTTTCGATGTAGGAAGATGCCCTTGAACCTGGAGACTTGGGACCCATGGGATGGGTACCACGCAGTATTACTTTAAAGGGTCTGCATTTGCTCACCCAACCTAACCCAACCTTTCAGCCCCAAGAGTGTCCACCCTTATGTCTCATCCAGCTGTGCGTGTAGATATGGTCAATCCAGGTTGCATCACAGCCTCTGAACGAATTTTGTAAGAATTTCTCTCTCTTTCACTGTCTTTGTTTTACGGGTTTTTAAAAGTAATTTATTTTTATAATGGGGTTTAGCTGCTTTTCACGGCTGTGTTTATGCGGCTTTACACCCACTTGACTCACTTCCAGACAGATATCAATACATAGGTTTTAAGATTCTTACTAGTCACATATATTCTTGTGCGGTGAATAGGGGGTGTTGAGTCCAGTTCACTGAGCAAGGAGTAGGTCTTGTCTATTACATATTGGGTGTATGGAACGGTATCTGAGCGAATTTGAACCCCTTGTTTTATGCATCACCCCACCTCACCTTTCCCGTTAAGCAGCCATAGTGTGTTTTCTAAACGTGTGACTCTGTTCTGTTTTGTAATTCAGTTCAAGTGTAGCGGTTTTTACATTCCCTCTATAAGTGATAGCTTATGATAAGTGTCTTTTTCTGTGTGACTTATTTCACTTAGAATCGTCGTACCTAAGTCCACTCATCTTGCTTCTACTAGCCTTATGACATTGATTTCATGTCTGAGTGATATTGCATTGTACATAAGGACCACAACTTCTTTATCCATTTTTCTCTTTCCTGGGATATTTAAGGTGTCATGAAGTGGAGGTTCTTGTCAACAGAGCAGCCCTAAACTTTGGGGTGCCTGTGTCTTGCTGATTTTTAGTTTTCCCAATTTATACGCCCATGAGTGGACGTGCCCTATGCTCCCTAAGCTGTGTTTTTTCGATGTTTCAGGACACACCGTACACTTCTCCAGAGTGGCTGTTGGCAATTAACATCCCGCCCATCAGCGTAGCAAGGCTGCCATTTCTCCATGGCCTGTCCTGCATTTCTGGTTTTGACACTTTTTGCAGCATGGCCCTTTTGACCCATGGGAAGCGAGACTTCTTTGTAGCACTGATTTGCCTTTCCAGGTTGCTTGGTTGGCCAAAAAGGGCGTATGCGTTTCTTCCTGAATATATTCAGGAAAAAACGCATACGCCCTTTTTGGCCAAGGGCATCATTGTCGACGTTTTGCCGCTTTTCATGTGCTTTAAAGGCGATTCGAATCTACCTCCTGAAACCTGTTTCCTGCAATTCTGCCTTGCTTTCAAATCCTCTTCGTTGCCTTCCCTCAATATATTTGTAGACGAGAGTTATCATTTATAACTCAGCAGGTTTGTGAATGTCAGTCCCCCTGAGCTCCATTTTTCAACTGTCTTTTTTGGGAGCTGGCCGCAAAAGCACGGGATTGCCTCAGGCCCTATTCTGGTTCCCGGCGGCAGGCTGAGCCTGTGGTTAATTCTTCTTCCTGATGGGAAAATAGAGTGACCTGTGCCTGTCCCAACAGCTAGATCTAGTCTCTCATTGGTTCCCCCTCTTCCCGTTCATCCTCAGGACAAATTGCAACCTGTAGGGAACAGGAGGTTAAAGGTGCTGATTCTCCAAGTAGGGAGATTGCTAGTAAAGTAACTGGAATGGCGAACCCGAGCACAAGGAGATGAGAAATGAGGTGCGTTTTAGAAACCTTTCAAAATCACACGGTGTACCATCTTCTGAGTTTCTCATGCATGTTTTCGATGTAGGAAGATGCCCTTGAACCTGGAGACTTGGGACCCATGGGATGGGTACCACGCAGTATTACTTTAAAGGGTCTGCGTTTGCTCACCCAACCTAACCCAACCTTTCAGCCCCAAGAGTGTCCACCCTTATGTCTCATCCAGCTGTGCGTGTAGATATGGTCAATCCAGGTTGCATCACAGCCTCTGAACGAATTTTGTAAGAATTTCTCTCTCTTTCACTGTCTTTGTTTTACGGGTTTTTAAAAGTAATTTAGTTTTATAATGGGGTTTAGCTGCTTTTCACGGCTGTGTTTATACGGCTTTACACCCACTTGACTCACTTCCAGACAGATATCAATACATAGGTTTTAAGATTCTTACTAGTCACATATATTCTTGTGCGGTGAATGGGGATGTTGAGTCCAGTTCACTGAGCAAGGAGTAGGTCTTGTCTATTACATATTGGGTGTATGGAACGGTATCTGAGCGAATTTGAAACCCTTGTTTTATGCATCACCCCACCTCACCTTTCCCGTTAAGCAGCCATAGTGTGTTTTCTAAACGTGTGACTCTGTTCTGTTTTGTAATTCAGTTCAAGTGTAGCGATTTTTACATTCCCTCTATAAGTGATAGCTTATGATAAGTGTCTTTTTCTGTGTGACTTATTTCACTTAGAATCGTCGTACCTAAGTCCACTCATCTTGCTTCTACTAGCCTTATGACATTGATTTCATGTCTGAGTGATATTCCATTTTACATAAGGACCACAACTTCTTTATCCATTTTTCTCTTTCCTGGGATACTTAAGTTGTCATGAAGTGGAGGTTCTTGTCAACAGAGCAGCCCTAAACTTTGGGGTGCATGTGTCTTGCTGATTTTTAGTTTTCCCAATTTATACGCCCCTGAGTGGACGTGCCCTATGCTCCCTAAGCTGTGTTTTTTCGATGTTTCAGGACACACCGTACACTTCTCCAGAGTGGCTGTTGGCAATTAACATCCCGCCCATCAGCGTAGCAAGGCTGCCATTTCTCCATGGCCTGTCCTGCATTTCTGGTTTTGACACTTTTTGCAGCATGACCCTTTTGACCGATGGGAAGCGAGACTTCTTTGTAGCACTGATTTGCCTTTCCATGTTGCTTGGTTGGCCAAAAAGGGCGTATGCGTTTTTTCATGAATATATTCAGGAAAAAATGCATACGCCCTTTTTGACCAAGGGCATCATTGTCGAAGTTTTGCCGCTTTTCATGTGCTTTAAAGGCGATTCGAATCTACCTCCTGAAATCAGTTTCCTGCAATTCTGCCTTGCTTTCAAATCCTCTTCGTTGCCTTCCCTCAATATATTTGTGGACGAGAGTTATCATTTATAACTCAGCGGGTTTGTGAATGGCAGTGCCCCTGAGCTCCATTTTTCAACTGTCTTGATGGGAGCTGGCCGCAAAAGCACGGGATTTCCTCAGGCCCTATTCTGGTTCCCGGCGGCAGGCTGAGCCTGTGGTTAATTCTTCTTCCTGATGGGAAAATAGAGTGACCTGTGCCTGTCCCAACACCTAGATCTAGTCTCTCATTGGTTGCCCCTCTTCCCGTTCATCCTCAGGACAAATTGCAACCTGTAGGGAACAGGAGGTTAAAGGTGCTGATTCTCCAAGTAAGTTGATTGCTAGTAAAGTAGCTGGAAAGGCGAACCCGAGCACAAGGAGATGAGAAATGGGGTGTGTTTTAGAAACCTTTCAAAATCACACGGTGTACCATCTTCTGAGTTTCTCATGCATGTTTTCGATGTAGGAAGATGCCCTTGAACCTGGAGATTTGGGACCCATGGGATGGGTACCACGCAGTATTACTTTAAAGGGTCTGCGTTTGTTCACCCAACCTCTCAGCCCCAAGAATGTCCACCCTTATGTCTCATCCAGCTGTGGGTCTAGATATGGTCAATCCAGGTTGCATCTCAGCCCCTGATCGAATTTTATAAGAATTTCTCTCTCTTTCACTGTCTTTGTTTTATGGGTTTTTAAAAGTAATTTATTTTTATAATGGGGTTTAGCTGCTTTTCACGGCTGTGTTTAGGCGGATTTACACCCACTTGACTCACTTCCAGACAGATATCAATACATAGGTTTTAAGATTGTTACTAGTCATATATATTCTTGTGCGGTGAATAGGGGGTGTTGAGTCCAGTTCACTGAGCAAGGAGTAGGTCTTGTGTATTACATATTGGGTGTATGGAACGGTATCTGAGCGAATTTGAACCCCTTGTTTTATGCATCACCCCACCTCACCTTTCCCGTTAAGCAGCCATAGTGTGTTTTCTAAACGTGTGACTCTGTTCTGTTTTGTAATTCAGTTCAAGTGTAGCGGTTTTTACATTCCCTCTATAAGTGATAGCTTATGATAAGTGTCTTTTTCTGTGTGACTTATTTCACTTAGAATCGTCGTACCTAAGTCCACTCATCTTGCTTCTACTAGCCTTATGACATTGATTTCATGTCTGAGTGATATTCCATTGTACATAAGGACCACAACTTTTTTATCCATTTTTCTCTTTCCTGGGATATTTAAAGTGTCATGAAGTGGAGGTTCTTGTCAACAGAGCAGCCCCAAACTTTGGGGTGCCTGTGTCTTGCTGATTTTTAGTTTTCCCAATTTATACGCCCATGAGTGGACGTGCCCTATGCTCCCTAAGCTGTGTTTTTTCGATGTTTCAGGACACACCGTACACTTCTCCAGAGTGGCTGTTGGCAATTTACATCCCGCCCATCAGCGTAGCAAGGCTGCCATTTCTCCATGGCCTGTCCTGCATTTCTGGTTTTGACACTTTTTGCAGCATGTCCCTTTTGGCCGATGGGAAGCGAGACATCTTTGTAGCGCTGATTTGCCTTTCCAGGTTGCTTGGTTGGCCAAAAAGGGCGTATGCGTTTTTTCCTGAATATGTTCAGGAAAAAACGCATAGGCCCTTTTTGGCCAAGGGCATCATTGTCGACATTTTGCCGCTTTTCATGTGCCTTAAAGGCGATTCGAATCTACCTCCTGAAATCTGTTTCCTGCAATTCTGCCTTGCTTTCAAATCCTCTTCGTTGCCTTCCCTCAATATATCTGTGGATGAGAGTTATCACTTATAACTCTGCGGGTTTGTGAATTGCAGTGTCCCTGAGCTCCATTTTTCAACTGTCTTTTTGGAGAGCTGGCCGCAAAAGCACGGGATTGCCTCAGGCCCTATTCTGGTTCCTGGCAGCAGGCTGAGCCTGTGGTTAATTCTTCTTCCTGATGGGAAAATAGAGTGACCTGTGCCTGTCCCAACAGCTAGATCTAGTCTCTCATTGGTTGCCCCTCTTCCCGTTCATCCTCAGGACAAATTGCAACCTGTAGGGAACAGGAGGTTAAAGGTGCTGATTCTCCAAGTAGGGAGATTGCTAGTAAAGTAGCTGGAATGGCGAACCCGAGCACAAGGAGATGAGAAATGAGGTGCGTTTTAGAAACCTTTCAAAATCACACGGTGTACCATCTTCTGAGTTTCTCATGCATGTTTTCGATGTAGGAAGATGCCCTTGAACCTGGAGACTTGGGACGCATGGGATGGGTACCACGCAGTATTACTATAAAGGGTCTGCGTTTACTCACCCAACCTAACCCAACCTTTCAGCCTCAAGAGTGTCCACCCTTATGTCTCATCCAGCTGTGCGTGTAGATATGGTCAATCCAGGTTGCATCACAGCCTCTGAACGAATTTTGTAAGAATTTCTCTCTCTTTCACTGTCTTTGTTTTACGGGTTTTTAAAAGTAATTTAGTTTTATAATGGGGTTTAGCTGCTTTTCACGGCTGTGTTTATGCGGCTTTACACCCACTTGACTCACTTCCAGACAGATATCAATACATAGGTTTTAAGATTCTTACTAGTCACATATATTCTTGTGCGGTGAATAGGGGGTGTTGAGTCCATTTCACGGAGCAAGGAGTAGGTCTTGTCTATTACATATTGGGTGTATGGAACGGTATCTGAGCGAATTTGAAACCCTTGTTTTATGCATCACCCCACCTCACCTTTCCCGTTAAGCAGCCATAGTGTGTTTTCTAAACGTGTGACTCTGTTCTGTTTTGTAATTCAGTTCAAGTGTAGCGGTTTTTACATTCCCTCTATAAGTGATAGCTTATGATAAGTGTCTTTTTCTGTGTGACTTATTTCACTTAGAATCGTCGTACCTAAGTCCACTCATCTTGCTTCTACTAGCCTTATGACATTGATTTCATGTCTGAGTGATATGCCATTGTACATAAGGACCAAAACTTCTTTATCCATTTTTCTCTTTCCTGGGATATTTAAGGTGTCGTGAAGTGGAGGTTCTTGTCAACAGAGCAGCCCTAAACTTTGGGGTGCCTGTGTCTTGCTCATTTTTAGTTTTCCCAATTTATACGTCCATGAGTGGACGTGCCCTATGCTCCCTAAGCTATGTTTTTTCCATGTTTCAGGACACACCGTACACTTCTCCAGAGTGGCTGTTGGCAATTTACATCCCGCCCATCAGCGTAGCAAGGCTGCCATTTCTCCATGGCCTGTCCTGCATTTCTGGTTTTGACACTTTTTGCAGCATGTCCCTTTTGGCCGATGGGAAGCGAGACATCTTTGTAGCGCTGATTTGCCTTTCCAGGTTGCTTGGTTGGCCAAAAAGGGCGTATGCGTTTTTTCCTGAATATATTCAGGAAAAAACGCATACGCCCTTTTTGGCCAAGGGCATCATTGTCGAAGTTTTGCCGCTTTTCATGTGCCTTAAAGGCGATTCGAATCTACCTCCTGAAATCTGTTTCCTGCAATTCTGCCTTGCTTTCAAATCCTCTTCGTTGCCTTCCCTCAATATATCTGTGGATGAGAGTTATCACTTATAACTCTGTGGGTTTGTGAATTGCAGTGTCCCTGAGCTCCATTTTTCAACTGTCTTTTTTGAGAGCTGGCCGCAAAAGCACGGGATTGCCTCAGGCCCTATTCTGGTTCCTGGCAGCAGGCTGAGCCTGTGGTTAATTCTTCTTCCTGATGGGAAAATAGAGTGACCTGTGCCTGTCCCAACAGCTAGATCTATTCTCTCATTGGTTCCCCCTCTTCCCGTTCATCCTCAGGACAAATTGCAACCTGTAGGGAACAGGAGGTTAAAGGTGCTGATTCTCCAAGTAGGGAGATTGCTAGTAAAGTAGCTGGAATGGCGAACCCGAGCACAAGGAGATGAGAAATGAGGTGCGTTTTAGAAACCTTTCAAAATCACACGGTGTACCATCTTCTGAGATTCTCATGCATGTTTTCGATGTAGGAAGATGCCCTTGAACCTGGAGACTTGGGACCCATGGGATGGGTACCACGCAGTATTACTTTAAAGGGTCTGCGTTTGCTCACCCAACCTAACCCAACCTTTCAGCCTCAAGAGTGTCCACCCTTATGTCTCATCCAGCTGTGCGTGTAGATATGGTCAATCCAGGTTGCATCACAGCCTCTGAACGAATTTTGTAAGAATTTCTCTCTCTTTCACTGTCTTTGTTTTACGGGTTTTTAAAAGTAATTTAGTTTTATAATGGGGTTTAGCTGCTTTTCACGGCTGTGTTTATGCGGCTTTACACCCACTTGACTCACTTCCAGACAGATATCAATACATAGGTTTTAAGATCCTTACTAGTCACATATATTCTTGTGCGGTGAATAGGGGGTGTTGAGTCCATTTCACGGAGCAAGGAGTAGGTCTTGTCTATTACATATTGGGTGTATGGAACGGTATCTGAGCGAATTTGAAACCCTTGTTTTATGCATCACCCCACCTCACCTTTCCCGTTAAGCAGCCATAGTGTGTTTTCTAAACGTGTGACTCTGTTCTGTTTTGTAATTCAGTTCAAGTGTAGCGGTTTTTACATTCCCTCTATAAGTGATAGCTTATGATAAGTGTCTTTTTCTGTGTGACTTATTTCACTTAGAATCGTCGTACCTAAGTCCACTCATCTTGCTTCTACTAGCCTTATGACATTGATTTCATGTCTGAGTGATATGCCATTGTACATAAGGACCAAAACTTCTTTATCCATTTTTCTCTTTCCTGGGATATTTAAGGTGTCGTGAAGTGGAGGTTCTTGTCAACAGAGCAGCCCTAAACTTTGGGGTGCCTGTGTCTTGCTCATTTATAGTTTTCCCAATTTATACGTCCATGAGTGGACGTGCCCTATGCTCCCTAAGCTGTGTTTTTTCCATGTTTCAGGACACACCGTACACTTCTCCAGAGTGGCTGTTGGCAATTTACATCCCGCCCATCAGCGTAGCAAGGCTGCCATTTCTCCATGGCCTGTCCTGCATTTCTGGTTTTGACACTTTTTGCAGCATGTCCCTTTTGGCCGATGGGAAGCGAGACATCTTTGTAGCGCTGATTTGCCTTTCCAGGTTGCTTGGTTGGCCAAAAAGGGCGTATGCGTTTTTTCCTGAATATATTCAGGAAAAAACGCATACGCCCTTTTTGGCCAAGGGCATCATTGTCGAAGTTTTGCCGCTTTTCATGTGCCTTAAAGGCGATTCGAATCTACCTCCTGAAATCTGTTTCCTGCAATTCTGCCTTGCTTTCAAATCCTCTTCGTTGCCTTCCCTCAATATATCTGTGGATGAGAGTTATCACTTATAACTCTGCGGGTTTGTGAATTGCAGTGTCCCTGAGCTCCATTTTTCAACTGTCTTTTTTGAGAGCTGGCCGCAAAAGCACGGGATTGCCTCAGGCCCTATTCTGGTTCCTGGCAGCAGGCTGAGCCTGTGGTTAATTCTTCTTCCTGATGGGAAAATAGAGTGACATGTGCCTGTCCCAACAGCTAGATCTAGTCTCTCATTGGTTCCCCCTCTTCCCGTTCATCCTCAGGACAATTTGCAACCTGTAGGGAACAGGAGGTTAAAGGTGCTGATTCTCCAAGTAGGGAGATTGCTAGTAAAGTAGCTGGAATGGCGAACCCGAGCACAAGGAGATGAGAAATGAGGTGCGTTTTAGAAACCTTTCAAAATCACACGGTGTACCATCTTCTGAGATTCTCATGCATGTTTTCGTTGTAGGAAGATGCCCTTGAACCTGGAGACTTGGGACCCATGGGATGGGTACCACGCAGTATTACTTTAAAGGGTCTGCGTTTGCTCACCCAACCTAACCCAACCTTTCAGCCTCAAGAGTGTCCACCCTTATGTCTCATCCAGCTGTGCGTGTAGATATGGTCAATCCAGGTTGCATCACAGCCTCTGAACGAATTTTGTAAGAATTTATCTCTCTTTCACTGTCTTTGTTTTACGGGTTTTTAAAAGTAATTTAGTTTTATAATGGGGTTTAGCTGCTTTTCACGGCTGTGTTTATGCGGCTTTACACCCACTTGACTCACTTCCAGACAGATATCAATACATAGGTTTTAAGATCCTTACTAGTCACATATATTCTTGTGCGGTGAATAGGGGGTGTTGAGTCCAGTTCACGGAGCAAGGAGTAGGTCTTGTCTATTACATATTGGGTGTATGGAACGGTATCTGAGCGAATTTGAAACCCTTGTTTTATGCATCACCCCACCTCACCTTTCCCGTTAAGCAGCCATAGTGTGTTTTCTAAACGTGTGACTCTGTTCTGTTTTGTAATTCAGTTCAAGTGTAGCGGTTTTTACATTCCCTCTATAAGTGATAGCTTATGATAAGTGTCTTTTTCTGTGTGACTTATTTCACTTAGAATCGTCGTACCTATGTCCACTCATCTTGCTTCTACTAGCCTTATGACATTGATTTCATGTCTGAGTGATATGCCATTGTACATAAGGACCACAATTTCTTTATCCATTTTTCTCTTTCCTGGGATATTTAAGTTGTCATGAAGTGGAGGTTCTTGTCAACAGAGCAGCCCTAAACTTTGGGGTGCCTGTGTCTTGCTGATTTTTAGTTTTCCCAATTTATACGCCCATGAGTGGACGTGCCCTATGCTCCCTAAGCTGTGTTTTTTCGATGTTTCAGGACACACCGTACACTTCTCCAGAGTGGCTCTTGGCAATTAACATCCCGCCCATCAGCGTAGCAAGGCTGCCATTTCTCCATGGCCTGTCCTGCATTTCTGGTTTTGACACTTTTTGCAGCATGACCCTTTTGACCGATGGGAACCGAGACTTCTTTGTAGCACTGATTTGCCTTTCCAGGTTGCTTGGTTGGCCAAAAAGGGCGTATGCGTTTTTTCCTGAATATATTCAGGAAAAAACGCATACGCCCTTTTTGGCCAAGGGCATCATTGTCGACGTTTTGCCGCTTTTCATGTGCTTTAAAGGCGATTCGAATCTACCTCCTGAAATCTGTTTCCTGCCATTCTGCCTTGCATTCAAATCCTCTTCGTTGCCTTCCCTCAATATATCTGTGGATGAGAGTTATCATTTATAACTCTGCGGGTTTGTGAATTGCAGTGTCCCTGAGCTCCATTTTTCAACTCGCTTTTTTGGGAGCTGGCCGCAAATGCGCGGGATTGCCTCAGGCCCTATTCTGCTTCTGGGCGGCAGGCTGAGCCTGTGGTTAATTCTTCTTCCTGATGGGAAAATAGAGTGACCTGTGCCTGTCCCAACACCTAGATATAGTCTCTCATTGGTTCCCCCACTTCCCGTTCATCCTCAAGACAAATTGTAACCTGTAGGGAACAGGAGGTTAAAGGTGCTGATTCTCCAAGTAGGGAGATTGCTAGTAAAGTAGCTGGAATGGCGAACCCGAGCACAAGGAGATGAGAAATGAGGTGCGTTTTAGAAACCTTTCAAAATCACACGGTGTAACATCTTCTGAGTTTCTCATGCATGTTTTCGATGTAGGAAGATGCCCTTGAACCTGGAGACTTGGGACCCATGGGATGGGTACCACGCAGTATTACTTTAAAGGGTCTGCATTTGCTCACCCAACCTAACCCAACCTTTCAGCCCCAAGAGTGTCCACCCTTATGTCTCATCCAACTGTGCGTGTAGATATGGTCAATCCAGGTTGCATCACAGCCTCTGAACGAATTTTGTAAGAATTTCTCTCTCTTTCACTGTCTTTGTTTTACGGGTTTTTAAAAGTAATTTATTTTTATAATGGGGTTTAGCTGCTTTTCACGGCTGTGTTTATGCGGCTTTACACCCACTTGACTCACTTCCAGACAGATATCAATACATAGGTTTTAAGATTCTTACTAGTCACATATATTCTTGTGCGGTGAATAGGGGGTGTTGAGTCCAGTTCACTGAGCAAGGAGTAGGTCTTGTCTATTACATATTGGGTGTATGGAACGGTATCTGAGCGAATTTGAACCCCTTGTTTTATGCATCACCCCACCTCACCTTTCCCGTTAAGCAGCCATAGTGTGTTTTCTAAACGTGTGACTCTGTTCTGTTTTGTAATTCAGTTCAAGTGTAGCGGTTTTTACATTCCCTCTATAAGTGATAGCTTATGATAAGTGTCTTTTTCTGTGTGACTTATTTCACTTAGAATCGTCGTACCTAAGTCCACTCATCTTGCTTCTACTAGCCTTATGACATTGATTTCATGTCTGAGTGATATTGCATTGTACATAAGGACCACAACTTCTTTATCCATTTTTCTCTTTCCTGGGATATTTAAAGTGTCATGAAGTGGAGGTTCTTGTCAACAAAGCAGCCCTAAACTTTGGGGTGCCTGTGTCTTGCTGATTTTTAGTTTTCCCAATTTATACGCCCATGAGTGGACGTGCCCTATGCTCCCTAAGCTGTGTTTTTTCGATATTTCAGGACACACCGTACACTTCTCCAGAGTGGCTGTTGGCAATTAACATCCCGCCCATCAGCGTAGCAAGGCTGCCATTTCTCCATGGCCTGTCCTGCATTTCTGGTTTTGACACTTTTTGCAGCATGGCCCTTTTGACCGATGGGAAGCGAGACTTCTTTGTAGCACTGATTTGCCTTTCCAGGTTGCTTGGTTGGCCAAAAAGGGCGTATGCGTTTCTTCCTGAATATATTCAGGAAAAAACGCATACGCCCTTTTTGGCCAAGGGCATCATTGTCGACGTTTTGCCGCTTTTCATGTGCTTTAAAGGCGATTCGAATCTACCTCCTGAAACCTGTTTCCTGCAATTCTGCCTTGCTTTCAAATCCTCTTCGTTGCCTTCACTCAATATATTTGTAGACGAGAGTTATCATTTATAACTCAGCAGGTTTGTGAATGTCAGTCCCCCTGAGCTCCATTTTTCAACTGTCTTTTTTGGGAGCTGGCCGCAAAAGCACGGGATTGCCTCAGGCCCTATTCTGGTTCCCGGCGGCAGGCTGAGCCTGTGGTTAATTCTTCTTCCTGATGGGAAAATAGAGTGACCTGTGCCTGTCCCAACAGCTAGATCTAGTCTCTCATTGGTTCCCCCTCTTCCCGTTCATCCTCAGGACAAATTGCAACCTGTAGGGAACAGGAGGTTAAAGGTGCTGATTCTCCAAGTAGGGAGATTGCTAGTAAAGTAACTGGAATGGCGAACCCGAGCACAAGGAGATGAGAAATGAGGTGCGTTTTAGAAACCTTTCAAAATCACACGGTGTACCATCTTCTGAGTTTCTCATGCATGTTTTCGATGTAGGAAGATGCCCTTGAACCTGGAGACTTGGGACCCATGGGATGGGTACCACGCAGTATTACTTTAAAGGGTCTGCGTTTGCTCACCCAACCTAACCCAACCTTTCAGCCTCAAGAGTGTCCACCCTTATGTCTCATCCAGCTGTGCGTGTAGATATGGTCAATCCAGGTTGCATCACAGCCTCTGAACGAATTTTGTAAGAATTTCTCTCTCTTTCACTGTCTTTGTTTTACGGGTTTTTAAAAGTAATTTAGTTTTATAATGGGGTTTAGCTGCTTTTCACGGCTGTGTTTATACGGCTTTACACCCACTTGACTCACTTCCAGACAGATATCAATACATAGGTTTTAAGATTCTTACTAGTCACATATATTCTTGTGCGGTGAATGGGGATGTTGAGTCCAGTTCACTGAGCAAGGAGTAGGTCTTGTCTATTACATATTGGTTGTATGGAACGGTATCTGTGCGAATTTGAAACCCTTGTTTTATGCATCACCCCACCTCACCTTTCCCGTTAAGCAGCCATAGTGTGTTTTCTAAACGTGTGACTCTGTTCTGTTTTGTAATTCAGTTCAAGTGTAGCGATTTTTACATTCCCTCTATAAGTGATAGCTTATGATAAGTGTCTTTTTCTGTGTGACTTATTTCACTTAGAATCGTCGTACCTAAGTCCACTCATCTTGCTTCTACTAGCCTTATGACATTGATTTCATGTCTGAGTGATATTCCATTGTACATAAGGACCACAACTTCTTTATCCATTTTTCTCTTTCCTGGGATACTTAAGTTGTCATGAAGTGGAGGTTCTTGTCAACAGAGCAGCCCTAAACTTTGGGGTGCATGTGTCTTGCTGATTTTTAGTTTTCCCAATTTATACGCCCCTGAGTGGACGTGCCCTATGCTCCCTAAGCTGTGTTTTTTCGATGTTTCAGGACACACCGTACACTTCTCCAGAGTGGCTGTTGGCAATTAACATCCCGCCCATCAGCGTAGCAAGGCTGCCATTTCTCCATGGCCTGTCCTGCATTTCTGGTTTTGACACTTTTTGCAGCATGACCCTTTTGACCGATGGGAAGCGAGACTTCTTTGTAGCACTGATTTGCCTTTCCATGTTGCTTGGTTGGCCAAAAAGGGCGTATGCGTTTTTTCCTGAATATATTCAGGAAAAAATGCATACGCCCTTTTTGACCAAGGGCATCATTGTCGAAATTTTGCCGCTTTTCATGTGCTTTAAAGGCGATTCGAATCTACCTCCTGAAATCTGTTTCCTGCAATTCTGCCTTGCTTTCAAATCCTCTTCGTTGCCTTCCCTCAATATATTTGTGGACGAGAGTTATCATTTATAACTCAGCGGGTTTGTGAATGGCAGTGCCCCTGAGCTCCATTTTTCAACTGTCTTGATGGGAGCTGGCCGCAAAAGCACGGGATTTCCTCAGGCCCTATTCTGGTTCCCGGCGGCAGGCTGAGCCTGTGGTTAATTCTTCTTCCTGATGGGAAAATAGAGTGACCTGTGCCTGTCCCAACACCTAGATCTAGTCTCTCATTGGTTGCCCCTCTTCCCGTTCATCCTCAGGACAAATTGCAACCTGTAGGGAACAGGAGGTTAAAGGTGCTGATTCTCCAAGTAAGTTGATTGCTAGTAAAGTAGCTGGAAAGGCGAACCCGAGCACAAGGAGATGAGAAATGGGGTGTGTTTTAGAAACCTTTCAAAATCACACGGTGTACCATCTTCTGAGTTTCTCATGCATGTTTTCGATGTAGGAAGATGCCCTTGAACCTGGAGATTTGGGACCCATGGGATGGGTACCACGCAGTATTACTTTAAAGGGTCTGCGTTTGCTCACCCAACCTCTCAGCCCCAAGAGTGTCCACCCTTATGTCTCATCCAGCTGTGGGTCTAGATATGGTCAATCCAGGTTGCATCTCAGCCCCTGATCGACTTTTGTAAGAATTTCTCTCTCTTTCACTGTCTTTGTTTTACGGGTTTTTAAAAGTAATTTATTTTTATAATGGGGTTTAGCTGCTTTTCACGCCTGTGTTTAGGCGGATTTACACCCACTTGACTCACTTCCACACAGATATCAATACATAGGTTTTAAGATTGTTACTAGTCATATATATTCTTGTGCGGTGAATAGGGGGTGTTGAGTCCAGTTCACTGAGCAAGGAGTAGGTCTTGTGTATTACATATTGGGTGTATGGAACGGTATCATAGCGAATTTGAACCCCTTGTTTTATGCATCACCCCACCTCACCTTTCCCGTTAAGCAGCCATAGTGTGTTTTCTAAACGTGTGACTCTGTTCTGTTTTGTAATTCAGTTCAAGTGTAGCGGTTTTTACATTCCCTCTATAAGTGATAGCTTATGATAAGTGTCGTTTTCTGTGTGACTTATTTCACTTAGAATCGTCGTACCTAAGTCCACTCATCTTGCTTCTACTAGCCTTATGACATTGATTTCATGTCTGAGTGATATTCCATTGTACATAAGAACCACAACTTTTTTATCCATTTTTCTCTTTCCTGGGATATTTAAGGTGTCATGAAGTGGAGGTTCTTGTCAACAGAGCAGCCCCAAACTTTGGGGTGCCTGTGTCTTGCTGATTTTTAGTTTTCCCAATTTATACGCCCATGAGTGGACGCGCCCTATGCTCCCTAAGCTGTGTTTTTTCGATGTTTCAGGACACACAGTACACTTCTCCAGAGTGGCTGTTGGCAATTTACATCCCGCCCATCAGCGTAGCAAGGCTGCGATATCTCCATGGCCTGTCCTGCATTTCTGGTTTTGACACTTTTTGCAGCATGTCCCTTTTGGCCGATGGGAAGCGAGACTTCTTTGTAGCGCTGATTTGCTTTCCAGGTTGCTTGGTTGGCCAAAAAGGGCGTATGCGTTTTTTCCTGAATATATTCAGGAAAAAACGCATACGCCCTTTTTGGCCAAGGGCATCATTGTCGACGTTTTGCCGCTTTTCATGTGCTTTAAAGGCGATTCGAATCTACCTCCTGAAACCTGTTTCCTGCAATTCTGCCTTGCTTTCAAATCCTTTTCGTTGCCTTCCCTCAATATATTTGTGGACGAGAGTTATCAATTATAACTCAGCAGGTTTGTGAATGGCAGTGCCCCTGAGCTCCATTTTTCAACTGTCTTATTTGGGAGCTGGCCGCAAAAGCACGGGATTTCCTCAGGCCCTATTCTGGTTCCCGGCGGCAGGCTGAGCCTGTGGTTAATTCTTCTTACTGATGGGAAAATAGAGTGACCTGTGCCTGTCCCAACACCTAGATCTAGTCTCTCATTGGTTGCCCCTCTTCCCGTTCATCCTCAGGACAAATTGCAACCTGTAGGGAACAGGAGGTTAAAGGTGCTGATTCTCCAAGTAAGTTGATTGCTAGTAAAGTAGCTGGAAAGGCGAACCCGAGCACAAGGAGATGAGAAATGGGGTGTGTTTTAGAAACCTTTCAAAATCACACGGTGTACCATCTTCTGAGTTTCTCATGCATGTTTTCGATGTAGGAAGATGCCCTTGAACCTGGAGATTTGGGACCCATGGGATGGGTACCACGCAGTATTACTTTAAAGGGTCTGCGTTTGTTCACCCAACCTCTCAGCCCCAAGAGTGTCCACCCTTATGTCTCATCCAGCTGTGGGTCTAGATATGGTCAATCCAGGTTGCATCTCAGCCCCTGATCGAATTTTATAAGAATTTCTCTCTCTTTCACTGTCTTTGTTTTATGGGTTTTTAAAAGTAATTTATTTTTATAATGGGGTTTAGCTGCTTTTCACGGCTGTGTTTAGGCGGATTTACACCCACTTGACTCACTTCCAGACAGATATCAATACATAGGTTTTAAGATTGTTACTAGTCATATATATTCTTGTGCGGTGAATAGGGGGTGTTGAGTCCAGTTCACTGAGCAAGGAGTAGGTCTTGTGTATTACATATTGGGTGTATGGAACGGTATCTGAGCGAATTTGAACCCCTTGTTTTATGCATCACCCCACCTCACCTTTCCCGTTAAGCAGCCATAGTGTGTTTTCTAAACGTGTGACTCTGTTCTGTTTTGTAATTCAGTTCAAGTGTAGCGGTTTTTACATTCCCTCTATAAGTGATAGCTTATGATAAGTGTCTTTTTCTGTGTGACTTATTTCACTTAGAATCGTCGTACCTAAGTCCACTCATCTTGCTTCTACTAGCCTTATGACATTGATTTCATGTCTGAGTGATATTCCATTGTACATAAGGACCACAACTTTTTTATCCATTTTTCTCTTTCCTGGGATATTTAAGGTGTCATGAAGTGGAGGTTCTTGTCAACAGAGCAGCCCCAAACTTTGGGGTGCCTGTGTCTTGCTGATTTTTAGTTTTCCCAATTTATACGCCCATGAGTGGACGTGCCCTATGCTCCCTAAGCTGTGTTTTTTCGATGTTTCAGGACACACCGTACACTTCTCCAGAGTGGCTGTTGGCAATTTACATCCCGCCCATCAGCGTAGCAAGGCTGCCATTTCTCCATGGCCTGTCCTGCATTTCTGGTTTTGACACTTTTTGCAGCATGTCCCTTTTGGCCGATGGGAAGCGAGACTTCTTTGTAGCGCTGATTTGCCTTTCCAGGTTGCTTGGTTGGCCAAAAAGGGCGTATGCGTTTTTTCCTGAATATATTCAGGAAAAAACGCATACGCCCTTTTTGGCCAAGGGCATCATTGTCGACGTTTTGCCGCTTTTCATGTGCTTTAAAGGCGATTCGAATCTACCTCCTGAAACCTGTTTCCTGCAATTCTGCCTTGCTTTCAAATCCTTTTCGTTGCCTTCCCTCAATATATTTGTGGACGAGAGTTATCATTTATAACTCAGCAGGTTTGTGAATGGCAGTGCCCCTGAGCTCCATTTTTCAACTGTCTTATTTGGGAGCTGGCCGCAAAAGCACGGGATTTCCTCAGGCCCTATTCTGGTTCCCGGCGGCAGGCTGAGCCTGTGGTTAATTCTTCTTACTGATGGGAAAATAGAGTGACCTGTGCCTGTCCCAACACCTAGATCTAGTCTCTCATTGGTTGCCCCTCTTCCCGTTCATCCTCAGGACAAATTGCAACCTGTAGGGAACAGGAGGTTAAAGGTGCTGATTCTCCAAGTAAGTTGATTGCTAGTAAAGTAGCTGGAAAGGCGAACCCGAGCACAAGGAGATGAGAAATGGGGTGTGTTTTAGAAACCTTTCAAAATCACACGGTGTACCATCTTCTGAGTTTCTCATGCATGTTTTCGATGTAGGAAGATGCCCTTGAACCTGGAGATTTGGGACCCATGGGATGGGTACCACGCAGTATTACTTTAAAGGGTCTGCGTTTGTTCACCCAACCTCTCAGCCCCAAGAGTGTCCACCCTTATGTCTCATCCAGCTGTGGGTCTAGATATGGTCAATCCAGGTTGCATCTCAGCCCCTGATCGAATTTTATAAGAATTTCTCTCTCTTTCACTGTCTTTGTTTTATGGGTTTTTAAAAGTAATTTATTTTTATAATGGGGTTTAGCTGCTTTTCACGGCTGTGTTTAGGCGGATTTACACCCACTTGACTCACTTCCAGACAGATATCAATACATAGGTTTTAAGATTGTTACTAGTCATATATATTCTTGTGCGGTGAATAGGGGGTGTTGAGTCCAGTTCACTGAGCAAGGAGTAGGTCTTGTGTATTACATATTGGGTGTATGGAACGGTATCTGAGCGAATTTGAACCCCTTGTTTTATGCATCACCCCACCTCACCTTTCCCGTTAAGCAGCCATAGTGTGTTTTCTAAACGTGTGACTCTCTTCTGTTTTGTAATTCAGTTCAAGTGTAGCGGTTTTTACATTCCCTCTATAAGTGATAGCTTATGATAAGTGTCTTTTTCTGTGTGACTTATTTCACTTAGAATCGTCGTACCTAAGTCCACTCATCTTGCTTCTACTAGCCTTATGACATTGATTTCATGTCTGAGTGATATTCCATTGTACATAAGGACCACAACTTTTTTATCCATTTTTCTCTTTCCTGGGATATTTAAGGTGTCATGAAGTGGAGGTTCTTGTCAACAGAGCAGCCCCAAACTTTGGGGTGCCTGTGTCTTGCTGATTTTTAGTTTTCCCAATTTATACGCCCATGAGTGGACGTGCCCTATGCTCCCTAAGCTGTGTTTTTTCGATGTTTCAGGACACACCGTACACTTCTCCAGAGTGGCTGTTGGCAATTTACATCCCGCCCATCAGCGTAGCAAGGCTGCCATTTCTCCATGGCCTGTCCTGCATTTCTGGTTTTGACACTTTTTGCAGCATGTCCCTTTTGGCCGATGGGAAGCGAGACTTCTTTGTAGCGCTGATTTGCCTTTCCAGGTTGCTTGGTTGGCCAAAAAGGGCGTATGCGTTTTTTTCTGAATATATTCAGGAAAAAACGCATACGCCCTTTTTGGCCAAGGGCATCATTGTCGACGTTTTGCCGCTTTTCATGTGCCTTAAAGGCGATTCGAATCTACCTCCTGAAATCTGTTTCCTGCAATTCTGCCTTGCTTTCAAATCCTCTTCGTTGCCTTCCCTCAATATATCTGTGGATGAGAGTTATCACTTATAACTCTGCGGGTTTGTGAATTGCAGTGTCCCTGAGCTCCATTTTTCAACTGTCTTTTTGGAGAGCTGGCCGCAAAAGCACGGGATTGCCTCAGGCCCTATTCTGGTTCCTGGCAGCAGGCTGAGCCTGTGGTTAATTCTTCTTCCTGATGGGAAAATAGAGTAACCTGTGCCTGTCCCAACAGCTAGATCTAGTCTCTCATTGGTTCCCCCTCTTCCCGTTCATCCTCAGGACAAATTGCAACCTGTAGGGAACAGGAGGTTAAAGGTGCTGATTCTCCAAGTAGGGAGATTGCTAGTAAAGTAGCTGGAATGGCGAACCCGAGCACAAGGAGATGAGAAATGAGGTGCGTTTTAGAAACCTTTCAAAATCACACGGTGTACCATCTTCTGAGTTTCTCATGCATGTTTTCGATGTAGGAAGATGCCCTTGAACCTGGAGACTTGGGACGCATGGGATGGGTACCACGCAGTATTACTATAAAGGGTCTGCGTTTGCTCACCCAACCTAACCCAACCTTTCAGCCTCAAGAGTGTCCACCCTTATGTCTCATCCAGCTGTGCGTGTAGATATGGTCAATCCAGGTTGCATCACAGCCTCTGAACGAATTTTGTAAGAATTTCTCTCTCTTTCACTGTCTTTGTTTTACGGGTTTTTAAAAGTAATTTAGTTTTATAATGGGGTTTAGCTGCTTTTCACGGCTGTGTTTATGCGGCTTTACACCCACTTGACTCACTTCCAGACAGATATCAATACATAGGTTTTAAGATTCTTACTAGTCACATATATTCTTGTGCGGTGAATAGGGGGTGTTGAGTCCATTTCACGGAGCAAGGAGTAGGTCTTGTCTATTACATATTGGGTGTATGGAACGGTATCTGAGCGAATTTGAACCCCTTGTTTTATGCATCACCCCACCTCACCTTTCCCGTTAAGCAGCCATAGTGTGTTTTCTAAACGTGTGACTCTGTTCTGTTTTGTAATTCAGTTCAAGTGTAGCGGTTTTTACATTCCCTCTATAAGTGATAGCTTATGATAAGTGTCTTTTTCTGTGTGACTTATTTCACTTAGAATCGTCGTACCTAAGTCCACTCATCTTGCTTCTACTAGCCTTATGACATTGATTTCATGTCTGAGTGATATGCCATTGTACATAAGGACCAAAACTTCTTTATCCATTTTTCTCTTTCCTGGGATATTTAAGGTGTCGTGAAGTGGAGGTTCTTGTCAACAGAGCAGCCCTAAACTTTGGGGTGCCTGTGTCTTGCTCATTTTTAGTTTTCCCAATTTATACGTCCATGAGTGGACGTGCCCTATGCTCCCTAAGCTGTGTTTTTTCCATGTTTCAGGACACACCGTACACTTCTCCAGAGTGGCTGTTGGCAATTTACATCCCGCCCATCAGCGTAGCAAGGCTGCCATTTCTCCATGGCCTGTCCTGCATTTCTGGTTTTGACACTTTTTGCAGCATGTCCCTTTTGGCCGATGGGAAGCGAGACATCTTTGTAGCGCTGATTTGCCTTCAGGTTGCTTGGTTGGCCAAAAAGGGCGTATGCGTTTTTTCCTGAATATATTCAGGAAAAAACGCATACGCCCTTTTTGGCCAAGGGCATCATTGTCGAAGTTTTGCCGCTTTTCATGTGCCTTAAAGGCGATTCGAATCTACCTCCTGAAATCTGTTTCCTGCAATTCTGCCTTGCTTTCAAATCCTCTTCGTTGCCTTCCCTCAATATATCTGTGGATGAGAGTTATCACTTATAACTCTGCGGGTTTGTGAATTGCAGTGTCCCTGAGCTCCATTTTTCAACTGTCTTTTTTGAGAGCTGGCCGCAAAAGCACGGGATTGCCTCAGGCCCTATTCTGGTTCCTGGCAGCAGGCTGAGCCTGTGGTTAATTCTTCTTCCTGATGGGAAAATAGAGTGACCTGTGCCTGTCCCAACAGCTAGATCTAGTCTCTCATTGGTTCCCCCTCTTCCCGTTCATCCTCAGGACAAATTGCAACCTGTAGGGAACAGGAGGTTAAAGGTGCTGATTCTCCAAGTAGGGAGATTGCTAGTAAAGTAGCTGGAATGGCGAACCCGAGCACAAGGAGATGAGAAATGAGGTGCGTTTTAGAAACCTTTCAAAATCACACGGTGTACCATCTTCTGAGATTCTCATGCATGTTTTCGATGTAGGAAGATGCCCTTGAACCTGGAGACTTGGGACCCATGGGATGGGTACCACGCAGTATTACTTTAAAGGGTCTGCGTTTGCTCACCCAACCTAACCCAACCTTTCAGCCTCAAGAGTGTCCACCCTTATGTCTCATCCAGCTGTGCGTGTAGATATGGTCAATCCAGGTTGCATCACAGCCTCTGAACGAATTTTGTAAGAATTTCTCTCTCTTTCACTGTCTTTGTTTTACGGGTTTTTAAAAGTAATTTAGTTTTATAATGGGGTTTAGCTGCTTTTCACGGCTGTGTTTATGCGGCTTTACACACACTTGACTCACTTCCAGACAGATATCAATACATAGGTTTTAAGATCCTTACTAGTCACATATATTCTTGTGCGGTGAATAGGGGGTGTTGAGTCCAGTTCACGGAGCAAGGAGTAGGTCTTGTCTATTACATATTGGGTGTATGGAACGGTATCTGAGCGAATTTGAAACCCTTGTTTTATGCATCACCCCACCTCACCTTTCCCGTTAAGCAGCCATAGTGTGTTTTCTAAACGTGTGACTCTGTTCTGTTTTGTAATTCAGTTCAAGTGTAGCGGTTTTTACATTCCCTCTATAAGTGATAGCTTATGATAAGTGTCTTTTTCTGTGTGACTTATTTCACTTAGAATCGTCGTACCTAAGTCCACTCATCTTGCTTCTACTAGCCTTATGACATTGATTTCATGTCTGAGTGATATGCCATTGTACATAAGGACCACAACTTCTTTATCCATTTTTCTCTTTCCTGGGATATTTAAGGTGTCATGAAGTGGAGGTTCTTGTCAACAGAGCAGCCCCAAACATTGGGGTGCCTGTGTCTTGCTCATTTTTAGTTTTCCCAATTTATATGCCCATGAGTGGACGTGCCCTATGCTCACTAAGCTGTGTTTTTTCGATGTTTCAGGATACACCGTACACTTCTCCAGAGTGGCTGTTGGCAATTAACATCCCGCCCATCAGCGTAGCAAGGCTGCCATTTCTCCATGGCCTGTCCTGCATTTCTGGTTTTGACACTTTTTGCAGCATGTCCCTTTTGGCCGATGGGAAGCGAGACTTCTTTTTAGCGCTGATTTGCCTTTCCAGGTTGCTTGGTTGGCCAAAAAGGGCGTATGCGTTTCTTCCTGAATATATTCAGGAAAAAACGCATACGCCCTTTTTGGCCAAGGGCATCATTGTCGACGTTTTGCCGCTTTTCATGTGCCTTAAAGGCGATTCGAATCTACCTCCTGAAATCTGTTTCCTGCAATTCTGCCTTGCTTTCAAATCCTCTTCGTTGCCTTCCCTCAATATATCTGTGGATGAGAGTTACCACTTATAACTCTGCGGGTTTGTGAATTGCAGTGTCCCTGAGCTCCATTTTTCAACTCGCTTTTTTGGGAGCTGGCCGCAAAAGCGCGGGATTGCCTCAGGCCCTATTCTGCTTCTGGGCGGCAGGCTGAGCCTGTGGTTAATTCTTCTTCCTGATGGGAAAATAGAGTGACCTGTGCCTGTCCCAACAGCTAGATCTAGTCTCTCATTGTTTGCCCCTCTTCCCGTTCATCCTCAGGACAAATTGTAACCTGTAGGGAACAGGAGGTTAAAGGTGCTGATTCTCCAAGTAGGGAGATTGCTAGTAAAGTAGCTGGAATGGCGAAACCGAGCACAAGGAGATGAGAAATGAGGTGCGTTTAAGAAACCTTTCAAAATCACACGGTGTACCATCTTCTGAGTTTCTCATGCATGTTTTCGATGTAGGAAGATGCCCTTGAACCTGGAGCCTTGGGACCCATGGGATGGGTACCACTCAGTATTACTTTAAAGGGTCTGCATTTGCTCACCCAACCTAACCCAACCTTTCAGCCCCAAGAGTGTCCACCCTTATGTCTCATCCAGCTGTGCGTGTAGATATGGTCAATCCAGGTTGCATCACAGCCTCTGAACGAATTTTGTAAGAATTTCTCTCTCTTTCACTGTCTTTGTTTTACGGGTTTTTAAAAGTAATTTAGTTTTATAATGGGGTTTAGCTGCTTTTCACGGCTGTGTTTATGCGGCTTTACACCCACTTGACTCACTTCCAGACAGATATCAATACATCGGTTTTAAGATTCTTACTAGTCACATATATTCTTGTCCGGTGAATAGGGGGTGTTGAGTCCATTTCACGGAGCAAGGAGTAGGTCTTGTCTATTACATATTGGGTGTATGGAACGGTATCTGAGCGAATTTGAAACCCTTGTTTTATGCATCACCCCACCTCACCTTTCCCGTTAAGCAGCCATAGTGTGTTTTCTAAACGTGTGACTCTGTTCTGTTTTGTAATTCAGTTCAAGTGTAGCGGTTTTTACATTCCCTCTATAAGTGATAGCTTATGATAAGTGTCTTTTTCTGTGTGACTTATTTCACTTAGAATCGTCATACCTAAGTCCACTCATCTTGCTTCTACTAGCCTTATGACATTGATTTCATGTCTGAGTGATATGCCATTGTACATAAGGACCAAAACTTCTTTATCCATTTTTCTCTTTCCTGGGATATTTACGGTGTCATGAAGTGGAGGTTCTTGTCAACAGAGCAGCCCTAAACTTTGGGGTGCCTGTGTCTTGCTCATTTTTAGTTTTCCCAATTTATACGTCCATGAGTGGACGTGCCCTATGCTCCCTAAGCTGTGTTTTTTCCATGTTTCAGGACACACCGTACACTTCTCCAGAGTGGCTGTTGGCAATTTACATCCCGCCCATCAGCGTAGCAAGGCTGCCATTTCTCCATGGCCTGTCCTGCATTTCTGGTTTTGACACTTTTTGCAGCATGTCCCTTTTGGCCGATGGGAAGCGAGACATCTTTGTAGCGCTGATTTGCCTTTCCAGGTTGCTTGGTTGGCCAAAAAGGGCGTATGCGTTTTTTCCTGAATATATTCAGGAAAAAACGCATACGCCCTTTTTGGCCAAGGGCATCATTGTCGAAGTTTTGCCGCTTTTCATGTGCCTTAAAGGCGATTCGAATCTACCTCCTGAAATCTGTTTCCTGCAATTCTGCCTTGCTTTCAAATCCTCTTCGTTGCCTTCCCTCAATATATCTGTGGATGAGAGTTATCACTTATAACTCTGCGGGTTTGTGAATTGCAGTGTCCCTGAGCTCCATTTTTCAACTGTCTTTTTTGAGAGCTGGCCGCAAAAGCACGGGATTGCCTCAGGCCCTATTCTGGTTCCTGGCAGCAGGCTGAGCCTGTGGTTAATTCTTCTTCCTGATGGGAAAATAGAGTGACCTGTGCCTGTCCCAACAGCTAGATCTAGTCTCTCATTGGTTGCCCCTCTTCCCGTTCATCCTCAGGACAAATTGCAACCTGTAGGGAACAGGAGGTTAAAGGTGCTGATTCTCCAAGTAGGGAGATTGCTAGTAAAGTAGCTGGAATGGCGAACCCGAGCACAAGGAGATGAGAAATGAGGTGCGTTTTAGAAACCTTTCAAAATCACACGGTGTACCATCTTCTGAGATTCTCATGCATGTTTTCCATGTAGGAAGATGCCCTTGAACCTGGAGACTTGGGACCCATGGGATGGGTACCACGCAGTATTACTTTAAAGGGTCTGCGTTTGCTCACCCAACCTAACCCAACCTTTCAGCCTCAAGAGTGTCCACCCTTATGTCTCATCCAGCTGTGCGTGTAGATATGGTCAATCCAGGTTGCATCACAGCCTCTGAACGAATTTTGTAAGAATTTCTCTCTCTTTCACTGTCTTTGTTTTACGGGTTTTTAAAAGTAATTTAGTTTTATAATGGGGTTTAGCTGCTTTTCACGGCTGTGTTTATGCGGCTTTACACCCACTTGACTCACTTCCAGACAGATATCAATACATAGGTTTTAAGATCCTTACTAGTCACATATATTCTTGTGCGGTGAATAGGGGGTGTTGAGTCCAGTTCACTTAGCAACGAGTAGGTCTTGTCTATTACATATTGGGTGTATGGAACGGTATCTGAGCGAATTTGAACCCCTTGTTTTATGCATCACCCCACCTCACCTTTCCCGTTAAGCAGCCATAGTGTGTTTTCTAAACGTGTGACTCTGTTCTGTTTTGTAATTCAGTTCAAGTGTAACGGTTTTTACATTCCGTCTATAAGTGATAGCTTATGATAAGTGTCTTTTTCTGTGTGACTTATTTCACTTAGAATCGTCGTACCTAAGTCCACTCATCTTGCTTCTACTAGCCTTATGACATTGATTTCATGTCTGAGTGATATGCCATTGTACATAAGGACCACAACTTCTTTATCCATTTTTCTCTTTCCTGGGATATTTAAGTTGTCATGAAGTGGAGGTTCTTGTCAACAGAGCAGCCCTAAACTTTGGGGTGCCTGTGTCTTGCTGATTTTTAGTTTTCCCAATTTATACGCCCATGAGTGGACGTGCCCTATGCTCCCTAAGCTGTGTTTTTTCGATGTTTCAGGACACACCGTACACTTCTGCAGAGTGGCTGTTGGCAATTAACATCCCGCCCATCAGCGTAGCAAGGCTGCCATTTCTCCATGGCCTGTCCTGCATTTCTGGTTTTGACACTTTTTGCAGCATGACCCTTTTGACCGATGGGAACCGAGACTTCTTTGTAGCACTGATTTGCCTTTCCAGGTTGCTTGGTTGGCCAAAAAGGGCGTATGCGTTTTTTCCTGAATATATTCAGGAAAAAACGCATACGCCCTTTTTGGCCAAGGGCATCATTGTCGACGTTTTGCCGCTTTTCATGTGCTTTAAAGGCGATTCGAATCTACCTCCTGAAACCTGTTTCCTGCAATTCTGCCTTGCTTTCAAATCCTCTTCGTTGCCTTCCCTCAATATATTTGTGGACGAGAGTTATCATTTATAACTCAGCAGGTTTGTGAATGGCAGTGCCCCTGAGCTCCATTTTTCAACTGTCTTGTTTGGGAGCTGGCCGCAAAAGCACGGGATTGCCTCAGGCCCTATTCTGGTTCCCGGCGGCAGGCTGAGCCTGTGGTTAATTCTTCTTCCTGATGGGAAAATAGAGTGACCTGTGCCTTTCCCAACACCTAGATCTAGTCTCTCATTGGTTGCCCCTCTTCCCGTTCATCCTCAGGACAAATTGCAACCTGTACAGAACAGGAGGTTAAAGGTGCTGATTCTCCAAGTAGGGAGATTGCTAGTGAAGTAGCTGGAATGGCGAACCGGAGCACAAGGAGATGAGAAATGAGGTGCGTTTTAGAAACCTTTCAAAATCACACGGTGTACCTTCTTCTGGGTACCTCATGCAAGTTTTCGATGTAGGAAGATGCCCTAGAACCTGGAGATTTGGGACCCATGGGATGGGTACAATGCAGTATTACTTTAAAGGGTCTGCGTTTGCTCACCCAACCTCACCCAACCTCTCAGCCCCAAGAGTGTCCACCCTTATGTCTCATCCAGCTGTGGGTCTAGATATTGTCAATCCAGGTTGCATCACAGCCCCTGAACGAATTTTGTAAGAATTTCTCTCTCTTTCACTGTCTTTGTTTTACGGGTTTTTAAAAGTAATTTATTTTTATAATGGGGTTTAGCTGCTTTTCACGGCTGTGTTTATGCGGATTTACACCCACTTGACTCACTTCCAGACAGATATCAATACATAGGTTTTAAGATTGTTACTAGTCACATATATTCTTGTGCGGTGAATAGGGCGTGTTGAGTCCAGTTCACTGAGCAAGGAGTAGGTCTTGTCTATTACATATTGGGTGTATGGAACGGTATCTGAGCGAATTTGAACCCCTTGTTTTATGCATCACCCCACCTCACCTTTCCCGTTAAGCAGCCATAGTGTGTTTTCTAAACGTGTGATTCTCTTCTGTTCTGTAATTCAGTTCAAGTGTAGCGGTTTTTACATTCCCTCTATAAGTGATAGCTTATGATAAGTGTCTTTTTCTGTGTGACTTATTTCACTTAGAATCGTCGTACCTAAGTCCACTCATCTTGCTTCTACTAGCCTTATGACATTGATTTCATGTCTGAGTGATATTGCATTGTACATAAGGACCACAACTTCTTTATCCATTTTTCTCTTTCCTGGGATATTTAAGGTGTCATGAAGTGGAGGTTCTTGTCAACAGAGCAGCCCTAAACTTTGGGGTGCCTGTGTCTTGCTGATTTTTAGTTTTCCCAATTTATACGCCCATGAGTGGACGTGCCCTATGCTCCCTAAGCTGTGTTTTTTCGATGTTTCAGGACACACCGTACACTTCTCCAGAGTGGCTGTTGGCAACTTACATCCCGCTCATCAGCGTAGCAAGGCTGCCATTTCTCCATGGCCTGTCCTGCATTTCTGGTTTTGACACTTTTTGCAGCATGGCCCTTTTGACCGATGGGAAGCGAGACTTCTTTGTAGCGATGATTTGCCTTTCCAGGTTGCTTGGTTGGCCAAAAAGGGCGTATGCGTTTTTTCCTGAATATATTCAGGAAAAAACGCATACGCCCTTTTTGGCCAAGGGCATCATTGTCGACGTTTTGCCGCTTTTCATGTGCTTTAAAGGCGATTCGAATCTACCTCCTGAAATCTGTTTCCCGCAATTCTGCCTTGCTTTCAAATCCTCTTCGTTGCCTTCCCTCAATATATCTGTGGATGAGAGTTATCATTTATAACTCTGCGGGTTTGTGAATTGCAGTGTCCCTGAGCTCCATTTTTCAACTCGCTTTTTTGGGAGCTGGCCGCAAAAGCGCGGGATTGCCTCAGGCCCTATTCTGCTTCTGGGCGGCAGGCTGAGCCTGTGGTTAATTCTTCTTCCTGATGGGAAAATAGAGTGACCTGTGCCTGTCCCAACACCTAGATCTAGTCTCTCATTGGTTCCCCCTCTTCCCGTTCATCCTCAGGACAAATTGCAACCTGTAGGGAACAGGAGGTTAAAGGTGCTGATTCTCCAAGTAAGTTGATTGCTAGTAAAGTAGCTGGAATGGCGAACCCGAGCACAAGGAGATGAGAAATGGGGTGTGTTTTAGAAATCTTTCAAAATCACACGGTGTACCATTTTCTGAGTTTCTCATGCATGTTTTCGATGTAAGAAGATGCCCTTGAACCTGGAGATTTGGGACCCATGGGATGGGTATCACGCAGTATTACTTTAAAGGGTCTGCGTTTGCTCACCCAACCTCTCAGCCCCAAGAGTGTCCACCCTTATGTCTCATCCAGCTGTGGGTCTAGATATGGTCAATCCAGGTTGCATCTCAGCCCCTGAACGAATTTTGTAAGAATTTCTCTCTCTTTCACTGTCTTTGTTTTACGGGTTTTTAAAAGTAATTTATTTTTATAATGGGGTTTAGCTGCTTCTCACGGCTGTGTTTATGTGGATTTACACCCACTTGACTCACTTCCAGACAGATATCAATACATAGGTTTTAAGATTGTTACTAGTCATATATATTCTTGTGCGGTGAATAGGGGGTGTTGAGTCCAGTTCACTTAGCAAGGAGTAGGTCTTGTCTATTACATATTGGGTGTATGGAACGGTATCTGAGCGAATTTGAACCCCTTGTTTTATGCATCACCCCACCTCACCTTTCCCGTTAAGCAGCCATAGTGTGTTTTCTAAACGTGTGACTCTGTTCTGTTTTGTAATTCAGTTCAAGTGTAGCGGTTTTTACATTCCCTCTATAAGTGATAGCTTATGATAAGTGTCTTTTTCTGTGTGACTTATTTCACTTAGAATCGTCGTACCTAAGTCCACTCATCTTGCTTCTACTAGCCTTATGACATTGATTTCATGTCTGAGTGATATGCCATTGTACATAAGGACCACAACTTCTTTATCCATTTTTCTCTTTCCTGGTATATTTAAGTTGTCATGAAGTGGAGGTTCTTGTCAACAGAGCAGCCCCAAACTTTGGGGTGCCTGTGTCTTGCTCATTTTTAGTTTTCCCAATTTATACGCCCATGAGTGGACGTGCCCTATGCTCCCTAAGCTGTGTTTTTTCGATGTTTCAGGATACACCGTACACTTCTCCAGAGTGGCTGTTGGCAATTAACATCCCGCCCATCAGCGTAGCAAGGCTGCCATTTCTCCATGGCCTGTCCTGCATTTCTGGTTTTGACACTTTTTGCAGCATGACCCTTTTGACCGATGGGAAGCGAGACTTCTTTGTAGTACTGATTTGCCTTTCCAGGTTGCTTGGTTGGCCAAAAAGGGCGTATGCGTTTCTTCCTGAATATATTCAGGAAAAAACGCATACGCCCTTTTTGGCCAAGGGCATCATTGTCGACGTTTTGCCGCTTTTCATGTGCCTTAAAGGCGATTCGAATCTACCTCCTGAAATCTGTTTCCTGCAATTCTGCCTTGCTTTCAAATCCTCTTCGTTGCCTTCCCTCAATATATCTGTGGATGAGAGTTACCACTTATAACTCTGCGGGTTTGTGAATTGCAGTGTCCCTGAGCTCCATTTTTCAACTCGCTTTTTTGGGAGCTGGCCGCAAAAGCACGGGATTTCCTCAGGCCCTATTCTGGTTCCCGGCGGCAGGCTGAGCCTGTGGTTAATTCTTCTTCCTGATGGGAAAATAGAGTGACCTGTGCCTGTCCCAACACCTAGATCTAGTCTCTCATTGGTTGCCCCTCTTCCCGTTCATCCTCAGGACAAATTGCAACCTGTAGGGAACAGGAGGTTAAAGGTGCTGATTCTCCAAGTAGGGAGATTGCTAGTAAAGTAGCTGGAATGGCGAAACCGAGCACAAGGAGATGAGAAATGGTGTGTGTTTTAGAAACCTTTCAAAATCACACGGTGTACCATCTTCTGAGTTTCTCATGCATGTTTTCGATGTAGGAAGATGCCCTTGAACCTGGAGATTTGGGACCCATGGGATGGGTACCACGCAGTATTACTTTAAAGGGTCTGCGTTTGCTCACCCAACCTCTCAGCCCCAAGAGTGTCCACCCTTATGTCTCATCCAGCTGTGGGTCTAGATATGGTCAATCCAGGTTGCATCTCAGCCCCTGAACGAATTTTGTAAGAATTTCTCTCTCTTTCACTGTCTTTGTTTTACGGGTTTTTAAAAGTAATTTATTTTTATAATGGGGTTAGCTGCTTTTCACGGCTGTGTTTATGCGCCTTTACACCCACTTGACTCACTTCCAGACAGATATCAATACATAGGTTTTAAGATTGTTACTAGTCATATATATTCTTGTGCGGTGAATAGGGGGTGTTGAGTCCAGTTCACTTAGCAAGGAGTAGGTCTTGTCTATTACATATTGGGTGTATGGAACGGTATCTGAGCGAATTTGAACCCCTTGTTTTATGCATCACCCCACCTCACCTTTCCCGTTAAGCAGCCATAGTGTGTTTTCTAAACGTGTGACTCTGTTCTGTTTTGTAATTCAGTTCAAGTGTAGCGGTTTTTACATTCCCTCTATAAGTGATAGCTTATGATAAGTGTCTTTTTCTGTGTGACTTATTTCACTTAGAATCGTCGTACCTAAGTCCACTCATCTTGCTTCTACTAGCCTTATGACATTGATTTCATGTCTGAGTGATATTCCATTGTACATAAGGACCACAACTTTTTTATCCATTTTTCTCTTTCCTGGGATATTTAAGGTGTCATGAAGTGGAGGTTCTTGTCAACAGAGCAGCCCCAAACTTTGGGGTGCCTGTGTCTTGCTCATTTTTAGTTTTCCCAATTTATATGCCCATGAGTGGACGTGTCCTATGCTCACTAAGCTGTGTTTTTTCGATGTTTCAGGACACACCGTACACTTCTCCAGAGTGGCTGTTGGCAATTAACATCCCGCCCATCAGCGTAGCAAGGCTGCCATTTCTCCATGGCCTGTCCTGCATTTCTGGTTTTGACACTTTTTGCAGCATGTCCCTTTTGGCCGATGGGAAGCGAGACTTCTTTTTAGTGCTGATTTGCCTTTCCAGGTTGCTTGGTTGGCCAAAAAGGGCGTATGCGTTTTTTCCTGAATATATTCAGGAAAAAACGCATACGCCCTTTTTGGCCAAGGGCATCATTGTCGACGTTTTGCCGCTTTTCATGTGCCTTAAAGGCGATTCGAATCTACCTCCTGAAATCTGTTTCCTGCAATTCTGCCTTGCTTTCAAATCCTCTTCGTTGCCTTCCCTCAATATATCTGTGGATGAGAGTTATCACTTATAACTCTGCGGGTTTGTGAATTGCAGTGTCCCTGAGCTCCATTTTTCAACTGTCTTTTTTGAGAGCTGGCCGCAAAAGCACGGGATTGCCTCAGGCCCTATTCTGGTTCCTGGCAACAGGCTGAGCCTGTGGTTAATTCTTCTTCCTGATGGGAAAATAGAGTGACCTGTGCCTGTCCCAACACCTAGATCTAGTCTCTCATTGGTTGCCCCTCTTCCCGTTCATCCTCAGGACAAATTGCAACCTGTAGGGAACAGGAGGTTAAAGGCGCTGATTCTCCAAGTAGGGAGATTGCTAGTAAAGTAGCTGGAATGGCGAAACCGAGCACAAGGAGATGAGAAATGGTGTGTGTTTTAGAAACCTTTCAAAATCACACGGTGTACCATCTTCTGAGTTTCTCATGCATGTTTTCGATGTAGGAAGATGCCCTTGAACCTGGAGATTTGGGACCCATGGGATGGGTACCACGCAGTATTACTTTAAAGGGTCTGCGTTTGCTCACCCAACCTCTCAGCCCCAAGAGTGTCCACCCTTATGTCTCATCCAGCTGTGGGTCTAGATATGGTCAATCCAGGTTGCATCTCAGCCCCTGAACGAATTTTGTAAGAATTTCTCTCTCTTTCACTGTCTTTGTTTTACGGGTTTTTAAAAGTAATTTATTTTTATAATGTGGTTAGCTGCTTTTCACGGCTGTGTTTATGCGCCTTTACACCCACTTGACTCACTTCCAGACAGATATCAATACATAGGTTTTAAGATTGTTACTAGTCATATATATTCTTGTGCGGTGAATAGGGGGTGTTGAGTCCAGTTCACTTAGCAAGGAGTAGGTCTTGTCTATTACATATTGGGTGTATGGAACGGTATCTGAGCGAATTTGAACCCCTTGTTTTATGCATCACCCCACCTCACCTTTCCCGTTAAGCAGCCATAGTGTGTTTTCTAAACGTGTGACTCTGTTCTGTTTTGTAATTCAGTTCAAGTGTAGCGGTTTTTACATTCCCTCTATAAGTGATAGCTTATGATAAGTGTCTTTTTCTGTGTGACTTATTTCACTTAGAATCGTCGTACCTAAGTCCACTCATCTTGCTTCTACTAGCCTTATGACATTGATTTCATGTCTGAGTGATATTCCATTGTACATAAGGACCACAACTTTTTTATCCATTTTTCTCTTTCCTGGGATATTTAAGGTGTCATGAAGTGGAGGTTCTTGTCAACAGAGCAGCCCCAAACTTTGGGGTGCCTGTGTCTTGCTCATTTTTAGTTTTCCCAATTTATACGCCCATGAGTGGACGTGCCCTATGCTCACTAAGCTGTGTTTTTTCGATGTTTCAGGACACACCGTACACTTCTCCAGAGTGGCTGTTGGCAATTAACATCCCGCCCATCAGCGTAGCAAGGCTGCCATTTCTCCATGGCCTGTCCTGCATTTCTGGTTTTGACACTTTTTGCAGCATGTCCCTTTTGGCCGATGGGAAGCGAGACTTCTTTTTAGTGCTGATTTGCCTTTCCAGGTTGCTTGGTTGGCCAAAAAGGGCGTATGCGTTTTTTCCTGAATATATTCAGGAAAAAACGCATACGCCCTTTTTGGCCAAGGGCATCATTGTCGACGTTTTGCCGCTTTTCATGTGCCTTAAAGGCGATTCGAATCTACCTCCTGAAATCTGTTTCCTGCAATTCTGCCTTGCTTTAAAATCCTCTTCGTTGCCTTCCCTCAATATATCTGTGGATGAGAGTTATCACTTATAACTCTGCGGGTTTGTGAATTGCAGTGTCCCTGAGCTCCATTTTTCAACTGTCTTTTTTGAGAGCTGGCCGCAAAAGCACGGGATTGCCTCAGGCCCTATTCTGGTTCCTGGCAGCAGGCTGAGCCTGTGGTTAATTCTTCTTCCTGATGGGAAAATAGAGTGACCTGTGCCTGTCCCAACAGCTAGATCTAGTCTCTCATTGGTTCCCCCTCTTCCCGTTCATCCTCAGGACAAATTGCAACCTGTAGGGAACAGGAGGTTAAAGGTGCTGATTCTCCAAGTAGGGAGATTGCTAGTAAAGTAGCTGGAATGGCGAACCCGAGCACAAGGAGATGAGAAATGAGGTGCGTTTTAGAAACCTTTCAAAATCACACGGTGTACCATCTTCTGAGGTTCTCATGCATGTTTTCGATGTAGGAAGATGCCCTTGAACCTGGAGACTTGGGACCCATGGGATGGGTACCACGCAGTATCACTTTGAAGGGTCTGCGTTTGCTCACCCAACCTAACCCAACCTTTCAGCCCCAAGATTGTCCACCCTTATGTCTCATCCAGCTGTGCGTGTAGATATGGTCAATCCAGGTTGCATCACAGCCTCTGAACGAATTTTGTAAGAATTTCTCTCTCTTTCACTGTCTTTGTTTTACGGGTTTTTAAAAGTAATTTAGTTTTATAATGGGGTTTAGCTGCTTTTCACGGCTGTGTTTATGCGGCTTTACACCCACTTGACTCACTTCCAGACAGATATCAATACATAGGTTTTAAGATCCTTACTAGTCACATATATTCTTGTGCGGTGAATAGGGGGTGTTGAGTCCAGTTCACGGAGCAAGGAGTAGGTCTTGTCTATTACATATTGGGTGTATGGAACGGTATCTGAGCGAATTTGAAACCCTTGTTTTAAGCATCACCCCACCTCACCTTTCCCGTTAAGCAGCCATAGTGTGTTTTCTAAACGTGTGACTCTGTTCTGTTTTGTAATTCAGTTCAAGTGTAGCGGTTTTTACATTCCCTCTATAAGTGATAGCTTATGATAAGTGTCTTTTTCTGTGTGACTTATTTCACTTAGAATCGTCGTACCTAAGTCCACTCTTCTTGCTTCTACTAGCCTTATGACATTGATTTCATGTCTGAGTGATATTCCATTGTACATAAGGACCACAACTTCTTTATCCATTTTTCTCTTTCCTGGGATATTTAAGGTGTCATGAAGTGGAGGTTCTTGTCAACAGAGCAGCCCTAAACTTTGGGGTGCCTGTGTCTTGCTGATTTTTAGTTTTCCCAATTTATACGCCCATGAGTGGACGTGCCCTATGCTCCCTAATCTGCCTTTTTTCGATGTTTCAGGACACACCGTACACTTCTCCAGAGTGGCTGTTGGCAATTAACATCCCGCCCATCAGCGTAGCAAGGCTGCCATTTCTCCATGGCCTGTCCTGCATTTCTGGTTTTGACACTTTTTGCAGCATGACCCTTTTGACCGATGGGAAGCGAGACTTCTTTGTAGCACTGATTTGCCTTTCCAGGTTGCTTGGTTGGCCAAAAAGGGCGTATGCGTTTTTTCCTGAATATATTCAGGAAAAAACGCATACGCCCTTTTTGGCCAAGGGCATCATTGTCGACGTTTTGCCGCTTTTCATGTGCTTTAAAGGCGATTCGAATCTACCTCCTGAAACCTGTTTCCTGCAATTCTGCCTTGCTTTCAAATCCTCTTTGTTGCCTTCCCTCAATATATTTGTGGACGAGAGTTATCATTTATAACTCAGCAGGTTTGTGAATGGCAGTGCCCCGAGCTCCATTTTTCAACTGTCTTGTTTGGGAGCTGGCCGCAAAAGCACGGGATTGCCTCAGGCCCTATTCTGGTTCCCGGCGGCAGGCTGAGCCTGTGGTTAATTCTTTTTCCTAATGGGAAAATAGAGTGACCTGTGCCTGTCCCAACACCTAGATCTAGTCTCTCATTGGTTGCCCCTCTTCCCGTTCATCCTCAGGACAAATTGCAACCTGTACAGAACAGGAGGTTAAAGGTGCTGATTCTCCAAGTAGGGAGATTGCTAGTGAAGTAGCTGGAATGGCGAACCCGAGCACAAGGAGATGAGAAATGAGGTGCGTTTTAGAAACCTTTCAAAATCACACAGTGTACCTTCTTCTGGTTTCCTCATGCAAGTTTTCGATGTAGGAAGATGCCCTTGAACCTGGAGACTTGGGACCCATGGGATGGGTACCACGCAGTATTACTTTGAAGGGTCTGCGTTTGCTCACCCAACCTAACCCAACCTTTCAGCCCCAAGAGTGTCCACCCTTATGTCTCATCCAGCTGTGCGTGTAGATATGGTCAATCCAGGTTGCATCACAGCCTCTGAACGAATTTTGTAAGAATTTCTCTCTCTTTCACTGTCTTTGTTTTACGGGTTTTTAAAAGTAATTTATTTTTATAATGGGGTTTAGCTGCTTTTCACGGCTGTGTTTATGCGGCTTTACACCCACTTGACTCACTTCCAGACAGATATCAATACATAGGTTTTAAGATTCTTACTAGTCACATATATTCTTGTGCGGTGAATAGGGGTTGTTGAGTCCAGTTCACGGAGCAAGGAGTAGGTCTTGTCTATTACATATTGGGTGTATGGAACGGTATCTGAGCGAATTTGAAACCCTTGTTTTATGCATCACCCCACCTCACCTTTCCCGTTAAGCAGCCATAGTGTGTTTTCTAAACGTGTGACTCTGTTCTGTTTTGTAATTCAGTTCAAGTGTAGCGGTTTTTACATTCCCTCTATAAGTGATAGCTTATGATAAGTGTGTTTTTCTGTGTGACTTATTTCATTTAGAATCGTCGTACCTAAGTCCACTCATCTTGCTTCTACTAGCCTTATGACATTCATTTCATGTCTGAGTGATATTCCATTGTACATAAGGACCACAACTTTTTTATCCATTTTTCTCTTTCCTGGGATATTTAAGGTGTCATGAAGTGGAGGTTCTTGTCAACAGAGCAGCCCCAAACTTTGGGGTGCCTGTGTCTTGCTCATTTTTAGTTTTCCCAATTTATACGCCCATGAGTGGACGTGCCCTATGCTCACTAAGCTGTGTTTTTTCGATGTTTCAGGACACACCGTACACTTCTCCAGAGTGGCTGTTGGCAATTAACATCCCGCCCATCAGCGTAGCAAGGCTGCCATTTCTCCATGGCCTGTCCTGCATTTCTGGTTTTGACACTTTTTGCAGCATGTCCCTTTTGGCCGATGGGAAGCGAGACTTCTTTTTAGTGTTGATTTGCCTTTCCAGGTTGCTTGGTTGGCCAAAAAGTGCGTATGCGTTTTTTCCTGAATATATTCAGGAAAAAACGCATACGCCCTTTTTGGCCAAGGGCATCATTGTCGACGTTTTGCCGCTTTTCATGTGCCTTAAAGGCGATTCGAATCTACCTCCTGAAATCTGTTTCCTGCAATTCTGCCTTGCTTTCAAATCCTCTTCGTTGCCTTCCCTCAATATATCTGTGGATGAGAGTTATCACTTATAACTCTGCGGGTTTGTGAATTGCAGTGTACCTGAGCTCCATTTTTCAACTGTCTTTTTTGAGAGCTGGCCACAAAAGCACGGGATTGCCTCAGGCCCTATTCTGGTTCCTGGCAGCAGGCTGAGCCTGTGGTTAATTCTTCTTCCTGATGGGAAAATAGAGTGACCTGTGCCTGTCCCAACAGCTAGATCTAGTCTCTCATTGGTTCCCCCTCTTCCCGTTCATCCTCAGGACAAATTGCAACCTGTAGGGAACAGGAGGTTAAAGGTGCTGATTCTCCAAGTAGGGAGATTGCTAGTAAAGTAGCTGGAATGGCGAACCCGAGCACAAGGAGATGAGAAATGAGGTGCGTTTTAGAAACCTTTCAAAATCAAACGGTGTACCATCTTCTGAGTTTCTCATGCATGTTTTCGATGTAGGAAGATGCCCTTGAACCTGGAGACTTGGGACCCATGGGATGGGTACCACGCAGTATTACTTTGAAGGGTCTGCGTTTGCTCACCCAACCTAACCTAACATTTCAGCCCCAAGATTGTCCACCCTTATGTCTCATCCAGCTGTGCGTGTAGATATGGTGAATCCAGGTTGCATCACAGCCTCTGAACGAATTTTGTAAGAATTTCTCTCTCTTTCACTGTCTTTGTTTTACGGGGTTTTAAAAGTAATTTATTTTTATAATGGGGTTTAGCTGCTTTTCACGGCTGTGTTTATGCGGCTTTACACCCACTTGACTCACTTCCAGACAGATATCAATACATAGGTTTTAAGATTCTTACTAGTCACATATATTCTTGTGCGGTGAATAGGGGGTGTTGAGTCCAGTTCACGGAGCAAGGAGTAGGTCTTGTCTATTACATATTGGGTGTATGGAACGGTATCTGAGCGAATTTGAAACCCTTGTTTTATGCCTCACCCCACCTCACCTTTCCCGTTAAGCAGCCATAGTGTGTTTTCTAAACGTGTGACTCTGTTCTGTTTTGTAATTCAGTTCAAGTGTAACGGTTTTTACATTCCCTCTATAAGTGATAGCTTATGATAAGTGTCTTTTTCTGTGTGACTTATTTCACTTAGAATCGTCGTACCTAAGTCCACTCATCTTGCTTCTACTAGCCTTATGACATTGATTTCATGTCTGAGTGATATTCCATTGTACATAAGGACCACAACTTCTTTATCCATTTTTCTCTTTCCTGGGATATTTAAGGTGTCATGAAGTGGAGGTTCTTGTCAACAGAGCAGCCCTAAACTTTGGGGTGCCTGTGTCTTGCTGATTTTTAGTTTTCCCAATTTATACGCCCATGAGTGGACGTGCCCTATGCTCCCTAAGCTGCCTTTTTTCGATGTTTCAGGACACACCGTACACTTCTCCAGAGTGGCTGTTGGCAATTAACATCCCGCCCATCAGCGTAACACGGCTGCCATTTCTCCATGGCCTGTCCTGCATTTCTGGTTTTGACACTTTTTGCAGCATGACCCTTTTGACCGATGGGAAGCGAGACTTCTTGTAGCACTGATTTGCCTTTCCAGGTTGCTTGGTTGGCCAAAAAGGGCGTATGCGTTTTTTCCTGAATATATTCAGGAAAAAACGCATACGCCCTTTTTGGCCAAGGGCATCATTGTCGACGTTTTGCCGCTTTTCATGTGCTTTAAAGGCGATTCGAATCTACCTCCTGAAACCTGTTTCCTGCAATTCTGCCTTGCTTTCAAATCCTCTTTGTTGCCTTCCCTCAATATATTTGTGGAGGAGAGTTATCATTTATAACTCAGCAGTTTTGTGAATGGCAGTGCCCCGAGCTCCATTTTTCAACTGTCTTGTTTGGGAGCTGGCCGCAAAAGCACGGGATTGCCTCAGGCCCTATTCTGGTTCCCGGCGGCAGGCTGAGCCTGTGGTTAATTCTTTTTCCTAATGGGAAAATAGAGTGACCTGTGCCTGTCCCAACACCTAGATCTAGTCTCTCATTGGTTGCCCCTCTTCCCGTTCATCCTCAGGACAAATTGCAACCTGTACAGAACAGGAGGTTAAAGGTGCTGATTCTCCAAGTAGGGAGATTGCTAGTGAAGTAGCTGGAATGGCGAACCCGAGCACAAGGAGATGAGAAATGAGGTGCGTTTTAGAAACCTTTCAAAATCACACGGTGTACCTTCTTCTGGTTTCCTCATGCAAGTTTTCGATGTAGGAAGATGCCCTTGAACCTGGAGACTTGGGACCCATGGGATGGGTACCACGCAGTATTACTTTGAAGGGTCTGCGTTTGCTCACCCAACCTAACCCAACCTTTCAGCCCCAAGAGTGTCCACCCTTATGTCTCATCCAGCTGTGCGTGTAGATATGGTCAATCCAGTTTGCATCACAGCCTCTGAACGAATTTTGTAAGAATTTCTCTCTCTTTCACTGTCTTTGTTTTACGGGTTATTAAAAGTAATTTATTTTTATAATGGCGTTTAGCTGCTTTTCACGGCTGTGTTTATGCGGCTTTACACCCACTTGACTCACTTCCAGACAGATATCAATACATAGGTTTTAAGATTCTTACTAGTCACATATATTCTTGTGCGGTGAATAGGGGGTGTTGAGTCCAGTTCACGGAGCAAGGAGTAGGTCTTGTCTATTACATATTGGGTGTATGGAACGGTATCTGAGCGAATTTGAAACCCTTGTTTTATGCATCACCCCACCTCACCTTTCCCGTTAAGCAGCCATAGTGTGTTTTCTAAACGTGTGACTCTGTTCTGTTTTGTAATTCAGTTCAAGTGTAGCGGTTTTTACATTCCCTCTATAAGTGATAGCTTATGATAAGTGTCTTTTTCTGTGTGACTTATTTCACTTAGAATCGTCGTACCTAAGTCCACTCATCTTGCTTCTACTAGCCTTATGACATTGATTTCATGTCTGAGTGATATTCCATTGTACATAAGGACCACAACTTCTTTATCCATTTTTCTCTTTCCTGGGATATTTAAGTTGTCATGAAGTGGAGGTTCTTGTCAACAGAGCAGCCCTAAACTTTGGGGTGCCTGTGTCTTGCTGATTTTTAGTTTTCCCCATTTATACGCCCATGAGTGGACGTGCCCTATGCTCCCTAAGCTGTGTTTTTTCGATGTTTCAGGACACACCGTACACTTCTCCAGAGTGGCTGTTGGCAATTAACATCCCGCCCATCAGCGTAGCAAGGCTGCCATTTCTCCATGGCCTGTCCTGCATTTCTGGTTTTGACACTTTTTGCAGCATGACCCTTTTGACCGATGGGAAGCGAGACTTCTTTGTAGCACTGATTTGCCTTTCCAGGTTGCTTGGTTGGCCAAAAAGGGCGTATACGTTTTTTCCTGAATATATTCAGGAAAAAACGCATACGCCCTTTTTGGCCAAGGGCATCATTGTCGACGTTTTGCCGCTTTTCATGTGCTTTAAAGGCGATTCGAATCTACCTCCTGAAACCTGTTTCCTGCAATTCTGCCTTGCTTTCAAATCCTCTTTGTTGCCTTCCCTCAATATATTTGTGGACGAGAGTTATCATTTATAACTCAGCAGGTTTGTGAATGGCAGTGCCCCTGAGCTCCATTTTTCAACTGTCTTGTTTGGGAGCTGGCCGCAAAAGCACGGGATTGCCTCAGGCCCTATTCTGGTTCCCGGCAGCAGGCTGAGCCTGTGGTTAATTCTTTTTCCTAATGGGAAAATAGAGTGACCTGTGCCTGTCCCAACACCTAGATCTAGTCTCTCATTGGTTGCCCCTCTTCCCGTTCATCCTCAGGACAAATTGCAACCTGTACAGAACAGGAGGTTAAAGGTGCTGATTCTCCAAGTAGGGAGATTGCTAGTGAAGTAGCTGGAATGGCGAACCCGAGCACAAGGAGATGAGAAATGAGGTGCGTTTTAGAAACCTTTCAAAATCACACGGTGTACCTTCTTCTGGGTTCCTCATGCAAGTTTTCGATGTAGGAAGATGCCCTTGAACCTGGAGACTTGGGACCCATGGGATGGGTACCACGCAGTATTACTTTGAAGGGTCTGCGTTTGCTCACCCAACCTCTCAGCCCCAAGAGTGTCCACCCTTATGTCTCATCCAGCTGTGGGTCTAGATATGGTCAATCCAGGTTGCATCTCAGCCCCTGAACGAATTTTGTAAGAATTTCTCTCTCTTTCACTGTCTTTGTTTTACGGGTTTTTAAAAGTAATTTATTTTTATAATGTGGTTAGCTGCTTTTCACGGCTGTGTTTATGCGCCTTTACACCCACTTGACTCACTTCCAGACAGATATCAATACATAGGTTTTAAGATTGTTACTAGTCATATATATTCTTGTGCGGTGAATAGGGGGTGTTGAGTCCAGTTCACTTAGCAAGGAGTAGGTCTTGTCTATTACATATTGGGTGTATGGAACGGTATCTGAGCGAATTTGAACCCCTTGTTTTATGCATCACCCCACCTCACCTTTCCCGTTAAGCAGCCATAGTGTGTTTTCTAAACGTGTGACTCTGTTCTGTTTTGTAATTCAGTTCAAGTGTAGCGGTTTTTACATTCCCTCTATAAGTGATAGCTTATGATAAGTGTCTTTTTCTGTGTGACTTATTTCACTTAGAATCGTCGTACCTAAGTCCACTCATCTTGCTTCTACTAGCCTTATGACATTGATTTCATGTCTGAGTGATATTCCATTGTACATAAGGACCACAACTTTTTTATCCATTTTTCTCTTTCCTGGGATATTTAAGGTGTCATGAAGTGGAGGTTCTTGTCAACAGAGCAGCCCCAAACTTTGGGGTGCCTGTGTCTTGCTCATTTTTAGTTTTCCCAATTTATACGCCCATGAGTGGACGTGCCCTATGCTCACTAAGCTGTGTTTTTTCGATGTTTCAGGACACACCGTACACTTCTCCAGAGTGGCTGTTGGCAATTAACATCCCGCCCATCAGCGTAGCAAGGCTGCCATTTCTCCATGGCCTGTCCTGCATTTCTGGTTTTGACAATTTTTGCAGCATGTCCCTTTTGGCCGATGGGAAGCGAGACTTCTTTTTAGTGCTGATTTGCCTTTCCAGGTTGCTTGGTTGGCCAAAAAGGGCGTATGCGTTTTTTCCTGAATATATTCAGGAAAAAACGCATACGCCCTTTTTGGCCAAGGGCATCATTGTCGACGTTTTGCCGCTTTTCATGTGCCTTAAAGGCGATTCGAATCTACCTCCTGAAATCTGTTTCCTGCAATTCTGCCTTGCTTTAAAATCCTCTTCGTTTCCTTCCCTCAATATATCTGTGGATGAGAGTTATCACTTATAACTCTGCGGGTTTGTGAATTGCAGTGTCCCTGAGCTCCATTTTTCAACTGTCTTTTTTGAGAGCTGGCCGCAAAAGCACGGGATTGCCTCAGGCCCTATTCTGGTTCCTGGCAGCAGGCTGAGCCTGTGGTTAATTCTTCTTCCTGATGGGAAAATAGAGTGACCTGTGCCTGTCCCAACAGCTAGATCTAGTCTCTCATTGGTTCCCCCTCTTCCCGTTCATCCTCAGGACAAATTGCAACCTGTAGGGAACAGGAGGTTAAAGGTGCTGATTCTCCAAGTAGGGAGATTGCTAGTAAAGTAGCTGGAATGGCGAACCCGAGCACAAGGAGATGAGAAATGAGGTGCGTTTTAGAAACCTTTCAAAATCACACGGTGTACCATCTTCTGAGGTTCTCATGCATGTTTTCGATGTAGGAAGATGCCCTTGAACCTGGAGACTTGGGACCCATGGGATGGGTACCACGCAGTATCACTTTGAAGGGTCTGCGTTTGCTCACCCAACCTAACCCAACCTTTCAGCCCCAAGATTGTCCACCCTTATGTCTCATCCAGCTGTGCGTGTAGATATGGTCAATCCAGGTTGCATCACAGCCTCTGAACGAATTTTGTAAGAATTTCTCTCTCTTTCACTGTCTTTGTTTTACGGGTTTTTAAAAGTAATTTAGTTTTATAATGGGGTTTAGCTGCTTTTCACGGCTGTGTTTATGCGGCTTTACACCCACTTGACTCACTTCCAGACAGATATCAATACATAGGTTTTAAGATCCTTACTAGTCACATATATTCTTGTGCGGTGAATAGGGGGTGTTGAGTCCAGTTCACGGAGCAAGGAGTAGGTCTTGTCTATTACATATTGGGTGTATGGAACGGTATCTGAGCGAATTTGAAACCCTTGTTTTAAGCATCACCCCACCTCACCTTTCCCGTTAAGCAGCCATAGTGTGTTTTCTAAACGTGTGACTCTGTTCTGTTTTGTAATTCAGTTCAAGTGTAGCGGTTTTTACATTCCCTCTATAAGTGATAGCTTATGATAAGTGTCTTTTTCTGTGTGACTTATTTCACTTAGAATCGTCGTACCTAAGTCCACTCTTCTTGCTTCTACTAGCCTTATGACATTGATTTCATGTCTGAGTGATATTCCATTGTACATAAGGACCACAACTTCTTTATCCATTTTTCTCTTTCCTGGGATATTTAAGGTGTCATGAAGTGGAGGTTCTTGTCAACAGAGCAGCCCTAAACTTTGGGGTGCCTGTGTCTTGCTGATTTTTAGTTTTCCCAATTTATACGCCCATGAGTGGACGTGCCCTATGCTCCCTAATCTGCCTTTTTTCGATGTTTCAGGACACACCGTACACTTCTCCAGAGTGGCTGTTGGCAATTAACATCC